>NC_138843.1:0-605599 GCF_965183815.1 Platalea leucorodia | reverse complement strand
GGTCTGGAGCACAAGGCTGGTGAGGAGCAGCTGAGGGAGCTGGGGTTGTTTAGCCTGGAGAAAAGGAGGCTGAAGGGAGACCGTATTGCTCTCTACAACTACCTGAAAGGAGGTTGTAGCGAGGTGGGCATCGGTCTCTTCTGCCAAGTAACAAGTGATAGGACAAGAGGAAATGGCCTCAGGTTGCACCAGGGGAGGTTTAGGTTGGATATTAGGAAAAAATTCTTCACTGAAAGGGTAATCAAGCACTGGCACAGGCTGCCCAGGGAAGTGGTGGAGTCCCCATCCCTGGAGGTATTTAAAAGATGTGTAGATGTGGTGCTTAGGGACATGGTTTAGTGGTGGACTTGGCAGTGATAGGTTAACTGTTGGACTTGATGATCTTAAAGGTCTTTTCCAACATAAATGATTCTATGATTCTATTCTGTGATTCAAAACCTGTATGCAAGGTGGTCATGCTTACCTGTCTCTGGTTGGATGAACTCCTTGGGAACAGAGGTCTGGGCTGTCCTTACTGCAGCGTCAAGAAGTGTAATACAGCCTGAAGAATTTCTTCTTTTCACAGGGACCCTGAGTTTGTTTTCTATGATCAGCTGAAACAGGTGATGAATGCATACAGGTATGGAATTCCCTTGGGCATGCTGGGTTATTGTCTCACACTGTGGCAGTACCTGCTATAGCAATTTCATGTGTTCATTCTTTATTGCAGGGTCAAGCCAGCGATCTTTGACCTGCTTCTGGCTGTCTGTATCGCAGCCTACCTTGGTGTTGCCTATGTTGCAGTGCAGGTAAGAGAAGAGAAGCAGGAGACAGATGTAGTATTTTCCTCATAAATCATGTTAGCTACAGTAACTGGTGCTCACACAGTCCCAGCGCCAAAGTTGGAACAATAATGCAACCTCACTCTAAAAGTAGTAATCCAAAATGGCTGTCTGTGTTGATGTGTATGTTTTTGAGTATCTCAGTTGGCTGCGCTGAAGGCAATCTCTTGCCATTCTAGTGCAAAACTGTTTTATAGAGCTCCTTCTCTTGGTCAAGGACATGCACAACTCACTTGTTAAGCTGTTTTGGCTATGTAACAGCTTCAGACTGAAACTTCTCAAGGTAACTAAAATCTGCTGTAATGTTAAAGGTTTGCAGCGTGTAGTAAATTAGGAGTGTTAGGAGGTCCTTCCAGTATCTGAACTTGGGATGCAGCTTAGAAATGCATCTTCAGAGTTTTGTTTTGTGTTTTCTTTTTCAATGAAACCATAAATACATCCTGTGTCCATACTCCTGGAAATGTGATATTCCATGCCTTGGCCAGCCAGCTTAAATTTATTGGTTTGTTTAAGTGTTAACAAAGTCACTGTGAGCTAGGCTTCTGATCCTGGCTGGGTTCTCTGAAGAACATGAATGAAAGGGAAGCATTTTAGTTCAATCTAAATTTTGATCTCTTCATGTTATTTATGTTTATTATTTGTTTGGGGAAACAACAAGCATTTAAAAATCTGATGTAACAACCTAAGCAGGAGGGAAAACATATACTTTGATTTCTGTCAGCTATCTTCATTACATTTGTTATTACAAATTATTTGAAGCCTGGATCTTGTTATATCTGTCAAAGTAGCTGTTATCGAATCAAAATGCAATTAATCAAAGCAGAATCAATAGAGGAATTAAGTGAATTTCTAAGTCACTGGCTAAATGGTGAAAGAGAAGATCCAGTTAAAGGATTGTGAACTCCTGGGAATCCCTGTGTTTGCCTGGTTCATTTTTACATTCCTGAAACTGCTAGCAGCAGTGTTTCTGTAGTGACTGGGATCATGCATGTATTGAAATCTGAAGCTTTCTCTTCCCCTTCAGAAGGAACAGAATTACATCAAACAATGTAAAATCTTTAACAAGTGTTTGCATCTTCACAATGGGGGTGATACAGGCCTGCACAAACACTTCTGTAAGCTGTCACTTTCTGTACAACTTGAAGTAACTGGTTTAATTGTAATAATTCCTCCTAATTCACCAAATCCCACTATGTCCTCAGGATGAGAGTGCTAGTGGATGATCCAAACAAGGTATTGCATTTGCAGATTAGTATTGTTTTAAGCCTTCTAGTAAGTTTTCTCTCTGTGTAGAACACAGTCATTTTATTAAAATTTATAAGGACTCATGGTTACTTATTTTCCTTCTGTTTCCAGCATTTTGGTCTCCTTTACAAGATGATACAGAGATTATCCCTTAAAACGAAGCAGCAGTGAAGTAACAAGTCATCACCCATACAGCAGCACTGAGCCATCGGTGAGCCCATCAGGAACCTTCTGCCTTCCATTGAATCCTGCTGTTTCTCTTCCTCTGGCTCCTCTTTGCTACTCTGTAGAGGGGAGGAAGGCAGAAAGCAAATGAAATGTTAACTCTTGTGCACCTTTAAAGTGCTTTTCTTCACCTTCTTCCCCTGACTTGCACCATGTCTGTTTTCCTTTGCTTTTTGGTGAGGGAGAGGCTCAGAGACTTCAGTAGTTCCTGCAGGTTGTTTAAACACTGAACAGCTGGTTCTGAGCAGCTTCTGTGAGTGTAAAACCAAGTCCAGCACCTTCATGGACACATGTGCCATACAGCCAACTTAGAAACTGAAACTGCAGAGTGGAGTGACATGTTATCTCTGCCCAGCAAACAAGGACTCCGAGCAGTTATTTAAAAGAAAAAAAGTGCACATGCAAATTAAAGAGCATACTATTAGCATGTTTTCTTATGGCACCTCTTCCTTAAGTTCACTGCCTGGCTTTAGGAAGGTGTGCTGAGCAAGCAGTGTCTGCAGCAAGCATCTTCTTGCATTTTGTTTAGACTGTGCAATAACTCATTCCCTTTTAGGAGGTGCACTGTAAACAATCTTGACTGTTACTGACAGAATGAGGAAAGATTGTTAAAACGGGTTCCTTGCATTAGGGTTCTTACCAGGACAGGTTCTCTCCTGTCTCTATTGGAGGATGCATTTTGCCGTGTACTTGATTTTTCTTAAAGTTTATGGTCCTTGAACAGTTCACAGCTGCCACCACTCTGTGCTAAACTCTTGCTTGGTTTATAAGCGGTGTTCTACAGTCCCAACTGCTGCAGGATTGTGTTCTGTGCTGTTCCATGTATTTAAATGAGCTGGTTATATTAATAGCAAGAGCAGCCCAGCTGCTGCTGACCTCTGGTCTGTAATCCCTTCAGTCTTCATTCCTCAGTTTTCACTTCTGGATGGGTTCTGGATTTTGGGGTGTTTTCCCATGTTCACCTGCATCTCAGGGTCTCATTTCACATTTTTCAGCTCCATTATTTCTGGAAACACTGTTCCTGGCCTGCATGTATGAGCGAGTTCCCAAAGTGCTTGTTGCTGTCCTTTGATGTGCTGCCCCCACTATGAAGGGAGGCAGGTCACTTAGCCATTAAAAAGCAAAACAAAACAAAAAATGAAGTTTTATGAATGTCATTTTAAACATGGCTGTTTCTAGAACTGTACCTAAGAGAGTGTATCTTGGAACACACACTCTCTGTTACTTTTATCCTTGAGCAAGCCTTATTTTTAGTTTGCTGATGCCTCTGGATGGAGAGAGCTGTGTAGTTGCCCAAAATAGTTGCCAGTGCTGTGCAAAGATCAGGAGGGCCAGGTAACCAGTTGCTCAAATGTTGTCATCATCTTAAGTTTAAGTCTTTCCTGAATTCCACCATCCAAGGTTAGCAGGATACTTGTCACCACTTTCTGGTGAGAGCTGAATGCCCTTTCTGGGCAGTGTTGCACTTTGTTTACCCTCAAGTTCTTCTGGAAAATATATCAAGATACTGACTACAAGTCCTAGGCTAGTTGTAGTTTCGGAAGATGTCCTGATTGAATACTACTGTCCTGCCACTCAACAATGTTTGAGTCCTCTCTGTAATTTGTTCTATGCACATGAGGTCTCTTCACAGGCCACAGTGACTACTTTTTTTTGTTTGTTTGTTTTTTAAAAAAAAAAAAAACAAAAAACAAACTACTTGTATTTGAAATAGCATCTTTACAGAGGCTGAAAAGCTCTTGTGGGTTTGAATAAAGGTGTACCCTTCTTTTGTATGCAAGGAAAATTCAAGCTGTGCATCCTTGTCTGCACCACAGCTGCTGTGCACGCACTTGTTAGAAAGGGGATGGTTGTGGCCAGTCACTGTCCTTGTCCTTTGGATGGAGACCAAAGCACTGATTTCCATCCATCTTTGTGTGTTTCACTGTAGTCTCCTTCTTGGAGCACCCTTACCCCATGATGTGTGCTTTCTGCTACTTTAAATGTGTAGCAGCTTGTTCTTTAAAGGGTCTTTTCTTTTCCAGGAGAGCATACTGATGTCAGTGGCTCACTGTAATAGCAGCAGGTGGCATGGTACCAAGCACTCCTGAAATATCAGCCCTACAGGGAAACTTGCCTTTTTCTGATCTTTTGAGTACTTATTTAAAATACATCTCTGCATGCATGAAGTGTTTGTGACACTCCTCTGCCAAATGAATTTATAATTACTTCAGAAATTGCTGGAGTGGCTGGAAGACGAGCCTTGATTGTTTTCCACTGGTTTTTATGCTCTGCCCTTAGAGACTACATATGTTGTGCTATGGTGCATGCTCTGGACTGTGTAGGTTCAGAACATGCATGGTATAGTAGCTATCTGAAGAACTTCTCTGTAGGTTCTGAATATCTGAAAGTAGTTTCAGAGGCCTCCAGCTGCATCATACATTTCTAGCGTGTTACACTTGGAGAGAGTGTGTTCCCTCCAATCCAGCAGATTACTTAACCAGGCTTAATGAAACTCCATTACTTCACGGAGAAAAACAGAAAAACAAAATTATTAGCAATCCTGCTGCAGCTTGACTTGATGCATCTAAAATTTGCAAGTAGTGGGTAAGAGAGAACAGAACAGGCCTGGAGCATTCTTCCTTGCAGCAGAGACTGTCAACCTTCAGTCTTCCAGATGAGACGCTCAAAAGTTCAGAGTCAAAAACTTCCACCAAGTCAACCCACTGTGGTTTCAGCTATGTCCCTGTCAAGGTTGTAGCATTAAAGCAAACACTTTAGCTCCTTGTGGTTTCAACAATAAACTGCTAAGACTCCTGATTCAGTGCTAGAAGCCAGTGGCAGCTATCTAAAGGAAAGGTGGATAGAGGTAAATGAGGAGAGTTCATAAACCTGAAGGGCAGTTGGGATAATACATTGCTCTCTCCAACATGAGGGTAATTTGTCCTATAATCTGATTGGATGCATTTTGTGTACCTCTAGCTGGCTGCCATAGAAAGTAGTTTTTACTACAGATAAGGGTTTATGCTTTTGATCAAAGCGCATGTGCACTGAAACATAATATACTCAAATCTGAGGTAGTCAAATTCCAACTTTCTCATAGCTGGAACAGAGTCCCCATCCTGGGAGTGAACTTAGTTCCCACATTGCTGTTTCCTTGGGGAAGGAAAGTTGACAGAAAAGTTTGTAAATATACCCTGCTGTTCTGCTAGGTTTTGAAAGAACAAGAAAAATGGTGTTGATCCATACTGCAGCATATCTGATGAATTCTGTCACCAACATGACACGCAAAGGCAGAAATCCGACAGGTGTTCTGGTAAAATAAAAGTTCTCCACAACATTGCAGAAGAGTTCTCTGTAGCTGATTCTTGTTGCCCCTATGTTTACCTATCCTTTTTATCAGGAGTTTGCCTGGCCTGGAAGGAAGAAGTATGGAAAGCATATGTCCACATATACACAAATGGCTAGCAGTTGATGCTTCTAGCCATAAACCAATTTTCTTTGCTGTCTGATTTTACCTGTTGTCCTGGTGCTGTCAAAGTCTGCAGCTCACAAAAATCTGGTTTTCCAATAGGATTTAAGCACTGAAGCTGTTCATTCCTTCTGTCCACTCCACCCACACAGGCACTAATGGGCATTGTATGTGAGTAATTTGGACTATTGTAGTTGATCTCCCAAATAAGAGAGGTTGGTTCGTTGTTATGAAATAAGTACTACTGTGCAATATGAACTCCACCCTTGTACTCAGTGCTAAGAGGAAAGACCGTGAAGCCAAAATGGAAGTAGGTACCCCACTATCTGTGGCTGGAGGAGTCACTACAATCTATTTAGATGTTTAAAACCACAGATACCCAAAATTGTTGGGGGAGGCAGGTGTTGATTTGTTTGAAGTCATGTGCTCTGATGTTGTGCATAGCACAAGCCAAAATACTGAGCTTCTCCTGCACCTTGTGGCCAAGCTGAACCCATATTTAAGAGCCATTCAGTCTTGACTTACCAACCTGAAATGATGGGAGTGCTACTATATGTCTCAGTAAATTGGGCCTCTGGGTACTCAAGTGTGGGCTCCTGCTTGCTCACTTTGATCTGTTTAGTTTCCATTTGTAGTTATTGGGTAGCAACTTCAAGGTTATAATCTGGAATATTTGCAGCTCAGGAAAAAGAGTTGATTTATCTAGCAATGTTAACTCAATTATCTCTTGTGCATCCTAAAGAACAAATGTATATTGAGGTGAATATTTAAAAGCTAATAGAAAATTCAATGCAGTTGATTTACATATTTTTTCTGACTATAAATGTAATAATATTTAAGTATTTTAACTTTTTTCGTTTCCTTATTTGTTTGTCCCTTTTCCCTTGGAAAAATAAACCAAGTGAGTAGGTTTGATGAACAGATTCGTTGGAGAACTATTTGCTGCTGGAAGCTCAAAAAACTGGAATCTCCTTGCATTATTTGAAGGAATAGACGCCCTGCAAAAAGGGAGAAAAATGCATGTGTTTAAGAGCTTACATCATCCCTTCTGTATAGTTAAAAGTAAAATAGTGTGACAGAAAACATTTACAGACCCTGAGCAAGATTCCAGCACCTTGATGTGAGCCAGTTCCCATTTCTTCAAAGGGTTCATGCTGATTTGAAGCAATTAAAGTTTCTATGCACGACAGCTTCAATACTGTGGAAAACTGTCTTCCTGAGAAGCCAACACAGTGTATGCTAGTGCCTGTGTGATTACTAAATGACTTTTTGAACACTTATAAGCTATTTATTCAAGTTATAAACATTGCAAGAGATCTGTTCCCTGAGCATGAGTCAGTCCAAGTCCTACAAGCCAGTGGTCATAGTTGTAGAGTGGGAAACTGACCTCAACACAACAGAAGAGGAAAGGCGGAGGTTGTATTTTCATTCTGCCTCCTCACAATGGCCGGGTTCTTGGTAAGACCGACCTTTCAAGCATCAGCTGCCCCACCTTCCCGCATGTGTTGTAAGGATGTACAAAGTCAAGTCTCAGTGCGTGCCTTGCCCAGCTGAGATCTTTGGCTCCCACGCAGGCTGGCTGGAGGAGGCCAGGCCGCCTGCTGCAGGGGCCCTGGAGCCACTGGGTGAATCTGCCGAGTCCCGGGAATGTCTTTCTCTGCTGTGTCCCCGGTGTTCCCTGACGGCGGTTCGGGGCAGGGCGGGGGGGCCCAGCCCGCTGCCGGGCTGGTTCCGAGGCAGCTGGAGCAAGTGCTGGTGCCCGCCAGCAGTAGAGGCACGGCCGGGCCGGGCCGGGCCGGGCCGGGCCGGCGCCTGCTCGCTGTGGCTCAGCCCGGCGGCAGCTGCCTGCCCTCCGGGGCCGCGCGGGCCTCCAGGCTCCCTGCCCGGTTCAGCGCGGGGGCACAGAGAGAACAGCGCTCCGGTAACCCCAAAGCGAGCCGGGGCCGCCAGCCCTGCCGCGCCCTGCGGGGCTCGGCGCGGTCCGCGCGGCCCTGGCGGACGATGCGGGGCAGGCGGGCAGCGCCGCAGCGATTGGCCGGATGGCGGGGGCGCTGGCACCGGGGGAAGCGCAGGGGGCCGCGGGATTGGGGGAGCGCGGTGGGGGGCGGGGCTTGGCTCTTCGAGAGGGCCGCGGGCCGGCTGCCTGCCGCAGGCGCCGTGCTCTGTCAGGTGGGGGCAGCGCCGGTGAGGGCCGGCCCCGGCCCCGGCCCCGGCCCCGGCCCCGGCCCCGGCCCCGGCCCCGGCCCCGGCCCCGGCCCCGGCCCCGGCCCCGGCGGCTCCTGAGCTGACCGGCAATGACGCGCGACTCTTCCCGTAGGATGCCGAAGCCCAAGGAGTTGTCGGGGACGAGCAGCTCGGAGAGCGGCCCGGATGAGGAGGAGGGGAAGGTACTGCCGCCCCGGGGAGAAGGCAGAGCTGCCAGCAGAGTTTCCCGGTCGGGCCTCGGTCCCGAGGGCAGGTGACACGCCTTTCCCGCCCGCACCGGGGGGCAGGCAGGGTAGGGGCCCGGCGGCGCCCCCCCTTCTCCCCCCTACCGGCAGCAGAGGCACCTGGCAGTTGCAGGGCGCCCAATAGCATGTGTGCCTCGTTCGTGGACCGTGAAACTGGTGTGCTGTGGAGGCTCAGGTACAGCCCAGGAGAAGGGCTGTGGCTCCTCAGACTGGGCTGTTCAAACGGGTGATCTCTCTTTCTAGAAAAGAAAGAAAGAAATGTCTTCTAAGTCAGAGAAAAGGCTGAAAACAGAGGCCAAGCCTTCAAATGTGACAGAAAAACCTCCAGGACGAGGCAGTGAAGAGGAGGGCATGTTCCAGGTATGGAGGGCAGAGATCTGCTCTAGGAACACATCTTCCTCCTTCTCTTTATAAAGGTCTCCCATCTACCTCCTCTACTTGTAGCAGAGCATTTTTGCAGCTGAGCTGAATGCCTGGGGTGCCTGCTGTTCCTTCACTAGTCCTCTGGCACGTTGAGTGACCTGACAGGCCCTATGGCCTGAGGAGCAGCTTGTTGCAGGGCTGGGTTTAACACAGGCTCTGTGTCACCACAGATTGGGAAGATGCGTTATGTCAGAGTGTCCTGCTTCAAGGGGAAGGTCCTCGTGGACATCAGGGAGTTCTACGCTGACAAGGAGGGCGGCATGAAACCAGGGAGGAAAGGTACAACCGCGTTTGCTAGGAGGCAGCTGGGGGCCACACCAGCCTCTCTGCCTTGGCTGCCAGCTCTCCAGCTCCAGTTTAGCCTGTCTCCCTCAGTGGTAGGGAGACCTGTGCATGCCACACTGAGGGACTGGGGAGCTGAGCGAACCACATGGAAGGGTTTAGCACTTTCTCAGCCTGGGTGGCAACAAGTGAAGAAAAGCATGAAGAAAGAGCGTGAGCCTCCAGTGAGATCTGGAGCTTGGCAGGAACACTCTGAGAAGCAGTGCAGGAAGCTGCTGTGCAGGACTCTGGTTCCACCTCTGATCACCAGTCCTTTCTCTGGCTGTTGACAGGCGCAGAGCTGCAAGGTGGAGGCGGGGAGGCTCAAAACACTGGTTCTGATGTTGCTTCCTTGTGTCCTACTGCTAGCTGACAAACTTGTGTTTTGGTACTGGTGATGCCTAGGGCAAAAAGGTGGCATTTTGTGCGTTTGCCTCTAATCTGTAATGGTGGAGATGTGCTTGGCAGGGAGAGCCTCGAAAGAAATCCATCCTTGCCTATGTAGGTGGGGACAGGAAGGTTAAGACCCTTCTGGATCCCTACCAAGACACTCCAATGCTGCTGTGTTAGGTGTTCCTTATTCTTTTGGCAAGGTGTCTGATGATATAATATAGTGGCACAACTTGGGTGGCCCATCACAGCAGCACTACCTGAGTAGGTGATGCAATCAGAGGCAGCTGGAGAAGGGAAGACACTTTTTTTTTCCCCCCAGAGCTCTTCAACTGATGAGTCAACACTCAACTTAGGCCTTTTGCTTTGGGACTTTGACAGTGACTTGCCAGCTTGCCTCATAGTTCACAGGCCCTGGACTCTCTTCACCTATCCTGTGTGTTGTGCCTAGCAAAGATTCAGTTAATGTGGGGTTTCTTGAGGAACCTTTTGGTCCTTGCTATAGATTTTTGTGTCAGGGCAGACAAATTTATTCCAGCTTGGTTTGCTTCATAACCACTAAGCATGGTTTTCCTTCCAGAAATTAATTTCCCTCAGAGAAAATTTATACAAATAGAAATTACTCACTTAGAGGGAACTGTGTATCCTGTAATGAAAATGGGAAGCAAAGCCTTCAAGCTTTTTTGCCCCATTGGGGGCAGAGAGGGAAAGGAGCATTGTGGACTCCTTCCAGGCTGGAAGAAGCACACCCATGATGTAAGACAGAAGATCTGCCAGTTAAAACAGAGATCATGAAGAAATGGTTTTTCATTTAAATACTGCCTCTGCTGTTTTTCTCAAGAGTTCTTGGCCCCGATCTTTATCTAGAGAATTTAATAAAGCTTGGGCCCTAGTTCTTTAATGTGATTCTTAACAAAGCCAAAAGGAACAAGCTGACAACATCTGGCTGGAACCCACACAGCAATTCTACTACCGTGTTTGTTTTGTAAGGGAGAGGGACAGGACATCAAGACCTTATCGCTGCTGGATCTAAAACGCAGCCAGTTCTTCTCTAGTGTTTAAGCCACACTAGTGATTTCTTGTTAGCAGCAGTTTTTTTTAAATAGAGCTAGAGTTGGCATTATTTCCTTTGGGCAGTTGAAAGGATGGTGTCTTAACTGCTGTGTGGAGTAAGGTTCTCCTAAAATTTCTTCCCAGATCATGTGGGTGGAAATTTGTATTAGGGAATAGGCTATAAGGGGCTGTGGGACTCTTGAAAGGCAATTTGAGTTTATATTCTCATATGGTGCTTCCGTGATAGCACTAAGAACTTCTTGATATGGATGCTGAAGTGCTGGCACAACTGCCATGCTTAGAAGGCTGCTTCTGTTTCTGGTCTGTGCCTCTGCCTCAGATTCCAACTTTCCCTTCTGTAGCTAGTCCTAAGGAGCCAATCTGGTGTGCTACTTGATGCTTACCCCTTGTCTCCTCTGAAACCTCTCCTTCTGCTGTTTCTAGGGATTGCCCTGTCTGCAGAACAGTGGAACCAGCTGAAGGAGATCATTCCTGAGATCGATGCTGCAGTCAAGAAATTATAAGACTAAGAATCTTGGACACCTTCAATCTGTTTCCTTTCCCTTAAGTGCACTGACAACTATAAAGCCAAGGATTCTCATCTGGAGGCTTCCCCTCACCTTGCTGGGGTTTCCTCACTGAGGTGGTGGTCATGCTGAAAAGACCAGAGACTCTTCTATTTTCAAGAAGTAGCTTGCAGTGAGCACCTGGAACTAGAGCCGGTGCTGTGAAGAGCACCTCTGGTCTCAAGCAGACTTGAGGTCTATGCTGGTGACAGACATGACCCCAGCCTGGCTTTCCAGGGGTGGATGGCTTCAGTCTACCTTGTGGAGTGCTTTAACTGTTCTTCATCTGTTACTGTCTTCTACTTGGTTGACTGTTGAGTAAGATGGTTTGTATACCTCACGTTGGCATGCTCTGTGTTTCCTCCACATGTCATTCTGGCTATTTTAAGTGCTTTCTGTGTTGGTGAGGGTTGTTTGGTGTTTCCTGGGGGTTTTTTTTGGTGTTTTTTGAGTGAAGAAAGGGATTATACTTCAGCAACTGGTTTGTCTACAGAGGGTGAATATGCACAATAAATGTGTTTGCATTATAAAAAGGAGAAGCATAGTGTTTCACAGGCTGGCACCTCAACTCTTTGTTTCAGGCACCCTTCTTGGTAGGTTGCTGTTGGATTTCCCTTTCAGAAGGAGAGTGCTCCGTAGTGTTTATTCTCATGATCTGTTCCCAATAATCCTGCTATACAGAAGCAGTCAGACAGCGGTCTACTCCAGGTTATGGGAAGGGCAAGCTAGAATATGAATCATTCAAAGGAACTGGTAATTAGGAGGCCTATTAAGTAGAGGGGAAATTAAAGGTCTAAGGAGGAAAAAGAATATTTCTTTCCCTGTGGCAGCGGGGAAAATGACAAGCTATGGAAAGAGTGGAGAGAGGATATTTTATACTTGAGCTCTAAATGGATCCCACTCTGGGATCAGCTGCAGCAAGCACAGCCTTCCTCAGCAAGACTTTTCCAGACTTTTCAACAGCTTGTGTCTTCTGTCTATTTTTGGTTTTTCTCTTGCCCTGGTTTCCATAGTATCTGAATGCTTCATGCTCTTAAATATATCTGACACTTGCAACACCGTGGTGAAGTAGGAGGTACTAAGGCCCTTGTTCTATAGAGGTGCTGGGGCTGTAATAGCTCAGGGTTGTGTGGAAGATGTGGGGTGGAGCAGTGAATTGAAACTAGGCTTTCCTAAATGCTGAATTTGTAACAACTGCTGGATTAACCTTTCACTAGGGTAGCAGGAGAAAAAAAAAAAAATTCTTCATAAAACTGTCTCTTAAAGAAATTTTGAAGGGCTCAGTGCTGTAGCTGCTTGGACCAGGGGTGGAGATGGGTAGACTTGATGAATGAGGCATTCTCCTCTTATCCTGTGTTCAGCTATTCTCTATTCGTCACATTTTTTTCTCTCAAGAGAGAGAGAGAGCACGAGGATACTAGACTGTCCTGAAGGCAGGTTGCTCATGCTGTAAGCTTATTCCCTGTGGAATATTTATAACGTAATGTCTTAATACAGTGTCCAGAGACTAAAGGTAATGGGAAGATAAACTTACAAAAAAGAAAGAGATGAAAGAGAAGCAGATGGTGTACGTATGAACCCAAGATGCTAGGGATGCTGAGTCCTTTTATTTTGTCCCAGCCCTGGGGTACCCAGACTAAAGCATGTGACAGGAACAACTATCTCTGTGCATGATGTATGTTTCAGGAGTGTTTGGGGGGCAGAGGGAGAAGCCAGATCAAATCAGCAGAGCTTAATATCTTTGATTAAAAGCTGTTTTTAAAATCTTAATATCTTTGAAAAAAACAGTTCTAGAGCTGATGAGTGGCCTCCCCTTAATTGGGAAAGGAGGGCCACATTCCATTGTTTTCTGACTAGCTTTCTTTCAAGTGTTGGAAGGAAATTTGCAAACAGCCCAAACTTTTTGTGTAACAGGCAACAAGGCCTTTTTTTTTTTTTTTTTTTTTTTTTTTAATCCTGAAAGAACAGCTGCTCTTGATCGGAAAGATATCTGGAATCTTTGATGTTCATTTCCAATCTACCCGCTGTTATAGACAACTTCCGGTCATAAAATCTACAAGCCTTAAAACTTAGTTAATTTCTGGTTTGTTGCAACATTCAAATATTAAAAAACCCTAAATATTAAAAAACCCTAGTCTTAAATTGGGTGGGATAACAGATATCCAATGAAAGGTCTTGGTAAACAAAAGAGGATGAAAGCTTGTAGCAAGTTATACTCTTTTTACACAGGGTGTTTTTCCCTTAAACTGCTAATCTGATTGTTTTGGAGCAGTTTTCTCTGCAGAACGTTTTGCTCCAGACCAGAAAGAATCACATTACAGAAATGAACTTTCATCTTCTTGAGATACTATATTGTTGCTTGGGTATTTTCTGCCATGACTGTCTTAACTAGTCCTTTGGCTCTTCTGCCCGGGGAGCAAATAGGTAAGCAAAGGCAGATTGTTTTGAAGGATCCTTGAAAGATTCCCCCCCCCCCCGCCCCCCCTTTTCTGGGCCGTTGTGAGGATTTCCTGCCTCAAGTGCTGTCTCCTAGGTGATGTGGAAATTCAGAGCTCCAGCTTGTATTTTCTCCATTCCTCAGTGTCTTTAGGAGCTGGAAGGAAAGGGTAGGCACTCCTAATGCAAAGTGTATCTTGCTATTCCTGCATCCTTTGTTTGAGCCCTTCTTAAATTTGGGCCACTGGACTGGACCTCTTCACCTTTTATCTTAAGCTGCCCCTGTCTAAATCCAAACACTCATATGCCACAAGAAGCCAGGAAAGTATAGATGTATTGAAAGAAAACACCTTGGGTTTTTTCACTAGCAAATATCTCTCTGCAGAAGAGAAACCGCTTGGGCACACAACGTGGTTTTCTTTTAACAGTTCTTTTTTTGAAGCAGTGTCTCAGGTTTGGTCAGAATCTGTTCCTTCATCCTCTGGGAATCATGCATCTGAGCTCTGCTGTGCCCCTTCTAGCTCTCCCTTGCAGCCTCCTCAGTGACAGATGCAACATGTTTCTTCTTCATCTGCAAAGGTGACCTATCATTTCCCCTTTTCACTCTCTCTTGGTGCTATGACTATCTTTTATCTACCCCTTAATCCTGTTACTGTGGTATATAATTCTCTGTCTGGCTCTGTAAACTCTTTCCAGGTGCTGATTGACAGCTGTTCTATTTTTCATTTACCAGCAGTATTTTCATGTCTGTTTTTCTCTGCTGCAGTCAGAGTGATTATAATATATCCATTCATGGACTCCAAAAGATACTGGATATATCTTTCCTTCTAAATAGACATTTTCTACCTGAGGCACTGGGTCCTGCAAGCTGTAACATAAGCCTAGAGCAGCTTGTGCTGCAGCAGCTGACGAGAAAAAGCAGGCTAGGCATGGAATGGTGATTGAAAACATTACTTGCTTAGCCATGATTCATCCAAGGTGAGGTTTGCTGCTGTTGTCATAAAGGTCTCTTGTTTTTAAGATTGCCTTATCTGTTTGCAGCTGTTAAAAATGAGAACAGCTTGAGTTGTCATAGGCTTCCTAGCTGATGCATCTATGGCTTCCGAATAGATGGCAGAACCCTGGCAGTGTCTGCAAGAGATGTAAACAGAAAGTTTGACCAGTGTGGGGATTTCTGGATTTTTTTTTAGGGTGAATTTCAGGAGTGGTACCACTCCTAAAAGCTGAGGCTCTTTATGCGTCCATTTCAGTGAAAAGCCTGGATGGAAATTCCAGGCTCTTGCACCTGCTGGCCCTGAAAAAGTGTTCTGGCAGCTCCACATACAGGGGGGGACAATAGCCAGGGCTGGAGAAAGAAGGGTACACAACTGTAGTTTGGAGAATGGCTGAGATCCTCTGCTGAGCACAAGAGAGAAGAGGAATGAATCCACAGTGCTTTCCTACTGAGGGGCAGCATGTGCCCCTGGTTCTGCAGGGACATCTGTCATTCTTGCCATGACTTTAGCCTGGGAGCCAGGTGGGTGCTCATACATGAACAGTGAACAGTACTCTCTGTTCATCGCTCTGCTTCCTAGGATTAGGACCCCTCTTCTTCCCCTGATAACCCACCCCCTTTTTCCTAACCTTTCCTGCACAGATATCAGCATTGAAACCTGCTGAAAGTATCCCCTGTTGTAGGGGCCTGGAGTCAGCCCTTTACCTTTCTAGGTAAAATCAAGTATAACAGATCTGAGTAGTATTTGAGCCAGTGCTCTGGGAGGTGAGCTGTGTGAGCTAGTATGTGGGGCACTGTGGGGAGAGGGCAGGAAGGAGAAGGGGACTTGGGGAGCAGGCGAGAGGGCAGTCCGCTGAATTGAGCTGCTGTGTGGGAGCTGTTGTTGCACTGGGTATGTGTGTTGGATAGCAGGATCCCCTCCTCCACTCGCTGCCTCCCTCTGTCTGCAGGATCCAGGGCAAGAGCAGTGGGAGATGGCAGAAAGCTCCTAGCGGAGAGACTAAGCAAGGGGAAGAGAGGCTGGGTTGTGCCTGCACCGCAGTCCTTTGTAAAGCCTCAGGCCTGGCACGCTCAGCAGAGCTGAACACCTGGCTCTGCCAAAGCTCTCTCTGCAAACAATCCAGCAAACACACCCCCTCCCTCCTCCCAGCACGGGGGCGCAGAAGTTCATTCATCTTCAGGGACACTGGGGCAGGATGACAGGCTAAAATGTATGGCGTGACGACAAGAGCTGTGCATGCTGCAGAGGAAATGCCCTGTGGGATATGCAGGGCCGTGGGCGGCAGAGCTGGGTTGGGCTGTGTCCCTGCAGCTGCGCTGCTGAGGGCAGATGCTCCTTGTGGAGCACGAACTTTGGTTGTGCTGCGCCTCAGCATCACCCTGGTGTAACACAGGGGAGCAGAGAGATGAGAGAGCCTGGGCCACCTGGACTGTGCTGCTCGGAGCACTGACATCCCCTGCTGCCTCACGTCATCTGTCGGAACTGGAGAACCTGGTGGGAGAGCAATCCGTATCCTCGCATGAGGAGTCAGATCTGACTCTGGTAGCAATAATGGCTGCTTCAACGTGGACATGCGACCAGCTTCTGACCACCTGGCACAGTCTGAATGGGACCTAGCTGGAAACGCCTGTTAGGAGGGAGTTGAGCTGCTCAAAAGAAAGGGGGCTTTGCCCTCAAGGGCCTAGGGCAGAGAGACCTGGCCAGGGTTGTAGACCCAGGGCCACGTATCGCTTCCCATTGCAGCTAAGCCCCTTCCAGGACCAGTGTGGCTGTGCTCACTGCCCTGTTGCGATTTCTTCACTTTGGGGGAGGGCTGTGTTTGTTAGAAAATTTTCTGCTTTAAATAATTTCTTTTCATCCAGACCCTGGTGCTGAGGCACTGAGAAAAAGGGGCCAAACACTGATTTCTGATACGGATGTGGAAGGGCACTCTGCCTTGTCTTTTGTTAGCAGTACAAGAGCAAGCTCTTATTTCAGAAGCTCTAATGGTTAATCTCCTGACAGCTGATGACAATTTGTCCTTCTGATATAAGTACTAGGTCCTACAAATAATACCTCCCACCCCTGTTGGCTACACGGGGCCTATTCGTGGGTGCTTAGAGCTCTCCCCCTTGCTCCCAGGGCCTCAGAGTTTCGGGAACGTAGGCCCTAAAAATATGCCTCTTCTCTTGCCTGAGAAAGACAGGCCTTGTGTCTCCTTTTCGGCCCTCAGGATGCAGTCAAAGCTGCCTTGCTTCCTCGTCCGTGGCTGCAAGCGCTCTCGTGGCTCTCCTCGCCAAGGGGGCCCTCTCTCGGGGGTCCCTCCCGTGTCCCCCCGCGCCCCTCTCTTGGGGCACCCCGCCCCTCCCCGGGCTCCCGCGCCCCGCCTTGGCCCCGCGCAGCCGCCCGCAGGGGGCGCTGCGGAGCGGCTCTTTGTGGCGCCGCGGCGGCGGCGCTGGCGGCGGGGACGTTCGCAGCCGCGCTGCCTCCCCCGTCCGCCCGCCCGCAGCCGCGCCGGGCGCGGGGCATGGCCAGACTCACCGAGGGCGAGGCGAGGAGGCAGCCGCCGCCGCTCCCGCCAGCGCCGCAGCCGCCGCGCCCGCCGCGCCGAGCCTCCCCCATGAGCAGCAGCGGCGGCGCGGAGCCCCCCGCGCAGCCCGACAGCATGAAGGACCTGGATGCCATCAAGCTCTTCGTGGGGCAGATCCCGCGCAACCTGGAGGAGAAGGACCTCAAGCCGCTCTTCGAGCAGTTCGGCAAGATCTACGAGCTCACCGTGCTCAAGGACCGCTACACCGGCATGCACAAGGGTGAGCCTAGCCCCGCACCGCACGGCACGGCCCGCTCCCCGGGGCGCGCACAAAGGGCGGCGGGTCCCACCATCCCCCGCCCGCCGTCGGGTCGGTCCACGCGTGACCCACCGCGACGTGCTGCCTCTGCCCCCTCCGGCGGGGGCTTGCGCCCCCTGATCCGCTGCCCGGGAAAGGGTCTGCATCCCCTGGTGCCGACGGGCGGGGGTCGGCATCGTGGCCCGGGTAGGGTTCGGCGTCCCCGCGCCGGAGCCCCGCGGAGCCCTCCTGCCCCGGTCCCGGCACCCCGCCGGTAGCCCGGGGCCTGGCGCCGGTCGCGCCGGTGCGTGGGGTGCTGTGACAAAGGCGCCAATGTGCAGAGTGGGGCAGACTGAGGCTGCTGCGGGTCGCGGCAGCTAGGGCTGAAACGGGAGTCCTCGGTGAGCGGCCAGCCATCCTCCCTGCGGTCTCAGACCTCCTCCCAGGCAGGAATACGGCGCTACAGTTTTAAAATCCGCGTAACAAAGAATATCGGCCGCAAATCTGCTGTTGCCAGTGGCGTTTGGGGTGGATGAGGGGCCTTCTTGATGATAGATTGGGATAGATGAGGGGTCTTTCTTCGCTGAAAGACCTTTAGTGGATGCTAAAAAGTTTGAGGAGGCTTGTTTAGCTGCACTTTTGTTGTATTTGAAAGCTGTATTTTGAAAAGCTGTCGCGTTCAGGATGTCAGCTCCGTTCTATGGAGCAGTTCTAGCCCACCCTCAGCAGGTGTTTGGGATCTTGTGATCACCACAGCTCCAGCCATGAATGGGAATTCACGGAGCCGGTTTGCTGTGAGATCTGAGAGAGTGATCGCAGCACCACTCCCTGGTACATGTAGAGCAAGCCTGCAAGGAACCTACAGTAAGTACCTTGAAAGCTGTCAGTGATCAGTCTGGGCTTCTGTGCCCTAAAATAATTCACGATGGGGTCATGTGTTGGTGCACGCTGGAGGGAGTATGAGTTACATTCAGTCCTGATGCCTCTGGTTTCAGATTTAGGAGGAAAGGTAAGAAAAACTGCGAGTGCCGTGGCAACTCGAACTGTTCTAGACTGAACAGAGAGGGAAAGGGACAACAGAAAAATAAGTTTATTTTCAAACAAAAGGCCAAATCTAACCCCAACACAAAAGGAAAACACTTCCTCGTTGAAGCCTGTGGGAGCTGGGCTGGCTTGAATTTAGCTGAAGAAGTATGTCTGATTGGGACTTCAGAACCAAAATGCCATGTGCTTGTGTGTCTATGTGTGCAAGGGACTGAGTCCAGACCTGCTGCCGTCTGACAGTGAGCTGCCAGGTTTCAAACCCAGTGAGGAGGAGAAAGGCCCCGAGGCAAGAGGCAATTGCAAATTTCATTTCAGTTGACTTATTAAATATAGACTGTGTGGTCTGAGGTCAGGTTCCAGGCAGGAGACAGATTCTAGGGATCTGCCACTTGGATATGGAAATTAGAGGGAGCAGCGCTGGTATTAGCCAGATCTGTGTGACATGAACTTGCTGCTAAATGCAGGATTCCTGCAGCAAAATAAATATATCCCTTTGATTTTGACATTTTTGAGCAGATGCAGGTATTGGTCAAGGGTTGTTTGTGCTCTGTTCTGTCCAGAAAAGGCCGTTGAGATGTGTAGGTTCTTTTGGTGGCTATTGTACAGTCATTTCCAGACATACTCAGTTTCCTCTGCTCCCTCCCCTCCCCCCGCCCTGTTTTGTACAAAGTGAAAGGTTGGGATTCCTTTCCTGATGGCATGGGTTTACATGTAGACGCACAAACTGGTTTGGGAATATGCAATATACCTCTCCAAAGAAGTCGTTCCTCCACAAGGATGTGGGGGGGGTTTAGCATGCAGCGAAGAAATTAGACCCACAGTCCAGCCAACCCTGACCCCAGCCTTCCCCTCCCATCTTATCAGATCTGGCTGCATTGGCTTATGCTGCATGCAAGAAGGCTAACCTGGTGAGGAGCTACTGCTCCCGTTAGCATCAGCAGGCCTGGAGGATGCCAGACCTGACCCAGAAGCAGCAGCGGCCTGGTGCACTGTCACAGGAGCTGGTCAGGGCTTTACCACCCCTGATCAGGGGAAGGCATTGGCAAATCTGTATAACTATGCACTCATTCCTGCGCCATACAGAAGCCATAATCTTTCTGGGGCAGTTGTAACAGCAGATTCAGTTTTCTCTCCCCATGTTCCCTTATCTGCAGAGAGATCCAGTTGACAGCTCACATGCGGCTTCCATCTGCTTTTTCCCTTTCTTTCCCTAAATGGGGAGAAGCAGTTGTGTGAGAAGCCAGCACTGCGGGTAAAGCCCAGCAGCTCCTCTTGCAATCCCTTGCAGCTTGACACGGAGCTGAGCAGCTGCCTCTGCCCCCAGGGAGGAAGGAAGGGTGGAAAAGGCCTGCCAGGGGCAGGAACGTGTGCATTGGGCTGCAGAGTCCAAGAGCCCAAGAGGACTGCCCTGTACGGGCGCTGAGAACTGATGAATTCACTGGAGGCAGAGGAGGATCTTACAAGCCTGCTAGAAACATGAGCACTGTTATGAAATGGTTTTGTTAGTGCCTGACTATTCATGTCTCAGCAACCTGACTACTGGTAGTTGATACTGTTCCAGCCTCCTAGTATTATTCATGAGGCAGTTTTTCTATTTATATTAATCACAGATACATTTGCATGTTAATGGCAGTGTTTGTCTTAAAGCTAATATTTTCATGGGAAGGGCAGGGAGGCATTTGAACAGGCTTTTGGAATGGGTCAGAGGAGACCGAGCAGGGAGAATCAAGTGGAAATTTTTGGTCTTGTGTTCCAGGATTGGGCAGAAGGCAGTTCCTTCGTGAGTGTCAACTATGCTCTCCTGGATGGGTTTCCTAGCAGTGCCCGTAGTAGGGGAAGTGGAGAGATTCTGGAGTGTGAGATACTAAACTGAACTGCAGGGGAACGGCAGGGACAGGATCAGCCCTCTCGCAGGACGTGTGGCGAAGCGTACAGTGTGTGGACAGATGGATGGCTTTTCCAAAGGACAAGAGGAGGCAATAACAGCCTCAGCCTAACTTGCTTCACTGGCAGCCGAGTTTTGACTCAGCTTCTGCAGGCTTGTAGATAAGCTCCCCACTGATTCCATGCTTCCCCTGCTGAAGTATTTGATGTGATTTTTAATGCTAAGCTGAATCTAGAGACCCCTCTGTTCTGCAAACTGACAGCCTTTTCTTGCTCAAGGCTTTAGACTGCTGATGTCTGGAGTAATGTTTAGGATCTGAAAGAACTGTAAATCCCAGAGCCAATGTGTTACTTGTAGGGAGGATCAGGCATGGAATATCTTTTTTTTTTTTTTTCTGCAGTTTCTTGCAAGTGGAACTAGGCTGGGTTCTGCTTAGAGGGAGCTGGGAGCCCTCCTGGAGACAGTGGTAGTAGGGTGTTGTCATCTGACACTAAGGGGACATACAGGTTCTTTTAGGGATCCTTGGCAGAATGATGGCGGCACTGTCATAGTTACACTTAAAGCTTTATTTTCTTAACAGAATTTTATGATTAGAATGGCACAGGATTTCTACAAGCAGAACCACTATTGTACAATCTACAAGTAGAATAATACAGAATTTATAATACAACTTAACTTATGATTTCTAATCACCTGGACCCCCTGCAGATCAGGTCAGATTTTACTACATGGTTTGCTCTATCAATATAACAATCATAATCTAGACTTGAAAGTCATATAAAAGAAGATGAGTCACTCAGTCCTCAGAGGAAGCAGATGATGGTGGAGGTGTCCCTGGCCACCGGGGGTCACAGCTCTCACTGTCCAGCAGCAGCTCTCGTCCAAGTTCCCCCATTTAGGACTTGTAATGGTTTGCTTTTTATAGACAGTGCTCTGGGTGCTGTTACGCTTCCTTGTTCTGTGACTGGATCATCAACACCACCTGGTTGGCTGGGTGCCTGGGACCTTCAAGGCCAGCACTTTTTAAACACCATGTCCCATGTCTCAGCTGAGTTGGTGTTAGAAGTCCCCAAAGGGGTATAAGCCTGTTGACCTGAGTTTGCTGTTAACTAAAGCAGGAAATGTGGAAGTGAGAACACCTAGTGAGATGTCCACTTTGTGGACATCTCCTCACTGTTGAGCAGATCGCTGGGTGACTCTGTCAGGCTCAAAGTTTTAAGAGCCTGAAGAACCTATGAAAGACATGGTAAGCAGGGTCCTGTAACAGCATGGAAATCCTTCCTAGCAGGGAAAACATGACTTTCCTTGAGCCTCTGGTACTTCTGTAAGCTTCAGGCACCTGGGTGAAGCAGGGGACAAGGGGAGGCTGTGGAAAATGCCTGGTGCTTCACTTACTTGCTGCATCCTAAGGAGTAGCTGAAGAGTTAGTTTGCAAGAGATAATGTCTCTTCAGGAAGGAAGATTCTTTTTCCCAAATATTTGTTTACATGATTAGGCTTAGAATGTTGTGTTTCTGCAAAACCCCTTTCTGTGTTTCTGACCAGGACTTTGCAAAGACAATAGAATTGACTCCTGCATCCTATCTCCAAAACATCTGGCTGTGGAGGACAGTAATGTCTTCCAAAGGATGTAGCTGACCTCTTGAGCTACCTCCTTTCTACAGCCAGTACAGCCTCTCAGATTCCTGCCGTTTGGGAAGCAGGAACGAGATTAAATGAATGAGCTAAATGTCCTGAAAGCTTAAGAGACATGGAAGAGCTCAGGGACGGAGCAGTGGACAGGGCTGTCCTGTGCACATAGGCTTGATTGTCCCAGTCCATCCCAGACACAGCCTGTTGTTAGAGGCTGCCCAAGTGCTGTTTCATGCTTGAGTGAAGGGAGGGAGTATAAGCTGGCTCCTGTTGAGCAAATATCCACATCTTTGAAAAGCAGAGCAGCAGCAAGAATTGCCCTGGGAGTGAAGCAGGAGATTTGAGTGAGGCATCTTCAGGCTCCAAAGCTGCAGGATGCTTCTGTCTCCAGAGGCTGCTACCTCTTGGTACAGATATCTGAGCACCTAAAAGATGAACAGAATTTTGGGCTGCCTTTGCTGTAGGAAAGAGAAGGACTGGGAGGGGATTCGTGGCATTTTTTTGGATTGGTGCTGGTGGATGTCAGTGTTGCTGGGTTTTACAAATCCCTGATCTGGCATGATGACAGTACCTTGAAAAATAACTCTCTATCCCCGTGTGGGGAGTGTCTCTCCTTTATCCCCACTAAATGATGTACCTTTGTCCAATTGTCATTTTATCCTTTTCCTCCCACGGGCTGAGGTTTTTGAGCCTGTGTCATAGTTTAACCCGAGCCGGCAACTAAGCACCACACAGTTGCTCGCTTGCTCGCTCCCCCCGGTGGGATGGGGGAGAGAATCGGAAGAGTAAACGTGAGAAAACTCGTGGGTTGAGATAAAGACAGTTTAATAAGTAAAGCAAAAGCTGTGCACGCAAGCAAAGCAAAACAAGGAATTCATTCACTACTTCCCATTGGCAGGCAAGTGTTCAGCCATCTCCAGGAAAGCAGGGCTCCATCACCTGTAACAGTTACTTGGGAAGACAAACGCCATGACTCCAAATGTCTCACTCTTCCTTCTTCTTCCCCCAGCTTTATATGCTAAGGATGATGTCATATGGTATGGAATATCCCTTTGGGCAGTTGGGGTCAGCTGTCCCAGCTGTGTCCCCTCCCAACCTCTTGTGCGCCCCCAGCCCACTCACTGGTGGGGTGGTGTGAGAAGCAGAAAAAGCCTTGACTCTGTGGAAGCACTGCTTAGCAATAACTAAAACATCCCTTTATTATCAACACTGTTTTCAGCACAAATCCAAAACATAGCCCCATACTAGCTACTAAAGGAACTCTATCCCAGCCAAAACCAGCACAGTGGTGCAGTGTGCGTTACCTCAGTTTTGATGTTCCTGAGCACTGGAATTGGGACTTGGGGACTAGGTTTGAGTGCTTAACTCAGCAGGTAGCTTCAGGTAGACTTACTCCTCTCCTATCCTTAGTTTTTTTAGGTTTGATGGCTAATTCTCCTGAGGCAAGGATGGTGTCTTGATTGCACGTGGACATGGTACCAGTGCATTGAAGTTCTCAGTGGAATAAATTGCTTATTCCTAACTCCTGACTTTAGAGTTTTGTGTGCTAAACCTGACCCCGATCATTGTAGAATGGATGTTGTGTGACTTGCAAAGTAGCAGACTGGAGCAGTAGGTGGAATCAGGCAAGCATCTGCATCTGCGACTTTGGTGACCAGGCCTCCAAATCTGTTAGAAATAGGGTTTGGGCTCTCTGGTGCTTTTGAGGCTTTTCCTGATGCTTGACATCACAGTAGGCTGTGAGAGAAGAGCGAAAGCAAAGGGGTGCTTCCATCCCACAGCAGAGCTAGCTGCCTTTGTCATGAGAAGTGAAGGTTACCTGCATGCTTCCTTGCCTCGCTGCGTTTGTTAAATTATCCAGTGATCGCACGTCTAGCCTTGGTACAGCATTCTCTGTTCAAAACCTGGGCAATAAGGAGCTTTAATTACCTGTTAGACATATCTAATACTTTTGTGCTGTTTGTGGAGGTTTTTTTTTTTCCCTAGCAAGAGCTGTGAGAACAAATGTGATTTGCTTAGCTGCAGCAGCTTATTGGAGTTGGGATGGAAAAACAGCATAATCTTGTTGCTACGGGTTGGGATTGCCCTGACCAGCTGGCTTCCACATGGCTTAAAAGTGTTGTGCACCATGGAGTCACTCTGGGACGGAGGGGAGAGATCCAGACAGCCCCTGTCCTGCATCCACGTTTGAATCCATGGAGAGCTGAAGCGGCTTTGGAGTACCCCAAGCCAGGCACAAGAACGTGGGGACAAAAGAATGGGCCTCTCTATTTGGGCCATAACAATGCATCTGCAGCCCCAGCACAATATAGACGTGGACATTTAGCAACAAACTGAAGGGACATGTCCTGACTTTGCTTAGGATGTGAAAAGCTGCTGCGAATAGGAGAGGGGTGAGTGAGGGGATCAGATGTATTCTAGCGTTTGAGTCTATTCTCCAGTGCTTTGCCCATCTTCATCTGAAACAACTCAAGTGATGGAGCTCCACAGTCTAATAAATCTCTCTCTGCTAGGAAATGTTTCTTGATAACCAGCCAAATTTTTCCTTTGCTTAGTTTCATTTGATTATTCTTAGCATTAGAGCACCCAAAGATGATCCGTCTTCTTCCTGGAGGGGCTACAATTCTTCCCCTCCTCCCTTGGCTCTGGTGTGAGGCTAAGATGTTGAGTCAAATCTTGACTAAGAATGTCAGGATCTGGCCTTTTCCGTGTGCTTTCCATCCTGCTTCTTAAGTTAGCCCTTGCAGAATGCATTATGCTTTGCTGTTCTCTGTATTTTTCTTGTCATGCATATGCATATTTGCATGTGTTTGTGCATGTTGTATGGGTGTATGTATGGCACAGAAAGCCAGGCCTCTCCTTCTGTAGCTTTCCATGATTCTGTGAATCTGGATCATGGAGATTTCATATGAGCCTAAAATCTAGACGCTTTTCCTCTTTCCTGGCTTTTTTTTTTTTTTAATCGATCACCATACTGGTCCTTGCATCTCCTCTGATCCTTGTGGTTTGGGCTGTTTCTCCCACGGGCAATGTTAGCTTGCGTTTTGCTCTCCTGTTGTTTCTCACCTTGTTCAACACCTGTTTCAAACCTACTTGATTCACTGGGACCCTTTTCCATTACTTCAGCAGACCTTTGATAGGGCCTGCAAGTCCTTTAATGTTGCTGCTTTGTCTTTTTCCCAAGAGTCTTTGACACATCCAAATTACGTGACATTTGCACCTTTAATTAGCAAGCCTCCCCTTCTGCCCTCTCCCCCTCCCCCCCGTATAAAAGGCAGGTCTCGTACAAGGGCTGTCCTAGGCACTTCCTCTGTACCTGAGCCGAAACGTTGGATCAGAGGTCTGCTGGAATAGGGCAGCATCTGTAGTTCTTGTACTTCAGTCACCTGCTGTTACCAAAGAGGAACGTTGTGTCGATGTGTCTAACTTGACATCGTTGTGTCTAACTTGACACTTGCTTTATCCACTGCAGGTTGTGCGTTCCTCACATACTGTGCCAGAGACTCTGCCATCAAAGCCCAGACAGCACTGCATGAACAGAAGACTTTGCCAGGGGTAAGTCCCAGTGAATTGTGCCTGGAGCTCATGCCATGGGCAGGTGAATGGGGGATTGTCAGGTGAGGGAGTGAGGGCGAGAAGTGGCTTAGATTAATTTTCCTGCTTGTGAAAAGAGTGTGGTTTGGGGGTTAGAACAGGGACGTGGGAGCCAAAGCACAGTGCTGCTTGTCACAGAGCTGGCTCTCTTTTCCTCACCTTGCCAAGGCTGCCCCACGTAACTCCACCCAAGCCTATTTCTGTGTTGCTCTTTGGTCTCTGTGGTGTGATGTGACATCTTCAGCTATCTGTCGCTGTCACTAGGAAGCTGTGGGCTTTGGGGTGAATTGTGTGGGCCCAGCCTGCACAGTGGGCACGCTGGAAAGGTGACAGGAGACAAGACAAGGTACCAGACCCTTTTCCTCTAGGTGTGCAGAACTTTCTGGTGCATCCATCGCCCTGCAGGGTGCCTGGACAATTTGTTGGGTGGCTCTGTGCAGGACCCAAAATGATTTCTAGTGCAGTGGCTGAGTTGGATCAGCTTCTCGGAACAAAAAAATACACCTGCCACATCCCATTGTTTGGAAGAGAAGTGGGTTATGTAGGTGAGACTGGCTGTGGTCTGTTCCTGGGTCCTGCTCGCTCTGCAGCTGGTGTTGGGAGCAAGGTGCAGTAGGGATCACAGGAGACCAGGCACTGTGGAACAGGCTCTTCCTCGCAGGGAAGTCCTCTGCCTCCCTGGGACCTGCTGGTGAGCTGAAAGGAGTTCTGAATTGTTGCCATTCCCATTTTGGTATGATGTGAGAGCTTTGACTGGGCAGTTCCCTTGCTGTGCTGAAGGGGTTGATCAAGCACATTGGAAGGATTCATTTGGAGGTGAGTAGGCGGAGGAGTTGGGTACTTATAGACAGAAGCTCATAGGAGGCCCTGAGTGCTCAAGGCAACAGAATAATTAATGTAAACCAGGGGTCTCTGGAGAGGGGTTAGGAATTCTTAACTGTAACGTTTCCTCTTTAACCCACACAGGCCCAAATAGCTTTCCTCACCTCTCCCAGCTCCCCTGAAGACTTCCAGGTGCACACATCCTTTTCCGTATTTATTTACCTGTGCTCCCTTTTTGCATGGGCCTGTGTTGGCATTTGAGGGCTGGAAAATGCATGTAACAATTACCACTTAATAGGATCTTTACTGTTTCAGGTTATCTCAGAGCAGCAAGGGAGAAGAGTGCAGATAACCAGGTGCTCAAATACTGTTTGAGTTAATTTTGTGGGAGGGGGAAAAGGTCAGCCTTTCAGGCTAAAGCAATGTAATCTTTTGTGTGTGCTGGTCCAGGGCAGAATTAACAGAGTCTATAAGAACAAGTCAAAGGATGGAGGAGCAGTCGTGATGAGTCATGGTACAGTGCTTTAACACAGTGTAGAAGACAGACATGTCTCTACCTAGTACCTGTAGAGGGACTCTGAAAGGTTATTGATGTGAGGCTTGGTGGATTCAAGGCAATCTCAGTTTTGCTGCAGTTCTACGTCAGGAATTTGTTGCATGTTTCACTATGTTCTCTACTGTTTGTGCTCTCGGTGGTTATAGAGTGCTGCATGGAATAGTATTTAAAACAGCAATTTATCTGTGATGTGGTGAGCTAAAGGCTTTTTATGTTAAGGGAGGTGTAAGAAACTGTATGAGAACAGTAAGAAGTCTGTGCTAGCTGACTACTTTCAAACATGTTTGTCTGGAGACAGTTAATGAGCAATGTGGTGTAATTAAACTTCAGGATTAAGATGAAGATGAGCTGTGCTGCATTTGGAGCTGTCTGTTTTCAGGCTGGCAATACACCACTTCATCACATTTAGTTTCTCTTTTGGAAAGTCCCTCAATGACTAAGAAGGCAGGATTCTATCTCTCTCTTTGGTCATTTTAGTGGCATTTGGAGATGGTTACTACCAGAATGGAACAGACCTCCATTCTGATGTGCATAGAGTTGGTCTTGGCATGGACATGGGCTGGGTGACCTGAGGTAGCTTTCAGCCCTGTTTTCTGAGCCTGGTTTGCTTGTGTCTGTATAGTATCACTCATCCCTCTGATCCAACTGATCACAGAGAATACTCTGGAAATGAGTCACAGGCAGGAGTGCTAGGTAACTGATTGTTTCCCTATTTTGGGAACAACGCTGTGAAATTTCGTCTCTGTACATTCACATCTAGATGATGATCTGATGAGCTCTGTGGCAAAGCCTCTCACCAGAAATACAGTGAGGGCCCTAGCACAGGACAGAGAACAGAATGTACTGGACCACATCGCTGTGACTTCACTAAATGGGCTGTAGTCTGGTAAACAAGCAATTTCTTGTTCATTTTACCCATTTACTATCTCTTTATTGCATATAGCAATAGCAGGAAGAAAGTTTTAAGAGTGTGTGACATCAGTGTAAGGTGACACAAACTGTCATCTGAATGCAAGACCAAGCATCAGCATGTTTAGAGACAGCAAGGAATCAAACGGGCATAAAAAGGATCTTGTTGGTAATCCTACACTTGCCATTGTATTGCAAAGCAACCATAGATGCCACAAGTACCCAAGTACCTTCCTTTGTTGTCTCACTGCAGAGACCAGTGGTTGATCTCAACAGTTCATGAACCTGAATAGAGACAAATGGGTTTGTTAGTCTAGACTGGGGATTTGGTAAGGACAGACTTATGGAAATGCTTTGATATGGTTTCTGATAGGTCCTTAGGCTGTGATCAGGCAGCTGGAACAGGACTTCTGGGTTCTCTTCCAAGTCTGTCACTGGGTGGGCCTGTGCCCACAGAGTTATTGCTTAGGCCCTCCAGATCTGATGCTAGTGATGTCAGCCCATCTAAGAATGCTGCCACATTGTTACTACAGGGCCATACCTGCAGTGTAGCTTTCCTGAGAATTTATATTTATATTGTAGGTTTTCCACATAAGTCAGTAGGAATCACCATGGCCTCTGTTTGCTTTTATGGCATTTCTGGCAAGTTCTCCTTTTGGGAGATCAAAATTCTTTATTTTTAAATTGAGGACTGTTGGATGTATGGTAGCTAAATAGAATTTAAACTCAAAAAAGGTTATTTTTTTGACAGTAAGGCTTAGCATCTTTTTCCGAAGGTAGATATATTTTTGGCTTTCACCCCTTCTTGTAAGGGCTAATGTGCTCAGGGTGTAAAGCAAGATGACTGTCAGCTGTATATTGTATTATCTAAAACACCTTGTTGCCTTCAGAGCTGGTGAATTGCTGTCAGTGCAGTCTCGAAGTAACAAATACATGAATCTTCCTTTGGGGAAGGAAGGATGGAACTTCCTAGAACAGAGAGGCAAAGTGCATCCTCGGTGAATTAGCAGAAGTGCCTGATCACCCAGACTTGCTAAGGAGCTTAAAAGGATGCCAAATATCTATGCCCTTGCTGTCAGCTGGGGTAGGCAGGAAGAATGCCCTGCCTTGTGGCCATGTGGGCACGGAGCTTGTTTCCACACACTGTGGTGTGGGCCCCGAGATGTGAACAGCAACCTGTGAACCTCGGCACAGCCAAAGGGCTGGCACGCAACAAGACAAGTTTGCCTGTCAGCCTGGTTGGTAAATGTGACAAGCGGGAAGCACATCACACCTTGCTCACAGCGACTCGTGCTGTGCAGCATATAGACAGTGCCAGCATTGTGGCCAGTTCTCTGCCCGGGACCACCTTGTAGCTAGCCTGACACACTCCTACTCCCCACCTTTCACAGTACTTTCTGCGTCCTGCATATGCAAAGATCCTGTTTCATGTTCCCCAGTTTTGCTCCCTGAGGACAGGCTGGGGAACTGCACAATTAAGTCTGACTCAGTCCCAACAAAGCAGTTTGATGGACTCCGAAGACTCAACAGAGATGGAGACAGAGCTGCCTGAGGAACAAGATAGAAACCAGCTCCCTTTGTGGCCCGAGTCCACAGGGCTTGGGGGAAATACAACCCATGGAGGCTGAACAGAGGCAAAATCTTTGGATCTGAAAAGCAGAGGGGAAATCAAGCCCTTACGCTTCTTCCTAAATCTAGTGTCCTCTTCAGCTGCCAGCCAGCCTAGCAGTGCAGTGTTTCACCTTCTCCCCACTCCCTGGCACACTCCTCCCTGGCTCGGTGGAACGATACTATATCTCAATAACCCATGCCTTTGATTTGTGATTGTGCCTTCACTTTGCCGAGTTCTGAAGGGAATTGGAGAGGTTATTAATGACATGCAGTGATCACCCAACAAGTTAAAGCCTCTTGCTAAGTGAAATTTGAGGGAAAAGCAGCCAGCTTTTCAATATTTCGCAGAAACGCTTTGTGTCTCTCTTCATTTGCAGCCAGACAGTTGCAAATTACATAAAATTGCTCCTGAAGAAGAAGGGGAAGAAGAATAGAGGGAGGAAGCGGAGGGGGGGAGGTTTAAAAGAGTAATTCTTCTGGCAAGGTACAGTTACAGTTTTATTTCTATGCAGAACAAAGAAGGGCTTGCTGAAAGGTAGGCAAGTAAGTGGCAGAAATTGGTATTGATCCAAGCTGGGAATATGGTCAGTTTAAGAGCAGTGATGGGGGTACTGAAATGTGGCTACATCAGGGGGAGAACTCATGGATGCAGTGATGGCTTGGGGACGCAGGGACACAGGAATGGAAAATTACAGAGAGCAGCAGCATTAGAGCAGAGAGAGGATATGGGAATGCACCAGGGGTTGAGATGCTGCAGCACGAACTCAGATGGTTGGGCACAAGGATTAATGCAGAGACCCAACAGAGCTTGAGCAGAGAGCATCCCTGTGGGCAGGCTGTCTCCTGTGCTGCCAGGAGCAAGGGCTCACCGTGGGCCATCTGTCAGGATCTGCAGCCTGTGATGATATAAGGGAACACAGGTGACTGGAGGGGTTTTGGTAGAGAGGTCAAAGCATCTCATTCTCCCCTCTTTTGTACAAGTGCTGGTGTGAAGCCAGCCTGTACCAGTATTTCTGAAAGTTTCTTCATGTGAACACTACAGGATATTGCAGCTGGCAAAGCTCGGAGACATGCTGAGGAGCGGAGTAGGGGGCCTGAATGTGTTGGTTGGGAGCTGAAGCTGGTCTCCAGTTGTCAGTCTTTGAGGTGGCCTGTACAGTTTGAGCCTTTGGGCAGGGCGGGGTGGAGAAGTTTTTCCCGCGTCCATCCTGCAGGTTTGATAGACAATATCAGCAAATTCATGAGAGCCATGCAACAGTATCAGTAGAAGGTAGCAATACAGAGAGCCTGTTAAGGCTGTCTCATTGAAATGGCAGCACCAGGACATGAAGGTACTGGGCTAAAGCAGCCCCTGGGCAAGGGGCAACAGAAGTGCCTGTTCACTGCAGAGAGAATTGCAAATGCCTATGCTGGTGGGGGTTTGGCTTAAGGGTCTGGGAACTAGCAGTAAGGCAAGGCAGCAGCCCTACGAAGTACATACCCTGAAGAGGCAGGGGGAGAGCAAGCTGCCAAGGCAAACATTGGTTCCTGCTGCCTATGGAATTGGAAGGATAATGAAATTAAAGATCAGCACCCATTCCCATGCTGACCAAATCCACACATGCAGGCTCTGTCCTGTGCACAAGGGGCCTCCCTTTCTCCCTAGAAATTGTTGCCCTTTGCACAACCGGGCACTGACATGTCCTTGTAGCACAGAGTTTAGACTTTTGTCTCCCAGAGCTGGCATGTTTCCTGGTGAGCTCACCTGTGGTTGTGAACACACAAACACACACGCACCTGTGCACCAACCCAAACAGACCTTCATCTTTGCAAAGACACCCACACTCCTGAGCATGACTCTGCATTCCCATCTCCCCAGGGTCATTTAGTATGTGTGCATGCACGCAAGTATTTGTGAATATGGATATAGAATCACAGAATAATTTACATTGGAAGAGACCTCTGGGGCCTCTGGTCAAACCCCACTCAAAGCAGGGCTAACTACCTCAGATCACTGAGGACCTTCTCCAACTGAATTTTGAATATCTTCAAGGAGGTCCCGCAGTCACTTTGGGCCTTTCTTCTGGTCTGTGAGCATCCCCAAAGTGAAAGAGTTTATCAGCCATAACTTTTGTTGTTCAGCCCAGAGAAGAGATGGCTCAGGGGGTTCTTACGGTGGCAGTAGGCCTTGGGCCTATTTTCAGTGGATTTTCCCATGGGCATGTTATTGCAGGAGGTTTTGCACCACTCGGAGCCATTAACGGTTGCCATGGGAACTGGTGCACTTGGCCTGTGTGCAGCAGCCTGGGCGGAGGGTCCCTGCTGCTGTCTGCTTGGCCCCATCCGCAGCTGCCAAAGTGTGTGAAATTAGCAGAGACCTCTTTCCCCAGCTGCTGTAATTAACCTGCCATGGCAGAAGAAGAGGTGGGGGTATGGCGACATTGAGGAACTGCCAGTACGCCCGACTGTCAGGCCCAGACCGACTACAGCATGTTAACCTTCCAGCACATCCATGAGAGGCCTGTGCAAGCTCTCTGCAGACCTAGCTGTGTCTGTCAGCTCAGGGTTCCTGTGCCCCTCGCTCTGCCCTTTGCCAGCTTGCTGAGGTCCTTGGAGGTTCCCACTTGTGCATGGAGAAGCACCTGAGCATGTTCACTGTCCAGTGCGGCAGGGTCAGTGGTGCACCACTGAGCACAGGGAAAGATGGGTGTTGAATGTCTTCTCCAAACAGACTGACAGAAAGATCAAAGCCAGGTGAGTGTGGCAGTGCTCCCAGCTTTCCCTTCTGCAGCTTTCTTGCACTTGCTCAGAGTAACTTGGTGACCCATCTCATAGCATCTTATTCCTGCTTTTTGTAGGCCTGCTAAGCACTTTCCACCTTACTTTGAGCTGGGAGTGGCTCCTGTGATTACGGCCTCCTTGGGCAAGCTGAGGATGGCAAGACCCTGTCTCTGTTGAAGCAAGATCCTGCAGCTGATGCAGGGCTGTGGGCCTGAGCACCAAGCTGTGCCTGGGTCCTCAGGCGCGTGGCTTTCTGGTGGCCAGAATGATTTCTTGTGGTCTTGACAAACTTGCTAGAGGAGCTTTTGGGGTTTCCAGTTCCTTCGGCCCTGTCTTGCAAGAGTGGGGAGGAGCACGAGGAAGTTTGGGGCCAAATACTACTACTCTTTGCACTGCTGAAAAGCCCCCTTGAAACCAGAAAGATACTCACCTGAATTTGGCCCAGGATTTTTCTTCCTGTTGCCTCTGGGGGAAACTTGTTGTTCTAGCACCTGTAGAAAAGGATTTGAGAAAGTTGGCACTTTCCTTTTCTCACCTAAAAGCTCCTTTGACCTTCAGTGGCACTAATCACAAGTGACAAGCAGAGATCAGGGCAACAGGGAAGATCATCTAATGTCCTCCTTGATGCGGTGCCCTGCGGTGCACTGAAACATCAAGGAAGGAGCCCCATGAGGGCACACTGACCATGGAGTCCTGAGAGACCACACTTAAATGTGTCGGCCAAACAGTCACGTACATGATAGGGGCTGTAATTGCTGTGTTGGGCTGGCCTCCCTGCTGGTTGTCTGATGTTAATGCACAGTAATGGTGCTGTCACTTCCATAGAGATACCAGGGAGATCCAAAGGCTTTCTGAGTCATGGTGATAAGTTGCTTGCCTTCCTCCCAGAGCAGCACTAGCTACAGTGGGGACAAGGATGTCTGACTGTGTTAAGGGAGAAGGAACACAGAGGAGCAGAGAATCCAAGAGGCAAAGCAACCAGTCCATGTGTGTTGTGGCCCACATGCTGCTCAGATGTCTGCTTGCTGATTCCTGCATGCACTCAGCTTTGGTGGGAAATGGTAGATAACTTCCCTGCTCTGCCTGATTTGCCCTCTGTGCTGGGGGTAGGGAAAATACCTCCCAAAGAAACTTGTGAGAGGAGTTTGAGTCCTCCTCTTGGTGACACAAAGCATTTGGGTGAAGTCCTCTGACAATCTCCCTTGCTCATGCAAAAAGAGATGGCCTTAGCTGTGCAAGGCAGGAGCTATGCGGTTTGGACTCTGCACTTCGCATCCTGCTTCTGCTACAGACTTCCTGCATGACCTTCATCGTCACGTGCCTTGATTCCCCCACTTGGAACACAGTACTCATAATTATCCTTGCCTCCTTCATAATGGATGAGGCGAATTGATAAGCAGCCTTTAGAGCTGTGCTGGAATGGTGCTCGGTGCTAATGTTGCTCATATTTCTGTGCGAGACAACTCCCCTTTCTCAGGGAAGGCTGATTCTTCTGCATGGGACCAAGGTATGCTGAAACGTCAGTGGAAATATGCAAGCAGGAGACTCGAGCACTGAGACTGGCACCAATCCATCACTGCTTGCATTCCTGACCAGAAACAGAATCCAAATGAGCAAATCAGCATTTAGATTTATGTACTCTGCACAGCTAGAAGTGGTTGTGATCATTCAGGCAAGGCATTTTTAACTGTCCAGAAAAGGACCAGCCCACAAATTGCAAAGCCTAAGAGCCCAGGACCTAATTCTGCCAATGGCCTTGGATGCCTTTTGGTTCCTGACGTCCCAGAGGAGCCAGCCTGCATTGTGTGTTTCATGCTCTCTGCCTCTGACCCACTTAACACTATGAGGTTCCCCTGCATTGCACCTGAGGGGCTATTTTATATCACTTACTCCTAATTAATAGAGAGGCTTGCCTTGTTGTCCCAGGGGGCTTTCTCTCTCTACCCAACTTTTGCAGTTTGAAAGCTGAGGAAGCGAGAGCTGGGGATCACTGCTCCTCCTTGGAGAACATGGCTACCAGACTGCTGAGATGACAGCTCATGCTGGGCATCGGTGTAAATGTGGGGAGCTAGTTCACCTCCAGAAGGTTTTTTTTGGTGTGTGGTGAGAGAAATGGTGCATTTTGGCCTTGGTGAAACCAATAGCAAAGCTTCCTCTGACTTTAGCAGGGCCAGCAATTTTCCTTAGATCCTTGATCCCAAGAATGCTACAAGGGTGGGGGAGCATTTCCTTGAAAGCAGGGAGGAAGCCCAAACAGAGCACAGTTCCCTGTTTCTCTAAGCTGACCAGATGCTGGGGATGGGGTGCGATGTGATCTAGACACTTGCCAGCAAGGCCTGTCACCCTTGGCTCTTCCCTAGAAACCTCTAGGCTCTCTGCTCCCTGAGGGCTACGCAGGAAATGTAGCTGCTGTGCTTTGTACCATGTAACGCTCTGGTGGTCAGTATAGCTCCATGTCCTCATCAGGCTGGCCAGTTGCTTCCCACCAGTAACCTCAAAAAAAGCAAGCTAATGAAGGCTGCGTCCTTGTTAGGAGGAGAGCCATGCAGACAGAGAAACATCGTATGTGAGAGCTGTGGGCTGTGGAGGGTAAGCATGGCTGTGTTTGGAAAGGGAAGGTGTGCATCCAGCCAGGAGGGCAAATGTGAGAGAGAAGCTGAAGGGGGGCAGTGGGAGCTTTGCCCCCTCCCATGTTCTGCCTCTCTGGTGTCCATTGCTGCATGTGGCTCCAGAAGGTTTCTTGAGTCCAGTGGGTCATGGAGCTGACAGCTCTTAGTCTGTCGTTAGCAGCGGGTAGGAAGTGCGGGGGTGAGGGACTCCGGGTGGGGGACATTTGGCCCATGGTGGCCTGACAGCATGTGATAAATGTTAATGTGATATTCTTCAGAAATGAAGAATAATAACGCTCAGCTGAGTAATTTAATGAGGAAAATAAAGCTCAGCTAGTGAGGCAGGCACAGGCTCATAAATCATTTGCTCAAGTTCTGTATGCCACATGTGTGTTCACATATGTTTGTGTTCTTGTGTGGTAAAGGCATGCATGTCTGTGCATGTGCATCTGCTTGGCACTTGGAATTTAAGACGGGCACATCCTGACTGTTGGATTCTGGGCCCAGCTGCGCATGTACAAATATGGCTTTCTTAGGGTCAGGTGTGTTCTCTGATTACCGTGCAGCTTGAGATGATGGCTGGAGGCCAGAAGATTTGTACTTCCAGGGTTTGCTGTGCAAGCCAGAAGCTTGTCCTCCCTGCTGTCCTGTTACTCTCTTTCTCCCTCAGATGAAAGGGTGAAGCTTGACCATCCTTTCTGTGTGTTGAGTTCCTGTAGGGGACAGAGCTCTTTGTCTGAGCGCTGTATACAGAGTTTAGGACTCCACAGGGACACTTCTCAAGGCCTTGCAACCTATGTTGTTGAGTTAAAGCAACTGGGGACTCTTTGCATTTGTAGTCTCACACCTGTGCTTGAGAGGCCTCTGACATTTTGTTCATCTTTAATGGCAACATGGGACTTAGTAGGATTAAAGTGTTGTTATCCTGTTTGTGGAAGCCTCTGGGTGTCCAGTTCTCTGCAAGGAGGACCATGTCTGCCTCTGCCTCAGTTGGGGGACCTCCCATTTCAGGAAGCAGCAGGCAGAGAATCCTGCTGCTCTTCTTCAAGCCTCAGCATCTGGACAAATTTCTTGTATCTTGTTTTCTCCTCTTTACTCACATCTTCCAGAACAGATGAAGACCAGCCCAAAGACGAGAACTCAGTTCGGTGGGTGGCTCTCAAAGTCACTGGAGCTGGCAAGGTCTCTGGAAATGGGTAGCTCTTGACTGAGGACTTGGTCTGACATTGGCAGAGAGTGAGTCTTCCTGTGCCCTGCCAAGGTGCTGTGTCAGGTAGGCAAGAGAGAAGCTGTGGCCACAGCTGTGGGCTGCAGAGCAGGCCACATGCTTGATCTCACCCTAGACAGCCCCGCTTCCTCTTGTCGCTGCAGCCAGACACTCCTTCCAGACTTGCACCAGTGCTAACCCACATCACTGTGCTGGCATCGGCGCTGGCACCTCTACTACCGGTGCTGTCTTGCAGGCATTTTGCCATGGTCCTGCTGTGGGCATGTTGCCCTGGTATGGGTGTGTGACTCTGCGGGGTACACTCCCCCATGGTGGGCAGGTTCAGTAGGGCCAGCCATGGCTCACCATCCCAGGGGCAGGCCCTGCAGTGCACCCTTGGCTGCGTAGCAGTCCCTGGGATGGGGGGAAAGAAAGGGGTGGACAGATGGGTAGAGGGGGGCCCCCTCCCCAGAGATCATATCAAAATATCTCTTTTGTGCAAAGCAGAGGGAATGCCCCCAAGAGCTGGTTTCCATGGCAACTACAAATGTCAGGTTCCATGTGGTGAATAACTGTTTCCATGACAACACCTCCTTTACCCTAGGTACTGGAAGCTGGAGTGAAAGCCCTGTTGGGGGAGGGGACAGGGAGATGTCCTCAGGTACTTAACCCCCTCCCTCACCTCTCCCCATCATTTCCTACTCCTTGCCCCAAGCCCTCAGCCCCAGCATCCCTGGGTGGGTCTGTGCTCATGTGGGGGTGTGATGCTCTTGGCTTCCACGGCATCCCTTCCTCCCTCCCCCCAAATGGATTTGCTCCTCACAGAAACTGAGATCTGAGTCTGGCCCTCTATCTCCCTCCCCATCTGTTTAGCTTAATTCTGGTTTTGCATCCTGGGTAGAAATAAAGCTATTTCTCATTGCTGTGGGAGCAGTGGGGAGTGCGGTGGCCAGCTGCCCCTCTTGGCTCTGCACTGAGTCCTCTCTATCGAGCACACATCTGGGCTGCCTGCCCTCTCCCACCCAGCCTGCTGCTGAAACACCCCCAGCCTCGGCGTGCACAGGTATATTGCCAGAGGCTGGGAGCAGCCATAGGAGCCACTGCCTCTCAGGGAGAAAATCTGAGGCTTTCTGGAACAATGTGTGACTTCATCCTTCTGAACCCCTGCCCCCCCATCCCACCCCATTCATGGGCTGAAAGAGATGCCTGGTCCTTGGCAGTTCTTGGGGGAAACAGCAACCCAGAGGCTGGTGAGTGCCAGTCTTGTACATGCTGGGGTCATGTGGCAGCACAGCGGGATGTTAGGAGCTCTGCAAATCCATGCAGCCGATTGAGAGTGGGAAAGGGACCCTGCGCCTTTTCCTCTCCCCCAAATGACACAACAAGTCCTGGGAGATGGAGTTGGAGTTGGCACTGCTGCTTACCGAGGTGCAGCATGGCAGCAGCTTGGCCTTTCTTTGAGGAGCTGCCAGCCAGTCTCTGGCTCTGTCAAGCAGCCCCATATCGCTCCTTGAGGCAGGGATGGTATCACTTGGGACTGGTCCCAGCTTCTGCTCATCCTGCCTGAGATCCACCAGTCAGTGGAAGCCAGCTCACAGCCCCCAGCTGCCACAAGTGCTCTCCCATGCCCAGCAGTCAGGCTTCAGCAGCGGTGTGCCATGCCACGGCAGCCTGTCACCTTCTGGTTGGCATCTCTGTCCTGTGAACTGCAAAGTTACTTCATGGGTTTCCTCCAGCTGTTGTGAATGTGGGCTCTTCCTCTGGTTTCTGGCCAGTCTGGCTCAGCCACTGCTTGGAGACTGACAGCAGTCCACATTTTGCATGCTGGCTTGTAAACACATTTCAGTTGGTGACTTTTATGGCTTGATTTCATTTCTGTTTTGTTGTGGTTGCTGTTTTTCCTGAAGAGAGGGGGCAGACTATGCCTGGACCTGCAACTTGCGTGCAGGTCTTTCTTACCTGAGATATTCTGATTGTTTTTTTATTATGAATGTCACTGATTCAAGTCACTGTCAGCCTCTGTGAATGATGCTGAGAGACATGGAGTGAGATGTGCTGTGAATGTGGAAATCTGCCTTGTACACCATTCCTCGGAGGAGATTCTGGCTCAGCTGGCTCCTGCTAGCCTGGGAAGGAGGCTACAGCTTGTCCGTTGCCTTTCTGGGCAGCACAGGACGCACATACTTTCCAGCAGACAAGAGTTTAGCCCTGCTTTGCAAATCAGACAGTTAAAGCTGTGGGTTACTTAATGCGTGGAAGTGTTCTGTCTTACCTGGAGAGACCCCGTATCACGTGAGCTAAGCTACCCCTCAGGCTTGTTGCTTGTGGTTGGATTATTGCTGATGACACTAACGGGTTCAAGAGAGATAAACAGCTCTGCTCCACAACCAAGCGAGACAAGTTTTGTTGCTTTCAACCTGAGCGTTCCCCGTGTGGACAGGAGATGTTGCTGGAGAGCAGCACTGCCCTTCTTCAGAGCCACTCTGGTGTACAGAGCTCTGACTGCATGGGGGCTGGGGAAGGGAAAACATAACGTGCCTGCTTGCTGTACTGCTTCTAGCCAAGTCCAGAGGCAGTCTTTCCTCCCTCCTGCAAGGAAAGTAAGTGGCTCAGTTAGGTGAGGTGACCATGCCTGCATCGAGTCAGGGTGGGCATAGAAAGAGCTTCCAGGCATAGTCTCACCTTAGGCCACCCTGACCACTGTTCAGGCTCCAGTCTCATGGTGATGAGCTGCTTCCTTGGAGTCCTTTCTTTGCCACTTGCTGTCTCTGAGGAGGTGGAGATTTATGCATGGTGGGCATTTCCAGGAGAGCTGTTCCCTGCAGGCAAGCAGCTGAGCAGGGGAAAGCACCAGGTTTCCTTTTGAGAAGTCTGAAATCCATGTGGTCCCTTCTCCAAGGGTTCTGGTTGCCATCATGATGTCTTGGTTCCCTTCTGCCACTCTCCTACTCTGCACAGCAGGCAGAAAGGGGCACCCTGGTGCCACTGCCGGCAGTACCGTGTGCCAGGCAGATGGGCCAAGCTCTAACCCTCTGCATTTCTCTTTCATTGCAGATGGCGCGCCCGATTCAAGTGAAACCTGCAGACAGCGAGAGCCGTGGAGGTAGTTGTCATCTCTCCTTGTTTCTCCTTTGGTGGCTTTGTGCTTGTGAGGGGGACCAAGTAAAGATGCAGAGTCCTGACCTGGCCTTCCTCTGTCCGCCATCTGTATGCAGGGATGTTTGTATGTGGCAGGGAATTTGGGGGGGCAGGAGGAGAGTCTAGGGATAGGCTTTGATGGGGAGCCTTCAGCTTGGCACAGCAGGCAGCTGAGAGCACCCCAAGTCCTAAGGGTAGTAATGTGGCTGCCTGCTCCACTCTCTTTCTCAGCCCTTTGAGGGTACTATTAGCCTGACAGTGTCTGCCTCAGGAGGTTACTGAAGCAGGCATGCACTTTGGTGCATGGCACGAGGGCTCCTGGAAGGTGTAAGCAGCTGGGAAGAGGTTTCTTCATTCTTCTACCTGATCAGCCCAATAAAAGCCAGATCCCTGCAGCAGCACTGGCTTTTTAACCTGTTCAGCTCACTGCTCCACAGCTGATTCTCCTGTCTGCAGCTCACTCCTCTGCCTCCTCCATTGCTGTTGGACTGTCTCAGCCCCTTCATTCTCAGGCCTGCAGCAGCCCCCATCACCCTCTCAGGGCCCAAGTGCTGTTGCAGAAAATAGCATGTGATGGGGAAATAGTGTCTGAAGGGAAGGGATCCTGAATTTAGGCCTGAGATGGAGGTGCTGTCAGCCTGCAGGGGACCAGCTTGATTAGAGCAGCATATACGGAGTAGTTCAGAGTTGCAAGACTGGGAACAGAAGAATCTCTGTTAATTTAGTGGGGAGCTCACAACAGCTCAGATGCCTCCTCCAGGTGGAAAAGGTTTGCAACTCCAGCCCTTTCCAAATTTATGAACTTGTTTTGCTGCTTTTCCTTGTCTTACCGATACATTTCTTTTCTCTCCATTCCTTGTGCTGTTGGTGCTGCCTCTGAAAGCAGTTTAGTAGTGGGGAGTGGAGAATGTGTGTGAGACTGTCCTGTAGGGCAGCATATCCTGCATGCTGTGTTTAGATTTGGAAGGCTTTTGTTTTAAATTTTAAGGGGTCACTTCCAAGCAGTTTGTAGTGACTTTCAATTATTGCACTGGCAGGAACATGAGATATATTTTATAATATTTTATATGAATGTGTGTATTTATGGTTGTGTGATCCTCCTTTTTAGAAAAAAAAAAAGTTTATCTGCTTAAGTCAGATCATTTTTCCAAACAGAATCTGTGACTTTTCATTATTTACTTGAGGGATAAGACACCTGACTTTTACTGAAGTCTGGGCATTTTTATTCCCTTGGGCTATACGGAGAATCCCAGACACGCCACCTATAGACGTACTTCTTTTGAAAAGAACTGTGGCTTAAGCCTCCAAAGAAACTAGCATGCCTAAAACACATAGGACTGGATTCATCTCACCTTACTTCAGCCCCCAGGTTCAGGGTTCAGGTTAAGGTCCTTGTCCATGCTATGGACAGTAAAAAGAGAACAGTGCCTTCAGGGTGATTCACTCTCTCACTCTTGACACCAATATTAGGAATGGATGAGCTATCCTTTAGAGTGCCTGCAGTGCGGATAGAGGAAGACAGCTGCTCACCAACACCTCATATTGCCTCTAAATACAACCATTAGGTGGTCAATCCTTCACCCACCACATTGATTTTAAAAAATTGCACCTCAGATTTCTAATTAATTCAGAAATTGTGTAGTTGTGTCTGAGGTTATTCCTAATGAGTCTTTTAAAAAAAAAAAAAAAAAAAAAGCATAGGAGACTGGGAAAGCCTTTGCCAGCCGTACCAATAATTCCACATCGCAAAACCATTACATGTACACACTGGCAGATCCCATGCACTCTCAGGCTGTAAGACATGGCTGCATAGCAACCCTCACAGCCAACACAGAGACACAGGCAGATGTACCTACAGACAGATGTCCCATGTGTGCACTGCTTTGCAAATACATACATGTGCCCACTTGACACACACATTCATAGGCAAATGCACGCATTTACCTTCACCAGTACCACCCATGCACAGCTGACCCCCTGCATTCAGCTCTCACACAACCGCAGTAAAAACAGACCAAACAGACACTTCAGGCTGTGAACAGACTGACCACTGCAGGTTTGTTTTCTTAACAGTTTGTCCCTTAGATGAGTGCAACTCTGGAATCTCTGGTGTCTAATACTAGGCTGAGGTAATTTCTGCAGTCTTTCTTTTGCTGGTGGGGCACTACTAGGGACTCTCTTCTATACACAGCCACCTAGTATCACAAAATGTGTTGGGACTTAACATCTCTGATGCCTCAGCTCCTCTGTCAAATTAAGCTGAAATAGGCTGACAGGTTCAAAAACAGGATGTTGATTTGGAGGCAAGCTTTTGGTCAAGGTACTGGACTCTGAAATCTCTAAGCTTATGAAAAGTGCCACAATCTCTAATGACTGCAAACATCAGGGCATCAGCTCTGCTTCCCATGGAGAAGGTCATAGAAAAAAGCAGCCTTTGGAGTCTGAACACCTGCAACCGTCCAGCCCATGTGCCTAGCTTCCTTCCAGCTTCATTGCAGAGCTCAGAAACAAGTAGCTCCTGCAGGATCCATGACAAACTGGAATTTTTCCTGAGACAGAAGCAGCGTCAAGACAGCACCCTATATTTGTCTGAATCAGGTTGCTCTTTCCAAAGGTTTCTGTTGTGATGCTCCACTTGTCAGCGAAGTGGATGAGCAGGTTTGCAGATATGGGAAGAGCCATTCCCTATAGCAATAGCCCCACACTGGTAGGAGGTAAAAGAAAGATTTGGGGCAGGGCAGAACTGCTTGAACTAGGAATTTGTCAAGGGAACAGCTGCATGCATCAGTGAGGCTCTGCTCTGCATTATCCTCTCCAGGGACTGATGTCACAAATTAAGCACCCTGAATTAAGTACATGAAGTTAGAGCACCAGAATTTGTCTCCTGGTCTGAGATATGCTAATTTTGTGCCAAAGAGGCAGATTTGGCCAAGCCCTGCAGGGGCTGTATGGGGATATCTGGATGCTCAGTGTTACTGCACCCTGCAGAAGGAATTCACTAGTAAAACAATGCTGCCTGCATTAGTTCAGAGGGGGACCTGTGATTCTGGCACAGGCTTTGTCAGCTCTTTCCTCCTTTCCCTCACGCCTCTGATGTGAGCCTGGGAGTGCCAGGAGGAGACGGAGTGAGGGGGCAGAGGAGCTTGTCTGTGCTTCTTGCAAGACCTGGAGCACTCTGTTGCACTGATGTGATACGACAGCTAGCCCAAGCCCATTAGCACTGCCTTAGAGACAAGGAAGCTCTCTGCATACCCAAGGAGATTTGCTGTGTCCCATCCACAGCCAACTGCTTGAGCAGGCTTCCTCCCTCTCCCTGATCCTTGCTGCTGACAGCTGCTGGCGAGATGACCTAAATGCACTGGGTTTAAAGAGGAGCAGTGTCCAGTGCTTGTGTGCTCTCCTCTCTCTCTCATGGCCAAAGCATTCAGCCTTAACTCCTCGCTTGTTCCTGTGGTATCTTCATCAGCGACATGCTCTGCACTGGCCCTCCTCCTGCTGCCTGGGTGACTGACTGTGCCCAGAGCATGTTTCCATGGGAACTCAACAGTCAGAGATCAGAGACAATTTTCCTGGTTGCTGGACAGCATAGGAAATTGCCAATCAGAGGGTGAAAAACAAGAGCCGGAGAGGAAGTGAAGGAAAAATGGTAGGAGGAGGGTGTGCTGTTACAAGTGGGGGAGAGAAGATCTTCCAGCACTGCAGGAGTCCCTGCTGGGGAGCCGAAGGAGCCAGTGACCCACAGCAGTGGCTTGAGGATGCCAGCTGATTTGGGATCGACCGCTTTAAGAGTGGTGACAGCAGACATCAGGTAAAAGGGCTTGCAGGGTTTCAGCCCACTTGTGGAGAGATGAGGCAGCTTGGTTATTGGTAGGGGAATGCCCCTATTTGGAAGCTGCCCGAAGCAAGAGGGCACTAGATCATGGGCTGGGCTCCAACACATGGAGAGGGAGAGAGGTCAGCAGCAGAGGAGCCCTTTCATAGGTCCCCAGTTGCTGCAAAGAGGCATCCTAGGGGAACAAGCCTGGATCCTTTTCCTACATGCAATCTTGGGAACTGGGCTGTATGAAATGAAAACAGTTGTGAAAAAAATCTTTCTCTTATGTTGTCAGCGACTTCACCCCCTCCTAATATTGCCATTCTGGGCATTCAGAAAAGATTCAAAACCAATAGGTGTGTTTCTTTATATTTGCCTTTACAGCTCGAGTCTCTAAGGTATCACAGTTTTAACCTGTTCTGCATAGCCAGGAAGGCTGGCATTTTTTTCTTCCAAATTCAAAAAAGAAAAGCTGAAATTTCCACATAAACACAGGACTTCCAAAACATTCCATTAGTGAGCCCTGTCAGACAACAGAAGACCTGCAGTAAAACTGCAAGAGTAGAGACTAGCATCCACTGTTTCAATGGACCTTTCGCAAAGTGCAGGGTAAAGAAAAATGCTTTTTATCCAACAGAATGAGAATGAAACCACAAGAATTATCCAGGAAATTTCAAGGCCCTCTGAAGGAGAAAACAACTAGTAACTCACAGTTTAATGTTGATTTGATTGCAAGTTGACGAGGTTCCTTTTGTTTGGTGCCTCCATTGTAAAGTTGTGGCCTCTTTCATCCATTAGACTGTTGCTTGGCAGAGACTTAAGCTTTGGGTGGCTGTGGTAGCCATCAGGTCTTTGCACTGAATTAGTCATCAACCAAAACTGGAACCACTTGTCTGACTCTCCATGGGTTACCCACTGTTCTTCCACAAAAACCTCACTTCACACAAAATCAGATCCAGAAGCAAAAGGCCAATGTTACAAAAGTAGCATTATGTCCATGTAGCTGTATGTTCCCCCCACCTAGAGTTCCAGCTTTTAAAATTTCTAATATAACTGACTTTCCCAGTTGTCTTGGCACCTCCCTGCCACCCCGACCCAAACAGCCAGACAGCCTGCTGGCGTCCCTAAAGAGCAAGGCAAGACCATCAAGTGCATTTCTGGCTGTTAAAGTCTTAGTCCACAATTATTTGCTTGTTAGTTCAAAGAGCAGGGGATTATTTTACAGCATCTAAAGACAGTACAAATAATTCCCAGTGTGTTTCTCCCCTTTGTTGATGTGTTTTTTGAGGAACTCCTGCTGTGTTTGCAATCCAAAGGCCGCAGCATGGTGCACATATCTGAAATAAGGCCTGGCTGCAGCTGCAATATAGATTCAGGGTAGAGGAAGGGGGAACACTGCAGAGCTCAAGTATCCCCTCCCATAGCCAAACTGGGATCACATATGGCACCAGGTGATGTTAATGGGAGCACAGAGATACTGTTCCTTTAGTTTCCGTTCTCCTCTCCACCTCCTGGTAAATATGTTTCTGACCAGTCCCATTTTCCACTCCACTTCCAGTCAGTTTTTTCACCTTCTCTATGTGCTATATTTTGGCTGGTTTGCCCACCTGCATTTCTGAGCTGGCCCTTGGGTGGGGGCAGATGCTGTCTTACTGCTGAGAAGGCAGCTGTACAGCACCTGGTTTATTAGTTCCTGTGCCTTGGCTGGGGATTATTGGGCATTGCCAGAGCACTAAATTTTGGATGGACTCAATCAGCTGAAATAGTGTCTCCAAAATGCAACTGTTGTCATGCAGGTGCAGGGAGAAATGTAGAAAGAATCACAAGGAAAATGGAAGGGGATGAAATTTCCACAGTTTTAGTTATCCAGGGAATCAAGAAAATGGGGAAGCCAGGAAATTTGGCCTTGAAAAAATACACAAGGCCATATATTTGAGCCACTTCCAATGATACAAATCAGGAGCCTGGGTAAGAGCCTTAGATGCAGCACTTTTAACCCTTTATCTGTGGTGGATCAAAGTGGCATCTGTGTTGCATGTACATCTAGTGCCTAGTGGAGAGCTGTGCCTGCATGAGCTTGTGCTTGGGCTCTGTGGGGTGGTGCAGCCATACAAAGTGGCTCCCTGTGGTGTCTGCATGGTGGAAGAGTGCATCTGTCTGCACATCCCTCTTGCTCACTGAGGAAGTTTGTTTCTGAAGGCACCTGCTGGGGCTGGGTCAATGTGCAAGCATGTTCCCGTGCATGCATGAGACTGTGTGCTTGTCCATTCATGTTGTGTGTGTGTGCATCTGCTTTTCTGCAAGGGACCAATGGCACGTGTAGATACTTCCTGCATGTGTTCCCAGGTGTGTCTGTATGTGGCAGAGCAGTTGTGGGGAGGCAGCTTGCTTACTTACCTGGGTGGGAACCATCCTCTGAGCCAAGGGGAGCAAGGAAGCGGCTGTGGTGGGGCTTTGCCGGCAGTGTGAATGTGTAATGTGTCATCCGTTCCTGCCATACATACACACCACCACCCCTGCAGCCTGCTCTGCTTCTGTAGCTCCAAGACCTGTTGTTTTTCAGGTCACTGCACTCTCAAACAGATAGCAGCTTCCTTGCTATTTTCCCTGACGTGCGTCACATTACATTGGTTTTGTTTGAAGCCAGCCTCTCTGATCCTGTCGCTAACAATAAGGAATCCTCTCTCGCTTCTCTTCCCAAGCCATATCCTGACACATTCACTCCTATGGGTTGTGTCTCCCTATGCATGTTTGGGGCAGTGGGGCAGGGTTAACTCTGTAGTTGGCACAACTGTCTCCTTGCAAAAATGGAGATCAGGCTGGCATTTAGGCTGGGATTTTAATGTTGTGCTATTTTAATAGCTGTTCACAGCAATCTGTGGAGGATGTTGCCCCAGCCACTGCTGTGTTTGTGCTCAACTGGATGGCATCAGGCTGTGATGGGCCCCTGTGTGTACTGATAGGGGTAGAGAGGGGAAGAAAGCACTGTGCACCTTTCTTCCCACCTCCACACTTGGCCATCCCAACAAAACCATAATCCTCAATTCATTCTGATGGAGGAACCCTGGAGGAGCCCAGAATGACCCTGAGCTCAAAGTCCTGGATGTGTTGGCCAGCCTTCCAGCCCCCCACCAGTGTGACATGGGTACAGAATGCCCTTGGAGAGGGGGGAGTGGGGACCATGGAGCTATTTGTTGGCCCTCACCCAACTGTCTTGCATTTGGCTGATCCTATGGTGAAGCAAATTGGGACCCAGGATGCCAGGGTTTATTCCAGGCCTTAGAGGACAGCACGGTAGACATACTGGTTAGACTGGGGAGGGAAGGGCAAATTGAAGCTAAGATGCTTGGTTACATAGCAGCTGTGGAAACAGTGATCTTGGAGAGAAGGAAAAGGAAACAGAAGCCAAAGGTCCTGGAATTTATTCACCCTGCCTGGGTTGGTCTGCTGTATTTCCTAAGGTACCTCTTGGACTTCACATATTGTTCAATAAGGGTATAATTGCCCAGGCAGTTTTTCTTATTACCATTTGTGTTGGATCATTCAAAGGAAAGGGCTGATGAACAGAAGGAAATTATTAATCTTTTGTTTTCCTTTGGGGAGGGTAGGACAGGGGAAGCCACAGAAACCTTTGCAGGTGTGGAGAGCTTGGGAGGACCCTGCATACTCACCCCTGGAAGCATTTCAGCCAACAGCAAATCATTTCCATGCCAGGCATGTTTTCCACACTAGGCTGTTTTGTGCTTAAGTGTCCCTATCCTCCTGCTTTGGACTGTAAGCCTCATAGAAGGTTGATGTTTCTGTGTTTGCCCCTAGGGGACAGGAAGCTCTTTGTGGGCATGTTAAATAAGCAGCAGTCTGAGGATGATGTGCTCCGGCTCTTTGAACCATTTGGGGTCATTGATGAATGTACGGTGCTCCGTGGACCTGATGGTAACAGCAAAGGTGTGAACCCCTCTGTGTGTCATGCCCTTTCTCCTTGCTCTTCAGGTAGCGCTCACCTGCCTCACCACCTGTGCCTCCTTTCCACTGGGGCACTTATTCCCCCACCCCATGTTTATGGGAACCCATATCACAGCCAGGCATAGGGAGCAGGGCAGGAAGAGTTGTCTGCTGCAAGGAAAGATTGGGGAGGATGGGTAGAGACCAAGGTGAAAGGAGGGGAAGCAGAGCACGATGAGTAGCTGAGTTATCAGGATCACTAGTGAGCCTGTTGGCTCAGTCTGGGTCTGCAGTTTGAAATGTTTGTACCCACAATTAGGAGTGCATAGCGAATCTGGGGAAGAGGTAATCAGGGGCAAGGGTGGAGATGGTGACATCGTCTATAGAGTATATCGTTGAAGTAACAATTTGAGACCCTTCCTGTTTTTTCCAGGATAGACGACTTGGGATGAGTCATCCTTTTTGTTCCCTGCTTTCTTGGGGTGGCTTTCCTTTTCCCTGCCTGAGATCCGGATACTGTCTCTTGCGTGATGATGCAGGGGGCACTTTCACAGCAGTCCTGTCACTGCAAATCTCCTATGCTCTTTCTGTCCCTTTCCAGGCTGTGCTTTTGTAAAGTTCTCATCTCACACAGAGGCTCAGGCAGCAATCCACGCACTCCATGGCAGCCAGACAATGCCCGTGAGTATAAGGCCAGGGTACCTACCCTCTTCCTAATCCTCTTCCCAATCCTCTTCCTGTCACCCTGTTGCAGGGACCTCCCCTCACTGTCCAAAACGATGACAGGTTCAACTGCAGTTTCCAGCTTGTGTGGTTGTGGGGTGTGGGGGGTGTGTGTGTGCACATCTGTGCTCTTGTCTTTGGGAACCATCTTGTCTCCTGGGCTGGTGTGTATATCTATGTTTGTCCAGACTGGTAGTGACAGCACTTAAATAGCTATAAAGGCTAAATAAAAGAGAGCCAAGAACGAGGCCATGAATTTGTCTTGGAGACAGCTACCTGGAGTAGTTCAAAACTGAGCAGGGTGCAAGCTAACAGTTCAGCAATGTGAGCAGTGTCTGAGCACACTGCCCGCCTTCTGGGGCAGGCTGGATGTGGATGGGAACTCTTTGTGCGTGGTGTGGGGTTGTGTAGCCGCAGCTGTGCCTTCTTGTGCAAGTGGCGCTGCAGTTGTGATCTCCTCTCTCACAATCTCTCACCTGGATTGGGGCACCTTGTGGGCAGGACAGTGCATTGCTGCAGCAGAGGTATTTCCAGCTGCCAGGAACTGCTTTGCCTATCCAGCCAAGCTCATGGTGGTGGAAAGATGGTGCTTGTGGCTGAGAGTGTCCGGGTGTTCCTGGCTGCACCACCACCTGGTGAATGCAGCCAGGGATGTGTGCACCCACTTGTGCAGCTGTGCAAAGCCCAGGGTGTGAGGGGAAGGGTGGGAGAGGGAAGGGTTGGATGGACGGATGGATGGGGAAGGGCACAGCCCAGGTTCCAGGCAGCCTCCCGAGCGCTTTCACACCAATATTTGCTGTTCTGCTCCTCTTCCCACTCCTCTCTGCTGCCTGTTCTGCCCCATCCCACCTTGCCTGACTGCTGACTCTCTGGCTGTCCCACGGCCTTTTCTCCCCCTGCTTCCTCTCTCTGTCTCCTCTCTCTGTGCCTAGGGCGCCTCCTCCAGTCTAGTGGTGAAGTTTGCTGACACAGATAAGGAGAGGACCCTCCGTCGTATGCAGCAAATGGTGGGGCAGCTGGGGATATTCACTCCATCTCTCACCTTGCCGTTCAGCCCATACAGCGCCTATGCGCAGGCTGTGAGTATCACGCGTGTGTGTGTGGGGAAAGGCTGCCCTCTTGGCTATGGGGCAACACCATACCTGGGCTGGGAGACCATGAACAGGTCTCTGTAACAAATGCGTGAAAGCTTCCCAGCACCTGGGAGTTGTTCCTGGCTTCAGTTTCTCTGGTCAGCAGCCTAGTCTTTGTGCATTTCTCTCCTGGAAGGGGTGACAGGAGAGAGCTGGGACCTTCTCAAAGTGAGTCTGGATTTCTCTGATGTGGTGTAGGCTGGCGGAGGTGTCTGGGAACAGGTCAAGTATGACCTGGTGTCTTTCTGTCTTGTTTTGAGGACAGCTCAGAGCCATGATTCCTGAGTGATGTCTGCCAGACATGGCAGACTGCCAACTTGTGAACTCTTCCTCTTGGTCTATGGCACAAATGTATGTCTCTGTTTCTGGAGCACCATGAGAGCCCTGGACCCAGCCTCATGTGTTTATTTCTCTGCTGAGATTCTCAGGAGGGAGATTCTCTAATCCCCCCCAGTGCTGTCCTTGGCTCCCAGGGTTTTCTCTCTTGGCTAGTGTGACTAGGGAGTTTGCAGGATGCTAGGGAGGGAGCAGTGGGTAGCAGAGGGTCAGAGGTGTTTCAGCAGTCTGGCCTCCTCTGGCAAGACTGGCTGTGCTTTGGAGCTTAGCGAGAGAACGTCATTGCCTTGGAGCAATGGTGGTGACTGCCATTGATGTTTGAGGTAGGTCACAAACTCCAGAAGTCCCTGGTCAGCTGTGGTGGAGCATCTTTTGGGTCTTCTTGGTGACTGTCGCTTTCAGGTCTCTGCTGCCAAGTATAAAGCCCATGGAAGGAGGCTCAGAAATTGCTCAAGGCATGAGAGATGCTTGTGTCAAAGAAAGAACTCAAAAGTAGATAACTGTTACTGAAAGTAATTTTCCCAGGGGGGTGGTGGGGGTGGTGCAAATAAACCTGTTCTTCTCATATATGTGGACACCTCTTTTACCTCTGGCTTCAGTGGCTACTTGGTGTGTCTCCTTCCCATCTACAGGACAGAGAAGGAACTGTTTCTCAATTGTTGGCCATTTTCCTCTCAAAGAATCCCCAGAAACTGCCAAATGCCATTTAAGTGTGTGGCAGGAGCATGGAGTAGCAAAAGAAAAGAGGCAATACATATGAGGCTCCATACTGTTGGGGAATTTTGGGAACCAAATGTAGAATTTGTCCAACACAGATTATTTGATTCTTCTTGTGTAATGAGGCTGAGAACAGCTATACCATTCCAAGCACAAAGGCTTCCAGCAGAAGATTGGTTTAGAGGGGAGAACCCTTTCTGACCAGACACCAGGTCCTCTTGCCAGGACCAGTCTTTTCTATCCAGACCTGTAATCCGCAAGTCAGCTATACCTGAGGTCTAAGGTTGTAGCTTAGCTCAGCTGTGGGTCAGCTATGAGATGATCCTTCTGGTCTATCTTCTGCTGTCATGGAGATGGCACTAACTGGGGCATGGTATGATGGTGAAGGAGGCAGGAATGGGCCACACAGTGAGGTTATGATGGCACAAAATCAGCTTATGGTCCAGGATGTGTAAGGAAGGAGAGCAGCGAGACCTTCTAGACTTGGTCTTTAAGTGCCCTCCAATCTTTAGAAACTCCTGCTGATGACAAGAAGCCAGTCAGGCCTAGGCTGTGCTCATTGCTTATCTGCATCTTCTTTCTCCTGAGTTGTATCTGTAAATGAGTTGCTTTGTCTCTGATTCTTCACTGGCCTTTCATTATTTTAGACTTTATTTTGGCTTTCCCCTTGACTCAAGACTCAGCCTGTCTCCCACTCTTCCAGTTTTTTTCCTCCTTTTCCTTTCCACTGGTTTTGGTTCTCTCTCTGCTTCTTCTTTCTGAGGCACTGACCTCACACCTGACTGTATCTGCTCTTGTGTCATCCTGGTCTTTGGTCTCCCTTCTCCCAGAGGAGAGATCCTAGCCAGTTCTCATATGCATACAGCATCCCCATCAGAGGGAGAGGGTATCAACCCTTTGAAATGCCATCTAATGTCTCTGGAAGTGGATACAGAAGGCAGGGATTTCCTTGCTGAATCTCCTTACAGAACCTCCAAATGTCCTGCCATGGGCAGCTCTTGGGAGCTGGGACCTCTGGTAAGCCAGGGCTCAAGGGAACTCCAACATAGAATCATAGAATCGTTACGGTTGGAAAAGACCCTTAAGATCACTGAGTCCAACCGTTAACCTATCACTGCCAAGTCCACCACTAAACCATGTCCTCAAGCACCACATCTACCCGTCTTTTAAATACCTCCAGGGATGGAGACTCAACCACTTTCCTGGGCAGCCTGTTCCAATGCCTGACTGCCCTTTTGGTGAAGAAGTTTTTCCTAATATCCAACCTAAACTTCCCCTGGCACAGCTTGAGGCCGTTTCCTCTCGTCCTATCGCTTGTTACTTGGGAGAAGAGACCGACCCCCACCTGGCTACAACCTCCTTTCAGGTAGCTGTAGAGAGCAATAAGGTCTCCCCTCAGCCTCCTCTTCTCCAGACTAAACAACCCCAGCTCCCTCAGCCGCTCCTCGTAAGACCTGTTCTCTAGACCCTTCACCAGCTTCGTTGCCCTTCTCTGGACACGCTCCAGCACCTCCATGTCCTTCTTGTAGTGAGGGGCCCAAAACCGAACACAGCACTCGAGGCGCGGCCTCACCAGTGCCGAGTACAGGGGCACTATCACCTCCCTGGTCCTGCTGGCCACACTATTCCTGATACAAGCCAGGATGCCATTGGCCCTCTTGGCCACCTGAGCACACTGCTGGCTCGTGTTCAGGCGGCTGTCAAGCAACACCCCCAGGTCCTTTTCAGCCAGGCAGCTCTCCAGCCACTCCTCCCCAAGCCTGTAGTGTTGCACGGGGTTGTTGTGACCGAAGTGCAGGACCCGGCACTGAGCCTTGTTGAATCTCATACATTTGGCCCCGGCCCAATGATCCAGCCTGTCCAGGCCCCTCTGTAGGGCCTTCCTGCCCTCCAGCAGATCGACACTTCCACCCAACTTGGTGTCATCTGCAAACTTACTGAGGGTGCACTCAATCCCCTCATCCAGATCATCAATGAAGATATTGAACAGGACCAGCCCCAGTACTGAGCCCTGGGGGACACCACTTGTGACCAGCCACCAACTGGATTTAACTCCATTCACCACCACTCTCTGGGCTCGGCCGTCCAACCAGTTTTTAACCCAGCGCAGAGTGCACCCATCCAAGCCGTGAGCAGCCAGCTTCTCCAGGAGAATGCTGTGGGAGACAGTGTCAAAGGCCTTACTAAAGTCCCAGTACACAACATCCACAGCCTTCCCCTCATCCACTAAGCGGGTCACCTTGTCATAGAAGGAGACCAGGTTCGTGAAGCAGGACCTCCCTTTCATAAACCCATGCTGGCTGAGCCTGATCCCCTGGTTGTCCCGCACGTGCCGCGTAATGGCACTGAAGATGACCTGCTCCATGTCCTTTCCTGGCACTGAGGTCAGGCTGACAGGCCTGTAGTTCCCTGGATCCTCCTTCCGACCCTTCTTGTAGATGGGCGTCACATTTGCTAACTTCCGGTCATCTGGGACTTCCCCGCTTGACCAGGACTGCATGAACATAGTTCATGCTTGCATGGTGCAGGGCTTGGAGTAGTAGATGCTGCATCCAAGGTTACTCACAGGCCCAGGAGATGCAGCTAACAATTATGTATGTGGTTGAATCAGACTGAGAGGAGTGAGTGCTGCTGGGGTCAACTGGTGCATCATAGGCATTGGTTCTTACATCCACAGTTTAATATGCCAACAACTTTCTCTCTCTGCCCCCATGGGATTTGCTGCCTCGCCAAGCCAAAGAGGTCCCTAGCGTCCCCAGCCTAGGAAGAAGTTGTTTGGAGCCTGGGTTGTTTGGGTTTTGTTTGTTTGTTTTTTTCAGTTGGATGTTTTAAATTTATATTAATTGCATTTTCCTTTAAAAACTATCTCAAATTAAAGATGAAATAATCACAAACTATGTTAGGTCTAAAGTTATTTGGATATGTTCAAATATACAAAGTAAGGTATTAAAATAGTCAAACAGTACATGTTAGCTGATACAGTTTGTAAGAAAAATTCTCATATTTATTTGGGAAATATGACTGGCTAAGCATCTGGAAGCAGTTTATTTCAGTGCTTAAACCAGGTTTTGATCCAAGGTGCCTCTTCTGCAAGTGAAAAGTGAGTTCCTTCATTTCAGTTTATTCAACAAGTTGAATTCAGTGATTAGTTCAGATGGAATCAGGGAACTGATTTGGAGCTGAAAAAATAATCTATCAATACAAAAGAGGATTGAAGTCTTAAAAAAGCAGCCAGTGCAATTTACTGTTTATAATGCTTGAATATTTCTTGTATTTCATAAATCAGTTGGTTCTAAACACAAAACATAGTTTGTTCACACACACCCCATTTCTTTCTGCTCTTATGGTTCATTATGGTAATTTTATTTAAGTAATGAAAACAATTTCAGAATGCTAGTTTGGTGCACGTGCAGTCGGATGCAGGTCTTGTTCCAGCCAGAGCCTGGCACAGAACAGGCATTAATGAGAAAAAAGAAAATCAATATTCATCTAGTAAATAAGAAATGCATTGGTTCCTGCATCCTTAAATGGGGACAGTGTGAAGACAGGACTGGGAATATGTGCAGACTGCTTGCCATCAGGACACCTTCCTTAGAGTTTTGTGCTCTCAGGAAGGCCACATTTTGCTGTAATCCTGGCTCAGGGTGAGGGGTTCCCAGTAATGTGAGTAAGGCTTGCTTCAGGGGAATCACTCCAAAGACAATGTGGCGGCGAACAGATGAGATGATTTCAGGGTGCTTGCTTTCTGGAGTCAAGTGGTAGCGAACCCCTTTGCTGTCAGTCAGTTCTGCCTGCCTGCAGAGACCCTGCTCTGGGGCGTGCCTCGGAGTGTCCCACCTCTGCCCCAGAAAGGGCTCTCTCCTATCCCAGCACTGCCCTGAAGACCCACTTCCACCCCAGCTGCTTTGCTTGTGCCAGCTTACAGAGACAGCAATGCCATGAAATTGGGGAATTCCTCTTCTTTTTATGCAACAACAATAATCAGCTTTTGTGTGGAGGAAACTAAGAGAAGGTTTAGCTAGCCATGAACTTTTCAGAGTTACCAGATTCTCCAGCTGAGACCTGGGCCAAACTGGCTTACTGACTCAGCCATTTGTGGATGAGGCACGTTACTTGAGTGGTGTGTATTTATGTTGCAGAGCAGACAGTGGGATACGGTTGCAGTGAATGTAAGGAGGATTTGTTTTTCTTGGGTTTTGCCATGCGCCACCCCCCAGCTCCTCCTGTGGAATTGTACAGTTTCCAGAAAGCTGTGCCTGTTTCCCCCCCCGCTCTTCTTGCTTGATGGTGAAGACAAGGCTGGATAATTTTGCATTCAGAACTAAATCTTTGTTGCTGCTGTGCTCTGAGTGCAGTCGGATTTAATCTCATGCTCCAGAGCACCAACTGATGGTCAAACAGGACCAGAAGGATTTTTTTTCTTCTTTCTCCTAACTCTCCTCCCAACCTCATGTCCCACCCTCCCCACACTTTCTTTTTGCATTGTGCATCTCTGCCTAGTCAGGTGTATTACAGGCCCACAAGGAGCTGCCATCTCCCAACCCCAGGGTGCAGGCCACTGCCCGAGGAAAGACTGAGCTCAGTGGATCATCAGACAGCAAAGCATGCCATAAGAGCTGGGCCTGGACAGACACCTGGTTGTATGGCAGGGTGCATGTACCAGGATGAGCTCCGCATGTCTCCCAGCAGCATGGTCTCCTTGTTGAGGCTGGGCAAAAGGAGAGGGATTTGGACCCTGTTCCTCAAGGCAAAGCTGTGTTAATACCTGGCACTGTCCCAGGAGAAGTGGCAGTGGTCAGAGAAGGGGCTGTAGCTGGGAGGAAATGTCGTTGCTGTGCCTGACAGAGCAGTAGGGCCTGTGGTGAGAGGGTGCTGCTGGGTGCCAGGAGCACACCCCTTTCTCTGCCCAATAACCCACTGCAGGAGCTCTGAGCAGGAAGGACCCATCCCAATGGCCCGGCGCACAGCTGAGTGAGCAAAAACCCCTCAAGGCAGCTGGCCTGCAGAGAGGGCGAGGGTGGGTGGAGGGCTGCCCGGCTATGGCCCTGGCTTTGCAGAGGAGGCCCGCCTAGCCGTGTCTCCCGGCTGCAGAGCAGGAAGCTGTGCCCAGCTCTCGGGGGCTTCCACGCAGGCCGCCGACCCGCCGCTTGAGTACGTGGCCGCAGGGAGCTCCAGGCCCACCTCGGGGGCCCCCGGGCGCGGGGACGGTCAGCCGGGCGGGGCGCGGTGCTTCACAGGACGGCGCCGCCGCCGCCCGCCTGCCTCAGCAAGTCCCGCCGAGTCGCTGGAAGCTCCGGGGAGGCGGCGGAAGCCCGGCGACGCCCAGTGGTGGCTGGGGGAGATGGCGGGGCCGCAGCTCCGGCCCGGCCCCGGCCGCAGGCAGCGGCGGGGGAAAGCGGAAGTTGAGCTGGGCTGCGCAGCCTCCCCGAGCTCCTCCCGCGGCTGCGGTGCGGCCTTGATGGCGGGAGGCCCCCCGCCGCGCGAGGCCCCGGGCGAGCGGAGCCGGCCACTGAGCCGTGTGTGGCTCTGAGCGGAGTGAGGCCCCTGGGCAGCGCGAGGCCCCCAGTGGCGCAAAGCCCTGGGCAGCATGGGGCCCTGATTGCATGGTCCTGCCTTGCAGCTGATGCAGCAGCAGACAACGGTTCTCTCCACCTCCCACGGCAGCTACCTGAGCCCAGGCGTCGCCTTTTCCCCTTGCCACATCCAACAGATCGGTGCCGTCAGTCTCAACGGGCTGCCAGCCACTCCTATTGCACCAACATCAGGTGAGGGCCTGGTGCGGGCCAGGATGCAGCAAGTCCTTCACTACCAATGAACCTTCTGCCCCAGCACTAAGCACGGTGCTCGTACAGGTAAAACAGTTCCCACCTCTCACCATCTGGATTAGGCCACTCTTTTCTAGCAGTGCAGCCTCTGAGGGCAGCAGTCCCTAGTCCTGTGCAAATTTCTGCAACGTCCCTGACACCCTTGTGTTCAATGCACATTCTCTTGCCCTATTGCTGTTATTCTCTGCTGCAGTTTTTCCCTTTGATATAGTAAAGAAGGACCAGGTTCCCAGGATTGTACCTGACTCTGAGCACAGCAGTGCTATTATTCATTATCATCATCCCACAGTTAAAATATCAGCAATAATGCATATTGGGTTTGAACACCTGTCAAGAACAGGGCTGTATCATGATAGGTGCTGTACAAACCTGGATTAAAAATGTTCCATCCCAAAGCTCTGACAGCAGCCAGGACTAGCAATGCTGCATACACTCTTCTCACTAGTGCTGCCTCTAATTTTGTGAAGGCTCCAGCACTAGTCTGTCACCTGCATTTGCCAGCTAGAAGAGATGATAGCTTTATACATAGCAGTCTTATAACGGCTAATAGATAATAGCTTTATACACACAAGCAGATGGAAGAAGGGAGCACAGGCTTTGCAGGACCTCGACTCTCATGGGATGTCCTCTCTTCTTGCTCTACAGGGCTACATTCACCGCCTCTCCTGGGAACAGCAGCCATGCCAGGACTGGTGGCACCCATTTCAAATGGGTTCACTGGAGTGGTACCATTCCCAAATGGGCATCCAACCTTGGAAACAGTTTACACCAATGGCCTTGTGCCATACTCAGGTACGGAGAGCAGGAAAAAAAAACCACATCCAGAGACCTCAGGACCTCTTTTCTGGATTCTCCACACAAAACACTAGCTCTGTACTGGCCAGGCACTGAGACTCACTTGGCAGGGGGGTTGGGAGTGGGGGAGAGACAGAGAGAACACATGAGTGATTCCCTTTGCTGTGCTTCTGATTATGTTTTTCTCTGCAGCCCAGAGCCCTTCAGTAGCAGAGAGTTTGCACCCAGCCTTCACAGGAGTTCAGCAGTATGCAGGTACCAGCTTCCCTTGTCTCCCTCAGGCCCTTGTGTGGCTGACCAGATCCTCAGGTAAACAGTTTGTTCTGTCTCCTTGGAATACAGCTGTGTATCCAACCACTGCCATTGCTCAGAGCATCCCTCAGCCACCTCCCATCCTGCAGCAGCAGCAACGAGAAGGTGAGGATCAGGGTGGGAATGTGTGTGTCTGGCGGGGGGGCGGGAGGAGCAGGATTTGTGTAGCTTGTCTTCTGCACCACAGAACAATGGAGAGGAGACAGCACTAAACTTTGTCTACTCTAATCTTTAATATTGGAGCTGGGTTACGGAACCAACAATGTCTCTGCAGTAAGTGGACTGGAAGGGTTCAGAGGATGCTTGTCATGTAAACTTTCTGAGCTCATCCCTGGCCAGATGCTGCCAAGTACAAAGGGGACAGCAAGCACTAGAACACCAAGCTTTGATACCAAAGGGTATAGAGTGAGCACCTTCCCTACGCAGGCAGAGGAAAAGAGCACTTCCTCCCCATCTTTATTGATGCCAGAACCACACTGGTACCAGTCAAACCAGCCTCTCCAACATACTGTCCTCTCTCTTCAGCCTTCCTAACTTCACGAGTTTGTTTTTCAGCTTATTTTGAAACTGGCCTGGACAGAATTTGGAGGCAAAGGCATTCTCTGTCTGCTCCTGCTTCGTACAGCAGGTGTCAGCGAGGAAACAGCTCCTTGTGCTCATCAGGCTCACAGGGAGCAAGTGAAGGAGTGGGCAGGACCAGGTCATCCCATAAATCGGATGTATGGCAATCCAGATTTCCAGTTGGGGCTGCGGCTTATGGGCTGAAGGCAACCACTGCATAGCTGTGGGCAGGGAATGCTAGAGCAGCAGCTTTCACATAGTAGCGTCTGCTGCCCCCCTAGGACTGGGAGAACTATGAATAAGGAGCTAATTTCCTTCCAGCGAAACAGCACCCAGACACAGTTGTTGTGTCCAGCACCCCATGTGGGAGCTGGGCAAGCTGTGAATCTGCTTTCCAGAAACTCTAGTTCTGCATATTGCCTCCCAGCTGCTCTTAAGAGAGCCCTCAGAACCCTTCATGGACCAGTGGCTGAGAGAGAAAAGCAAGGGGAGGGCGAGACAGAAGGAGGCAGTGCTGGGGTTCTCCTCCAGTGCTGTGCTCTGAGTTGAGCCCATTTCTCTTTCCCTTCCCTTTGGGGGCTCTCTGTTTTGTCCCTCCCTATTGCCCCCATGCCTGCAGGTCCTGAAGGCTGCAATCTCTTCATCTACCATCTCCCTCAGGAGTTTGGAGACAATGAGTTGATGCAGATGTTCCTGCCCTTTGGCAATATAATTTCTTCCAAGGTATTCATGGATCGTGCCACCAACCAGAGCAAGTGTTTTGGTGAGTGCTGATGCCAGCGGGCAAGGGAAGCATGATGGATAATGAGGACACTCATGCATTGGGCATGGCACCAACAGTGCTGTTATTATCTATGCCTGTGTCCTGTCCTTCAGGTTTTGTAAGCTTTGACAACCCATCCAGTGCACAGACTGCTATCCAGGCCATGAATGGCTTCCAGATTGGCATGAAACGTTTGAAGGTCCAGTTGAAACGACCCAAGGATGCTAACCATCCCTACTGACAGCAGCGAGCAAGCAGGAGTCACTTCTGCAGCACAGGTAAAGCTGGCACCATCACAGCACAGTTCCTGCACAGTGCTGGCCAGTGTCAGGGGGCAGCAAAGTCTGGCTGCTCCCTATATGGGGTGGGAAGCCAGGAGCTGAATGCAGTAACACAGCTAGCAGGGCAGAGGCCTTGCCTGGCAGGGCCCAGCCCCTGCACCTGAGCAAGGCAACCAAGGCAGGCCTGGAGGTGATGGTCAGGTTCAACCAAGAGTCTAGATCATCAGGCAAGTTTGTGGTAATGTGGCAGGCCTAAGGCCAAGTCAGAGAGTCAATCTGCAGGTCAAGATCAGGATCAGGTCTGTTGAAGGTAAACAGGGTCAGACATAGTCCAGTCATTGCCCAGCAGGTCTATAATAAGAATAATAAACAGATCCAACATCAAGATGGGAAGACAATCCAAGGGTTGGAGTCCAGGTAATAAGATCCCTGGACAGGACAGGTCCATGGACAGGTAGAGACTGGTACTTCTGCGATGTAGATCTAGACTGAAGGACTGAAGGCACTGGCCTGAGCTGTAATGAGACTCCTGGGCCCATGGGCAGAGAATGTAGACAGAAGCCACAGGTGAGGCTGGTCAAGGCCATTAAGGCCTGTTAGTGCACTCAGGGCCCTGACAGGCCGATGGGTTCAAATTACCTGCCTGTTGTCTAAGCAAGGTTTCAGTCCACTTTCTGACTGCTCCCAAAAAGTGTTCACCTTCCTAAAAAGGTTTTAAAACCCAGTAGTTTTGTTTACAATTGTTACATGTGCCCTGAAATTAGTCTGCAGAGAATGCTTTCCAGGGTAAGAAGGGAAATCCTGTGATTCACAAGGATCACAGAAAAGCAGAGAAAAGGTGAGATGAAGGGCCACAGAAGAGTTGCCTGACATGAGAGCTGGCTGTCAAAGAGCTAGCTCCTATCAGCCAACAGACTGGGAGCAAGGGAGGGCTGACCTTGGTCCCTTCTAATTGGGGTCATCTTCCTCCATGTTTAAGCAACAGCAACTCAAAGCCTGAGGTTTGCATAGATGTCCTCCTAATCTCCCAATTCCCTCCCTCCTCCCTTTCTATTCAGGTGAAGGGAAAGTCCAGAGGAAGAATTTCTGCTTCAGGTTGATTTCAGAGAGGCCAGTAAATTTATCAACTCTTTTGGCACCACCCCTTTCCTTCCTCTGCTCCCCACCTACCCACCCCATCCTCCTTCGGCCCTCCTCCCCAAAACATGCAATTAAAGAGACGGCTCAATATCTGCCCAGCAGGAAGATTCTTGCCACGACGGACATGTTTGCTGCTAATGCGGTGCATAGCAAAGGGACCAGAAAACCAGCAGCCCCTGGGGACCCAAAGCTCCTTCTCTCGGGGTATGCCTGGAGTACATGGACCAAGAAAACCCACTGGTGTGTCTCTAGGTTACTGCAGTGATGTATGGAAACTTAGTTCTGTCCCTCCCTCCCTCCTGCCCTGTTTCCTGGCCTTTCATAGATAAATACAAATATATATATATATATATATATATATATATACAGTCTCTATTTTTTTTTAAAGTGGCTCACAGGACCAAACTTTTCCATTCAGAGACTGACTCCTTGAAAGAGGAATTGGAAGTTAAGGGTTATCTTTGCAACAGTGTCTTCTCAGCAAGCACTGCAAATAGGCCTGAACATTTTGAGAGGATGCTTGGATGGACAGAGAGCAAGAGAGAGCAAGCGCATCTCTCTGCTCAACATTAGCAAGAAGTAAGGAGAAAGAGAACTACATACCTCCAGGATTAGGGCACAGCCAGCTGCTCAGCTCAAGTCGCTCATCCACCGGACCTTAGCACCAGCCTGGTTAAGGATCTCAAGAGCTCTGAGTCTTATCTTTCCAAGGGCTTCTGCAGACAAAGCTCCTGGAATTTTGTGCCAAAGCCTATCCTGAGCACTCCTCGATTAGGCTGAAAGCACAGGAAACTGGTCCCTTTACCTACAGGAACTGTACTGCCTCCCCACATGTGGCACAGATCCATGTTTCATAGCTCTCCATGATAACGGAGCATTTTCTTGATCAAGGCAAGAGAAGATGAGAGAGCGTGAGCAGATGCAATCTCCAAAATGGAGTGACAGAAGCCTCCCAGGGGCTACCCACTGCCTCCTCATGTCGGAAGTAACCTAATGCTGATTAGTGGGTAGTTCCGATTCCCAGACGAAATGGGACATTTTCTCCATCTGAATTTAGCAAGAGGACTCGCCTCTTACACCCTCTGCAAAGCTTTCCCAAGCAGACACAAGGATAGTATGATGAAAGAGGGTTGCCATTCTGTTCTTTTCCCCACCACCCCCTCCAAGGGACATATTATACATAATGCAGCATGTATAGATACAGCTATATACGCATACACTTAAGCACAGAACATAGTTCAGAGCTTGATTTAACAAAGATCCCCTGGGGAGGGTGTCATACTGACAAGGCATATCCCTTTAACAACTTGAAACAGTCTCTTTAAGTTTCTACCAAAATAAGGAAAAAGAAAAACAAACCAAACCAACCAACCCCACAAACCTTCTGAATGATTAGTTTCAATATTCCAGAGTTTGATAAGGTACCAAGAACATTCCCGTGTGCGCGTGTGTGTGTGTGTGCGCGTGCGTCTGCATTCAAACATGAACAGAGGGTTGGTGGAGAAAGGTTGATGCAATTGATACTGAAGCGAGATACGGGGACTTCAGAGAACCTCAGCCAATTCTCATCCTCCTCTAGTTTCCCTTTGTTCAGATGTTTGTGGCACAGTTCTTTAAGTACCTTCACATCTCCTCAACCACCCCTCTGTATCTGATGCTGAGCATTTATGAGAGATGGATGAAGTTGTGCGAGTCTGTGTGTTTCTATAGTCCATGTTTACTTATTGTAAATACCATTTTTATACTTAACATCTATTATGTACGTGATTTGTATAATGTACTTTATTTCTGCTACAAGTAATTTCATGAAGTTTAAACTTAATCTAATTTTGAACAAAACAAAACAAAAAAAAAAAGACCAACAAATGCAAAATGGGAAAAAGAGGACTTTGGAAATTCTAGGTCAAGCTGGTTTAAAACAAGCATTTACAGTTTCTTCCACCACAGTTACTGATGTGACTGTACAATGTTACAGGTGTGATACAAGCTTCATCAATGTCGAATTCCTCACTCTGGTCAAAAAAAATCTTAAATTTATTTAATAAAAGTTTTACTTGCTAAGTAACTGGGGTTTTACTTCATGTGTTAGTTGCGCCTGCTTTTAGATAATGCTTACACTTGAAGACAATCACCGAAGGCCTGGGGTGAGGAAGGTCTGTTTCCATTCAGCAAGTCACCTGTGCAGTCAGTTAAAAAGCATTTCACAGGGGGATGGATGACAGAGCCCGAGTCCTACAGAATACAACCCTGCCTTACTCTGAACACCACATAGTGTCCTTGTGTCTCTAAGAAGGGTGTCTGTCGATTTTTATTCCAGTCTTCAGCATATAAGCTCCAAAATGCAAGTTTGTTGTATTAGCCCAATTGCAATGAATGCATTCAGCAGCCAAGCTCCAGCGGAGCTAAACACAAACCAGCCACAGCTCTTGTGTGCAGACACCAAACATCTTTTAAGAACTCCTGTGTACTCCACTCACACTTGAGAGAACAAAACTGATTCTCTCAACAGCACCTTGATGGAAATCGATCAGTCAAGAGCCAGAGCCCAGCCCATCTGGTGCTATGCACAGAATCAGGAAAAGGGAAAACAAATGCACAGAACTCCTCATCTCTGCCCTGAAGGTGAGGAACATGCTTGGGGTTGGTAGAGAACCAACTCCATTTGCCATGCCCATGGTTCAGCATGGGTTCACCTTCTATAAAAGCACCACTTTCCCTGGGACTTTATTCTGCTTTGAAACCCCTATTTAATGGTGCTGGAGAAAAGCAGAATATGAGCAGAGAATGAAATCTAGGACTACCTCAATTTTTGATGCCTCCTTGCCCCTGCACCAACAGAACTCTGCAGTGACTGAGCCAAGGTGTATACTGCAAACTGTCAAGAGAAGCAAGCAGGTGTGTGTTTTAGAAGGGGTGAGTTCAAACTCCAGAGTTTGTGAATTGCAGTGAGTTCTTCTTTCCACACAGCGCTGTAGAAAGCTTTGTCATGTCAAAATCCAGTCAATGGCAAGGAGAGAGGAAAGAAAACACACGGCTGGTGCCTGTTCCTATGATGTGACTAAAATATACTTGCGACTGAAAGTGCCACACACCATTCCCAGTAAAAAGAATAAGAACTCAAGCTGCAGTGACATCTCTTGCAGGCACAAAAGTTTTTATATTCAGCTCAGAACAAGAGTGCACTTAGTCTACCACTTAGCTGTCAACAGAGCAAAGAAGGAGGGGGGCATGCAGTGACCCTTTCCCAGGAAGCCACCTCTCACCAGCTAGAAAGTACCCTTCAACCTGCTTTTTTTTCCTCTCCTTGGAGAAGACTAGTTATGATTGAAGAAAGATTGTGATTGGCAAGGCTCTGCACACTCCATTTTAGTTTTATATCCCCTAGACAAGCCTGTTTTTTAAGCAATACCTGGCTGTTCCAATAAATTCCAAACCTGTTAACCAGTTCCTACAAAATGTTCAGCTGTCAAAGCTACTTAAAATTCCTTCAGGATTCATGCATTGCAGACAGGAACAACACGCACCCATCCTCTCAGACACAAAGGAGCCCACATAGGATCTTTTATCCATCCCCAGCCCAGAAGTATTCAAGCAGAAGCTGCTTTTTCTTAGCTGCTAGAACTTAAAAGCCATGACACATATACATAGGAATAATGTGTTAGGGAAGAATTCCCTCTACATTCTTTCTCCTGTTGAGTGCAGGAATCATCAACCCAACTTGGCATTTGCAGCAAGGAAGAGCTGATTTAACAGGTTCCATGCAGTCAGCAAATGTCTACCAACAGGCCTGTGCTCACAGAAGCCAGGTCACCAGCCTTCCTTCACAGAGGAAGCATCAACATGTAACACCAACACATAAAAAAATAGTTTAATTAAAATTGTATTTATAGGAAGGAAGAAGGTTCACAGAATCCACAAAACAATGAAGCAGTGGAGCAGGATGACCCAGGAATGTATAGACATTCCAGGACATCCTGTACAGATAGAGGTTAAAGCTGGAACTAAGACTGGAGGCAATAAAAGCAGACAGGTGAGGCCGAAGGAGGGGAGATGGGTGGAGGGCTAAGACAGAGTGAACAGTAGGAAAGATCTCTGACTGACAGGTAGAAATATCAGAACTATGGCTGATGCAGGATGAGAGAGAGACCAAGAAGAGTCTTATGAAAAGAGCTAATGTTACTTTGCCACCACTGCTGCCCTGCTCCTGCTTGACACCAATGGTTGAATGGGATGCTCAGTTGGACATGGGGAATGTGATTACAAGGGATGTAGGATGGGAGAGGAGATTGAGACTGGGCATCCCTTAAGGACTGCTGTAGTTATAGTAACTCCGTAAAACCTGGTCCCGGTCATGGGGGAACAAAACCCAGAGGCAGCACGTGTACTGCAGCCACCATGGGTAGAAAACCTCCTGCACCCGTGTGGCACCCCCCCAGATGATGGCGAGTGCAGCTTCAGGAGCAGGAGAAGCAGTTAGGTGCACTTTGCCCCTGGAAGGAAACAGTCAGAGGATCACTCAAAGCCAGTCAATCCTTGGTGTGGTTTTAACTGTGCAGACTGACTACCACAGGGTTCTGCATGGTCATGTTCCATGCTGAGGTGGACATGCACAACCCCCATGATGTACCCAAGCAGATGCAATCTTCTCATTAGTTTTCCTGCACATCCAAACAGATGCACACACTATTTTAAACACAGCTGTGGTGCATTTTTTTGCATGCTTTCAAGAAGAGACATGTTCCTGCAAACACACTCCCTCCCGGACTCCTACATCCTCCTCCAAATACACACCTGGTATTCTCTAATGCCGAGTCGGTATCAATCAGGCCCAGGATGCACAGTGTGATAGAGATGTTTCTCTTCTGCATGATGAGTTCATGGCGCAATGAGCTGAAGAATCCATCCAGTGCAAACTTGGTGGCAGAATAAGAAGTGGTGAAGGGAGTGGGTATTTTCCCTGAAAGGGAAAAGGAAAAAATGGAAAATACCAGGAAAGTGGCTGTAAGGAGGATGGTACCACGGAAAGGGAATCTGGGCAAACACAGAGGCTTTGTCATCCTGCATCAACCCATGTTCTGTTCAGGTGCGTTTCCCTCTATTTCTAGTCAAGTGCAGGCACTTAGAAAATTATACCACTTTGTGTGAGCACATCCCAGCATGAGAGCCACCACATATGTGGGTAAGGGGAGGAAATTTTTTTAATTTACACAGTAATCGGGTCACATGCTGGGCTAAAAAGCAGCCTTCCCCTCCACCATCACATGCAAACACATGGACTGGGTCACATGCTGGTGCATCTGGCCATGACATTTCCCTGACACCAAGGCATGTTATGTCACAAGGCAGGGATGAGCCAGTCTGAACTTGTGCATGGTGATGCAACTCCCTTAAGCACACACTGAAGACTTTCTCCTGCCTTTCCATCCCATACAGTGCAGATTAACTCAGCAGCCTGCTATTCAGGCTGGCCAAAACCAGAAGGCCTTAGAGTGGCAGGATGATCTTAATGCTGTGTCAGAAATGCAGGAGAGATGGGTCTGGCTGTGAGGGACAGGAGCCAAAAAAGCACATCTGGGCATATGGTGAGTGAAGAGCAAAGTTCCAAGGGAATGCAAAATGGTGCAACACAGAGAAGGTCTTCCAGAAAACAAGAAGGCCGGCCAGCTACCATCCTGCTTGCTACTATAAAATGCACAGCTTGAAAGTGTGTTGAGGGGTTGAAGGACACAGAGAAACATGATGTTCTGGGAACCATTGTTTCCACAAGGCCAGCACTTATGGCAGTTAAAGACAGTAACCTGTGAGGGAAGAAACAACCACCAGAGAGCCTTTATTCTTCTCCAGGGTGGGAAGAGCTGCTGTTGCGAGTGCCACATAACTGAAGAAATTCACCTGGAATGATAAAAGTAGACATGGAAGAAGCAAGAGGGTTTGGAGAGAAGGTCAGCATTAGCTAGAAAGTCAGTACAGTGGTCAGACATGGAAAGGTGCATGGCTTGGATTTGCTTTTTCAAACACCAAGCAAAAAGAATCATTCTGTGAAGATGGGGACAAACATTGCATCCATGAGTCATTCAGATTCCAGAAAAAAGCAATGGAGAAGAGAGAGCAAAGGTTATTCCTGGGCTTCAACATACAGATTTCTTGACAAGAGACAATTAGCTGTCCCTGATTTCTCTATATGCCATTCTTTACTCTGCCATCCATATGCAGCAACAAGGACAACAGCAGTGTCTCAATTTGCTCCCCTTTTAAGTTTCTCTTGACTGAGCTCAGACTACAACAAAGCATTACGTTCAGCATCTCTTCTGAGCTTGACTGCTCTCTAAGAAATTTCTTACCTGTGATCCCAAGTTCCCTACTCTCCAGCAAACAGGTTCCTTCCAACATGAAACAGAACTAATATGATCCACCTGATCTAAGATGACTGAATCAAGAAATCAGCTCTTCATCTCTATGGTCCCAAAACCTTGTATCAAAGTGATTCTATAGGAAAACTCTGAATCTGTGAGCAGAGACTCAAATGGCAAACACCATTTCAAACAACCTTATTGTGTTCCGCAATGACAGATGCACTTGCTATAGATTAGTAGGAAGTGCTTGCCCCTCACCTATTGGTCTTCCTGAACTAGATATACATTGCACAACTGCCTGTAACTACCCATAAATCCTTAACAGTCCTGGGCTAATGGAAGATAAGGTCAGAATGAAGGAGAGTAGTTCTTCCCAGACGTTCCTCTGCACACATACACAACAACTGAGCAAAACACCTGTCTAGTAACAAAGCCTCCAAACCATTTGACTTGAAACATGAATGAAATAAAAGGTTTATTCTCAACCATTGCCATAGACTTAAATTTGCCTTTGAGCTTCCCAGAGCTGTCCCAGGAGAAGCCAGACTCACTCAACTCCAGGTGAGCTCTTCCAGCTGGGAAACCTCACCTGCATGAGCCAGCGGGTATATTCCACATCTCCAGCCCACATCTGGAAACGGGTCATGCCAATGTGGTTCAACACCAGGTAATCCAGTCCCCCTATGGAAAGGAGAAAAAGCAGTCAAACAAAGGGGCCATCCCCTAACCAGTAACCAAGGAACTCAAGATACGCCAGCAGGAGGGCTGAAGCAATCAGCCACTCAGAAGGCTAGAAAGTGCTTTACTATGAAGATACATGAAATATGTCCATCTGGGAGCAGCTTTACCTGCTCCTCAGGGGTAGAATTGGAAGGAAAGCTGTTGTTCTTTGACAGCAGCTCTCCGAAATGATGTTTCAGGGTAATGCAGACTTGGAACTCAGTTCTAGTTGTACACTCTATTTTCAAAGTTATAAGTATAGAAATTTGTAAAAGAAAAATTATGATTGGTATGGGAGTGTATCAGCAGAAAGAGCAGACGGTTTAAAAGAAAGGTATGAATTGATGGCTCCTGGACTGGCAGGTCATCCAGATCACAGCACACTTATTTACACACAGTTTCTTAAGACACCCACATCAGGAAAACCAAGAGCATAATGAAGTAATTAAGACACTCAAATAATGGACAAAAGGATACTGAGTATAATAGAAAATGCTGCCTAATGACAGTCTGACCGAAATGAGACAAGATGGAGAGGCAAAAGATCATAATCACTCAACTCCTATAGGGCACAAAAGACAATCAAAAAGCAGCACATGTTCACCAAGAACCCAGAATACACGATGAAGACTCAACAGTGGGCATCCCTCGTCTTTTGTATCACCACAAGTAAGCTTGGCCAAGGTATTTGGTCATACACATCTTGTTGCTTGTGAGTGCTAAAGAATGAGTGAATGTGAATGCATGAGAGTGGGCGTAGTGTGAATCAATTATGGTTAAAATGAGACCGCCTTCCCCTTCTATACAGTCTTGGACTGAGCTTTGCTACAGGGGTGGGTCACTGCTTGCAGACCTCCCAGCTTCTGTCTCTCTCAACACAAGGCACTATGTTCAGAGTTGGGTGTGTGCAGCTTGTACCTGCTCACATATGGCAAATGTGTGTACATGTGGTACCCTGTGACAGGTGAGGTACTGTAGCTGTTGCTATGGGGTATAGTTTTAGTGAAGTACTGCAAGCAAGTACTTTCTGCATACTTTCCTCCTCTAGCAAAAGACATGCCTTCCCCATTAAAGGCAGGTAAAAAGATGGCCACATCCAGACTGGTATTTACAAAGCCCACACCCTCCCGTCCTAAACATCCCCCTCAGTGAGGAACATGGGGAAACTGAAGCAGGAATCTCCTACTGGAATGAGAACAGTCTATATACCTGAAAGCGAAAGAGATGCCCAAGGTGCTTACCTAGTTTTTGAACAGCAAACTGAACCACCTTTTCAGGCTCTGAAGGGGAAGACATATCTGCAGGGATATAAAATATTTTCTTTGCTCCAAGTGTCAGGCATTTCTCCACCACCTTGAAAAAGAACACACACCCAAAGATTAAACAATATGGAGTGGAGGGAAAAGAATAGAAATAAGGGCCCTGTAAGGCACTGTTTTTTCCCCATACTACAGCCAGTGAAAGTCAATTCTGGACAGAGACACACTTTAATTTTAAATCTACTGCTATTCAGCCCATGGAGAGCTCATTTTGCATCCAGACTTTGTTTAAAGAGACAGTTAAATAGAGGTAACTCTTAGCAGGATGCAGAGTCCTCGGAAAAGCATCAAGATTCACCTGAAAAAGAGAGTCTTCTTCAGGAGAACTCTTCTGGAATAAGGATTATGCTTTACATTAAGTTTTTTTTTTGTTGTTCCAAAATACCCAGTAAGGCTCTAGCAGTATTCATCTTTCATAGTTCCTCTGCTATGTTGAGTCTGTGAAGGTGCCCAGTAATGATACACAGTTTAGCAATTTGCTGAAACAATGCCTTCCAGGCATTAGGAACTATTCTTATGCTCACTGTCCCCAGCTCTCCTTTTGCACCATTTCATAGTAAAGAATTTTCCTTGCAAGTCACCTATCCTCACAGTTTAAGAGACACCTTCTCTAAATATTGTCCCATTTTATAAACTACAGATAAAGGAGTCTCATCGGTTCAGCCTGGTCAAAAATTATTTAATCTACAAAAAAAGGTTTGAGTCTTTAACAAAACAGCTACAAATAGAACTGTTTGGCCTCTGAAAAGCTGCACAATATCGCACAGGAATTGTAGTTCATAGAATCATAGAATATCTCGAGTTGGAAGGGACCCATAAGGATCACTGAGCCCAACTCCCTGCTCCTTGCAGGACTACCTAAAACTAAATGATATGACTAAGAGCATCATCCAGATGCTCCTTGAACTCTGACAGGCTTGGTGCCGTGACCACTTCTCCCTGGAGAGCCTGTTGCAGTGACTGACCACCCTCTCAGTGAAGAACATTTTCCTAACGTCCAATCTGAACTTCCCCTGATGCAGCTTCATACCATTTCCTCGTGTAAATGTTCAGGCAGTAAAAAGTTCGGGCAGTGTATATGCATCTTCCCGTACAGGCCAAGCTCCCTTTTGGGTTACACCTCCCCAGTATGCAGTGTTACTGCCTTCTGGTAAGAAAAACTGGGCATATTGCAGCAGGCACTGGTGTATGGCAACACAAACTAGCCCATCCAGGAGATCAATTACAGAGAAGAATGGCACAGGACACTACCAGCAAATCGGGCTCAAAACATGTCACTGGCATGTTCCATCTTTCTACATAAGTGGAAAGAATTTCGAAAGTAAAACTAAGCTGTTTTTGCTCAACAACAGTTCTGAAGGAAAATTTATCATGCTGACAACTAATTTGTTGTTGTCGTTTTTTTGGTAAAAGTCCAAATCTCTTCTGTCTTCCCTCATACAAGGAAGTTCTTACCTTCTGCAATACAGCTTCCCTCCTAGCAGTCAAAACAATTTCAGCACCAAATCTGGCATAATGATATGCCATCTGCTCTCCAATCCCAGCACTGGCTCCAGTCAGGAGAACACGGGCACCAGACAAGCTCTCTTATTTATGGGAAAAAGAATAAAAGATATAGAAGTAAGTGAAGGAAGCAGCAGAGGAGCTGCCCTTAACTATTGGCAGAGCTCTGAAGTAGAAAGGTGTGTGTAAGTGCTCAAAAGTCTTGATGCTTCTCCAAAACTAGAAGAGGCAGGACCGACCTGAAGAAGCCATGAGATTAACAGTACCCTCCAATTCTTGCTAGACTGAAAATAATCAAAAATCACCTAGTCTTTGAAGAATGAGCTATTTTTCCCTTCTGACAGGTGCCTACAACAAAAAGGTTAGTCATCAGCCACCTCATGTCAAGTAGCCAGCCATATTGATCTGTTTTGGCCTGGGTCACAGGAAAGCTTGGCTAGCTCAACAAGCTCCAGCACACAGCAGTCAGCCCAGCCTAGCTCCACTAACATGCAACAGCCAGTTCCCTTCTCCATCCTGAAAACCCCCAGGTTCATACTTCAGTCATGGAGCAGGAGGCTCAGTCTGACCCACTTCACTCAGACAGCAGCTGGTGTGCTAGAAACCTAACAGCCAAGCCTTACCATTCCCATCCCTCCTCCCCACTCAGCATTCTTCCATGGAGCTGGATAATGTGTAAAAGCATGCAGCCGTCATGGCTTAGTTGCCGTGGAACAACCCCCAGGCCCAACTGCCCAAGAAGTGTGTTGTTTTATTACTGCCTGTTTGTTGTGGGCGTTATGCCTTGGCTATCACTGCCAGGGAATAATGATAGGATTATGCAAGCTAGCTGTATCACATGCCCTTTGCCTGGGTTCCTTGAGCAGTACCTTTCAAGGATGAAGTTGTTTTTCACATTATAAAAAAACAGGCTCTGGGCCTCCTGCCTTCTGCATATCATTTATTCTTTGCCATCTGTTTGGAGATGTCAGCCCTCTCGTGCTGGGCACTGCACATCTATAGAGAGAGATGGTTCTTGACCCCAAGGACTTTGCAATCAAAACAAAAAAAGAGAAAGGCAGTGGCAAAGTACATGTAATTTTTTCCCCACAGAGACAGCACGATCCTTTCTAAATGCTGTTAGACTGTTTTGTCTTCTTCTTTGTTTCAAGCTTCTATTTATTTCTGGGAATGAAGCATTGCTTTGGGGCCACCAACTCTCATAAGACAGGACAGGTAAGGGCAAGAGTGAGACCACCAGTCAGAGTCTGCAAAATCAACCTCTTCTCTTATGTGACGTATATTCCAGTTTGGAATGACCCCCCCTGGTGAGCCTACCTGGGTTAAAAGGGTCTTTCCAGAAGAAAGCTAGCAGCCCAGCTACAATCGCTGCAGCACAAAGCACTTTTCCAACTGTCTTCATATCCCTCCAAGTTGTGAAGAACAAAGTGAAGTCTTAAAGCTGAGCACTCCAGCCAAAATACTGTAATTTCCTTCCTCTGATGCTGGGAAGCCAACCTGCAAGAGGCATGTAAAGTCCTTTTCTCTCCTGCATATAAAAGAGAGGTGCTGTGTAGAACTGAGACTCCACCTGAGAAGTCTCTCCACTGGGAGCCAAAGAAGTCACCTTTGTCAAGAATGAAAGATAGGGACGACATTGACAATCAATCAACACTGATACAAAGCTGCAAAGAAGTTGCCATTTCCCTGTTGAAGGGAGGGAACACCACAGTCCTTCGAATGGTTTGCATTTGCCCAAGAAAGGTTAGGGCTTGGCTGTGCCAGGCAGTGCAACTCCCTGTTCAGAGGAAGTAACCTTGGCAGGATGAAAAATGTAAAGCTGCAGGCCTGAAGACAATGAAACCTGTTCTCGTACAGGAGGAAGGGATCTGACAAGGGCAGAAAACAGGTCTGGAGAAAGCTCAAGAAATCATCTCAACTATCTTCCTGCCTTGCTCAACCACTGTTTTCTCAGCCTTTCATTTGCACCAGGACAGCCGGTCTGGCATTCAGTCTGTCTTAAATGAACTGGACTGGGGTAATTATTTTTAAAATATCTGTCCCTAGTGGAACGCTCCACAGAAACTTGTGGAGTCGGCACCAATTCCTCATTTAAACCTGTGGCAGGTGCACCCACCCTGATAAAGACGGGGGCTTCCCGATCGTTGAAACATAGCAGCTGCTGATTCTTGTTGCGCCCTTACTGCCCTGCTGTGGCTGTTGTCACGTACACAGTCGCCGGCGAGATGGAGCCCTCGGCCAAGAGGAGCTGACATGGCCACAGGTCAAATTCGACCAGGGTATAAATGGGGTCCCGCCAGGGGGGGCAAATGGCGTCAGCCCTCCTCGGAGCAGCGTGTCTGCAGTTCGGGACTCTCCCCTTGGGTTGGGACGCTGCCCAAGGTAACTCCTCGAGGTTGAGAGCCCTCGCCTCATTAGGTGTGTGATTGTGCATCTTGAGTCATTGTTCTAAAGCTTAGGAATTCTTAAGTCGGCTGTGTAGTATTAAGTCCGGTTGGCATCCTGAACCTGTCATTTACTAATGTTCGTCGGAGTACCAAAACACTTTTGATTAGGATAAATCTTATTTTGGGTTACATCACCTGCCTAATTTGACTTTGTGCACCTCTGCGACAAAACCGTGACTTGAAAGTCTAATTTTACAGTAAAAGGCTCCTGCATTTTTGTATTCCTGCATTCTATTTCAGATTCTTACAGATATATTTGATGTAAAAATACATCAAATCTGAAAAGCAAAATTAATTGAACTATTATCTCTTTTCCAAAATAATATATTATCTGCAGCTGTCAACAAAAATTTAAAACCGATATGAAATTGTGCTGACAAATTACATTTAGATGTGCTTTTCCATGCTCTGGGAATTATACATGCCTGCCATATGTAAAATGGTGCACAAGGCAGGGAAAAAGGTGAGGGATTTATTTCTGTACTTCTCCTTCTTTAAAACTTGTCCTGCAAAAGGAAAATTCAAAACTTCTTAAGTCAGTATTGAAACTTACTGATACTAATAGCATTCACTTACCAAGCTGACCATCATTAGCCAGTACTATTCCTCTGTATTTTCTGAGTTTTTCTGTATTCACAAAATCTTTAGTAGCCAGAAGCAGTTAGATACAGTGAATATAGGAGGAATTAAAAAAGAAATTTTGCAGTAGTTCCAGAAGCTGTCTTCTGCAAAATTCACTTCGTCAACTTCCACAGTTCTTCAAACGTTTAAAACTAGCTTTTTTGGGGGGCAGCATATCAGGATATGGCTAATAGTGAAATAATGAAATTAACAGTCTTACCCAGGGTACAGAGATGATCATGGACATAAGTCTTTGCAGGATTGGGGAAGATAAAAGGGGAAAATGGGAACAAGTATGAACTTCAGTAGCTGGAAGGTTCTGAGATAATATAGTAGATATTCTTGAAGTTCAGAAGTTAGCAGGTAGATTTGGAACTCAGGGATTTTCCATTAAAAGCATAATGTGATTTGACAACACATTTTCTATTTCTATTCATTGTATCTATTTCTACTCCACTATTATGAACAGGGGATCCAGGTCAGCTGAATATCAGCAGTTCAGACCATCTAATATTTGCTTAAAGGTGGATAAAACAAGAAACACATTCTGTTTTGAACCTGTCTGGATTTTCTTAGAATTAAGAAAAACATGAGAAAGAGATGCTCGCACCAAGAATTGCGAAGGTTTCCGAACACGACAGGCACCCACAGCAAGAGCTGGCCTTGTTTTGGCCAAATTTTATGTAAGCATGTACAAAGGCTAAAAGGTTAGGGGCTCTATTAATTTAAAAAAAAAAAAAAAAAAAAAAAGAGAGAGAGAGAGAGAAATAAAAGAGACAAAGAGAATACATCTGATTCTAAGAAAAAGATCTTTCACTGGCAATTCCCACAGCTCTCTGAACTCAGCGTCAGCCTCTATGCAACAAGAGTTCTCCTTAGTCTACAGGAGAAAAAAAACCTCATGTCTGATCTTACAGAACGTTTAATTCATTAAAGAATTATTATGCTCATAGCTGATAGCATTAACCACCAAAAGCCATACCTCAGCCAAACCGGCACTTCTTACTGCACAGCACGGAACCGAAGTAGCAGACAGAGCTGATGGGATGGAGTCTTGTCACGAGCAGTGGGGCTTGAGCGCTGGCCGGGCTTCCGTCGAGACGCGAAGAGCAGCAAGGTACCGTCTGCCGGCATGTCACGATACCGCACGAAAAACTGGCGACGGCGACGTTGCCACAAGAGGCAGGGCGATGTGCCCGGAGGGCTCACCACGGAGGGGCGCGCGGGGGCGCTGAGCGGGAGCCGCAGCGTGACCTCCCTGGCGCCGGCCCGGCTGCCATGGCAACCGTCGAGGCGGACGCGCCTTCCCGCGCTCGCCGCTCCGCGCCGTGCAGGCGGCGGGGACAGCCGGAGCCGCCGCCCTCCCCTGACCACGTGACCGGCTCCCGAAGGTCCCCGCTGCAGTCATGGCCGCCAGGCTCTTCCCCGTTGTCAAGTGAGTCCCTGCGCCCGCGCTCTCCTCCCCGGAGAGCTCGGCCGAGCGCTCGCCCTCCCCTGGCATGCACCGCCCGGCCCGCGCCCCCTCCGCCGCCGCGGCTCGCTGCGCCCCCTCGCAGCGCTGCGCCCCCTCGCAGCGCTGCGCCCTTGACCTCGTCTGCCCCCGCGCCAGGCCTGGCCTCCATCCGGCGGCTTCTTTGTGTGTCACCAAATGCCTGGCAGGAGTCTGGCGGTTTTCTCGTGGCGAGCGTGAATACGTAAAATAAAACCGGGGAATGCCACCCAAGGGTGCTTGTTTGCTGAGGGAACACTTTCAGATCTGGGGACACAGCCCACTCGAAGGGAGAAGGTGTGGAAGGGTGCTTTTGGGAGCAAGTAGTACATCTTTAACAGAGAAATCCCTTTTCCCCCAAATACTTGTGAATACATGGATTTAAATATTGATTCTCTTTTGCCTCTCTCAATGGCTCTATCTATCATATGTTCTACGACTGCACTACTGCTATCTGGCAAGTTTTTGTTGCATTGGTTGGGTTTTTTTTTTTTTTTCCCTAGGCATGCAGTAGCTTTGTGGTTTTTTTAAAGAGGAAACAACTCTCTGCCCTGTGAATTTGAAAAAGTCAGTCTCCCCAGATCTCTCCTCTATAATGAAAAAGTAAATAAAGGTCAAATATTCTCTTCCTGTCTTCCATTTTGCAGGTTGCCACTACAGCTGTAAAATTAGTGTTTGCACCCCACGCAGTCTACCGGGAAACTTTAAAAGCCTAGGCAATGCAGGAACAGGCATGGCTGGGTGTTAACTGAACTGTAATGAGCTTAACAAGATATTGGTGTCTGTCAAATTAATCAGATTAACAAGACAGCAAGAACCACATCATTAACGTGGATGCCTTATCCACTGCAAAATCCTTTAGTTTCTTTTATCAAAAGTATATGACAGTGATTCTTAGACTTTAAAAAGTGGCACATACTCTGAGGTGTTCGACACTTGCTCATTTTTTTCTTGAAAACTGTCACTGATAAAATGTGCATGGGTATGGTTTCAAGGGGCTGACAGGGAATAGTTGGCCTAAAAACAAAAGGAAGGTAGCTGTTTTTCTGGTGCTTTTTGTCTGTAATAAGACATTACAGTAGAGTATTTGTGACCCTCAGATTTCTTTATCAATACCGTCCCTTTGACAGTCACAGCCTACCAAGAGAGATGCATTGATAGTCATAATGTGAACTGAACTTTTGCTGCTTTTGATTCTTTCAGGTTTGTCATCAAAGGAAGCCTGGCTGGAGCTGCTGTGTATGTGGCATATGATCAGGGGCTGCTGGGCAGTGGCACACAAGGTGCTGAAGCCCTCAAAAAAGCTCAAGCAGCACTGCCTCCAGCTATCCAAGAGTGGACAAGTTACATAGGCTGGGAGGTAAGAACTGTGCAGGTGAACACAGTCAGCAAAACAAACACATTCTCTGAATGAGGAGGAGGAAACACTGGGGTGATATTCTGTTTCCAGTGACGCTGGCAGAAGTTTTGCTGTTGAAACTGGATTTCACATTGAGAATATTTTGAAGAGGATTGAAATGAAAGGAGGATAAAATTTTAAATTTAGGGGAGAGACATTGCTCACAGATGTTATTTCAAAGGAGAAGGGATAACTAGCCTATGCAGGGTCAAGGAGGGGATTGCAAGCATGCTCTGGGAGATATTTTACTACATAGTGGTATTCCTAAGCTTTTTTTGAAGGATCCTACATAGGATCCTAATTTTTAAAAAATTAATGAAAAGATTCTCCTCCCAGTTTCTCAAGCTGCTAACAGTTCATCAAGTTGAATTTAAATTGCCTGAAGAGGCCCTTCTCTTTGAGTAATTCTTAGTTTTTAAAATCCTCAGAACAGGAGAAACTTTTGCTGAAAGTTTGAAAAGCATTTTTCATATTAGAGACTATTCTAAATTAATACATAACTGTAAGGAGACAGCCATGGAGATTTTTCAGGAGCACCCAAATGATAAGTACTACCTTCTGCCCCTACTTTATACTGGGGGAAAGAGCAAAGTCCAGACTTTAAGCCTCGTGTCTGATCCCTTTTGAGACTTATGGAGAGTAGGCACCTAAGTGTCTTTGAGATCTGAGGTCAAGAGGCTTCTCCAAGGTGAAGTGAATCCTGCTATAAGTGAAATCCCTCAAGTGCTGTTATTTTGTCTCTCTCTCTTTCTAGCTCCCACCCACTCCAAAATTTGACTTTTCCCCCTCTGATTCCTGGAATAAAGGTAAAAATAACTTCTCACCAAACTTTGAAAGGAGCAAGGGGCCAAGAGCAATGTAGCTTATACCAGTCTTGTTTCAATACTGTCCTCCTAAAGTGAATGATGGAGAAGGAGGTGATAGATGTTACAGTCTGGTGGAAGGAGCATTGGGACTGGGACTGAGGAAGCATGTTCTACTCCAGGTTTTACCACTAGCATACTGAGTGACTTTGGACTTAATTTCTTGTTGTTCCAACTGTGAAATAAGGAGGAGGATGTGTGCCCGTAAACCTGTCTGCCTTTTCTAACCAGAGGAGCTGGTGTTTCTTTTACCTACAAAGCTTGCTGCCCACCTGTGCCCCAAGACAGGCATGCCTACACTATCCTGGAATCTAAGACTGAATGTTTCAGTGAAGTGTTTGGGGAGGCCTGTGGCCAGCACAATAAATAGATCGAGTTTATGCACCAGTGAGTTCATCAGCACTGGTAGTGATGAGGGAAACTAGAGCATAAAAATAAATGATGACTTATTCTTAAGAAAAGGTGAACCTTTGGTTAGAGATTGAAGAGCTTATAAACTCTTCAGATGCTAGTATGTCACTTTTTCAGAAGGGATGAGTATTCCCATTATTAGAATTTTAGAGATCTTGTTTGAAGGCCAAAACATGTTATAAATACCTAGTAAGTTAATCTATAGTTTTTACGGTGCAGCAAAAAATCTTCATGTAATTTATGGGGAAACATGGTCCACAAATACTGTGACATGTCCAACATCACCCACAGAGTCTGTGGCAAGGCCAGAAATAAAATGGAACTTAGCTCAGTTCTTTGTTTCAGTCTTGTAATTGTCTATCCCTTATACTGGTCCTGAAGTTGGAATTTCTCTGTGTCACAAGTGCTGCTGAGACAATAAAGCGTACTTGAATCAAGGATCATTCAGGCCTCAGTATGTTTTAGAGCTTCTGAGATAGAGCTAGATTTTTCTCTCCGTGTTTAAAAAGAGCTACAATGCTAGAATAACATTAGGAAATTTGGCTTGAATTATGCTCTTCTTGGGATAATTCTTCTCTGCTTTCCTTGCAGGAGTGCAGACAGTCATGTCTGCCTTGTCTGTAGCTCCCACCAGGGCCTGTGAATACACTGTGGAAGGCTGGAAGTATGTGAAGGATCTTGTCAAATGAACACGTTCTCCAGGGTTCATGATTCTTCCATCCTATGTTGTCTTTGGGATGATGCATAGTCCATCCCTCTAGAGGGCAGCTCAGTCATGCAAGGGTGACAATAAAAGACTTTGGAACTTCCATTTGTATTTGGGTTGGTTTTAGCATACAGACTGCAATAATTGCTTTCTGTCTTACCAGTGATCAGGGGCTTCAGCAGAGATCATGGATCAGTTGCAATGAAGTGATGGCCATATGCTGAGGTATAGCCCCTGTTCTAAAGCTGCCAAGCTTGCTAACTAAACAAATTATTCTGAAGCTGAATTAACCTTGAAGGTGAATGCCATCTAATTCAAAACAAGCCAACAAGAGTTAAAAAAAAAAATTAAAAAATCCAAGGTAACAGTAAAAGATGTCATTCGAAGACAAAGCTAGCTGGGGAAGGAGTGCCTCTGTCAGACAAAGAGCACATTATTGATGTGGAAGCTGCTTCCAGGTGATCTGTGACAACTGGGAGTAGCCAGTACTAGTTGCAATACTTGTTGTTGATGACAGTGTGTGATAGAAGGGAGTTTATAAGTCTGTGACGCAAAACTCTAGCAAGTCGTAGGAAACTTTTAACACGCCCCTAGTCTATTCGGCCTATGGGCATTGCCAGTGTACCTAGTATCTGAGCTTGAACAGCAAAATCACAGTACTGTTTAACTGGAACTTTTCCAGCAGCTGATCCAAATATGCCCTTGGATGCATAGTCAATGACCAGTAGCACTGTCAAATTTACACCTGTATCTGAATTCTCAGCTCCGCAGCATAGGTTATTTGGAGGCAAGGGTTTAGATTTTAAATTTTACCAGCTGTTGGCTAAAACTAAGTGGATTCAGTTTGTCTCTGGACTTGAAAAAGTATTCTGTCTGCTGGCTTCTTTAAATGCCTGTAAAATAGGGCTGGAAGTATCTTGAAGATACGGGCACCTCTGTGTGTAAAGCTTTTTGGCAACTGAGCAAGAGAGAAAATGGAAACGGGAAGGATCTCCAATCACAGCAGAGTCCCCATGGAAGGGAGAATGAAGCTGAGGGATTTTTCTACTTCATCTAAACATAGTTTCCCCATGAAGAATTAGGCAGAGGTACCTCGGGAACAGAGCCCATTAACTGCAACTATGTGTATCATAAGTTCTTTGCAAAGGAACAATGCTATTCTGCATCTGAACTATGAACAAATACATGAACGTGAGCTAACCTCGGAGCTGGCCACTGAATAACTCTGCAATCTGTGTGGACATTATTTCATTTCCTTATTTTTTGAATGCCTAGAGACTTCAAGCTGTGTTTTCCTACCAGACTTTCTCCTAGTTTTTGCATGAATAAACACAGAAATGTGATTTTTTTTTTTAATCAGAAAACTTGTTCGCTGATAAGAAGCAATACAAAATGGGAGACAGGAAGGGAGGTTCCAGGAAAGCAAGAATATTCTCTTGCTATCCATGTCTTCCACAGGAGACACATAGTTCCTCTGAAGAGGAGGAGGAGGAACAAAGATTACAGTGCACTTCTCAGTTCCCTGCCAAAATATAAGTAGGCCCAGAAGATGGTGAAAGTAACAACTAGCTGTCAAATCAACACAAGAAATAGGGTAAATTTCACTCTGGCAGGGACCATCATAAACATGTAGCTTTGTATCGGGGACATGTGGAGAAGAACCAGAGCTAGCAGTGAGAAAATTGTTTGCTGGTGGTAGAGCTTTGTTGAAGAGGTAGTCAACACTTTTTTGATAGAACAGAAGTGTGCAACGTACAGTTAAATTAAGGCCTGGGCGGAAAGTGGATTCCTGGCAACTCATTCCTGCTGTCGGTTTTCTGAGGATTTTTTTTTCATGTGAGCAAATGTCCATATCATGATGGGTTAGGTACTAACATTTTGTTCTCATGGTGGAAATACTAGTGGGCACATGCAGGCAGGGATGAGAGCTGCTGTAAAAACTAAAGAGGTGTTTTATCACAATGGTGTTTCTAGGGATGGAGAACAAGGATGTAGCATGGCAGGTTTAGAAGTCAAAGTAGCTCATTAGCAGGACAGGTACAGTAATTCCAAAATACTTTTGACGTATGTGTTCAGTCCTGCCATGTGTCCCGCTCCCCCTGAAAGCATTAATGAAGTAGCTGTGAAGCAATTTCCACAGCTCCTATAACACTGCGGCATTCTCTGCATTGTGAGCTGTTTGGTTTTCCCTAGAACAGGCCATAAACTACATCTGCTATTAGTGCACGTTGCTTTTTAACCTCTCCAGCTATGTCCAGGACATGAAAAGGCAGGAAACAGAAGCACCTAATCAGTTATCTGCAGTTGTCTCTTACCTTTGCTGGTATGAAGGGTTCTTGCAAAAAGGAAGACAGTACCAGTTGCTGCAAAAGTGAGGATTGTCAGAAGCGCAATCCACCAGCATGTCTGGAGGACAAAAAAAGAAACATTAAAGGCCAATTCTCTGCAGGCTGGACTCCAGAGGGAGTCTGGGAGTCACATAGCTTGGACCTATCAGGTCTTGAAGGTACGTGTCTGCAAATCCCTTTCAAGTGATGTGTACTTTGTCATAGACCTTTGGAGCTGTCCTTCTGTACATACCCACTGATGATGGAACACGTCTGGGTGATAGATATCTAATAAGTTTTTTCCTGAATCTAAGTTAAAGTTTAAGCAAGAGGAATTATACCAATAGATGGGTGGTTTGCCAGACATATAGTTCAGTGGCAGCATTGTATACAAGAAATTGTGAATCTCAGCAACTTCACCGTGCTTTAGTCTCTCCTTCCTGCTGGCACTTTTGAAGCTGGTCTGAGGTGGAAAAGCAAATCCTTCACTGATGCTCACCTTCAAAGTGGCAGTGCTGGTCACGAGTGGTGTTCCCCAGGGCTCAGTATCTTCATTGATGATCTGGATGAGGGGATTGAGTGCATCCTCAGTAAGTTTGCAGATGACACCAAGTTGGGTGGAAGTGTCGATCTGCTGGAGGGCAGGAAGGCCCTACAGAGGGGCCTGGACAGGCTGGATCATTGGGCCGGGGCCAAATGTATGAGATTCAACAAGGCTCAGTGCCGGGTCCTGCACTTCGGTCACAACAACCCCATGCAACACTACAGGCTTGGGGAGGAGTGGCTGGAGAGCTGCCTGGCTGAAAAGGACCTGGGGGTGTTGCTTGACAGCCGCCTGAACACGAGCCAGCAGTGTGCTCAGGTGGCCAAGAGGGCCAATGGCATCCTGGCTTGTATCAGGAATAGTGTGGCCAGCAGGACCAGGGAGGTGATAGTGCCCCTGTACTCGGCACTGGTGAGGCCGCGCCTCGAGTGCTGTGTTCGGTTTTGGGCCCCTCACTACAAGAAGGACATGGAGGTGCTGGAGCGTGTCCAGAGAAGGGCAACGAAGCTGGTGAAGGGTCTAGAGAACAGGTCTTAACGAGGAGCGGCTGAGGGAGCTGGGGTTGTTTAGTCTGGAGAAGAGGAGGCTGAGGGGAGACCTTATTGCTCTCTACAGCTACCTGAAAGGAGGTTGTAGCCAGGTGGGGGTCGGTCTCTTCTCCCAAGTAACAAGCGATAGGACGAGAGGAAACGGCCTCAAGCTGTGCCAGGGGAAGTTTAGGTTGGATATTAGGAAAAACTTCTTCACCAAAAGGGCAGTCAGGCATTGGAACAGGCTGCCCAGGAAAGTGGTTGAGTCTCCATCCCTGGAGGTATTTAAAAGACGGGTAGACGTGGTGCTTGAGGACATGGTTTAGTGGTGGACTTGGCAGTGATAGGTTAACGGTTGGACTCAGTGATCTTAAGGGTCTTTTCCAACCGTAACGATTCTATGATTCTATGATTCCAACTCAATAAGATCTAAAGTGGAGTTGCTCACTCCTGCTCTGGGTCCATCTTCATCTACACACTGGCAGATGTGAAACTTTTCACAGTAGGCTGTCTTACATCTGCAGGAGGAAGCTGGTCTCTGCAGAAACCGTGTGGCATTGTAGTAACATGCCAGTAGAGAAATGCATGGGCTGGCACATGCGCATGCATGGCCTAGGACGATTATACAAGCACGGGGAGAGTAACTGAGCAAAGTTTATCTGCATGAAACATTTTGCTAGCTTGCAATATGCTCCATTTGGTGGACTGTGCATGTTTTAATTTTAATGTTGATGAAAACTTTCCTGAGGTCAGTTTTCAGTCACAGCCAAGGCATATATAAGGCACACTGATGGCCTAGAGGGCATCAGTATTGCAAGACAGAGTTACAGATTTATTCTGTATTTTTAACCCTTTGTGATGGGATTGTGGCATGAGGTTGCAGAAGTCATTATGACATGGTGTAGCATCAGTATGAATCTATTCCCTCTTCACAGGAAGCATCTGTGCATATATCGGATGGGTTGTTGTAAATACATAGCTTGTAACCTCTCTGTCCTCAGGTCTCTGTTTGTCCCAGAGCTGCTGCTCATGCTTCCAAAACTAGGGACAGAGATTATCCTGGCAGCAGAGGCGGCATTTCTCCCACACTGCTGTGCTAACACAGTCGCATTGTTCTAGTCTGTGCTAGTTACAGAAAGAGCCAAGACACAGCTACAGGACAGGAAATAGGCAGGAGTAGGTAGGGAGAGTAGGATAAGGGCTTACTCAGATTAGGAAGCAGATTTAAAACAGAAGAAGGAAGAAGGATTTGCAGGGGTTTTGTTTCCTTTTTTAAACAAATAATTATATGATGAAACTTACTGCCAAGTGATTTTGGGGGATTTGGCTAAGGTATAAATAGCTTTAAAATGCACTTAAGTTAATTCCTGGAGGATGGGTCCATCAGTGGCTCTTAAACCTGATGGTCCACAACACTCCCAGTGTCTGGCACTTACCCTCAGCTTGAATGTGCCGGAAGACAAGGTGAGAGGTAGAGTGAGGTTCAGGACTCCAGTGAATGGTTCTGTGGCTACTCCCCCATCCCACCAGGCCAAACCTCTCACTAAGAAAATTCTGACACTGTCATTGAGAGAACCTTCGTCTCTCTAGCTTTTGCTACAAACAAGATGTAATCACTTTAAACAAAGCACGGTCTTGGTTTATGTACACACACTAGGTACGAAAGGTAGAATACTACACCTCTGGTGTGCTTGGAACTTGAGTTCTCCATGCTTTTCATGATCTTCTGTACCACTTTTTTGACGTTTGATGGTTGCTTTCTAAAGCTTCTTCATTGTAACATGCTTTCTCAATGGTATTTTATGAATAATCTTAAGTAATTCAAGCTATTTACTAAAAAGAAGAGGAAGGTATGTACAAGTGAATACAGTTCTCTTGTATGTCAGCACTTATTAAGCATCCTAGTTTAGCTTGCACAAATGCTTCAGTTGCCTTCTCAAGGCAAGAGAGTTGGCATGAGCTGTACTTTCTCATCCTCACACTTCCTGCAGCATTGTCTTTCCAGCACAGTTCCCAAGAAGCACAGATGACACCCTGCACTATGAGCATCTTTAGTATGTTTATGAAGTAAATGTGAATTATGGAGGATTTACACCATTTAACTATGGCATCAGGTTAGTTACAGAGACTTCTAAAGTCAGTGAAAGCCTCCAAAACAGTTAGGAACTGTTTCCCTTCACTGATGATAAAGAGAGGCTAGGCTTCTAGTGTAGAGACACTAGGCTGGCCTTTTAAGAGCTAGATGCTGTGGAAGTTCCTCTATGCTAACAGCACAGGCCACTCATTCCAAGTTATGCAATACCAGGTCAAACTTGAACCTTGCACAGCTTTTGGAGATGTTTTTCCCTGTTTGGACAGAGCTGTTAGGTGACTCAATTAGCTAGCCCCAGTGGAGTCTGTCTTCCTTTGCGAAACAAGCAGCAGCTGACATACTCAGAGCTACACTTCGCATTGCTATAGCTTTCAGAGATCAGACAAACATAAGTAAAAACTTTCTTACCTGAACTACCAACTTGAGGGGCCACAACAGCAATGCTGAATAACACTAAACCAAAATACTGAGGGACAAACATGGTAGGGCAAACAGCTCACTCTGCTGCACTGTGGTAACTAGATCTTTCCTTGGAGGGCACCATTAAATTGGAAACAGGCACATGCTCAGGATCTTGCTTGCATGCTTATTAGCATCAAACATTCTCCATCTGCAGGCCAGGCATATGTTTCATGTGTGAGCTTGAAATGCTGGGAGATTACCATTAGCTGTAGTGCCGTGAATGCTAAAACATACGTGGCTTTTGCTTCTCAGTAGGATTGTTCCACCTCCCTTGAATGCAGTTACTTTGTTTTTCTCATCACAGAGCTTGCACGCTTCACTTGGTTTCATTTTAAGGACCAGAAAGGTTGGGACTGGTCTGGAAGTTATCCTTCCATTGCAGGAGACTCCCAACAGGTTTGCAGAGTCAGTAAGGTTAATGAGTAAGGCAGGCATAAGCAGTATTAAAATCACTTGTTTGTTTGTTTTCGATTCACTTAACAGACATTTATTTTTTTAAAAACACATGAATGATTTTGGTAACATTCATTAGAACTACCTTGAGGACTCCAGCCTGCAAAAGTTCAATGAATGAGGATTTCTTAAAATCAGGGAACTCACATTTGCTGTTTGGGGTAAAAAAAAAAGCCCTGTGCAAACCCCATTTCTGTCCTATGCAAACCTGAGTTAATCAGTATATTTATGTTTTACTGTGTGCTTTACATATTACAGCAGTTGATTACAGCAGTAATTAACCGCAGAGATGCAACCTGCTTACACCAGTAGTGGACATTCTGAGGTTCTGCTAAAGTTGAGTCACATTGTCTCTATCCCGAGTTTATTTGGAATTGGGGAATAGAAGGCAGCTGTTTAGCTTTGTCTCCCCCTATGGTGTGTGGATTTTTTTTTTTTTGATAGCCCATAGAAATCTTTGCACAAGGCAAAACCAAAACCAAACCAAACCAAAGCAAAAAACCCACAGCCCCAGAATTTGTCCGATCTTTTCCATGCACTGGATTTAATACAGGCTGGACAGATATCATAGCCACTGACCGAGTGTCAAGGTTTCAGTGATCGGCTGCTGCCAGGTCAGAAACAAGCCTGTGCCAAGTGGCCACCTACCGGAATTAGAGGGAAATGCAGTTCAGTTAAAAACCTGGTGGAATAAAAGCCGTCATCTTAAAGTAAATATGATTTTCAGATGCAGTAAACATACAGTAATATAACATAATAAGAGGCTCCAGTTTGATTGTTTTTTTGTTTGGGTTTTTTTCTGACCACGGTGGTCAGAAAGGTTCTTTTATTAGAACAACTGTCTCCCCAGATGATAAAATACTATCCCTTTGGTGTCAGTCTCTACATAGGAAGTTGATGCAATGGTCTGCATCATAGGCATGACTTTTTCCACTTCTCCAAACTCCTTAAATAGTAGGCCAGAAGATGGCAATGTTCCTCATGCTTATAAATGACTGTGTGGTGCTGTAAATAGAGCCTGCCCTGGTGGAGGGGAAATCTCATAACCCCTTTTGGGATGCTACATATCTGCTGAGGACGAGGAAAGATGCTCTCCTTAAAGCTAAAAATGGACAGGCCAGTTGTGCTGGAGCTTCACGTTTCCATGCAATTCCTACAGAGAAGGTGCAGGTACAATAATAGGGACAGCCATAGGTTACATCTAGTGGGAGTGATTCACTTGTCCTGAATGCTTAATGGTCGATGATCTGAATTGGGAAAGACAAAGGAGAGCAGGTCTGGGGGTATCACCGCTCTTTGATTTTCTTTCTCTGTATCAGAGGTGAACATCAAAAGAATTAAAAGCAAAGGGACTACCCTGATCTATCAGAAGCTAAACAAAAATTATTCTGACTCGCGCTTGAAAGTCATTACTTTCACAAGTACCTGTGCATTTTCTCTTACAGAAGCTGCGCTGGTAACTCAGTATGTAGCCTTTTTCAGAGAGTGAAGAGTATTATGTTGCACAGTACCTATCAACATGAGACAAGATGAAAAAAATTCTTCACCAGTTGTCCTACAGGATCCTAAGTCAATTTTGCAGTGGCAGGGTGTTCAAACTTTGACAACTGCAGTCTACTAACCTCCTCTCATGTTGGCACTTATGCTAGTTAATTTTGACACATCTGAAGTAACACAATATTTCAGTGTATTTTTGGGAGCTGTGTGCTACTGAAAGTGCAAAGGGACACCTGTAAGGCATTTTGATACTTCATCTTTGAAAGAAAATTACATGGTTCAACACACAGCTGAATAAAGTAGTTTTCCAGGGACTGCTGAAACAAAGCTGTTAACTGTAAACTGGCTTTTATTTACGGAAAATGGAATGCTTCATTAACAAACATTTTAAATGGGATATGAACAACACATTACAAAACAAATGAGTTCACACTGGATTGAGTGACATAATATGGCAGCAGCTTAAAAAAAATTACACTTACAGTAGACCATAAGTTACAATTAATGGTAACCCTGGGTAAAAGATTCATTTCAGTTGCCACCTTGCATTAGAAATTAAAACACATTCAGTAGCGACGGTTGAAACGAGGATCATTAGGTCTGTTTGCCCTCTCCTGGCCAGCAAATCCTTCTCCTTGCATTCCTCCTCCATGCATCATCTGACTTTGGTTGCCACCTTGCATGAAACCGCCACGCCTAGAAAGTGATTCAGACATTTTAATTTTCTCTTGCGACTCTAGTAGTCAGGTTGATATACTGGGTGTTAAAACTTTTGTGTGATTTTTCACTCTTCAGTAAGATGTACTACATAAAAAACATGGGAATATTTTATTATTCCTTGACATTTAAATAACAAATCAGATAACTGATGCTCCCATAAAATGTTTCTTTGGCCAATTTAAATAGAAGAGATGCCCCTTAAAAGGGAAACAAACACATTGCTCTTTTTAAAGTTCTTACCCTGACATGCCTCCACGATGCATCACATGGCCAGGTCTGCCTCTACCTCCACCTAAAAAAGTTCAAATGCTTCCTTTATATCCACAGTAATAGTTTTACTTCATCTCCAAGGATCACAATGCCTTTATTTTCTGCTTTACGTAGCACAACCAATGAGCTGTTGTGCAAGAAGCATACCTTGCCATCTCTCATGATCCCGTCCTATCATTCCTCCATCCACACTGCTCTGCCATGAACGATCTTGATGTCCTTCAAACTTTCGACCGTGATCTCCCCAGTCACGTCCATCCCTGCAAAAGTATGAAATTCATACCTTCTCACACTAGCCAGAGCACACAAAATAAATTCAAGTAAAACAACTAAGTCACGAACTTACTCAAATGCTTTACCAAGGTACATGCAAATCTTGTATTTATATTGCTATCTGTTAAGTCAAATATCAGTAATAAACCTTCTGTTCAATCCAACTAACATGACAAGTAAGAAAGTAAGATTTTCTTAATCTGTTTTATGCTACATTGATGTCCCAGTTTACTCTGAACATCCTAGCTTGTTGTTTTGACCAATCAATTTATTTTTGGTGTTTTCTGTAGGCTGGCTTACTCATAGGACTTATTAAAAAAACCAAAAACATAACACACAACCTCAAAACACCCCCCCCAATCTGTAAGCATTTTATTCACTTGTTTTCCTTTGAAAGGGCTGACAGGATGGTGCTTCCAACAACTACAAACTGGGAAAGAACCACTACGCTGAAAATATCAAGCTTTCATAGTAATGTTAGGTAAAATAAATTGAAAACATGAAGACTTTCAGATGTGAAGTTATTTAAAAAAAAAAAAAAAATCATGCCAAGATGCATGTTTTGATGCACTAGGCAAGCTGAAAGAGCTACTCGTTTGTAGTCCATCCAACAGAGAACAGACTCAGGGGGGAAAGTTAGAAAAAAAGAAACATACTTCCGAAAACTGCATCCCACTTTCACATATGGAAATATTCCTTAGATGCACAAGAAAAAGTATTTTCAGTTAAGCATACTAACCGTGATTGTGGGGGTATCCCTCTACTTTCACTCATTCTTCTGTCAGATCCATAGCTACCCCAACTTTCCCGAGAGTCTCGTGAATGACGGTCTGGTCCTCCATGGCGCTCATCTGGATAATGCTAAAAGGCAAAGAACACTTGCAGGACTACCCAAAACAGACCCTTTAAATGCTTAAGGTTGCTCAGCTGTAATTACTCAATCTCAGAATCATTTAGGACGGAAGGGACCTCCTGAGATCATCTAGTCCAACCCCCCTAGCTCAAGCAGGGTCAGCCAGGGCAGGCTGTCCAGAACAGTCTCCCATCAGGTTTTGAATATCTTCACACCTGGAGACTTCACAACTTCCCCATGCAACCTGTTCGAGTGTTTGACGAGCTTCACAGTGGTTCGTTTTTTTTTTTTTTGTGTGTGTTTTTTTTTTTTTTTTAAAAAAAAAGGTTATTTGTTTTGTCTTCAGATGGAATTTCATTTATTTCAGTTTGTGCTCACTGACTCTTGTCCTGTCAGAGGGCACTACTGAGTAGAGCCTGGCTCCATCTTCTCCATACCCTCCCTCCTGTGAGGTATTAATGCACATTGATAAGATAATCCCTGCGCTTTCTCAGGCTAAATGGTCCCAGCTCTCTCAGCCTCTCCTCATACAAAAGATGCTCCAGGCCCTTAATCATCTTTGTGGCCCTCAGCTGCACTTACTCCAGTAAGGTCTTATCTTTCTTGTACTGGGGAGCCCAGCACTGGACACAGTACACCAGATGGGTGCTGAGCAAAAAGGAAGGATCACCTCCCCTGACCTTCTGGCAACACTCTTCCTAATGCAGCCCAGGATGCTACTGACCTTTTTTGCCAGGAGGGTGCAATGCTGAGTCATGGTCAGCTTGTCCACCAGGACTCCAAGGTCCTTCTCTGCAAAACTGCTTTTCATCTGGTTGGTCCCAAGCATGTACTGCTGGACAGTTATTCTTCTCCAGGAGCAGGACTTTGCATTTCCCATTGTTGAACCAAATGATATTCCCCTCTGCCCAATTCTCCAGACTATCCAGGTCCCTCTGCATCTCACGGCATCTCACATCACCACAAAATTAAACTCTCACTGCTTGAATGTGCCCTGAAGGACTTTCCCCCAGCCCTCAAAAACATGCAAACATCTCTACTAGTTTTGCTGTTATTTCTGTGCAACCTCATAGAGTGCATTTTATGCATACTTTGTACTTTGGCCTTTTCTACACAATCTTTTGGAATACTCTACCTTTTTGACACAATTCACTTGTTTTGTTTGATTTGTATCAGAATAACTATGTCTAACTTTTATAATAAACAAGTCTTTGAACTAAATTTCATCTTATTAAAGAAAACAAGACAATCTGGTTATTGATACATATTTTGGGAGATATAATTTAATTCTCAACTACTGAAACTTAATCTGACACACACTATAGAAAAACAGGTTATAAGAAGTCAAGATGTTTCTGTAGCTTTATAAAGCAACTCACTTGCCCATCCCGATCTCCCATCATTGTCCTTGATCCATCTCTCCTACAAACAGACAATTAAAATTAGACTATGGTAGTAAAACATACAGCAGTCTATAAAAATCCATCTACGTAACAACACAGATGAAAAATCCTGCTTCCATGTAGTGCCAACATTATCTACAAAAGGCACAAACAGCTGGAACATAAGGGAACCATGAAACATTCTGGATTCCTGGAAAATCCAGTTAGTCCCAAGACATAAACCAGCTTCTCATTAAGATGCTCGGTGCCTACAATATTATTTAGAAATTTTTCAGAATCCTACAAATGTGTGAAACAGCACTGCAAACAGAACACTCTGAATGAGCCTGCCAGGAGGTTTAACTCACGGCACAGTACAGATCTCTTCATGGTTATATAAAAAAAAGTCCACAGCCACTAAGCCACACTTAAAAAATAAAATGCAAACCAAACACATAGTAAAGGCAGCAAAATGTGACATTAAATTCATTTTTGTCTTTCAATTTCAGGCAACACAGTGGAGGTAAGGCACCAACCTATCTATTGAATGGTCTTGATAACGGCCACGATCCCTGTGATCAAAGTCATGGAAGCGATCTTGGCGACTGAAATCTGAATGGTACCTATCATTCATTGCCATTCGTTTTGCCTCTGGCCAGTATGGATCATCTCTCCTGAAAGAAAGAACATACTCATTTTCATCAAGATAGTGACTTTTGATATTGTTCCCTCCTTCCAAACTGTGCAAACCAGAAGAAGGGTAATTAAGTTCAAAAGAGAGTCAAAACTCCTCAGAGCAGATAGTTTGACTGGGGCTATTAAACATGATCATCTCAATGCAATCGACAACTGCTCATTAATGGAAGCTGAGAGCATACGGATAGCTTTTTATAGCACAGGCTGATGAGACAGAACCTGGCAGCAACGTTTTTCACTTGCATCATTTGTATTTGCTGGCTTTACCTGCCATCTATGTCATATGGTCTTCTCATTGCAGACCGACGTTCTTGTTCGTAGCGCAGTTGCTCATGCTGGCGTCGCAGCTCTTCTCTTTCTCGCTGAATGCGATCTTGTTCTCTTCTCCTTTCGTGCTCTATGTGCATTCGTTCTCTTTCCAATCTTTCTCTTTCCATCCGTTCTCGTTCAAGACGCTGCCTTTCAATTTCCAGTCTCTCACGAGCAATCTCAAGCCTCTCTCTTTCTTCTCGTTCCCGGATAGTCTGCAGGTGCTGCTGTCTCTCCCGACGCTCACGTGTGCTATTTTAACAGAAACAAGATGTTACAGATCTAATACTTCAACAAATAGAGAAAGTTAAAAAGAAAAAAGAAAAAAAAAAGAAAAAAAAAGAAAAAGAAGTATTAAAAATTAAAACCACAGTGACCGCAAACTTACTTGCATCAGCTCCTTGAAATTATACCGGGGGGGGGGGGGGGGGGGGGAAGCACTATGAGGGCACAGAGGGAAGACAGTGTACGCATGAATTACTTGTATTTAGAGACTGATCGTATTACTCCCACAAACCCCACTTGTGGGGGCAAATAATCCTATATGGTCAGTAGAATTTGAATCCACGCTCATTCCTTCTACTCAAATAAAATACCCAAATCTGAAGAAGCCAGAACGGTATGCTGGATAACGATGACTCCACTAAGGCTCAGAAATCTACGTATGAGAGAGAAACATCTTCCTCTCCAGTAAGAATGATGAAAGCATTTTACCCCTGTCCAATTCAACTTACTTTAGGTAAGTAATAAAGTTTTGTAATGTGTGGAAAATGTTTTAACATGGAATTCAGGTCACAGTTTTAGCAAGGAGTTTGAAGGATGGCCATTACCACCTTTATCCTGAATTAAACATCATGAAAACAGAAATAAAACTCCCATCAAAAATAATTAAATACCTGAATTAGGTTCTTAACTAAAAGATACAATCTGGGAACTTTGAAGGGTTGCTGGAAAATCTCCCAATTTCTCTACAGACACAATGTATTTAAATACAAAAATATTCATCTTGTTTCATTTGAAACACTATGGAGACTTTGAAGGCTATGAGAAGAAAGACAAAGTCTTATTTTGAGAAAGACAACTTTTCTCCTGCTCTTTCCCTGTATGTTTGAGCATGGCTAGTTTAGAATTATCGTTTCACCTCTACTATAATGCATGCTCAGCTAAGGAGAGCAGCACACTTAAATCAATCTAAACCACAAAATCTACAAAATGGAAAAAGAACAAAAAATACACTGCAATTTTTTTTCTCCAAACACAATTTCAAGCTTAGTATTAAAAGAGTCAATAATTGGAGCTTTCCCAATTCAATAGATATGTGACCCACAAACATATAACAAATTACAAGTAAAAACCAAATCAAACCCCTCTTTATCTCTTAGTCATTTTAATCAAAAGAAAATTATATTCATTCTAGAAAAATCAAAAAATTTCAAACAATTTCACTGTTGCTCTTACCGGCGCTGCTCTGCCTCCCTCATTTTTCGCTGTGCTTTAATTTTGTCAAATGGCACAATGCCTTGTCTCTCTCTGCTCTCTGATTTGCGATCCTGGCTCTTAATGCTCTGTATTTAATATTGAAGTAGAGAAACTTAATGGAATACAGTTATAAAAGGACTACTATCAGAAACAATACTCTAAGCTCTGTTTCCATTCATACGTATCGTGTCTCAAAGCTTGGTCCCCACATTTTTCAAAAAAGCTGTTCTTTTTTTAACATTACAGACACACCGTACATTAACACAGTAATACTTACCTTCCCACATTTGTTTGGCAGGATTTCATTGCTGAATATAGTATCAGCCGTATGAAAGGTATTTTACTAATTAAGATCTAAATCCACATTATAGAAACTCTAATAGGACAAATCAGTAAGACAAGTGTGGGCTACCTGTAGCTTGGCAGGATTCAGTATTTGTTTCTAAGGAAAACTGACACATAATGTTTCCCATGCAGAAACATTACTTACTCTGTCTTTTGATGCAGTTGATGTTTTCACACTAATAACAGGTTCTCCTTTGGATTTATCCATTACTACTGTCCTCTCTGTTCCTTTACTTCCTAAATAAATCAGAGGTTGAGGGGAAAGAGATGGAAAAAACAATCAAACTACATAACCTACATCACTCATTGCTATGCTGGAAGTTATATTCTCTAAAATGTGAAAACAGGCATTTAACCCTCTCTTCAAAAATAATTTTTTCACTACACCTATTCCAAGTGCTTCTGTTAAGGATGACACGTCAAACACCCACCCACCTCTCCCTCCGCCCCGCCTCTTTATACCTTCTGAATTTCCAACTAAATAATTCTAGAATATTGGCAGTTCTTTGGAAAAAACTACCTACAATTAATTATTCATACTTCATCATATCTTTTACTCTATGAAAAAAAGAATAGCCAAATTACCTGACTTAATAGTTTTAGGTTGATCTGATGAACCAGACTTCAGTTCATCTTTATCTTTTTTTTCCTTTTCATCTTTGTCTTCTGTCCTTTTAGGATCATCTTTTTGGTCAGATTTCTCATCCCTTTTAACACTGCCAGGTCTATAGATAGATATTGATATAGATTAGACTAATACAGAGTAAGAGAAAAGAAAATTAAAGGAGAATACGAGCAACACAGTAACAAAGTAGAATTCTGATATGATAAGACAGTCATAATTAGATTTCCAAAGATTTCCTTGTACAGCTTCCTACACCATAAAATAAAACAATCAGACCATGCTGTGCAGTTGTCATAAAAACTTGGCTGTGATTCAGATATCTCAACTGGAGGCAAAAGGAAAAATTCACACCACCATGTGCTTAATGCCCACAAAGTTTCTTATATAACATGACAATTATGAAGTGCCAATGTGAACCATTTTTGTCAGGCAACCAGGTGAAATAAGGGCAAAAACTTCTCAGCAAATAGTGTTTAATAGGAGTTATGCCTCAAGAAGATAATTAAAGCAAAGGACTTAAGCGTCTTATTCACTCTCTTAGTATCTTTTTCAGCTATTTTCAGTAATGCTAGAGAAAAAAAAGCATAGTGCTGAAGAGGAACATGTTCTGGAAGCAGGATCTTGGACAACTGATCTTTAACTGTGACCCCAACCACCTAAGAAAGCCCTATTCCAATGAGAGAAAAATTTAACAAAGAAACAGTGACATACTGATCAAATGGCCTGTCCTATAGATTTATGACATGAAAGTACCACTATCTTTACTAAAACCCAAATATAGCTAAATTAAAAAGTACACTTGAAAATGCAACTTTCCAATGCCTACCTTAACATAACAAGCACATAACAGAAACACGTTGTTAGGTACTGAACATCAACAGAAGTTTATCTTGTAGTAAAAGTTGAAAAAGTGCACTATTGCTCTTTTTGAATGTTTGCCACAGAAATTCTTACTGTAACTTTGTTTTTCCTGACAAATCAACATAGACTGGCAAACAGCAAAACACCTTTGGACAGAGAACTTTTAGAACAGTACCTGTCACTAGCTGTTTCTTTCTTTGCTTCATTCTCTTTTTTTTCACTTGGCTTCTTCCCAGCAGGTTCATTTTTTGCCTGAAATTTATTTTGCACGTCATCAGCTGAGAATGTGGTCTCAATCATTTGTACAATCTGATGGTAATGGGATATCTTTGAGGACCAGTACTCACTTTTTCTACAGAAATTATTTTCCCATGTAACTCTGTTCTGTGGAGGTGAGTAATACACTTTGTTGCTTCCTCGGCTGTAGACATCGTAACAAAGCCGTAACAGCGAGCACCAGGACTGCGCGCATTGGTTACCACTTTTGCACCTACCACCTTTCCAAAATAAAGAGGTATTACACTCACTGTAATAAGTGCCCGCCATTTAACAACAAGAAGTACAAGCTCCATTTCTACTCTGTTTTATTCCTGTCCATCATCATTCAGGAAACTTCTATTTTTAAAAGATTAACAAATACAAAAGGAGCATTGCTTGGAGCCAGTCATGCTTCTGTTGCCAATGCAATGCTGCAAAAGCTGAATCAATAGATGGGAGCCAAAGACTGAATTCTGTTCTGTAGAAAGCCTATTTAAAAAAAAAAAAAAAAAAAAGGCTAACTTTACATCAACAACACCTTTTTGCTTAAGTAGAAAGGAGTAAAAACCCAATAAAAATTTGTAAGCCAATTTCCACCCACATGCTAATGCTAGCTCAACCACTAAGTCCTATGTCCCCTCGAAAAAATGTCTTCACGTCACTGCTAAGAGGTAGAGACACAATGTTATCTACAATCTTGTTTAAGAAACAGGAAGTTTTCCCAAAAAACATAACTTGAAAAAGCCCACATAAAACACCTGTCTTCATAAATGGTGCTTAGTTATGCTCATATATTCAATACGGCTCACTTTGTATTACAGAAATCAATCATATTTCACAGAGGTGTCATATTTTAAAGTACAGCTGAATAAAGAACATACTTCTGAGCATTTGATTTATTGCAGATGTACATCTACTTCTAGGAAGCTCTGCCTCTGCTAATACTCAAAAAAAAAGACAAACCCAGTAATTTTATTTAAACGACTAAATGTTACCATGTCATCCAAGTAGAGGCAAATACTATGTTGGCGGTCACATAGTTTTTAATTACATTTAAAATTTTGTGGTACATCTCTATGATCAATGTTTCCAGGTTACCAGATTGATTTCTGAACAAATAAATGGAAGGAAAGTATTGCATTTTTACTGTTACGAGGAGCTTTAAAAAAGTTTTACCAGTCTCATGACTTTCAAACAAACTCAAAGTTGTGCTACACTTAATCCATTTTCGTACCTATTGTAAAGTCACATTTAAGTTCTAGACTATCATCTTCGTTAGTTAAATATTCAATAGCAGATTGCTAGCACATACTTTTACCACAATCTGCTGACAGTCATTTTTAAATAGGCTTCAAAGGTTTGACAAAAAACCTTACTAATGTCTCTGACATCAGTCTTCTATTAAACTAGCTCTTTCAATTTCCCAACTGACAGGGAGATTTAACTTGCCATTTTTTCTATCATTAATAACAACTGCAGGAACCCTCCTCCCCTAAAACAAATCAAGCACGCACCCCCCCCCCCCCCCCCAACAAGTGCTTTTTAAAGCAATTGCCAACTCTAGGGAAAAATAAAACTTCACGTACCAAGCCAATGCTTAAGCTATCCCCTAATAATTATGTTGCAACATTCACTACATGTTTTACTTAGTCCTAAGGAAGTCTTTAATAAACAATGTTGAAATTCCAATGGGTGCAGATACTATGCTACAGCACAGGAGACAGAAGTGTGTATCTAAACAGTCATTGACTGTTTCAAATAAAGGACCATAAATGGAATTTTATATTTGTTTGGAAATGAGCGACAGAATAAAAAAGCAGTCATTCGGCGTGTACTTTGGCAATTTTTTCCTTGATATCCCACAATATTTAGGATAATTTGATTCCTTTCACTGGTATTTTCAGTGACAGGAGCTTAAGAAGTCTTACTAAGACAGTTTGAAGTAAACCAAACCAAACCAAACAAAAAAAATCCCTTACCTTCCCATATTTGCTAAACAGATTCTTCAAATCTGTAGCTCTGGTAGTGGAAGCCAGTCCACTCACCCAAAAGTTTCTACCAGAACCGCTAGCAGTGCGACCTAATTAGGAAAACAAACAAAACCAAAGCATACCCAAAATCCTAATTATTTCAATAACTACTTTTGAATTCAAAAGGATCAGTTCCACAAATCTTTTATTTTTTAAATCATAGAGCAAATGAAATGCAATGCATAACATTCTTCCCCCATGATTCACATTCCTGAAGGCAAGTAGTATTAAAAGTCCAAAAACTTTAAGATGGAACTACAAGATTTGATACATGCAACAGCAGCACGATATGTCATTCTTCAAGAAAGAAACCGGACTAGGGCATCTCTGAGCTAACAGTGGCTCTTCAGAATGTGCCTGGATAGACTCCAGTTACTCTGCACTTACAGGAAAAGACAGAAGACCTGCTAGAGTTGTGGGAACTGTCTTAATACCCATGTATGCTCATGTCTTGCCCTCCTTATCTCCTCGACTCCAAAGGAATGATGATGGGATGCAGATTAACCATACCTCTCAAGGAAAGACATTCACCATAAAAAAAGCAAGAAAATTTCTCCTATTTCTGCCCACACAGATTCCACAGCTGGGGTATGAAGCCTCTGACTTCAGTTACAGGAGTCAGAAAAGACCTAGCTTTCTTTAACTATGCAAGAACTACAGAACACCAGTCCAATTTGGTATCTGAACTAGAAAGATAATTTTATAAATGCTTATGTATTTGTAAAGTCTGAAAACCCAACATCTAGTGATTAAAGAGTTCAAGCAAGTTTTAGTGTTTACATTTCAGCATGAGGCACTTATGCAGGGATACCGTTTCCAGTCTTCTTTGAAATGTCTTTACTGTCCTTTTATCAGTCTTGGTAGTGTTCAGCTCCAAGGCTTCAGTGAATGGAGTGAAGCAGGTTTCAGTCCAGCTACTTGCTTCCAAACCATCTGCCTTTTTTTTTGTGATATATGGAATTTCTCAGAACTGCTTTCATCGAGAGGAGACATTTCTTCCAGAACCTTTCTAAAATGCTATTTTATTCGGGTGTCCTTCCATCTCATACTTCCTGATAATTTTTGTCATTGTCTCAAACATGAGCTTAGCACTGGGAACATTATTGTTAATATTTATACAAGTTCCCTAGGGAAGCATGCAATCATTTGTGCCAATCTCTCTTAAAAAAAAAAAAAAAAAAAAAAAAAAAGGTCTTTTGTATAAAGGAGACTAAGTCTACACCTGTCATCATCTAGTCTCAAGAACTGCATGGACAAAGGTGTGTCATGTGTGCAAACACATGGGAGAGACATTGTCCTGGTGTTTCAAAAAGCTGAGCTGCAGGCTTTGATGCTTTTACTCCACACGCTTCCTCTAGAATTTTTCAATGGCCACCTGCAGTTACACTGGCACCAACATCCTGGAGAAAAATGAGCACTTTCTTCTTTCTTCTATTTTACCGATGATTTTTTTAGATTATTTAAACTATGTTAATGTCCTTTTTGAATAAGCTTCAATCAGTCTTAACATCTCCAGTTTTTGCCCTCCTGTAAGACTTAAAGAGGTGCTCCTGCAATGGTACCGCACTTCCAAGACAAAGACAGACTGGGACTGTAAAATCTTCTCTAACTTAGAAACTAGAATGATATAGGTATTTGGAGCCAACCCTCAACACTGGAGACATCCTTCAGATATGCATAAACTGACTGCCAAGTCCACCACGCTTACGAGCTCATAAATCTGTTTTTCTAGACTCTTATTAATATAGCTCTCATAATGAATGCATGGAGCACGGAAAACTCCTCATCCTAAACAGAATTCTTTCATGTAGGTGTAGAAATAGCAACGTGTGAGTCAGAACTGACTTGTATATAGTTCTGTACCTTTCTTCTGGCTCAACTGCTTTGCTCTGCATCCAGAGTTACATAATCAAGTAGCTCCCTCTCCCCAGTGCTGTTTACTAAGCCAGAAAATGATGTAAACAAATGTTATGGAACACAGCACATCCTTTGGACGAAGGTATGCAGGGGCAAGGTTGTTATCAGACACCCAAGTTCCTGAAGGCTGTTTTGAATGCAAACTTCAAGAAGAGTTTTCCCAGTCCACAAATAAATACACTCAGGTCCTTGGGTAAAGGAGAGCATGCACAAAACACTCCTTTAAATATTCTGAAATAAGAGAACACAAGATTACAAACTGTAAGCAAGAGGTAAACAGACCCTAATGGAGCTGACTGTGAGGTCCAGTAGCTTGCACAGACAGGTATAACCCTGGATCTTGGAAAAAGCAGCTGACCATGAGTTCAGTCTGTGTTGTAAAACCCAATTAAAACCAAACAAATTTTTCCTGTCCAGTCAGTAGACAGATCTCATAATGAGTTTCTTGCCTATTATAGGAATTGCTGGAACTTCCACACTTACAGTGCTGAACTACCTGCCTGCAGTATGCAAGAAGAACGTTAACAGTCAGTTCTAAATTTTCTGCCTTGATCAGGCAGGAGAGAATAGGGAGGTGGGGTGAGCTGCAAAGACTCAGCAGCCTGATGTATTAAAAAGAAAAACTATGATGAAAAAAAGGAGCAGGCACCTGACACTGTTGATGAAGAAATTTTCATCTTGCTTATGATGCATATTTGCACCATAAATAGGATCTGTGTGGACAAAGATTTAATAATGTCAATCTAATTTGAAGACAACATTAAACTGTAAGTTTCTGTGGCATTTAAATGCGTGAATACTAGACTCCAAATTATTTCAGCAAAACAGAAGATGGTATGAAGAATCACGAGCATACAGTAAAGCAAACACAATTGCGAAAGGCTCTTGACTCACTAACAGCTGTTGGAAAGCACCTTCAGTGCCACGAAGGACATATTTGCCACGTATTAACGTCTACCTTTGAAGATCAAGATAAAAACAAAAGGGTGCGACACAGATATCCTTAGAAAATGGATAAAAGGAAAATAGTTTTTTGTAGCACAAATAGATTTTAAAAAATCCAGAAAGAACATAAAGAAAGAAATAATTTATGAAATTTAACAACTGCACGGATTCCAATGCTTTTCTGCTGAAATACCCCATCCAATACAAAAACAGTTCCTCCAAGCAATCATTAAATTTCTGTTTTTGAAAAGAAACATACCTTTCTCATCCTTTGAGATTATCTTTGTATCTCTGTCCTCCTCCACAGGGCTAAAGACAAAACACCACATTACTCAAGTCAGAAAGAAAATTGACTAACTATAAATTATGAAAAACGCTAAAATTAAATACCTACCAGAAAATATGTTGCAAATGAAAACACACCTTTGTATACTTGATTTAAGAAATCTGACAAGAAATAATGAAGTCAGATTCTTAAACAGACTTATATTAGGAAGATGTTTACAAATAAGAGAAATTTATGAAAACAACCTGTGAAGGTTGAGGAAGGAAAGAAATCAAACCCTCTGTGTTTAAAAAAAAATGAAAACATCTGCGCATGGAGAAATAAAACAGACTCTTTAGGAATAGGCTACAATTTCATCAGTCTCGGTGGCCAATTGAAGGAAACAGCTTATTCGCATCACTTAACGACCAATGAAAAAAAGATAGCATCTGGTCTATAACGGAGAAAAAACAAACCTCTTTTTCTGATCACCGCCCTCACTGGTTGAGGACTCTTTAGTAGCAGGGGATTCCTCAGATTTAGCTTTGTCTTCTGTTTTCTTGACATCTTCTTTGCTATCTTTGGCTTCAGGACCTGCGCCTTTTTCCGCTGTTTCCCCACTAGAGGCTTCCAGGCCTTGGGAGCGTTTGCTACTCTGATCGCTTAGGGTCTCTACTACTAAAGATTCAGAGTCCGGTTTCTCTTCCTCTATTGTCTGTTCACTTGTCTCCCCTTTTGCTACAACTAAACGCTTTGCTTCCTTCCTTGCCATAGCTTGTGCCGATTTGCTGTCCAAATCTAAAGCATCTTCCTCCAACTGAGCGGCAGCAAGAGCGTCCTCTTCCTCTGCTAGCCTCTTGCCTGGCACCACGTTACTTGCTTCCTGTGCATGTGGCCGCTCCGCTTCGGAAGTTTCTTCGTTAAGTAGTTCAGATTTACAAGTTTCCCCCAAAATGTCGAGTATTTTCTCATTTTCTACGGATTTAACAGGAATAGAATGGCACAAGATTTAATCACCAGGGAAATACAGCAATCACAAATGTGGAACTGGCATGGCTGCCACACTAACACCAAGAGAACTTCTAAGCTACACAGAGATTGGAAAACCCTAGTGTACACAGTGTTAAAAGCACTACGCTAACTGCTATCTGACAAACTACCAAATCAGCCCTAAAATGTTAACAGGGAAGAAAAATGCCCCCACAGATTTAACAAAAACCTTCTGGCTGATCCTTGATATTCTTCATGAAATCGTTCAGCTCTGTTTCTTCTCTAGTTAGCTTCCAGAGTCCAAGATGCTTAACTGAACGTATCAAGGCACTGAGGGTTCAATTTTTAAATTTCTGTGAAATTCTTTTAGCAGACAGTCCAACATGAGAACTGGGCATCTTCTGATGGTGCATGAGTGTGTTTGCAGTCCAGAAAGTGACAAGTATCTGTATGAAATTTCCATGAAGAAACTCTCTTCTTTCTTCTGTATCCAGTAACTAATCTTTACATTTTAATGCCCTACAATATCTTTTTACTGCTTTCACTGCTCTCTACTTAGTAACAGAGTTAAGGTGTGTGCGATATCACAAGATCTGTTTACAAGTAGAATCTTTAGCTTTTAAACTGTGATTAACTTCTCTAAATCCATTTATGTAGTTTAACAGGTTTTTAAACCATTTCATTTCACTGGAAATATTTCAAAGATGACAAGCATCACTTCACAGATCTGGGGATATGATTGGGTTTCCAATCTCTATGACCCTGCATGATCTGGATTGTCCATCATAAAAATAATGCAAATTATGTTTGTTTGCTTGTTTTTTTAATAGTTAATGGTTTAAAAAGTATTAGTTGAAAAGACAGGAATATGTTTTTCTTTAACAGTACCTGGCTCCAAGTGTAGCTTCTCCATTTTCTGTTTGGGAAAATAAAAACAGAATGAGGATTTTATAAAATGTATTTTGTAACACAGAATAATAGCAACTCCCCGCCCAATCCCAAGACTGACAACTACACAAATTTACCACTATACAAATTTTAGCACTGCTACTACATTTAGCACTTTTTTCACCATCCACTGGAACTGAGTATTTTATACAGGTAATTTTTCTGGCATATTAAAGTCAAATCAAAATATCAGCCACAATTGCATTCTCATATCTAACTTGGAACATTAAAGAGACCAATAAAGTATCTTTGTGTACCATATCAATTGCAGAGTGAAAAAGAACCCCAGCTACTACTTGATATAATCAGCAGGAGAAAGAAGAAATCAACAGTACAAGGCCACATTTTTATTTGCCACAAAAGTGGAGGAAGTCTTGATAGCTGACTGAAAAGTAGTCATTCTCATTTGACAGTCTGTATTCTGAGCAAGATCATGTATGTCTTGGATTCTGTTACAATTTCATATTATGGTCACGTTTTCTTTTTTGTAGTATGAGCACAAAGTGAATACCAATAATAACAATCTGAAATACAGCTACATTTTCAATTTACCTTCATTTCAATTAAATCAGAAGAAGAGGCATCTAAATTGTTTTCAATTTCATCGTAATCTTCCTAAAAGAGTAAAAAAGGAATTATAGCATTTCTTACAAAGTGTAACGTTAGCTTACAGAGAAATACTACTGTATTCAATTTTCCCTAGCAATAATATGAGAAATATTTTCCAGTATTTGACAGATCTCAATTGCTACTTCAGATTGTGACCCACAAATGAGGAGCAACATATAAATATTCTCGATGATTAAGTATCTTTCTCCAGTTACCTTTCATTTTAATTTCAACATGACATTGTCTACTTCAAGGTTACTCTTATTTGGAGAGGAAATTTATTTCACATTTCTGGGGTTACTGTACATAACATGTTTTTCCATTTTCCCACTTTTTTACTTCTTTAGTTTCTAACTGAAAAAAAGAAGTTAGAAATGAAGTTGACTTGGGTTTCTACTTTTCTGAAAACAAAACATGTCCCCAAAATCCTCCTTCCTTAAGAGCTGATGGTAAGACTCAACCAAAGATCATCAGTTATATGATTCACAACAGCTCTAATTTACAGAACACCAGAAAATTGCCTTTCAGGTTAACTGGATGTTGTCGCAATGACTCTGTTTTCAGAAGGTAAATGATAAAAAGTTGAGACAGACACCACAGGCCTAAAATAAAAAAAAACAAAAAACAAACCATAAGGAGGCAAGGAAGGATAATACGTTCAGTTTTGGGAGTGAACAGCCTAAAATAAAAAAAACCCACAAAGATCCAAGGAAGGATAGTATTTGGGGAGTGAACGTAACATATAGATTACCCTGTTCATTCAGTAGCGGGAGACTGTGCTGTCTGCGGAAGACATTGCAAGGATGTTCTCAAAACTAAGTGAAAAGCCTGGCAATGTCAGAACAGGGCAATACGCAATACATCAAGATTTTCTTGTTTTATTAATCTCTATGACAAAACTATGCAACATAAATTCTTTAAACCAGAGCATTATTTCTGCAGAAAAGATTTCCAAATTATCTGTGAATTGAAAATGTATTTCTCTCCCCCCCCCCCCCCCCCCCCAATATCTAAACGGCTGAGTCTATGCGTATATACACTTCAACAGATATAAATGGGAAGATAGAACACCGAAACTAATACGTTACTTTCAATTCCAGGCTTCTTTCAGAGCATGCAAAGATGTTACTGCAAGATAAGGCCATGACCCGTCTACTGTGAACATTTCAAGCCTCTGATAGGTCCAAGAACATTTACCACTTAAAGATATGAGAGCTGTTAACGTGAAATAGAATCCATACCACATTCATGTCCTATATTCTATTACACTGAAATAACTCATTGATGTGCCCATATACTTATTAAATACCTTCTGAAAATTTACAAAGAAAGACCTCTACTCATTTACCTCATTTTCTGTTAGCTGATCTGGAAGTTCTTTCATTTCTGCTTCAACGTTGTCTTTATTATCAGACAGAGAATCGAGAATATTATCAGGACTATAGTCTTCTCCACAGTCTACAGCACTGCCATTATCTATTTCAGCTTCATCTAACACACTAATATCCATCATGTCAATATCTTGCAAGGTATCCAGACTTGCTTCAATATCCTCCTACAGAAAGAAAAAGGGTAGATGTGTATTTATTGCAGGTTACATGATGCGTATTCTTAGCAACAGCAATCATGATTTCACTTACCTGCCCATCTCTGGAGTTTTCTTCTAGTCCATTGTCTTCGACACCTTCTTCTTCTGGTTTTCTTCCTAAAAATAGCATCACTGAAGTGAGATATAGCACTAAGTTTCATAACACATCTACTCTTTGCTGAATTATCTATTAAACACTGAGTTTGTTTCAACAAATAATCATTAAGACCCTGACTCGGAAGCCCAGGTTTGTCTGGATATAACTGAGAATGACTTGCCACTCGATATAAGCAAACGGCAGGAACATGAACCAGAAGCAGCACAGCTACGTTTTTCAACAGCTACACTCCTCTCATTCCACAATACTTCAATACCTAAAAATACAACACTGCCTAGGAAGGTGTTCCATTTAAAAGAAACACCCTATCATTCTTGCAAAAAACCTTCCTCTTACCATTTAAATAATTAAACTGATGTAGAATTAGTCTTCACTTTTAAGATCTTGGACACACAGATCACATTTAGGCACATCTGTCACCAGCAAACTTGTATCGTTATTCAGAAACAACTGCTCCTCCTCTATTTTTACCCCGTTATCTTAAAGGAAGCAGCTTAAAAGTAAGTTTCAGAAAGTATCTTTCAAGAACTGGCTGTGAGCAATTCAAATAAACCACACGTAACATGGCCCGCACAATATTTAATGTTTTTGAAGCAAAATATGTTTAAATCACGAATAAGTGATTCTATTTCAGAACAGTTTATTTTCAAAACAACAAACAGTTATAAAATGAAATATGACACTAACAAAAGTTATACACATTTGGTATTTGTGCAACAATGGTTCTAATTATTCCCATGGTAATTTCTCGCATCGAAAAATGTATCCCAATGATGATGGAGGTTCAAGGGCTTCTATGAAAAAAGGAAAATGTATATAGTTACCGCAACGAAATTAGTACCCACGGTGCTGTGGAGCCGCCTTAATATACATTGGCAGAGCTTTCCACAGGAGCTTATGCTGCAGCTGCTTGCTCTGTACCTGACGCAATTCTACACTCACAGTCACAAGTACAGAAAAACCTGCAACTTACGGTCTCGTCTACAGGTTTCAAGACTTGCTAACGGAAGTACGGTTAGGTGTCATATAACCGTTTAAACTTGCTATCGCTTACTAATGCAACAGAGTTTTACCATTTTCCGTAAGAGAAAAAGCACTTTTTTATTTTTAATTAAACTAATGAAACAGAAGAAATCAACATCGTATGCCAAGTTCTAGCCACATGGAAACAAAGGAACTGTATTTGTCTAGACTCATACCTTTGCTAGTTCTTTTTGGCATTCTCTTGTTGGTCAGTTCTGAGGCCACAGGAATTTCATCAGGATCTCCTCCTTCATCCTCAATTGCCTATCAGAGAAAGCAGCATGACATCTATTGTATTGTTTGCTGGTGTGCATTTGTACTGGTTTTGGATGGGATAGAGTTAAATTTCTTCACAGTGGCTTGTATAGGACTATGTTTTAGATTTGTGCTGAGAACAGTGTTGATAACACAGGGATGTTTTAGTTATTGCTGAGCAGTGCTTACACAGCGTCAAGGCCTCTTCTGCTTCTCACACCACCCCTCCAGTAAGCGCGCTGGGAGTGTACAAGTTGGGAGGGGACACAGCCAGGACAGCTGACCCCAACTGACCAAAGGGATATTCCATACCATATGATGTTGTGCTCAGCAATAAAACTGGTGGGGGTGGAAGCTGGTGGTGCTGCCATTACTTGGGGGCTGGCTCGGCATCAGTCAGTTGACAGTGAGCAATTGTTTTCTTTCACATCACTTGCTTTTATTGGGTGTTTTTTTCTTTTTCCTCCTCTCTGCTGTTTTTTTTTTTCCCCTTCCATTTTTAAAAATTATTAACCTGTCTTTGTCTCAATCCACAAGTTTTCTCTCACTTTTACCCTTCCAATTCTCCCCCCCAACCTGCTGGGGGAAGGGGGGCAAGTGAGCAGCCATGTAGTGCTTAGCTGCCTACTAGGGTTAAACCACGACAGCATTTTTAAGGATTTGTCAGATGGAAACATTAGCGTCTCACCCTAGTTCAGGTTATACAGCCAGGCAGCCATATCAGTCATTAGAAACACTGAATAGTAAGGTGTTGTAACACAACCCCACAGCCAAATCAAGCTATGACTGAGGAGCAAAGTTCCCCTCATCTGTAAAGAAGGCTCCCTACTCCGCAGATAAGCACTTTAACTGTATAAAACTGAGAGTGACTGCTACAGGAACTCAAGCGCATCCAACAGTATTTTTTTCTCAACGTGCATGCCTATTAGAACTCATAAAATGGTCAGGACCAACTACGCTGTTCTGGCCTCATGGAAGTCTGTGAAAATGTATTCCGGAGAGGTGGACCGAGGTGAAACGTGTACAGAGGAAGCAAGAGAAGAGATACGGGAAGAGGAGCGTGTGTATATGCTGGGGGAACGGGAGAGGAAATCGGGAAAGGACGCACGTACGTCAGGGACAAGGACCAAGGGGAAGACCGGGGCCATCGCGGAGTGAAATCAGAGTAGCACTCCAAAGGAACGTCTGAGGTGCGGGCGGCGGCGCGGGTACCCACAGGCTGCAGCGCGAGCGGGCGGCGCCGGTCTCAGCTGGGGGGTTCGGGGCGGTGGCAAGAAGCAGCGCAGCGGCGGGGCTGCCAGCAGTCCCCGCAAGGGCAACGGCACTACAGCGGTCCGAGGAAAGGGGCACGCTGGTGCTAAAGGACACCCCGCGGCCCCCCGGGACCAGCGCTGAGAAGCAGCGGAGGGACACAGCGGCGCAGCACCGCAGTTCAACTCACACTCCCCACAAGGCCTCCCTCGGCACGGCGGCTCGGACTCGGGGCTAGACCCCGAGCGCGCATGCGCCAAGCGCCCTCGGGCCGGGGACAAAGGACCCGGATGACGCTTTCCCCTCCCCCGCCCCCTCTCCCGCCGGGTTTGCGCCTCACCTTCCTCAGCCGCTCCATGAGAACGCTCTTGTTGCCGCCGCTGTCTAGGTTACGGCGTTTGAGCTCAGCCCGCAGGTCGATGACTCGCAGCTCACTCAGCCGCCGGGTTTCGGGTTCTGAGCCGAGAGCCGCGGGCCCACCAAGGGATGTGAAGTCCCCCAGCCCGGCCGCTGATTGACTCTCCGCCATCAAGGCCCCTTCGATATTACGCCTCAAGCCCGAACGCACGGGAGAATATAGCACAATCAAGCAGCTAACCTTACGATCACAGCACAAAATGGTGGGGAGGCCAAGACGCGCCGAGGGGAGGGGGAAAAAGCCCGCTACGCGCAGGCTCGGAGAGAAAGGCAACGACGAGCAGGGAGGAGGAGGGAGGCGGGGCCTGGAAGAAAACTTGAATGACAACTCTTGCACAGGCGCAGACAACGTCGCCCGCGTCTAAGGACGGCTCGCGAGGTCTCGCTCATGCGTCCGAAGGCCGAAAAAGATCGCGGTTGCGCTTTTTTTGCAGTGAGGTAGTCAAAGGAACTAGGGCGCGTGCGCACTGCAATCACTGGCTCCCGAGCGGGGAGGTTCCTCTGCGCATGCGCGCAACCCGTCCAGGCCCTCTGGTCAGCGCGCGTGCGGGCTGCGGTTCTTCCCTCCCCCTTTCTCTTCAGTGCGTCTCGTTTTTGCCACCATTTTGTGCCGCAACTGCGGCTTTTCGCCGTTGTTTTTGTCCTGCCTCGCTCCGTGCCTGCGAGTCGAAACAACGGCCCCATGGCGGAGAGTCAGTCAGCGGCCGGGCAAGGAGAATCTGCGTCCCTGGGTGGTTCTGGAGTCTCTAGTTCGGAGTCTGAAAACCGGCGGCGGCTGAGCGAGCTGCGCGTGATAGACTTGCGGGCTGAACTCAAGCGCCGCAATTTGGATAGCGGTGGAAACAAGAGCGTCCTCATGGAGCGACTCAGGAAGGTGAGCAGGGAGACGCGCCGGGGCTGCCTGAGGGGGGAGGCGTAGCCGGCGCGTGCGCGACCCTAGCCCGCCAGGCACTGCTGAGGAAAATGGCGCCAAACGGCCGCAGAGCGGAGAGAGTGGGGCTGCGGGGAGGAGGGGGTGTACGCCGGGCTCTTGGGTGGTTCCGTGGGAGCCCGTCAGGCCCAGTGCGAGCGTTCCGTGCTTGGCCCCGTACTTGGTCGTCCCAGGCTGCCCCTGAGACCGCCAGTCTCATGTAGTAGCGCTGGGGTGTATGTGTGCGAGTCTGGCGTTTCCATCTACGCAGCGAGCCCCCCTCCGATTTCCTAAACCTGCACAGCATAGCATGTCTGCCGTGGCACTCGGCCCAAGTGTTTCTAGCCTCATACATCACTGGGCTTTCTGCCATGCATTGAGCTCCTGGATTTACAGTTCTATACACTGTCTACTAGGCTTTTTGCTACGTGCTGATTTTTTTCTGGCTTTCTAGCTGGTAGCCTGTATCCTCATCAGAATGTTTGGTATGTTAGTAGCATGCGGACTGCCTTCGTTGAACTGATGCTTGCGGTCTCTTAGACCCGAGGTTCTTACTCTGTTGCGACACCCTGGGTATCCATGTGCACTGTTGCAAACGCTGTAGGATTGACTTTTTTTGTCTGGGTTATGCTGCTGACTGCTTTCCAGAGACTTTACACCAGTACGTTACTGTTTGCTGTGTGCTTGTTGCTTTGATCTAGTGGTCTTTGGTTTGTGAATCCAAGTTGCTGCTGTCTAATTCAAAGCGCTAGATTCTTGTTTTGGTATTTTTCTGCCTCTGGTGTCCAGCTCTTAAACTCAACAGACATGCACAGATGGAGTTTTTGTGTCTGTCTTGATATCTATCTTTATCTTTTCCCCTTAATAGGCTATTGAGGAGGAAGGGGGGAATCCTGATGAAATTCCAGTGGTTTCAGAAAATATCATGAAGAAAACTCCAAAAAGAAGCAGCAAAGGTACAGGGCAGTTAGAGAGGATCTCCACCCTGCCCCCCTTGAGTTTTCTAGCAACTTTTACTCATGAAATGGAACCTTACTAATCTTTTTTCTGAAGTCTGCGTTTCCTTTTGGAAAAGTGCTTGGTTTAATTTTGGCACTGTTGCTGAATGTTTTGCAGTCCCAAAGCTATAGCTAACGTTACTTGCCTGAGCCAGATTTGGGTAAGACTGGTTCTCTGGAAGAAATTAAGCACAGTTGAATCTTCTGTTCCTTGGTTCTGACCTTTAATGCCATATGTTACTGGTACTCTTCCCCACATTTGTGCTCAGGTTTCTAGGGATGGGTGGTATGGTATTAAACTTATGGGTCATTTATTCACAGAACTTCATGTAATGTAATAAGGCAGGAATTGATCCACTCAAAGGATATGTTGGTTTGTTCTCAGTTCCCTGAAATTTGTAGCAGGAATTACTAAGTAATGCTGAAGCAGTGTCAATGTTTTTAAAATAGATAATTGTTTTTTTACGTGACTGTACCTTTACTATTGAGAAACATAAGGGTTTTTTTTTTTTTTGAGGTAGCAATGCAGAGTTTCTAGCAAATTCAAAACAGCCTCTGTAGTGTGTTACACTTATGCTTCATAGCTGATAGCAGTCTCATTTTTCTCCCCAGAAGACTAGTTTTTAATCAATATCTGAAATTGGATATGTTTTTAAGGCTTTCTCTATGCATGATTTTTCTAATGGTGAGACAGTCTTACATAATCCTTATTTTTAAAAAATAATTGCTATTTTTCTAAAATTAGATGATTAGCACAGTTTGATCTTATTTTGTAATTAATGTTGAAACTTATTTTTGTATTAGAATTAAGCAGAATAACTAGTTTAGATGAAGGATTTTAATTACATTATTGATTTTGATTAACACAAAATGTGAATTTGTGAGGTGAAGCTCGAATGTTTTGCCAACTAATTTGTTTGACCCAGATTTTTGTTGTTAGATCCAATTTGGAGTGACGTTACATTTGCTTGCAAACTAAAATGCGAAATCTTAACTGGAAGGAGAACAAATGTCATAACTGTGGGTAAAAGCAGAGAGATCTTTGATAGTCACGTTCATTTTCAAGTCTCAGAAAAATACCTAACATGTTATAGCACTTTTAGTGTTGAGATAGAAATAGATGAGATGTTCCTCTTAGCTCTAAAACCCCTTTACCTTTTTATTGTAATGTGCTTGTAGTTTTTCAAGGAAAATAACATTCATAAAAGATGAAACAACTACTTAGCTCTGACTTTGAGGAGTTACTATTTGGTGCTGAAACTAGTGTACTGTTTTCAGTAATGTCAGTTCCGATATGGTGTGTCCAGCTGGTGGACACTGCAGCAATGCTTACATGTAGAGTGGTTTTTTTCATTGTTTTGTGTTGGGCTTTTCGTTTGGTTGCTTTTTTCTTTTTTCCTTCTAGTAAATGTTTGTAAAGAAATGAAAGGTTGAGATAATAAATTACTGCCGTCTCAGCTGAGACAAATGTTCTGGGGAGTGCACAGCAGTGCTTCTTGAACTTGTGACAGACCTCGGACTGTAGCATGTTTGTCAGCTACTGAACTGGGATGCTATATGAACACAGTTGTGGAAAATAAGGAAAAAGCAGATAACTAAACTGAATGGCATACGAACTCTGATGAAAAAATAAAACTTGAAGGATACATGTTGTTGCCTTCTTTTCATTCTAATGATCATAATGTTGTTAGGACGTAGACCAGATGAAGAGGGAGTAGAAGATAATGGCCTGGAAGAGGATTCGGGAGATGGACAGGTATGTGAGGCTGTGTTTGAAGCGAAGTAATGATAGCATTGCTTTCAAGTTACAATGACTATTATATATACTTTTTTTCTTTTTACAGGAGGATATTGAAGCAAGTTTGGATAACTTGCAGGATATTGACATGATGGATATTAGTGTGTTAGATGAAGCTGAAATAGATAATGGCAATGCGGTAGATTGCGGAGAGGATTACAGTGCTGATAATATTCTTGACTCACTGTCTGATAGTAAAGAAAATGCTGATGCAGAAGTGAAAGAACTTCCAGATCAGCCTACAGAATATGCTGTAGGTAACTTGAAGGCATCCCCACAATTTTCAGAAATTAAAGAAGAATCAAGAGAAATACCAGTAGTGATGGTATGCATCTCTTATGTGTGTGGAATCAGATTATTTTTCCTTTTTTTTTTTTTTAATTTTTTTTTTTTTAATTAAATCGCAAACCAGTAGCTAAAGAGTATTTGAAACAGTTTGGCACTCTACCAGTTCTCACGGTCATTGCTTTTAATTCTTTTACGTATTTGTGGAAATAGCATTCTTGATTTTTAAATGCTTAGATGTTTGTACACAGATGACTGTACAAATTAATAGTAATCCAGAGAGCGTTCATTTTAATCATGCTTTGAACTTTCTGTTTTACCTTATGTTTACATTCCCATTTTCATATCTTTTCTTTATTTAGGAGGACATGTGAGGTATACAAATGCTGTAGCCTTATTCACTTCAGCTGAACAGCAACATTCTCGGAACTATATTCTAGATTATTTTTCTGTTAAGATAGGGTCTTGCAGTTACTCAGCTGTTGAAAGTATTTTTATGTTGGCTTTCCATCTTCATCTGGCTGTTGCACTGCTTATAGGACATTGTCCATCTGGGCTAGAAGATAATTTTTTCCCCCCAAAGTCAAGTGTTTATCTCCTGAAATGTACAACAAAGCATTTGAAGAAGGTTATTTCTGCCCCATCTAATAGGGAAGTACAGCTCTTTGTTGTGTGTGCACATTGTGTCATCAGTCTGGACTACAAGATTCTCAAGTTGGGTGGTTCCCCTGCCAAATCTGGAAGTTGCAGAAATAAGCTTAGCCCCTCTATCCTCCACACAAATCGAATAGAAATACCCAGAAAGTTTTTTTCAGTGACTAAAATACCAGAGTCCAGGTCAGCTCCTGTGGTCGTCTTTTATCAGTAAACAGTTATCAAGTCCCATAGACTTTTTGGCTCTATGTTGTTGCTGTAAATAAGAGAGAAAGAGTAAGAGAAAGTTTGCTGTAGGAATCCCCATCCTTAAAAGATTTTTGTGAGACGACCAACATATTTGAGAGGTAATGAGAAAGCTTATTCAGTCAGTGGGGATCGGGAAGAGGCATGGGGGTCATTGGTCAGTTTTTACCCTTATTGGTTGTTTTGGATGCTAGATATATCTGCTTAATATCATTTGTCATTGGAAAAAAAAATTGATTTCTCATTCAGGTTTTATTCACAATACCATTCTTTTATAGATAACAAAATGTCTTCTGTTTACATTTTAAAGGTAGAGGTTGAAGATGTTGGGAACAGTTTAGATGCTGCTTCATCTGATTTAACCATAATAAAGGTAAATGGTAACCAATTTTTCTTTACAAACAAAAAGGCATAATATAGGCCATATAAACTGTATGCTGAAAGAGTATATGTACAGGTAGTACACAGTGAGTGCATTCTTATTCTGCAAAGAATGGGAACTAATGCCTTTCTAATTTAATCATATGGACAAAGATACTTATCAGGTGATATATATATATGAAATGTGTATATCATGCCGAGTTTGGGTGGTAGATGGCATTCTTTTTATCTGTTGTATAAACCAACTCAGTGCCTTACATTATATTTAACTTCCATTAAAAGTGTACGTATTCCATGTTGACAAGAAAGCTGAAACTGATCTATTCCTGAAATACTGGCCTTGTTTCCAGATCACCCATGGTAGGTTAAGGACATTTGTAGCTCCAGGTGAAGCTGTTGTTTCTATTGGTTGTGTTTTCAGAAGGCAGACTTTGTAAAGTAGACTCTAGAGAAGGGTAACATGAAGATAAGCTTTGCTCTATGCTGCTTATATTTGTTGATTTATTTACCCTTATGAATGTGTACCTTGTGTTCAACAGGTGTCTGAATTTGAGAAATATTGAAGGTTTTGTACATTTCGTAAAATTTGAAGATGTTAAAAAGTAACACTAAACCTTCTTGTGAGAAATTTATTTAAAATTCAACATTTTCAAAGCTGAGATAGGCTAAACTGTAGTAACTCTTTCCCTAAATTCTCTCCTGTCATGGGGGGTGAGATGTGTCATTCAGAATAACCTCTTGACTTCTTATAAAATAGTGATATTTATCCTTTTTTTATCTTTATCACTGCAGGAACTTGAAGAGTTACCTTTGGAACCAGGTACTGTTTTTTTGGTTTTGTGGTTTTGTTGTTTTTTGTTTGGTTGGTTGTTTTCTTAAAAAAAAAAAAAAAAAAAAAATCCTGCGTGTTGAAACAGTTTCATTCTTCGTTTAATTCTTTTTGTGTCCCTGGTTGGTGTTTTTTTTTTTTTTTTTTTTTTTTTTTTTAAATGCATTACTGTAGTGTACATTATTATGGTGGACAATCCAGGTCATGCAGGGTCATAGAGATTGGAAACCCAGTCATATCACCAGATCTGTGAAAAACCACTTTTTGAAAACATGTATTTAATGTGATTAAATGGTTCCATAGAACTGTTACCTAGAGTGGAGTTAAGGAATGAGCCTTAAAGATTTAAAGGTTCTGAAAACAGATCTTGTGATATCACACTGTACTGTAGTTCTATGAATATAAATACAGGAGCGTAGGTAATACAAAGGTTTGCTACAGAACAGAAATTAAAGAGTGACGGGACTTCAGAAGAAAGAATACACTGTCATCACAGGAATTCTACAGATCCTATTCGCTTTCTGGACTGCAAACGCACTCATGCACCATCAGAAGATGCCCAGTTCTCATGTTGGACTGTCTGCTAAAAGAATTTCACAGGAATTTGGAAATTGAACTCTCAGTGCCTTGATACGTTCAGTTAAGCATCTTGGACTCTGGAAGCTAACTAGAGAAGAAACAGAGCTGAACGATTTCATGAAGAATATCAAGGATCAGCCAGAAGGTTTTTGTTAAATCTGTGGGGGCATTTTTCTTCCCTGTTAACATTTTAGGGCTGATTTGGTAGTTTGTCAGATAGCAGTTAGCGTAGTGCTTTTAACACTGTGTACACTAGGGTTTTCCAATCTCTGTGTAGCTTAGAAGTTCTCTTGGTGTTAGTGTGGCAGCCATGCCAGTTCCACATTTGTGATTGCTGTATTTCCCTGGTGATTAAATCTTGTGCCATTCTATTCCTGTTAAATCCGTAGAAAATGAGAAAATACTCGACATTTTGGGGGAAACTTGTAAATCTGAACTACTTAACGAAGAAACTTCCGAAGCGGAGCGGCCACATGCACAGGAAGCAAGTAACGTGGTGCCAGGCAAGAGGCTAGCAGAGGAAGAGGACGCTCTTGCTGCCGCTCAGTTGGAGGAAGATGCTTTAGATTTGGACAGCAAATCGGCACAAGCTATGGCAAGGAAGGAAGCAAAGCGTTTAGTTGTAGCAAAAGGGGAGACAAGTGAACAGACAATAGAGGAAGAGAAACCGGACTCTGAATCTTTAGTAGTAGAGACCCTAAGCGATCAGAGTAGCAAACGCTCCCAAGGCCTGGAAGCCTCTAGTGGGGAAACAGCGGAAAAAGGCGCAGGTCCTGAAGCCAAAGATAGCAAAGAAGATGTCAAGAAAACAGAAGACAAAGCTAAATCTGAGGAATCCCCTGCTACTAAAGAGTCCTCAACCAGTGAGGGCGGTGATCAGAAAAAGAGGTTTGTTTTTTCTCCGTTATAGACCAGATGCTATCTTTTTTTCATTGGTCGTTAAGTGATGCGAATAAGCTGTTTCCTTCAATTGGCCACCGAGACTGATGAAATTGTAGCCTATTCCTAAAGAGTCTGTTTTATTTCTCCATGCGCAGATGTTTTCATTTTTTTTTTAAGCACAGAGGGTTTGATTTCTTTCCTTCCTCAACCTTCACAGGTTGTTTTCATAAATTACTCTTATTTCTGTCATCTGCAAAACAGAGTTTTCCGTTTAAGGATACGAATCCCATATTTTCTGTCACTCTTCTATAAATTTTCAAAGATAGCGTTTATTTCAGAACTAATTTACTGGTAGGTATCCAATTTTAGTGCACAGTCTAGAAATAACATTCTTTTTGCATATAATTGGTTGAATAATGTGGTGTTTTGTCTTTAGCCCTGTGGAGGAGGACAGAGATACAAAGATAATCTCAAAAGACGAGAAAGGTATGTTTTTTTTTTTTTTTTAAAATACAAATGACTTGGGTTAAAATGTTATGGGGTCAAATCTAACCGTTACTTGTGAGTCAATTGTAGTAAGTAAACATTCAAAGGAGCAAATGGAGTAATAGTTCTACTTACTTTTTGACTTGCCTTTCTTGCTTTGCTTATTTTTTGTGTCTTGTTAATTCCCTAAGCATGTGTATATCTTCACTCTAATAGTTATACTGGAGTCCTCCTAGCTTTGTGAATGGTGATGGGTACTGGCAAGACTAGGATTTGTCTGAAAAATCTCAACAGATGCCTAAATCTATAGATGTATACTGTGTGTGGCAATTCTGGTGTGGACTGTTAATTCAGTGAACCCTCAATGCAGTTGTAATATAGGCCTTCAAAGTATGAATTGTAAATTTCAGTTTATGTAACTTCTGTAACCTTACTAACCAACAGAGTTTTTTTTTTTTTTTTTAAAAGTCTCTTGTAAATTAACATTTGATACTTTGTAATTATAAAAGTGATTGAAGCGTAGGAAGACAACATGTAGATGAAAACTCATTAAGACTATTTAAATGCAGATCAAGTATGGAGTTCAGAAGTTCATTTTTGCAGGCTGCAATGTGTCTATTGATTTTAAGATTGATTGGAAGAGGTGGAAGTAAAATTGCATTTGAAGAGGTTTATGAAGAAAAAGAAGTGGGGTTTGTGGGGTGATTACTTTTTCACTGTTGCATTCTTGTGCTACACAGTCTTTTTTATGTTTGGCTTTTTTATACCTTAGGCCGTGCAGGTAGTGGTTCTGGCAGAAATTTGTGGGTTAGTGGACTTTCATCCTCTACTAGAGCTACAGACTTGAAGAATCTTTTCAGCAAGTATGGAAAGGTATGTAGCAGATATGTAAATTAACAAACCATTTTATCAATTTAAAAGGATGACCTTAAATTTAGCTCTTATTTTTCCGAACAACTGGGTAGGCTAAGCACTTAACTTTCTTGTGTTCTTTTGAAACTCTGTATCTGAAAGTAGCATACTTCATAAAGAAGGTTGCCTGAACTGGGGAGACACACCCCCACACACCCCCACACACCATGGATGGGGGACACGGGACAGAAGTCCGGGTTTTGGAGAATCTGTGTGCAAATCTCTGTACCTGTAAAAAAGAGGCAATTCTCAACAGGAGAAGACTGGTGGGTCTTCATCTAGTGCGCTGTAGTCTAATTATACCTCCTGGGTGTCCAGTGATAGTTGATACTGTTTTAAACTGTTCCGTTTCAAGGGATATTCCTTTGAGAAATCGAGTCTTTGAGGGCAGACTTTCATTTGTTCTTCAGTGCCAGCTAGGATATGAGAGCAGAAGTTGTGGAAGAGAACTCTTTCCATGACCATCTCCCCTTCGTCCTAATACATTTCTGAATGTAATATTAAATGTTTGTGTCACTAAGCATGTGCCTCTGTGGTGTCAGAGATTGTCATCTGCGGATAGAAACTGGCAGAGGTGTCCTGTAAGAAAAGACAAAGTGGTGGTATGGTTTTGTTTTGGTTTTTTTTTTTTTTTTATTTCTATTATTACACCCCCGCTCTCCTGTGCATGTATCTGTCTTCCTTAAGTTATTGACCTGCTCAGCAACTTGAAGATGAGTTTTCTGAGCTGGTTATTATGGTGGTCTCTTTTTCAGCAGAGCTGTATCAACAATCTATTCCACAATTAGATTTATCTGTTTCATAGAATTCTGTGTTTGTTTTATACTTTTTTCAGAACACGTGGAATAATCTTAAATTTGAACCTTTTCAGCTGTGTTTGTGTTGCTGTTGACCTGGGTGTAAACAGTGTTCACATCATATTCTGTGAAGTAGACTTTAGTGAAGTACTTCTAGAACACAGTTGGCCTGACACTATAGAGAGGTCAAGTTAAAATGATAACATTTCCTTTGCTGCCTGTCAAACGAGCCTAGCAACGTTGTCTTCTGAGAATGCTGATGGAATGTTGTGTGCCAAGCATATTTCCTCCCTGTTAAAAGTGGTTAGGTGCTATACTGTGTGGCACTGGGAAACGGAGCTGCTCAAATGGTGATTAAGTTAGAATTTATTTGGTGACAGATCTGCAAACAAAGAATAATTTTTTTTCCCAAAGGTGGTTGGTGCAAAAGTAGTGACAAATGCTCGCAGTCCTGGTGCTCGCTGTTATGGCTTTGTTACAATGTCAACATCTGAAGAGGCCACTAAGTGTATTAATCATCTCCACAGAACAGAGCTGCATGGAAAAATGATTTCTGTGGAAAAGGTAAGTGGTAGCTATTCCATGACAGCATAATGAAAATAAAAGTGTGCAAGTTTAATGTCTGTCTCTTATTATAAAAATACTTTTGGCTAAAATTCTAGGCAAAAAATGAACCAGCTGGGAAGAAGCCTTCAGACAAAAAGGAGGGTGAAACAAGGAAGGAGAAAGACAGGCACCATTCTGCAGAGTCCAAATCTGAGAAGTAAATAGTTTTTTGGTATTTTTTGATGTTTAAAGGCCACTTATTTGAAATGCAGCCATGTGACTGAAGTGAACAATAACTGTAATAAATCTCGATTTGCTGCTTCATACTCATCTGAAATAGGAGTAATACCTGAAAAATTGAAATTTGTATTCTACAGCAGTAAGTGCATCTTAATTGGCCCTCTGTTCAGAAATATGGAGCTCTTCAGGGTTTAGCATCAAAACTTGTCAGTTATATCAGGAGATACCCAATCAACTCGTTTCTAAATAAACCATTATTTTTATCAGAATCGTTTGTCCTCTGATCTGACTTTGTCTTGGTCTGCTCTTTTAACTGACAAATATTTCCAGGATTTAGTCTGTCTTTTTGATAGACTGTTTGCATGGTTAGCGAGTGATACTTCAGTATTTGTTTTTCAAGTGGTCTGTTGCTTTTGAAAGAGGCATTTTGCTTTAGTACTTTTTGTTCTTTCATAAAATTCTGAAAGATTTGGCAAAGAGGACGCTTTGGCAGGCTCGCCTGCTTGCATCGGGTGTTTAAGGTATTTGTTTACAAAAGCTTTTCTGGTGGAGATCAACCTCTGCCCGGGTGTGCCCTCTTCCCCCTGTGCTAAGCATGAACTTTACTTATAGGCAGAACAGAAGACTTTACTTGTAGCACTCAAAGTCTCCAAATATTCAGAAGGATTATCTGTTTTTTCTCACTTTTGGTTAGCTTTAGCTTAGTATTGATTGCTACTCTTAACTGTGTGTACAAGTATGCATTGGCTTCAGCACTGCATCATGGAAGGTATTGGGAGTGGGTTTTTGAGTATTTTTTGGAGGGTTTTTGTGTTGAGTTTTTTTGGGTTAGGTTTATTTTTTTGTTTGGTTGGGTTTTTTGGCATGGTTGGCTTGATCAGAGTGGTTATATAGCACCTTTTGTTAGGTTCTCTATTAAAGCGAAGTTTACCTATAGGTCTGTTGGTATTAAGAAGGAGGAGAAGACTGACAAAAAAGATGATGCTAAGAAATCAGAAAAAGATGGAAAAGATGAAAAAGAAGGAAAAGAGAAAGATGAACAAAAGGCCGGATCCTCTGATAGATCTAGGGCAAGCAAATCAGGTAATTCTAGCTGCCTTTCAGAAATGTTTTCAAGGAAACTTGTTTTAAAAAACAAATTAAAAAAAATTGGTACAAAGAATATAAGCAACTGTGAAAAAGATTCTACTTTGCATCCAAAAAAATTTCCTTTTATCAGCTAAGTAGGAAATGGAAGAACGAGCATAAACATTCAGAATCAGAGCTGATTATAAGACTTCAGCTTCTGCAAACCTCGGTGTTCTTATTAGATGTGATTCATAATTCAGTAAAAAGGCCATGAGGCATACTTAGTAATACCGAGGTTTTCCTGGTGAACAAAAAACACCATGAGAAAATACCTTGAAACCTTTTTTTTTTTTTCTGACTTGTAACGCTAGTAACTTAGCAACAAAGTTTTCATAATTACTGGACTGTAATTACTCAAAATGGTAAACTCTTGATTTTATGGAAATGGGTTTAGGCCTGACACTGTGTGTGATTCTGTGTGCTCTTTTTTGGTTTGTTTTTTGTTTGTTTTTTTTTTTTTTTTTTTTAAACTGTGGCAAAAGGATGTAGTTTGCAGACAGAAGAATGAAATTAAATTTGCCTTCTTATAACTGTTTTCCCTGGCAGAAAACACTACTGTAATTTTGTGATAGCTTTACTGCCCCGACCCCCAACTTGGCCAAATCTTCACAAGCTATTTAAATCATAAATGTATTCTTCCATAAGTTAGTTAAAACCTCAGTAAAATAACTTTTTACTGCTTAGTATCTCGACGGTTTTAAATCTTGCAAGAATTTTTGAATGTCTTGCATATTATTTATTCTTAGATGTATTTTGTTTTCTAGCAAGTCGAGGAACCGAAAGGACAGTGGTAATGGATAAATCTAAAGGAGAACCAGTTATTAGTGTGAAAACTTCTACATCAAAAGAGAGGGTGAGTACAACCTTCAGAGAAGCCTTTGTGTAAAAATAGGCATCAAATAGCTTTATATGCATATAGTTGAATGTGGTTTTTGCCTTGCATATTGGGAACAGTTATCCTTTTATCACTTTTTAGAAAGCATTAGAGTGTTAATGGTGCTGCAGAGGTAAATGCTTATGCTTCACCTTCCTTATAGTTTTTGTCGCTGCTGTCTTAGTTGAAGACATAGAGTTGCAATATGAAAATGGTGTTATGATGTGTTTTGCCGAGCATGGAGTGTGGTGACCGGTGGCCTTTAAATTAGTGTATCTTTTGCCACCAGTGCAAGTCAGATCATGGGCCCCTAGTATGTATATCTATTTAAACTCTTTAGAAGTTCTAGCCAAATTCGGGGTACTTTTCCCCGACCTACTTCTCCATGGAATTCCAACATAATTTATTTCTGGGAAGGTATGGTAGTTTGTTTTGTTCAGGTTGGCATAAGGTAGGCTTTTTTCCTATGAATTTTAGCTAAAAATGCACTGTGTTCAGCTAATCTATTGTTTTGTTTTAACTCAGAGTACAAAAAGCCAGGATCGCAAATCCGAGAGCAAAGAAAAGCAAGATATTTTATCGTTTGATAAAATCAAAGAACAGCGAGAACGTGAACGTCAGAGACAGAGGGAGCGAGAAATCAGGGAAACGGAAAGACGCCGGTGAGTTTTCCCAGTTTCGCTCTAAACTTTGAATGGCATTTGTTTTTACTTCCCTATCTGTGTTTTGAACAGGCTGCAAAGTAGTGTTGTGCTGGCCCTCCAACTTTAGTATCTCAGATCAATTTGATACTAATGTAATGATAGAACAGACATAATGCCAAATTATAAAGGTTTTTACTACTGAAATCGATGTTCTCTAAGCCTATGCTTTTCAGGAATCTCTTGTTGAATAACTTTTGTAGATGCTTTCAGGTCTCATGTTCCACTCGATCAGATTTGAATTTCCATACTTGATTTTTTTTTTTTCCCTGGAAGTTCATAAATACTTTCTGTTTGTCAGGCTTCTGTCTTAGGACATGCTGTGCTCTATGAAAGCTTTCTCAGAGCTGACTTAGAGTAGGTACCATGTTACTTAAGCAGAATGTTTACCCTTGCTTCTTTCATCTGTATGGACTTTTTTCTCTTCCCTGCCCCCCACCAACAAAGCAGCTGCGATTTAGTTGAGAAGAGATCATGGAATTGTTTAGGTTGGAAAAGACCTTTAAGATCATCAAGTCCAACCATTAACCTAGCCATGCCAACCATGTCCCTAAGCACCACATCTACACGTCTTTTAAATACCTCCAGAGACAGGGACTCCACCACTTCCCTGGGCAGCCTGTTCCAATGCTTGACAACACTTTCGATGAAGAAATTTTTCCTAATGTCCAATCTAAACTTCCCTGGTGCAACCTGAGGCCGTTTCCTCTCGTCCTATCGCTTGTTACTTGGGAGAAGAGACCAACCCCCACCTCGCTACAACCTCCTTTCAGGTAGTTGTAGAGAGCAATAAGGTCTCCCCTCAGCCTCCTCTTCTCCAGACTAAACAACCCCAGCTCCCTCAGCCGCTCCTCGTAAGACCTGTTCTCTAGACCCTTCACCAGCTTCGTTGCCCTTCTCTGGACACGCTCCAGCACCTCCATGTCCTTCTTGTAGTGAGGGGCCCAAAACTGAACACAGCACTCGAGGCGCGGCCTCACCAGTGCCGAGTACAGGGGCACTATCACCTCCCTGGTCCTGCTGGCCACACTATTCCTGATACAAGCCAGGATGCTATTGGCCTTCTTGGCCACCTGAGCACACTGCTGGCTCATATTCAGCCAGCTGTCGACCAACGCCCCCAGGTTCTTTTCCACCGGGCAGCTTTCCAGCCACTCCTCCCCAAGCCTGTAGCATTGCATGGGGTTGTTGTGACCCAAGTGCAGGACCCGGCACTGAGCCTTGTTGAATCTCATACATTTGGCCCCGGCCCAATGATCCAGCCTGTCCAGGCCCCTCTGTAGGGCCTTCCTGCCCTCCAGCAGATCGACACTTCCACCCAGCTTGGTGTCATCTGCAAACTTACTGAGGGTGCACTTGATCCCCTTGTCCAGATCATTGATATTAAACAGAACTGGCCCCAATACCGAGCCCTGGGGTACACCACTTATGACCAGCTGCCAGCTGGATTTAACTCCATTCACCACAACTCTTTGGGCCCAGCCATCCAGGCAGTTTTTTACCCAGCGAAGAGTATGCCCATCCAAGCCAAGAGCAGCCAATTTCTCCAGGAGAGTGGTGTGGGAAATGGTGTCAAAGGCTTTACTAAAGTCTAGGTAGACAATGTCCACAGCCTTTCCCTCATTCACATTTAAGCAGGTAGTAGGAAGAACATAGAAACGTAAAAAAAAAAAAAAGGAAAAAAAGAAACACCACCCAAAACAAAGAAGCAATAAAGCTTAGACTTAAGATTCTCAATTGAAAACAAAATATATCTTTTTCAATTAGAGAGAGAGAGAGGCGAGAACGAGAACAACGTCTTCAAGCTATACATGAGCGGGATGAAAGACAGAGGCTCCAGAGAGAGCGAGAACGACTTGAATTTCAAAGGCAACGTCTTGACAGAGAGCGCTTGGAGAGGGAGAGATTGGAGAGAGAAAGAATGCACATAGAGCAGGAAAGGAGACGAGAACAGGAACGAATCCAGCGAGAGAGGGAAGAGCTGCGACGTCAGCAGGAACAGCTACGCTATGAACAGGAGCGGCGATCTGCCATGAGAAGGCCGTATGATCCTGATGGCAGGTAACGATAACCGCAATGAGATTCCAAACTCTTTGGCCACATCTAGGTACAGATAGAGCATTCTAAAGCCTATGTAAATTGTGAGTACTCTTGCTAAAGCAGTTATGGGCACTCACAACTGAAAGGCTATTTACACGTTGCTTTTAACACTTCAATATTGATCTTGAGAAAGAGCAAATGTCATACTTGTATACCTGTAAGCACAATTTTATTACAGTAGGTTAAAATTCTTATTTCCCAAAGAGGAGTGACCGAGAATAGAAACTCTACATATCAACTCAAAAGCAGGATTGCTAGCCGGAACAGATACTCGTTCTCATCGGCACATGATGAGATTAAGCTTTTTGTGTAGTGTCGATACACCTTGCTTCCTCTGAAATGTGATGCCTGCTTAACACACAAGGATTTTTAATTATAAATCAAAAACAATTTTTTCGGTAATTGGATTGAATGAAGTTTGATATCAAGAGAGCAGGAAAGGAAGATTGTTTTGAGATTACTACTAATCGTGACTTTTTTTGCAGGCGAGATGACCCGTACTGGCCAGAGGCGAAGCGAATGGCAATGGATGATAGGTATCATTCTGAATTTAGTCGTCAAGACCGCTTCCACGACTTTGACCACAGGGATCGTGGCCGATACCAAGATCATTGTTTGGACAGGTCGGCAAGGCAGTGTCTTTTCTTCCTATACCTTTATGGAAATTAGGTGTCTTTTTGTGGCTTACTAATGGTTTGAAGGGTGCCAAAAGAGAGGAGTGAAACAAACGACCCTTCTGCATTTCTTGTGTCTAATTTTATACGTGCTTGCAATCCTGTGTTTCCATCATTTACCAATGTATCAGAAAGAGGCTGCATAAAGATTATAAGCCAAGTCCTAATGTAGTCTGCCGTGATGCTGAGGGAGATCCTACAGCTTCTCTCGAGATGTATGGAAATCTGGTTTATGAATCCCTGTTCATTAGCCTAAGATTTAGCCATTTCCTTTTGCTTTAAAACTTTACCTACTTTCATCTTTGCAGCCTAGCTAATGCAGATTTTTAGTTCCACAGAGTGCAAAAATACTTTCTGTATAGTGCTATTGAGACTTCTGTTTTGCTCGCAAAGGATTTTTGGCAGAAACCATACTGCTTTGCTTTTAATTCATTTCTGATACAGGTAGATTTACTCAGTGTTCTCCCTTGGTACCATCAAATACCTGACCATGCTTCAGTGATGCCTTGCTTACCCATAATACAGTAATAGATGTTACCTTTGATCTCTTTCTATGCTGTGAAGCAAGAACTCATTTGAATATCTTACCACTAAACAAACATTGGTGTTCAGATTTACAGCCTAATGAAGATAAATTTTCATGTGCTATTTCAGACATCGGAATTATGACTACTGTGTTGATTCAACTGAAACTTCTCTCTTTTGTTCCAGAAGAGACAGTTCGAGAGGAATACCAGATCGAGATGGGCAGGTGAGTGATACCCAAATAACCGCTTCAGTTAAAAAGCCAAACAAATCAACCCCAAAGCAGAAGGAATTCAGTGCACACACTGCCTGGTTCTTAAATGCAACCATCGCTGGGTTTAAACTGAGCAGATGTTCAAGAAGCAACTGATTTTGCATGCTAACGTGTGGAACATAAGTTATCCGCTTGCTAGGGCAGTAACCACAGATCGGGGCTGGGGGAAACCTCTGAGCAATGGTACAGCATCTTTTCAGGCTGGTATGCGGCAATAAAAGTTTTCTGGTTAACCATCTTAGGTGTCTGTATTGCATTAAGAGGTAGTTACTATAGTGTCTTATCCTTAGCTGGTGAGGGATCCCTTCTCAGACATTTATCTAAACATTTTATAGAAAATAACTGGTGTCGTAATGGAACAGGGCAGATGACTGTAAAAGGACAGGTGTGAAAACCAGTACCACGATGGTATACATAACCTTTCATTTCTGAAGAGAGGTAGGAAGTAGGCAGATATTTTATGTAAAAATTAAAAATTTGGAGCCAGAATGTAAGCCTTAAAAAAAACACCCTACCAAACAAAAAGCCTTCTCCCACCAACAGGCAGAGCGGAATCTGTGCTGCGAAACAAAATAAATGCCTAGAGTGAACTGCTCATGGTAGCAACAATGGAACCAGTAAAAAACGAGGCAGCTACTGTCTTATTTTCTGACAGCTTATAGAAAGGTGACCTCTAAGGAGCTGAATTTTTGTGATCCTAAAAGAAAACCTGTATTGATTCTTAGCATAACTCTGTACCATTTGCCTTCCAGCATTACCCAGATGAACGCCACGGAGGGCCTGATCGTCACTCCCGGGATAGTTGGAGTGGCTATGGGTCTGACAGAAGAATGAGTGAAGGGAGAGGGATACCTCCACAAACGCGGTTAGTGCATATGAAATAAGGGAAGCGATTTGTTGGTTCTTAAAGTCTTAACACTCGGTGAACCTTTGAAGGGTGACAGCAGAAGCAGTTTGACAAGTGTGAATCCTCTCTCCAGATAGTTTATTTGAGCATCTGGAGAAGCAGGGAATTCACACATGTAGCTCCCCTGTGCATCAACAGAATGGAGTGTTGTAGTGAGTAAAGAAGTGCTGCTCAGTTAGCTCATAACTGTTTCTCTTGTAAATAACTTTCTTTTCTACAGATGAGATTCAGTCCTGTACCGGATGCTCCAGTAACGCCTACAAAAGTCTCATTTGTGGCCAGTGGTCAGGTCTTAAGGAAATTAAGTCAGAATCTCTGCAATGGTGAGGGTGGGGAACTGAGACTCATCTGGAATCATAGCGGTTTCTCTTTAAGCCAGCTAGTTGAGCTAGGCATATTCCAGATGCATAATGTTCAGTTCTACATAAATACACCAGACAGAGGAATGGCAGTCAATTAATTGTTCCATGTTTAAGTATTTTAGTACATTGCAATACTAATTATGTCTCTCTAGATCAGAAAAAGACGAGTTTTGTTGTGCAAAGGACGCTGTTCAGCAAGTTTCTCATATCTCTTTGACCAGTTTTTATTGCAATGATTGGGTGGCTACAGATACAGCTTGATTAACAATTTAATGCGCTTTTGTATGGGGTACGGTGTTTGGCTTTACCCTATGCTGCTAAATGGATAAGGGACACACCTAGAAGATGTTCTTTTATTTTTTTAAGAGATGGACGTGACTGGGGAGATCATGGTCGAAAGTTAGAGGGGCATCAAGATCGTTCATGGCAGGGAAATGTGGATGGAGGAATGATGGGACGGGATCATGAGAGATGGCAAGGTACACTTGCTGCTTACCAGTGTGATCGTGGTTTTTTCTATGAATTACTGCTGCTGAACTTCTAGCGGTAGTTAAAATTCCTATGGAGCTTTAACAACATTACCAAGAAAACAAAATTCTGGGAACAAGGTGGCTTTTTTATTAGGAAAACACAAAAGTCGTCTCTTTTTTCTTTTTTTTTTCTTTTTTTTCTTTTTTTTTTTTTTTTTTTTTTTTAAATTAGGTGGTGATAGAAGCATGCCTGGTCAGTCAGGACCAGGCCATGTGATGAATCGAGGAGGGATGTTGGGGTAAGAAGCTTTGTCAGAGTGCTTATAATGTTTTTATAATAGTTGACTGATCTGTATAAAAGAAGACATTCCTGTGTCAACTGTGAAAAATAATATTTTCAGCTTCTACTTAACTATGGATTGGCAAGTAGAAAAAAACCTAAGTAAACGTCTTTGCTCAGAGTCACGGTAGTATTAACTTTTCTGGGCAATTTTCAATTTGTCTGGTCCTGTTTTTAGGCGCGGAGGCTTCACGCAAGTTGGAAACCAGAGCCAGATGATGCAGAGTAGCGGAATACAAGGAGTGTTTGCGGGCCAGGAGCGGACAAACAGACCGACTGAACCCCGTTTTACCCGCCGCTACTGAAAGCACTATATATATACATATATATATATTTTTTTTTAATGCCAGATGACAATGGTGGTGAATTTTATTAACCAGGGTCACCCTGAATTTGTGATTACAAAAAGCAAGACTGCTGCCGCATTGTAGCCAAATATTATGTCAACTTGTTGGTTTGGTTTCTTTTTTTCTTTTTTTTTTTTTTGTAATAAACGTGTTCTTGGTCAAACATCACTTAAAAGTTTCTGTTAGTGAAACATTCCATTTTTCAAAAATAATAAAATCATTTTACGGCTACTAATTTCTTGTTTCTAGAGTCCTTGACAATATGCCTCTCATGACAGGCTTAAAAGGCAGCAAAGGAAAGAGACAATCCGCTTTTAACACCATGAGATTTTAAGGGATACGATGAATCTGTGAGGGGGTGGATGTGTGTGTCCTTATCTGCATTTGAGAGAGAGGAAGGATCAATGTGTTTTCTCATTTATTTCTCTACCAGTTGTTACACCATAAATAAGTACGAGTAGAAAGCACTGCCATCCTAAGCCAAAAAGGTGCTGGATCCCCAAGCTGCTGGTACTTTGTTCTACTTTATTTTTAATTTTTTTCCTGTCTGTCCTGAACCCCGTTGTTTTTTCATTTTCATTCTATGTCTACTTTTATCAAAATCCCTATCCGTATTTTTAAATTTATTCCTGTGTGTTGTGTACCCTGTCACTTTTTAAGTTATATTTCCATGTGTTTTAAATTTAAAAAAATTACAAATTTTCTTTCTTCCTTTTAGTTCACTGTCCCTATTTTTTAATTTCCCCATTTATTTCCCTAATCCCCATTGCTTTTTAAATGTTCTGTCTACTTTTTTATCTTCGATGTCTTCGCTTTTAATTACTTGTATTTCCTTAGTGCCCTTGCTTTTTAAATTTTATTTCTATGTCTCCGTTTTAGTTTGCCATCACTATTTATTATTTTTTTCTTATTTCTTTAATAACTTTTAAAATTTTGTCTACTTTTATTCTGTTCACTGTCTTTAATTATTTCTTGTCCTTCCTTAGTGCCCTCTCTTTTAAAATTCTGTTTCTACATCTCTGTTTTAGTGCGCTGTCCCTAACGCTCATTGCTTTTTAAGTTTTCTTTCTATGCCTACTTCTATCCTGTTCACTGCCTTTATTTTTTAATGATTTCTTGTCTTAGTGATGTCGCTTTTTAAAATTTCTGTCTATGTCTGCGTTTTAGTTCACTGTTGCTATTTTGTACTGCTTTCCTCTCTTAATCCTTTGGCTTCTAAAATTTCTAGTTTTATCTTGTTTGCTGTCATTGGTTTTTAATTATTCTGTCTTGTTTTTCCTTAGTGCCCTGGCTTTTCAAATTTTCTTTCTCCATTTCTGATTTTGCTTTCCCTATTTTTTAGATTTTTTCCCTTTATTTTCCTAATCCCCCTCTGCTTTTTAAATGTTCTTTCTATGCCAACTTTTTCCTTTGCTGTTTTTTTAAATTTAAATTTAAATTTAAAATTACTTGTTTTTCATTAGCGCTGTTGCTTTTTAAATTTTCTTCCATGTCTGTTTTAGTTGGCTGTCCCTATTTTTTAATTTTCCCCTTTATTTCCCTAATCCCCATTGCTTTTTAAATGTTCTTTCTATGTCTACTTTTTTCGCTTTGATGTCTTTATTTTTAATTCTTTCTTCTTTCCTTAGTGCCTTTGATTTTAAATTTTCTTCCTATGTCCCCATTTTAGTTCGCTGCCCCCACTTTTTAATTTTTTTCCTCTATTTCCCTAAATTCTGTTGCTTTTATAATTTTCTGTCTACCTTTATCCTATTCACTGTCTTTATTTTTAAATTATTTCTTTCCTTAGTGCGGTCGCTGTTTACAATTTCTGTCTTAATTTGTTAAATTTCTGTTGCTATTCTTCAGTTCTTTCATGACTTAGTCCCTTGACTTTAAAAATTTTGCTTTTGTGTCTACTTTTATCTTTGCTGTCTCTGTGTTTAATTTTTTTTCTGTTTGTCCTCTACCCAGTTCCTTTTGAAATTTTCTTTCTGTACCTACTTTGATCAAGCTCCCTATCCTTATTGTTTTTGGTCTGTTGCGTACCCCATTGCTTTTTAAATTTACTTTGTATCTCTCTCTCTTTGTCGCCGTTTCTTTATTTAGTAGTTTTTTCTTGCCTTTCCTAATACATGAGGCTTTTATTTTTTCAAATCTAATTTTCTTCTATCCAATGTGCTTATTTGTTAATTCTTCCCTGTGTCCTCCAGCCTGTGCTTCACTTGATAAATGTTATAAATTCTCTGGAGGCGGCCCTGCAGGGGAAGGGCGCCACCCCTAGCGACAGGCCCCGCCCCTGGAGGCGGCCCCGCAGGGGACGGGCACCACCCCTAGCGACAGGCCCCGCCCCTGGAGGCGGCCCCGCAGGGGACGGGCACCACCCCTAGCGACAGGCCCCGCCCCTGGAGGCGGCCCCGCAGGGGACGGGCACCACCCCTAGCGACAGGCCCCGCCCCTGGAGGCGGCCCCGCAGGGGACGGGCACCACCCCTAGCGACAGGCCCCGCCCCTGGAGACCACCAGCTTTTTCACCCCGCAGCTCCTCATCGGTCTGCACTGGCTGTAGCATCCCTGTTTCCAGGAAGGGTTGCTTTCTCTGTTCAGTGCTTTGCACGCTCTAAGTTTAATGCACATGAGCAAACTTCCTGCCACTTCTCCGGCCGCCTTTATGCCTTCTGGTGGTTCGCCCCTTCCTTTTCCCAGGTGAATGTGAGAAGGGTGGTGGGTGGGGCCCGGGGCATATGAGCTGCAGCCTCTACTCAGGGAGCTCATTTTGCTTCTGGGCTTTTCTGGTGTCGGTGCTCTGCTGTTCCATCAGTCGATTAAAGCTTTTGAGCTGCTTCAGGTATTCGCACAGGTGTGTTTTGACATTTAGAGAAGTGGAGGTGTCTGTTTGAGGTAAGGGCTTCAGGACCAATCAAGGTTCAGCAGCAGATATAATAGAAAGTACACTTGTTTGCAGCCTTTTTTTTTTTTTTTTTTCAGGTCAGTAATTTTGTATTGGATGTTCAGGAATGGCAAGATGGTTTAATAGTATGTTTTGTTGGGGTGGTTTTTTGTGTTTTTTGTGTTTTTTTTTTTTTTTTTTTCTGAGTGCTTTGTATTTTCCTGGACTTCCTAACTTTAATGAAGATGAAACCTTCTTTCTTTCACCGGTTTTGCTGCATACTGTGCAAGTTGTTGACGCTGTCCCCTAATAGGACTGATGGTGAAATGATCTAGTAGGGGTTAAAGTGGGCATTTTGTATGCATCTGTATATGGGGTTTCAGCATTTCTCAAGAAAGCAGCGGGGACGTAAGCTATAGTGTCTTTCAGTGTATGGAACAGCTCATTGCCTCAACAGAGTACCGTGTTGTAGAACCTTTGCAGCTTGCAGCAGGACCCTCAGACTATAAGCATCAGGACTTCACTTATTTTGTGGGCCTCTAGCAGAGCCTGGAGTCTGTGGGAAGATGGAAGATAAGAGGTGCTCACAGGACATGGGGCACAGCTCAGAAGAGCAACTCCCGAGGAGCGGCCGACACGGGTGGTTCAGGGGTGCATATACAGGGCAGGAGCTGTTGGGAAGGAGCAGGCTTGCTTCCCTGCCAGTTCAGGAGAAGAGAAGGGGTTTCTCCAAGTTTTGGGACTAGGGGATGGTTGGGCAAGGGAGGTGGGTTCATCAGCCTTTCTTGGATGGGTTTTGTAGTTAGATTTGGGTTTTGCTAAGATCTGTTCTGTTTTTGTTTCTCCACAGGCAGTGGGAGGTACGACAAAGTCACGAGAGACACAGTGTAAACTGTCCAGGCCTCTGCATCACAATGCGCAGGGCTGAATGTCAGACAAGTCTCATCTCAGGAAGCATTGGGTACATTAAGGTACATTAACATATATCCTCCAGAACCCTGAGGTCTCCAGAGCCTCCCTGTGTGCTTTGTGGTGCCCCCAGCGCCTCCCTCTGCTCCCAGGCTTTATAGTGTAGTGTTATCTAATAGTAGCATCGTGTGTGCAAGCAACTTGAGGCAGCCCAGTGTCCTGTCCCGTATATGTCAGCACTCTCATGCGAGCATGCTGTCCACCGAAGGGTTCTCCATGCTGCAGTTCATGGAGTCATTTAGGAGTTACTTATCCGTAAAGGAAGAGTCTGTCATTACACCAGCCATGGTCATTTGCTACTTGTAGCTCTTTTGGTGTTTGGCCTATTGGTCTTTGCCTATATTTGAGTCATCTGGCAGAAACTGTAATTTTTGTGTGTCAGTGGGTGGATTGACTTATTCTTGCAGCTTAAGTAATAGGTCTGGGCTGAGCAGGACAGGTGAGCAAGGCATGACAAGAAAGGCGAGTGGACGGCATTGTGGGCCGTGATGGGGGAGGTGAGGTCGATCGTTTGGGATTTGTGGTTTTGGGGTCTCTGTGTTGCCTGAGTATGTGAGTCAGTCCAAGGGATTTGTTAGTCTGTTTTGCATGGTGGGCTCTTTCTTTTGGAAAGCAGTATGTAACATCTGTGTGCCTCTCCACACTTTCCCAAGGGAGGCCTGGCATCAAGTGTTATGGTTCCTGAGTCATCGGAGAAGGACCGACTGTACGAGCAGGCGCCTGACATGGATGCTGACCCCGGAGGCACAGAATGGGAGGTGAGCAGATCCATGTTAGCCTGCTGGGGGAAAGGATGAGTCAGGCATGTGGCTATTGGGGTAGAGGAAAGAAGAGGGAAGGGTGTACACTAATTAGGGGTATTACTGTTTGTTGGTTTGGTTGGTTTTTTTTTTTTTTTGAACTTGCTGATGTTGCTGTGTCAGCCTGGCAGGTCAGAGCACAAAGCACGAATCAACAAGGTTAGTGGAGCGAAGAAGTCGGAATGGGGGAGGTTTGCTGTTGGCTAGGGTATTTGTCAGCACCCATTTGACTTTGTATTATTGTTGCTGCAGATGCACAGTAGGGAGCTGGACACTGAAGGGATGAGGCGAGTGGAGCACTGTGAGAAGGTAGATCGGCATGCAGTGATGGAGGGAACGTGCCCCTGTCGGTGCCTATGCGCCTAGCTAATGCTCTGTTTTGAAGGCGTAATGTGACTCATAAAACTATGTGCCAAGCAGAATGTCTGCCCTGAGCTTGTCAGGCAAGGTGAGCAATGAACAGCAAACCATAGCAGCAGTTATTTTTGAGGTGTGTAGAATAGTTTGTGAGCGGACGACTGCTTCCAGGCGCACCAGTTGCTTTGCGTCTCTGGTTTTCTAGGTGCCACGGGTGATGCCGGCAGCAACATCTGGCATTAGACCGGGACCGAGTGGAATGCCACGGTGCTTCTGAGGAGGGCCTCATTGTGGAAGAGGTCAGTGTTGACTGGTGTGACGCTGAGTGATGGCACTCCATGTTTGCAGATGATGAAGAGGATCTGGGTGATTGCAGTGACATCCTGGGTAGCCGATGTGGTCTTCTTAAAAGATGGTTTCTGAGCCCCAGCCCTCTGAAAGGCAAGTTGAGGGGCTGACGCTATCTTTGTGCGGGCGGGCAGTTGGGGGAAGCGCCGGTGGGGCAGGCAGGGGTTTTAAAATCAGCGTAGCAGGGAAGGTGGTTTGAGATTGGGTGCGGAGAGGGCGTGGGGTCCTTTCTGTAAAACAAGAGCATCTGCCAGGCAGGGCAGGTCCAGCCTGTGTCTGTGTTACTGTGTAGTCTGTCTTCTGCGTCTCATACCATACCTTAATCAGGTCTTCATGTCTCCATTGTTCTCTGTGCCTAGTGGGCACATCGGTAGCAATATCGGGGGTCTCGCAAGGCTCGGCTCATCAGCATAATGCTGAGTGCTTCCTGTGCAGGGCGATGGAGGAGAGGTGAGCAGAGCATCGTAAGAAGGTGTGTGGTATTAGAGGGAAGGTGTGACTGGTGGCTGTATGACTAGGTTATGGTTTGGGGTTTTTGTTTTATTTAGAAGGTGTGAAGCCATGTGGGATATGGGCACCAGAGCTGACTCGGGCATGGTGAGCAATGACTAGCGGGCTGGTGTAGCAGTTAGTTTTCAGGTGTCATTCTGCGGGTGAAGCTATAAGCATCCCTTGTTGTTTGGGTTTTACAGGTGGTACCCGCACCTCAACATGGCAACCTGAAAACAGCAGAGGCAGCGCAGGCACCTGGCCAAGGTAAAGGAGCAGGAGATGGGAATCAGTGTGGGTGGGCTCTTGTTTTGGGTAGTATCTCAGCATGTGTTATTTGCTTTGATTTTTTTTTTTGCAGGTGATGCACATGCCATCAGGTGAGTGAAGCAGCACATTGAGTGGTCCCGGAAGGCGAGGAGGTTGTCGGCTGAGTTGGCATCTGAGAGTGAAGTATCCTGTGGCAACTCGGTGAAGCTTTTCTCTTTGGTTTTGCAGGTTCTGTGCGGGCCGTCTTTGGAATCGGATGAGCATTTGAGGTGAGCTGGGTAGTAGAGAGGAGGAGCATGGGACTGGTGATTTTCTTACAAGCGCAATTGTGATTTCGTGTCTCTTGGTGCCACATGTCGGCCGCAGGGGTGCCCCTGAGGCAGGCTTCTGTGATCCCTCGTGCTTCCATTCCCTTTTGAGCTTATTGTATCCTCAAGATGATGAGTCCCCCTCTTTCTCTCTTCTACCTCTCTGTTTTCTTTTTCTCTTTGTGCTTCTGTCCTGTTCCCTGTCCCTCTTTTTCATCTTCTGTCTCTGTCCTGCAGCCCATCACTATTTTTGTCTTTCTCCATCTATCTGTCTGTCTTCCTATCCCAATTTTTTTAAATTTATCCCTATCTGTCCTTTAGCACTTCACAATTCCCATTCCCCTGCCTCTCTGTCTGGCTCCATGTCCCTATTTTTTTTAATTCCTCTCTCTCTGCCCTTCAGCTCATCAAGGTTTTTTGGCATTTCTCAGTTTATCTCTGTCCACCTCACTGTCCCCTTTTTAAAATCCTCCCTCTCTGCTCTGTGTCCCATCGCTATTCTTTTGTTTTTCTCAGTCTCTCTCAGGCTGATTCCCTGTTGCTTCCTCCTCTCTGGCCCGTAGCCCATCACTATTTTTTTCCCCCCTGTACCTCTCCCTCTCTGGCTCCCTTTCCCTATTTTTCAGTCCTCCTTCTCTGCCCTGTAGCCGATTGCTGTTGGATTGGGTTTACGTGGCAAGGTTCTGTTAGCTGGGGCAGGGGAGGGGGTGCAGGGGTGGGTTCTGCGAGAAGACACCAGGAGTTGGCCCCGTGTCAGGCACAGCCAGTTCCGGCTCCAAGACGGATCTGCTGCCGGTCCAAGCCGAGCCCATCGGCAATGATGGTTGTGCCTCTGGGATGGACATTTAAGAAGGGGTAAAAAATGCTGTGCAGATGCTGTGATAGAGAAAACGTGAGTGTGAAACAGCCCTGCAGGCACTAAGGTTGGTGAAGAAGGAGGGGGAGGAGATGCTCCAGGCACTCCTGGAGCAGAGATTCCCCTGCAGGCTGTGGTGAAGGCCATGGTGAGGCAGGTCGTCCTCCTGGAGCCCGTGGAGGTCCGCGGTGGAGCAGACATGCACTTGCAGCCCGTGGAGGACCCCATGCCGCAGCAGGTGGATGTGCCTGAAGGAAGCTGTGACCCCATGGAGAGCTTGCGCTGGAGCAGGCTCCTGGCAGCACCTGTGGCCCCGTGGAGAGGAGCCCACGCTGGAGCAGAAGAGGAGCACGAGGAGGAAGGAGCGGCAGAGATGATGTGTGATGAACTGAGTGCGGCCCCTGCTCCCTGTCCCCCTGCATTGCTCGGGGGTGGGATGTAGGGAGGTCAGGAGTTGTGAAGATGAGCCCAGGAAAAAAGAGCGGGCTGTTTTTTAGATTTGTTCTTATTTCTTATTGTTCTAATCTTGATTTTGATTAACAATAAATTTAATTACCCCAAGTTGAGTCTGTTTTGCCTGTGACAGTAACGGGTGAGTGATCTCTTTGTCCTTATCTTGACCTACAAGGTTTTTTCTTGTGTTTTCTTCCCCTGTCTTGTTGAGGAGGGGGAGCGATAGAGCGGCTTGGTGGGCACCCGGCAGCCAGCTGAGGTCAACCCACCACAGTTGCTTTCTTTTCTGCCCCTATTTTTTAATTCTTGCCTATGTTTCTTGTACCCCATTGCTTTTGAAACTTATTTTCTACTTCTCCATCCCTATTTTTTTAAAATCTTGCATATATTTCTCGAACTCAGTTGCTTTTTAAATTTTCTTGCTACCTTTCCCCCTCTCTTTCATTTCTTGCCAGTGTTTCTTATGCCCTGTTGCTTTTCAAATTTTCTTCCTACATGTCGCTCTATGCAGCTCCATGTACTTATTTTTTAATTCTCGTGTATGATTCTTGTATCCTGTCACTTAGGAAATTTTCTTTCTATGTCTCCCTCTGTCCATCTCTGTCTCTAACTCTTAATTCTTCCCTCTCTGTCCTCTACCCTGTCACTTTTTACACTTTCTTTCTAGATCTCCCTCTTTCTAGCTCCCTGTCTCTATTTATTTGTTAGTTCTTGCCTATGTTTCTTGCACCCCGTTGCTTTTTGAGAATTTTCTTTCTACATCTACCTCTATCGGGCTGTTTCTATTTTTTAATTTCTTGCCTACGTTTCCACCCCCCCACCCCCTTTAGAATTTTTCTGTGTCCCTTGTCTTGTCTCTATCTTGTTGTCCTGCTGGTCCCTTCTGCCTCTCTCTCCTGCTCCCTGTCTCTCTTATTTATTCCTCCATCTCTCTGCTCTCTCTACACTGTTGTCCTCCTCCCCATCCCTCTCCTGTTTGCAGCATCCCATTTTCTGGCTCCCTGTCCCACATCTCTTCTCTGTGTCCCTCTGACTTTCCCACTGCTTTTCTCTTTCCCTCTCTCCTCCTGCATTTGGGCAGTGAAACTTGCAATTTCTTACAGCTGGGGTTTCTTATGTGCATTAATGAATAAACTTTTCCTGCCTCCTCTGTGCCCCTGGGTGTGTTTGCAGCCCCTGGGTGCAGAGCATGTGGCTGTGGAGAGGTGCAGGGGAGGGGGTGATGTGCTGTGGGGCGTTGGCAATGGCCCCTGTTCCTGATGGGCTCCAGCTGGGTCTAGGGCAGCCCCAGGTGTGGTCAGTGAGGCTGAGGATGGGGCTGGCCCTGCTGGGTGAAGGGGCTCCAGCTGGGTCTAGGGCAGCCCCAGGTGTGGCCAGTGAGGCTGAGGATGGGGCTGGCCCTGCTGGGTGAAGGGGCTCCAGCTGTAAAAGGGGCTGCCTGGGCGTGCCTGCTTGAGAAAGCTGGTGAAGGGGAATGGGCTGAGGAGGGAGTCCTGCAGGCAGGTGCCTCCAGCAAGGAATGGCCAGTCTGTGTGGTGAGGAAGGATCCCTCCGAGCTGTCCCCGACAGGGCGGACGCCAGCACACAGTGCTAGGAGCTCAGTGCCTCTGTTGGCGAGCCACCAGGTATTGAGGAAGCCTTGTGGATGAGGAGCATAGAGGTGTCCGTTGCATGCTGCTGAATGGGCGAGGGTCCGGCATGCAGCACTGCAGAGGAGGAAGGGGCAGAGGCAGAGAGAGAAGCGTCGAGGCGATGAAGGTCTCCTGCTGGCACCAGGAGCTGTGGTGAGTCACGCGTCCTCTCCTCTGCATCCCAGCCCATCTCTGCCACCCTTCTCCAGATGTCTGCCTGCCTCCCTTTCTCGGTCTCCCTCTCTGCCCACCTCCCTGTGTGGCTCCCCAAAACTTGTTATTCTTCTGCCAACTCTGGAGAATACCCCATTGCATTTTAAATTTTTTCTATGTGTCTCTCTAGCCAGCTCCGTCTCCCTATTTTTTAGTTTTTCTGCACTGCCTTGTAGCCTATTACTTTTAAATTTTAATTTCTATATCTCCCCCCTATCCAGCTCCCTGACCCTATGTTTTTTTAATATCTCCCTCTGCTCTGTACCCCATTGCTTTTCAAACTTTCTTTCTATGCCTCCCTCTATTTGGCTCCATTCTCCTATTTTTTATTTCTTCTCACTCTTTTCTTCGCCCCATTTGTTTTAAAATTTCTTCCTATGTATGTATCTCTCTCGTCATCTCCCTGGCCTTATTTTTTAATTCTCGCCTGTGCGAATTGTACCCCATTGCTTCTTGAATTTTCTTTCTGTTTGTCCCTCTATCTTCCACCCTGTCCCTGTTTTAAAATTCTTTCCTGTGTTTCCTGTACCCCACCACTTTCTCTTTCTGTGTATCCCCTTTTTTGTCTCCCTGTCATTATTTCTTAATGTTTTCCTATTTGTCCTGTACCCCATTGCTTTTTAAGTTTTATTTCTGTGTCTCCCACTACGCGGCTCACTGACAGAAAAGCGTCAGGGCGGTGAAGGTCTCTTGCCGGTGCCAGGAGCTGCGTTGAGTCGCGTGTTCTCTCGTGTGCATCCTGGTCCATCTCTGCTGCCCTTCCCCAGATCTCTGCCTGCCTGCCTCCCTGCCTGTCCCTGATTCTGCCTCCCTCTCTGCTGGCCCACCTACCTGTCTGGCTCCCCAAAGCTTGTTACTCTGCTATGAACTCTGCCCTGTACCACTTCACCTATTAATTTTTTTCTGTTTCCCTCTTTGTGGCTCCCTCTCCCTATTTTTTTAATGCTTTCCTGTATTTTTTGTACCCCATTGGATTTTAATTTCTCTCTCTGCATTTCCCTCTCTCCAGTGCCTTGTCCCTATTTTTTAATTCCTCCCTGTCCTGCACCCCATAGCTTTTAAAATTTTCTTTCTATGGTTCCTTCTATCCATCTCCCTGTCCCTGCTTTTCTAAGATTCCCATTTCTTGTACCTGATAGCTGTCTAAAGTTTCTTTCTACGTTGTCCTTTATCCATCTCCCTGTCCCTATGTTTTAATTCTTGTCTATGTTTCTGGTACTCAGTTGCTTTTTAAAACTCCTTCTAGGTCTCTCTCTATCAGGCTTCCTTTCTTGATTTTTAAAATTCTTCCCTCTATTTCTTGTACCCCATTGCTATTTGATGTCTCTTTCAAGAAGTCCTTTTATCTGGCTCCCTTTCCCTGAACTTTAATTCCTCCCTTTCATCTGCATACCCTCTCGCTTTTAAGATTTCCTTTCAATATTTCCTTCTATTCTCATCCCTGTTCCTATTTTTTAATTCTTTCCTGTATTTCTTGTAGCCTGTTGCTTTTTAAAATTTCTTTCTGTCTCCCACTATCTGATTCCTTGTCCCTATTTTTTAATTTCTCCCTCTCTGTCCTGTACCCAGTTGCTGTAAAAAATTTCTTTCTATGTCTCCATTTATTTAGTTTCCTGTTCTTCTTTTTTTCTGTCGATTTAAAACTTTGTTTCTATGGCTACTTTTAGCCAGCTCACTGTCTTTATTTTCTAATTCTCTCCTGTCCGTCCTGTACCCTGTTGCTTCTTGAATTTTCTTTCTATGTCTGCTTTTATCAAGCTCCCTATCCATAGTTTTTAATTCTTTCCTGTGTTGTGTACCCTGTTGACTTTAAAATTTACTTTTATGTGTGTGTCTATTTTTTTCCCCATTCTTATTTTTTGATTTATTCCTGTCTTTCCTTAAAGCCATCACATTTTACATTTTCTTTCTACGCCAAAGTTTATCTACTTTGCTGTCCCTATTTTTTGTTTTCCTGTCTATCCTGTACCCTGTAGCTTTTAAAATTTTCTTTCTGTGTCTCCTTTAACCAATTCACTGTCTTTTGCATTTGTTTCTCGTCTGTCTTGTACCTAACTGCTTTTGAAATTTTCTTCCTATGCATCTCTGTATTTTTCTCCCGATTCTTATTTTGTAACTTTTCCCTTGTCTTTCCTTAATGCCTCCGCTTTTATAATTTTCTTCCTATATCTCTCTATCACCCTACCCTTAATTTATTTTTTCCCCGTCTTAATGCTTTTGCTTTTAAAATTTTCTATGTCAACTTTTAACCAGCTTTCTGTTTTTTTAATTTTCTAAAAAATTTTTAAATTTTTTTCCTGCTTGTCCTTTACCCAGTTGCTTTTAAAATTTTCTTTCTGTGTCTACTTTAACCATTTTACTGTCTTTATTTTTAAATTTTTCCCTGTCTGTCCTGAACCCCGTTGCTTTTTCAACTTTCATTCTAAGTCTACTTTTATAAAGATCCCTATCCAGATTTTTTTATTTATTCCCATGTGTTGTGTACCCTGTCACTTTTTAAGTTACATTTCCATGCGTGTTTTAACTTAAGCAAAATTTCAGATTTTCTTTCTCCATCTCTTTTAATTTGCTATTTTTAAATTTTTCCCTTCATTTCCCTAATCCTCATTGCTTTAAAAATGTTCTTTCTATGCCTACGTTTTTCCCTTTGATGTCTTTATTTTTAATTATTTCTTCTCTTTCCTCAGTGCCCTCACTCTTAAAATTTTATTTCTACATCTCTGTTTTAGTTTGCCGTCACTTTTTATTAATTTTTCCGTATTTCTTTAATCACCATTGCTTTTAAATCTTTCTGCCTGCTTTTATTCCAGTCGCTGTCTTTATATTTAATTATTTCTTGTCTTTCCTTAGTGCCCTCTCTTTTAAAATTCTGTTTCTACATCTCTGTTTTAGTGTGCTGTCCCTAATGCTCATTGCTTTTTAAGTTTTCTTTCTATGCCTACTTTTATCCCATTCACAGTCTTTATTTTTAACGATTTCTTGTCTTTCCTTAGCACTGTCGCTTTTAAAAATTTCTGTCTATGTCTGCATTGTAGTTCAATGTTGCTACTTTGTACTGCTTTCCTCTCTTAATCCTTTGGCTTTTAAAATTTCTACTTGCATCTTGTTTGCTGGCATTAATTTTTAATTATTCTTTCTTGTTTTTCCTTACTGCCATTGCTTTTTAAATCTTCTTTTCCATCTCCGTTTTAGTTCACCGATGTGATTTTCAAATTTTTTCCTTATTTCCTTAATCACCATTGCTTTTAAAAGTTTCTGTCTGTTTTTATACCATTTCCTGTCTTTATTTTGATGTATTTATCTTTAATTATTTCTTGTCTTTCCTTAGTGCCCTCCCTTTTAAAGTTTTCTTTCTACATCTCTCTTTTAGTTCTCTTTCTTTTAGTTTTCTTTCTATGCCTACTTTTATCCTGTTCACTGTCCTTATTTTTTAATGATTTCTTGTCTTTCCTTAGTGCCTTTGCTTTTTAAAATTTCTATTTATGTCTGCGTGGCAGTTAGCTGTCCCCATTTTTTAGTGCTTTCCTTTCTTGATCTTAATCTTTGGGTTTTTCTTTTTTCCTTTCTTAATCTTTGGGTTTTAAAATTTTCTACTTTTATCTCCTTTGATGTCATTAGGTGTTAATTATTTTTTCTTGTTTTTTCTTACTGCCATTGCTTTTACAATTTTATAATTTTAATTCTACGTCTCTCTTTTAGTTCACCGTTTTGATTAATTTATTCCTTATTTCCTAAATCCTATTTGTTCCTAAAATTTTCTACTTTTATTCCATTCGCTGTCTTTATTTTTAAATTATATCTTGTCTTTATTAGTGCTTTGGCTTTTAAATTTTCTTTCTATAACTCTGTTTTAGTTTGTTGCCCCTGTTTCATAGTTTTTCTCTTTATTGCCCTAATTCCCATAACTATTTAAGTTTTTTATTTCTGTTGTGTTCCCTGTCTTTTCTGTTTTTATTTTTTCAATTGTATCTTGTCTTTCCTTTGCGCCCTCGCTTTTAACATTTCATTTCTATATCTCCGTTTTAGTTTGTCATCACTAATTCTTAATTTATTCAATATTGCTTTAATCACTATTGCTTTTAAAATGTTCTGTCTGCTTTTATCCCATGCATTATCTTTATCTCACTGTATTTGTTTTAATTATTTTATTAATGCTTTTTGTCCTTCCTTAGTGCGGTCACCTTTTAAAATTGCCATTTAAGCCTGTGTTGTAGTTCACCGTGGGTTGGTTCCTTCTTCTCTCAGTCCTTTGGCTTTTAAAATGTTCTACTTTTATCTCGGTTGCTGTTGTTAGTTTTGAATTGTCCTTCCTTGTCTTTCCTCGGTGCCACCACTTTTGAAATTTTCTTTTCTCTCTCCGTTTCAGTTCACCAATGCTATTTTTTAGTTTCTTCCTTAGTTCCTTCATCGCCATTCCCTTTAACGTTTTTACGTCTCTGACCAATGTCAGCATGAAGTTATTTTAAAACTACAGATGTTTTATTAAAAAGTACATAAAGCACATTCCCATTTTTGGCTTAGGCTTTTAGGTGTGTGTGGTTTTTTGTGTTTTTGAGTTTTTTGGGGTTTTTTTTGGTTTTTTTTTAACCTGGTCTTTTCACCTGATTTTCTAGCTAAAGTTCTGATCCCCTCCAGATGTCTTCCTTGTGTCCTGAGCCTTCTTTGGTCTCTCTGGCCCATTCGGGACCCCTCTAATGGCATCGCGATGCCTATCTATGCCTTCGAGGTCGCCCTTAGCGCGCCTTTAGCTTTGTAGCGGACCTCGTGCCCCTCTTGTTCCCTCAGAAGACTTCCCGAGTCCAGATCTGTGACCGGCCCGGTTATCCCAGCCTCTCTTCCCTCTAGCTGTGCCTCTATTCATTCCCTGGTCGTCCAATGACGAGTTTAGTCGGTTCAGATCCCCTCCGGATTTAATCGTCGTGTCCCCAGTCCTTTTTCTTTTTCTCTGCCTCCCTCGGGGCATTTTTTTTTCCCACTCATGATGCCTCCAGGGACCTTTCCTTGTGCTCCACCTCGTTCTCATAGCACTTTGAGCCATACAGCCCTCATTCGTTCCTCTATGCTAAGATTCCCGTGTTCGGTCCCCGGCTGCCCGAGACCATCTGTACTCCGCTCAGACGATCACCCAAGTTCCTCCTTGTCGTCCCAAGCCGCCTCTCGTCCCTCAGCCCCCCTCAGCGCCCCTCTCCCCACAGTCGCGACACCTCCCGAGACCTTCCTCATTCTCTACAGCACCCTGTAGCACCGTATCTCCCTTCCCATCTCTCTCGTTCAGTCGGAGCCTCCCGTCTTTCTTTGCTACGCAGTGTTCTTTCATCTCTCTGCCGTCGAGGGTGTCTTCGTTCGGTTCCTCTCTCACTCTCATGTGGAGTTTGCCTAGATGTTCTCCTGAGACCCCGAGGCTCTCCCTGTGTCTCCAAGCCATTTTTTCTTACCCTGCCCCCTCATAATTCCTCTAATCTATATAACGATGCCTCCCGAGTCCTTTCTCATACTCCCCAGCAGTCTTGTAGCACTTTAGCTGCAGTTCAATTTTTTTGTTTTGTGCACTTCAGAGTGCTCTTATCTTCCTCTTTGGTATTTAGGATGCCTTCGTTCAGCCCCCGCCCCCCTGACAACATCTGTACTTGTTGAAATCCCCCTCGGAGTTCCTCATTGATACCTCTGAGGCTTCTTTGGTCTCTCAGGCCCCCTCGGGACTCCTCCGCTCCCATTGCCGAGCTCTCGTGAGACATCTCCTACGCCCTAGAGCCCCGTTTTAGCTCGGCAGGGCACTTTGCGCACCTCTTTTCCCCTCCAAACCCTTCCTGAGTCCACTTCCATTCCCTCGGTCGGTCCTTCCGTCCTCTCCCTTGTTCGGCGCACCTCCGTTCGGTCCCCGAGGACACCCGTCCTTTGTTCAACTCCCTTTTGAACTCATTGCGTCCTCAAGGCTTCTTTGGTCTCTCTGGCCCCTTTGGGGCCTCTCTGATCCCTGCAACGATGCCTCTCATTCTGTCAGAACCTTTTCTAAAGCCATCTTTGTGCTCCGCAGCAGTCCCTTAGGTTTTTTGTCTTACGGTACGTTTCTATTTGGCGGTTGGTACCCCAAAGACATTTATCGTCGGCTCAGATCTCCCCTTGACTTTTTCAGAGAAGGCGATAGCCTTCCTCTATTTTTATCGACAGATCTCCTGTGGGTTTTTTGGTTGTGTTTTGCAATTTATGTTTGTTCTAGCTACTTAGGCGTTCATTCAGCTGCTTCATACGGCCTCTGAGACATTTTTTGTATTTCTATAGGGTTTTTGTGGTTTTTGTCTCTTGGGACTCATCTAGTTCTGCTAAGGGAGTCTGTCGGAGAGACCGTCGAGGGGACTCTGAACTGTCGGTGATTTACAGTAAGTGATTTACTTTGCAACTGGAGGAATTTTTGAGAAAGGGTTTTTATGGGATCTAATTGTGCTTTGTCATTCAGTCCTATCCAGAACGTACTTCCAGTAGAAGTTAGGTAGCACGCGTGGTCTTGCTAGAAATGAAGCGTAACCCCATAGCATCTTGTGTTTTTTATTTTTTTTTATAATAACAGTGCTAATGAGTTTAACGAGCTTCTTTCCTACACAGCTTAGCAGGATGTTGACCTCATTCAATCCACACCCTAGAAAAAATACATTTAATTCCTTACCCGGTTGCATTGCTGATGCAATAGATGTAGTTGTTGTACAAGAGCAGGTCTTGTTTCTAGTAAGGGTCACTTTCCCCATTTAAGTGCTTTGCACATTGCAAATCTAAGGCACAGGAGAAACCTCCCTGCTGCTCCTCGGGCAGCCTTTATGCCTTCTGGTGGTTTGCCCCTCCCCTTTCCCAGGGGATTGTGGGAAGGGTGGTGGGCGGGGCCAGGGGTATATGAGCCACAGCCTTGGCTCAGGGGGCTCATTCTGCTCCCTGGCTTCATTGGTGTCAGTGCTCTGCTGTTCCTTCAGGTGATGGCAGATTTTTGACCTGCCTCAACTATTTGGGCAGGTGTGTGTGTTTGAGGTAAGGGCCTCAGGACCAGTCAAGGTTCAGCAGCATTATATAGTAGAAAGTACACTTGAATGCAGTTTTTTTTTTTTCTTTTCTTTTTTTTTCCTGCTCAGCAATGTTGTATGGGTGTTCAGGGGTGGCAAGATGGTTTAACAGTCTGAGTTTGTATGGTGGTTTTTTTTTTTTTTTTTGATTGAAAATGCATTGTATTTTTTCTGGAATTCCTGATTTTATTGAAGACAGAACCTTGTTTTCCTCACCAGTTTTGCTGTGTAAGTTGTTGACACTATTTCTTAATAGAAGTGATGGTGAGGTGATCTAGCAGGGGTTAAGGTGGGCATCTGTATATGGAATTTTAGCTTTTTTCAAGAAAGCAGCCAGGTCATAAGGGGTAGAGTCTTTCAGCGTATGGAATAATTAATTACTGTTCCTAATTGTTTCCAGAGTACTATGTTGTCCCTAGAATCTTTTGGGTTTGCAGCAGGCCCCTCCTAGATGATAAGCTTCAGGACTTCAGTTATTTTGTGGGTCTGCTCCAGAGCCTGGAGTCTTTGCGAAGATGAAAGATGAGAGGTGCTCACAGAACATGGGGCACAGCTCAGAAGAGCAGTTCCCAAGGAGCAGCTGACATGGGGGCTTCAGGGGTGCAAATACAGGGCAGGAGCTGTCAGGAAGGAGCAACCTTCCTTCCCTGCCACGTCAGGAGAAAAGTAGGTGTTTCTCAAGTCTTCGGAGCAGGGGATGGTTGGGAAAGGGAGGCAGGTTCACCAGCCTTTCTCAGATGGGTTGTGCAGTTTTATTTAGATTTTGATCAGGTCTGTTCTGTTTTTGTCTCTCCATGGCCAACAGGAGAAACAACGGAGTCATGAGAGACGCAGCGTAAACTATCTGGACCTCCGCATCTCAACGCACGGGGACAAACATCAGACAAGTCTCAACTCGGAAAGCACTGGGTATGTTAAGGTACATGAAAATGTACCCTCTGGAATTCTCGGGTCTCCACTCCTCTGTGCTGCTTTCTCATTTCACTCCCTGAGCTAATTTTTGCATCTGTCCATCAGGATGTCACAGAAACTGTTACTTAGAGGCATTGACTGGACACTTATTTCCAGCGCAGGCTTGTGTTGCTGTCTTCCCTTCCCTTCTCCTCTTCTGGAGAAGAGGATGTGTATTATTTGTGCTCTTAGAAATCTCTAGGGAGGGCTGTGTCTTTTATCGCAGTCCTGGACACGCAAGCTTTTTTTATTTTTCTTTTTGCCCTTTGCCCAAGGAGGCTTGCTCTAGTGTTGGTCGTGATAATGATGTTCTTGTTTATAGTCTTTTTAGCACTGGTTTCTGTAGTCATCAGGTGCCCATTTCAGATCTCTGAGTTGCTGTGTTAAGCCATTGCGGTTTCTCCATCGGTAGACTGCCGGTGTAATTCCCTAAGGGGTTTTGTAGGTCATTGGGCTCAAGGGTCTCGAGCCGCTCTTGAGGCAGACCTCTCGTCCTTGTGGTGGCATCTGTCAGGCAGTCTCGGTTGCCACATGGTACAATGTTCTGAGCTTTTTTTGAGGTTCCTGGGTTTTTCATGTTTTCTGGGTTTTGGTTAGAATTTTTTTTGCAGGATTTCTGTTGTTTATTCCTGCAGGTAAGGTCAGGCTTTTGACATCCAGGTCCCTGTGGCTGTCTTTCCTCTCTTTTTTTGTTTTTTTCTTTTGTACTTATCCTCACCAGCATTTTCCCATGATGAGAGCGGAGCTCTGGGGGCATCTGGGGAGGCAGTGTCAGGATTCCTCCTGTCTCTGCAGGTCTGACCCTGAGGAAGTCTGGTATGCGGGTCGATAGTGTGAGTATGTATTATGCGGGTGCACTAGTCCCTTTCAGAGTGTGTCAGAGGGTAAGGATTTTGTTATGTTTGGTGTCATGTTGCTCTGTTTTGTGTATTTGTTGAAGATGTGAGTTTTGTGTAGGAGGAAGCCAGCTATCTGACTGTTTTGGGATCAGGTGGAGTATATGTGTTTTTAGGTTGTGTCTTATTTGCCAGGTGTTTTGAACTAATTATATTGGATTTTCCTAGGGAGTCACGAATGGGTTTGGGGCACCCTGATGGTGGGTGCTGGTGCCACAAGGCAAAGCAGGGTCGTAGCAGAGTTTTCCGTTTATGGGGAGGGGCTCAGCCATCTCCTGCACAGACTCCTGTTGTGTAGTGGTCAGGGATGGTAGCTTTCTTTTGATTTCTTGAACAAGAGGAGGATGGAGCGTGTTGTTAGGAGCGTAATCATTTTCTCTTCCTTCGGCAGTAGAGGCATCCGAGGGCCAGCCCGCATTCAAGGAACAGCACCAGGATAGCAGTGTTGACTGTCAGCAGAGGAAGGAAGCTTCTTTAGGAGGCCAAGGTGATCAAGTTGAGTCCTTATTTGTTCTGTTTGATTTTCATCACGGGTGTGGCCAGGGGCTGGGACATGCACAACACGGTCCCAGATGGGGGAGCTGTCTGTGACATGGGAGGCCGTGAGAAATATCACGGACACCGCTGGACACGCATTAGAACCCAGTGCTTGGGTTTGACTGACCTGGCAGGACTGTCCCGCCATCTGAAGTAATGCATGCTTCTGTATGGAGATTTTAATAGCTCGCTGCGCATCACCTTTGGCTTTTCCTTGTTGAGCTTGTATTTTGGCAAGAAGCATCTCTCATCAAGCGTTTGGGGGGTCTGAGGGGCCTCCATGAGATTTTTGGCACCCATCTCCATGAGATTCTGTGACCATCAAGTCATGTTCAGCATCTGTCTGCTGTCAGGTCTCCTGTAACTATTATGCAGTTCTGGCTTAAGACTTTATAGTGCCGTGTTGTCTAACGGTAGCATTGTGTATGCAAGCAGCTTCTGGCAGCCCACTGTCCTGTCCCGTATATGTCGGCGCTCTCATGCGAGCATGCTGTCCACCGAGGGGTTCTCCATGCTGCAGTTCATGGAGTCATTTAGGAGTTACTTATCCGTAAAGGAAGAGTCTGTCATTACACCAGCCATGGTCATTTGCTACTTGTAGCTCTTTTGGTGTTTGGCCTGTTGGTCTTTGCCTATATTTGAGTCATCTGGCAGTAACTAATTTTTGTGTGTCGGTGAGTGGTTTGACCTATTCTTGCAGTTTAAGTAATAGGTCTGGGCAAAGCAGCACAGTCGAGTGAGGAATGACAGCAAAGGTGAGCAGGCGGCATCATGGGCCATGATGGAGGTTGAGGTCAATCATTTTGGGATTTGTGGTTTTGGGGGTCTCTGTGTTGCCCGAGTACGTAAGTCAGTCCAAGGGATTTGCATGGTGGGCTTTCTTTTGGAAAGCAGTATATAACATCTGTGTGTGTCTCCGCAATCTCCCAAGGCGGGCTCGGCATCGAAGGTTACGGTTCTCGAGTCATTGGAGATGGACTATACGAGCGTGTACCTGACATCGATGCTGACCCCGGAGGTGTGGCACGGGAGGCCAGTGGAGGAATGTCTGCCCTGAGCTTGTCAGGCAAGGTGAGCAATGAACAGCAAACCATAGCAGCAGTTATTTTTGAGGTGTGTAGAATAGTTTGTGAGCAGGGACCGCTTCCAGGCGCGATGGGCGCTTTGCCTCACTGGTTTTCTAGGTGCCACGGGTGATGCCGGCGGCAACATCTGGCGTTAGACCGGGACCGAGTGGCATGCCACGGTGCTTCTGAGGAGGGTGTCCTTGCGGAAGAGGTCAGCGTTGACTGGTGTGATGCTGAGTGATGGCACTCTGTGTTTGCAGATGATGAAGAGGATCTGGGTGATTGCAGTGACATCCTAGGTAGCCGATGGGGTCTTTTTAGAAGATGGTTTCTGAGCCCCAGCCCTCTGAAAGGCAAGTTGAGGGGCTGACGCTATCTTTGTGCAGGTGGTCGGTTGGGTGGGGGAAGCGCAGGTGGGGCGGGCAGGGGTTATAAAATCAGTGTAGCGGAGAAGGCGGTTTGAGATCAGGCACATTTGGGCACGGAGAGGACGCGGGGTCCTTTCCGTAAAACAAGAACATCTACCAGGCAGGGCAGGTCCAGCCTGTGTCTGTGTTACTGTGTAGTCTGTCTTCTGTGTCTCAAACCATACCTTACTCAGGTCTTGATGTCTTCAGTCTTCTCTGTGTCCAGTGGGAACATCGAAATACCCAGGGTCTTGCAAGCCTCGGCTCATCAACATAACACTAACTGAGCGCTTCCTTTATCACACTTTAAGTCTAAGGCACGTATCTTTCTTGTGTGTCTTGTGTATCAGATGATTATCGATGGCAATTTATTGTGCTGGTGATTAAGGCAGCGTTAGCATCATCGCTCAAGAGTGGTCGCTTTTCCCAGAGCACTTTTCTGGGATTTCTTCCCTGCGTATTAACGTTCTTGGGTCTTTAAGCCTGGCTTCTCATGCATCTGCCGTCACAGTTACGGACATATGTTTATACATATGTTTCTACCATTGGCGATGGCATTTGACTTTTCAGGGGCTGCCGTAGATTCTTCCTTGCGGCCCCGTCGATCTTCTTGACTGACAGCATCTCTGGGCTGGGACTCGTTCCTCTTGCTGAGAGTTTTCTTAGGTCTCTGGGTCGTGTCGTTTGTAGCGTTTGAGTGCAGCGTCGGTCTGTGCGTGTCTGTGTGTGGGTTGGAGCTGCTCTGCCTAGGGGCGTAGCAATGGTAGAGTCAGGGGAAGATTAGCACTAAGAGCATCTGGTTAATGTTAATATGCCTAGACTGCTTTGGCCAAGGCTGTACAGCCCATCTCAGAGCAAGCAGCCATTGGCAGCAGGCGAGGACAGTAATTTCTGTAGCATTTTGCGGGTGCTGAGGGGATGACCAGAGCTGTTTGGGAGTGGCACTAGGGCGCTGCTAGTTGAGCAGATTGAATCTCAAAGGTCTTAAGGCTTGTATGGGCGGGGCTTCATGTTTGAGTTACATATTTCTTTTAATGGCAGGCTGTAGTTGGGCTCTAGATGGTATTCCTAATGGGAACAAGACCTCTGGAATTGTTAAGCTGTCGCTCTGCATCTGTGTGACTTCTTTGATATTACTGTTTTGCAGATGCAGAAGGACGAGCTGTGCAGGGTGACAGAGTTAAGGTGGGTCGGTGTGTGGTGTTAGAGAGATGAGACTGGCGGGTATACCACTAGGTTACGGTTTGGGTTTTTGGCTTTATTTTGAACATGTGAAGCCACGTGGGATATGGGCACCAGAGCTGACTCAGGCATGATGAGCAATGACTAGCGGGCAAGCGTAGCAGTTAGTTTTCAGGTGTCATATTGTGGGTGAAGCTTTAAGGATCCTTTCTTGTTTGGGTTTTACAGGTGGTACCCGCACCTCAACATGACAACCTGAAAACAACAGAGGCAGTGCAGGCAACTGGCCAAGGTAAAGGAGCAGGAGATGGGAATCAGTGTGGGTGGGCTCTTGTTTTGGGTAGTATCTCAGCATGTGTTTGCTTTGATTGTTGTAGATTATGCATGTAGCGTCAGAGGAGCGAAGCAGCAACTTGCTGAGAGCTCTGAGAAGGTGAGGTGGTTGCAGGCCTGTTGGCGCCTGAGAGTCAAGTATCCTGCGGCAACTCGGTGAAGCTTTTCTCTTCGGTTTTGCAGGTTCTGTGCGGGCCGTCTTTGGAATCGGATGAGCATTAGAGGCGAGGTGGGAAGTAGAGAGGAGGAGTGTGGGACTTGTGACTTTTCACGAGCGCAAAGGTAATTTTGTGTCTCTTAGCATCTTGGGCACCACAAGGAACGACGGCCGCAGCCTCTGGCCTCCGACTCTGGAATGGGCATGGAGGAGGCGAGCGGAATGCTGCGGCGCTTACGAGGGTGAAGGTGGCGCAGAAGAGGTCGGTTTTCACAGTCACAATGCTTACTGCTGGTGCCGTGGGGTTTTGTTTTGCAGGTGAGGAAGAGGAACCTGGGGAGTGCAGGAAAATATCAGCTAGCCGATGTGTGGGTGGTCAAGGATGGATGTGGACCCCCTGGCCCTCTGAAAGATTAAGTTGAGGGGCTGGCACCGGGAAGGGGGTGAGGAGATGGGACTGGCCATTGCAGGAAGGGGTTTTGAAAGGTAGGGCAGGGGAGAGGGCTGTCTGGGAACAGTGCCCTCTGGTCAGGTAAAGGGAGCAGGTTAGTCTTCAGCAGGATGGCAGCGTGTGCCGGGCAGGGCGGTTCCAGGCTGTGTCTGTTGTTGTGCAGTTTGCGTGGTGTGTTTTGTGTGTCTTAGGACTTTGTTGGGTCTCGATGTTGCCTTTGTGCCCAAGGAGGGTGCCGTGCGCCTCAGGTGTTGTGAGTTGGGCATCATCCCTAGCATCTCGAACGCGTGTATCCGTCGACTCAGTGCCGATCGGGCACTTCTTTTCTGGCGTTACAAACGTGCGGCGTGGATCGGTCTGGCATCTGGGAGGTTTCCAGGCGGTCCTTTTTTGCGGCGTCGTTCTCAGCTGCGTCAGCAGCTCTGCTCTCTTGCGGTCCGTTTTTGTGGACTGGGCTTTCTTGCCTGCGTCCTTACGTTCGTAGGTCTTGAAGCCGGGATTGTTGCGCCTGCGTCCTCTCGGTTTTCAGAATAACCCCTTGTCGGGGGCCGTGACGTTCCTCTCTTTTTCTGGGGCTGCCGTAGAACCTCATCACGTGGCCGTCACGGTCCCGCAGGTCTTCTCGCCGGACGGCGTCTTCCGTCCGGGTGTCGTCCTTATTACCGAGAGTTCTCTCTCTCGTCTTTTATGGCACATTGTTTGTAGTGCGCTGTGGATCGTCGGGGTGTGGGTGTGTGCGTGTGGCCTGGAGCCGCCCTGCCCGGGGGGTGTAGAGTCAGGGGGTAGGTGGAGTAGTGCGAAGGGTCTGTGGCTAATGCATTGCTCTGCCTAGACTGTTGAGGCAAAGGTGGTTCAGTCGGGTTGGACGGAGTAGCTGAGGGGTTAGAGGGAAGATGTGACTGGTGGTTCTTTGACTACTTTATGGTGTTTCTGACTTCTTTTTTTTTTTTTTTTTTTTTTTTTTTTTAACGTGAAGGTTCCAAGCGAGGAGCAATGTGGGGTATGGGCCCTGGAGCTGACTCGGGGATGGGTGGGCTGAAGGAGGGGTTATTTTTCAGGTGCTGCGTGTGGCTGGTGCGGTTCTAAGCCACCCCCGTTGTTTGCATCTTAGAGGTGGTGCGTCAGCCTCCAAGCGGGAACCCAAAGTGACGGAGGCGGGGGAGGCAAGCTGTTGAAGGTAAAGGAGGGGGAGAAGGGGATAGGTGTGGGCAGGCTGTGGTTTTGGGCAGTGTTTCAGGAAGTGCCTTTTGGCTTTGGTTTTTGTCGGTGCCGTTTGGAGGGGCAATGCCGCCCGCTGAGGAGCGTTCCTGGAAGGTGAGGTGGTTGCGGTTTGGGTTGGTGTCTCATAGCCAAGTCTTGTATGGCCATGGAGTTGCAGTGTTTCTCTTTGGTTTTGCAGGCTCTGTGCGGGTCGCATTTGGAAGCGGAGGAGCGTTTGAGGTGAGCTGGGGAGTAGGGAGCGTGGGGCTGGTGTGTTTTTGGCAAGCGCATAGGTCATTTTGTGTCTCTTTGTATCCTAGGTGCTGGAAGCGACCAGAGCCACGGCGTCGGACTCTGGCGTAGGTACGGAGCGGTTCAGCGGCATGCCTTGGCACGTCTGAGGCGGCGGATGTTGTGCGATAGCTCTGTGATGACTGCTGCGATGCCGACTGACGGCGCTGTTCTTGTTTTGCAGACGGTGGAGCGGAACCTGGTGACGGCAGGCTGAATGCAGCGGGCCGAGTGTGGTTTTCCTTGTCCAGGATGGATTTGGACTCGTGGCTGTCTGCAAGCTAAGTTGCGGCTCCGGTGCCGGAGAGGGGTCGGGGGAGGGAGGGTGCGAGGCTGGCCGTTGCGGGGTTGGGGTTTCTAAGTGTAGCGCAGCGGAGAGGGCTGTCTGGGAACAGTGCCCTCTGGTCGGGTAAAGGGAGCGGGTTAGTCTTCAGCAGGATGGCAGCGTGTGCCGGGCAGGGCGGTTCCAGGCTGTGTCTGTTGTTGTGCAGTTTGCGTGGTGTGTCTTGTGTGTCTTAGGACTTTGTTGGGTCTCGATGTTGCCTTTGTGCCCAAGGAGGGTGCCGTGCGCCTCAGGTGTTGTGAGTTGGGCATCATCCCTAGCATCTCGAACGCGTGTATCCGTCGACTCAGTGCCGATCGGGCACTTCTTTTCTGGCGTTACAAACGTGCGGCGTGGATCGGTCTGGCATCTGGGAGGTTTCCAGGCGGTCCTTTTTTGCGGCGTCGTTCTCGGCTGCGTCAGCAGCTCTGCTCTCTTGCGGTCCGTTTTTGTGGACTGGGCTTTCTTGCCTGCGTCCTTACGTTCGTAGGTCTTGAAGCCGGGATTGTTGCGCCTGCGTCCTCTCGGTTTTCAGAATAACCCCTTGTCGGGGGCCGTGACGTTCCTCTCTTTTTCTGGGGCTGCCGTAGAACCTCATCACGTGGCCGTCACGGTCCCGCAGGTCTTCTCGCCGGACGGCGTCTTCCGTCCGGGTGTCGTCCTTATTACCGAGAGTTCTCTCTCTCGTCTTTTATGGCACATTGTTTGTAGTGCGCTGTGGATCGTCGGGGTGTGGGTGTGTGCGTGTGGCCTGGAGCCGCCCTGCCCGGGGGGTGTAGAGTCAGGGGGTAGGTGGAGTAGTGCGAAGGGTCTGTGGCTAATGCATTGCTCTGCCTAGACTGTTGAGGCAAAGGTGGTTCAGTCGGGTTGGACGGAGTAGCTGAGGGGTTAGAGGGAAGATGTGACTGGTGGTTCTTTGACTACTTTATGGTGTTTCTGACTTCTTTTTTTTTTTTTTTTTTTTTTTTTTTTTTTTTTTAACGTGAAGGTTCCAAGCGAGGAGCAATGTGGGGTATGGGCCCTGGAGCTGACTCGGGGATGGGTGGGCTGAAGGAGGGGTTATTTTTCAGGTGCTGCGTGTGGCTGGTGCGGTTCTAAGCCACCCCCGTTGTTTGCATCTTAGAGGTGGTGCGTCAGCCTCCAAGCGGGAACCCAAAGTGACGGAGGCGGGGGAGGCAAGCTGTTGAAGGTAAAGGAGGGGGAGAAGGGGATAGGTGTGGGCAGGCTGTGGTTTTGGGCAGTGTTTCAGGAAGTGCCTTTTGGCTTTGGTTTTTGTCGGTGCCGTTTGGAGGGGCAATGCCGCCCGCTGAGGAGCGTTCCTGGAAGGTGAGGTGGTTGCGGTTTGGGTTGGTGTCTCATAGCCAAGTCTTGTATGGCCATGGAGTTGCAGTGTTTCTCTTTGGTTTTGCAGGCTCTGTGCGGGTCGCATTTGGAAGCGGAGGAGCGTTTGAGGTGAGCTGGGGAGTAGGGAGCGTGGGGCTGGTGTGTTTTTGGCAAGCGCATAGGTCATTTTGTGTCTCTTTGTATCCTAGGTGCTGGAAGCGACCAGAGCCACGGCGTCGGACTCTGGCGTAGGTACGGAGCGGTTCAGCGGCATGCCTTGGCACGTCTGAGGCGGCGGATGTTGTGCGATAGCTCTGTGATGACTGCTGCGATGCCGACTGACGGCGCTGTTCTTGTTTTGCAGACGGTGGAGCGGAACCTGGTGACGGCAGGCTGAATGCAGCGGGCCGAGTGTGGTTTTCCTTGTCCAGGATGGATTTGGACTCGTGGCTGTCTGCAAGCTAAGTTGCGGCTCCGGTGCCGGAGAGGGGTCGGGGGAGGGAGGGTGCGAGGCTGGCCGTTGCGGGGTTGGGGTTTCTAAGTGTAGCGCAGCGGAGAGGGCTGTCTGGGAACAGTGCCCTCTGGTCGGGTAAAGGGAGCGGGTTAGTCTTCAGCAGGATGGCAGCGTGTGCCGGGCAGGGCGGTTCCAGGCTGTGTCTGTTGTTGTGCAGTTTGCGTGGTGTGTCTTGTGTGTCTTAGGACTTTGTTGGGTCTCGATGTTGCCTTTGTGCCCAAGGAGGGTGCCGTGCGCCTCAGGTGTTGTGAGTTGGGCATCATCCCTAGCATCTCGAACGCGTGTATCCGTCGACTCAGTGCCGATCGGGCACTTCTTTTCTGGCGTTACAAACGTGCGGCGTGGATCGGTCTGGCATCTGGGAGGTTTCCAGGCGGTCCTTTTTTGCGGCGTCGTTCTCGGCTGCGTCAGCAGCTCTGCTCTCTTGCGGTCCGTTTTTGTGGACTGGGCTTTCTTGCCTGCGTCCTTACGTTCGTAGGTCTTGAAGCCGGGATTGTTGCGCCTGCGTCCTCTCGGTTTTCAGAATAACCCCTTGTCGGGGGCCGTGACGTTCCTCTCTTTTTCTGGGGCTGCCGTAGAACCTCATCACGTGGCCGTCACGGTCCCGCAGGTCTTCTCGCCGGACGGCGTCTTCCGTCCGGGTGTCGTCCTTATTACCGAGAGTTCTCTCTCTCGTCTTTTATGGCACATTGTTTGTAGTGCGCTGTGGATCGTCGGGGTGTGGGTGTGTGCGTGTGGCCTGGAGCCGCCCTGCCCGGGGGGTGTAGAGTCAGGGGGTAGGTGGAGTAGTGCGAAGGGTCTGTGGCTAATGCATTGCTCTGCCTAGACTGTTGAGGCAAAGGTGGTTCAGTCGGGTTGGACGGAGTAGCTGAGGGGTTAGAGGGAAGATGTGACTGGTGGTTCTTTGACTACTTTATGGTGTTTCTGACTTCTTTTTTTTTTTTTTTTTTTTTTTTTTTTTTTTTTTTTTAACGTGAAGGTTCCAAGCGAGGAGCAATGTGGGGTATGGGCCCTGGAGCTGACTCGGGGATGGGTGGGCTGAAGGAGGGGTTATTTTTCAGGTGCTGCGTGTGGCTGGTGCGGTTCTAAGCCACCCCCGTTGTTTGCATCTTAGAGGTGGTGCGTCAGCCTCCAAGCGGGAACCCAAAGTGACGGAGGCGGGGGAGGCAAGCTGTTGAAGGTAAAGGAGGGGGAGAAGGGGATAGGTGTGGGCAGGCTGTGGTTTTGGGCAGTGTTTCAGGAAGTGCCTTTTGGCTTTGGTTTTTGTCGGTGCCGTTTGGAGGGGCAATGCCGCCCGCTGAGGAGCGTTCCTGGAAGGTGAGGTGGTTGCGGTTTGGGTTGGTGTCTCATAGCCAAGTCTTGTATGGCCATGGAGTTGCAGTGTTTCTCTTTGGTTTTGCAGGCTCTGTGCGGGTTGCATTTGGAAGCGGAGGAGCGTTTGAGGTGAGCTGGGGAGTAGGGAGCGTGGGGCTGGTGTGTTTTTGGCAAGCGCATAGGTCATTTTGTGTCTCTTTGTATCCTAGGTGCTGGAAGCGACCAGAGCCACGGCGTCGGACTCTGGCGTAGGTACGGAGCGGTTCAGCGGCATGCCTTGGCACGTCTGAGGCGGCGGATGTTGTGCGATAGCTCTGTGATGACTGCTGCGATGCCGACTGACGGCGTTGTTCTTGTTTTGCAGACGGTGGAGCGGAACCTGGTGACGGCAGGCTGAATGCAGCGGGCCGAGTGTGGTTTTCCTTGTCCAGGATGGATTTGGACTCGTGGCTGTCTGCAAGCTAAGTTGCGGCTCCGGTGCCGGAGAGGGGTCGGGGGAGGGAGGGTGCGAGGCTGGCCGTTGCGGGGTTGGGGTTTCTAAGTGTAGCGCAGCGGAGAGGGCTGTCTGGGAACAGTGCCCTCTGGTCGGGTAAAGGGAGCGGGTTAGTCTTCAGCAGGATGGCAGCGTGTGCCGGGCAGGGCGGTTCCAGGCTGTGTCTGTTGTTGTGCAGTTTGCGTGGTGTGTCTTGTGTGTCTTAGGACTTTGTTGGGTCTCGATGTTGCCTTTGTGCCCAAGGAGGGTGCCGTGCGCCTCAGGTGTTGTGAGTTGGGCATCATCCCTAGCATCTCGAACGCGTGTATCCGTCGACTCAGTGCCGATCGGGCACTTCTTTTCTGGCGTTACAAACGTGCGGCGTGGATCGGTCTGGCATCTGGGAGGTTTCCAGGCGGTCCTTTTTTGCGGCGTCGTTCTCGGCTGCGTCAGCAGCTCTGCTCTCTTGCGGTCCGTTTTTGTGGACTGGGCTTTCTTGCCTGCGTCCTTACGTTCGTAGGTCTTGAAGCCGGGATTGTTGCGCCTGCGTCCTCTCGGTTTTCAGAATAACCCCTTGTCGGGGGCCGTGACGTTCCTCTCTTTTTCTGGGGCTGCTGTAGAACCTCATCACGTGGCCGTCACGGTCCCGCAGGTCTTCTCGCCGGACGGCGTCTTCCGTCCGGGTGTCGTCCTTATTACCGAGAGTTCTCTCTCTCGTCTTTTATGGCACATTGTTTGTAGTGCGCTGTGGATCGTCGGGGTGTGGGTGTGTGCGTGTGGCCTGGAGCCGCCCTGCCCGGGGGGTGTAGAGTCAGGGGGTAGGTGGAGTAGTGCGAAGGGTCTGTGGCTAATGCATTGCTCTGCCTAGACTGTTGAGGCAAAGGTGGTTCAGTCGGGTTGGACGGAGTAGCTGAGGGGTTAGAGGGAAGATGTGACTGGTGGTTCTTTGACTACTTTATGGTGTTTCTGACTTCTTTTTTTTTTTTTTTTTTTTTTAACGTGAAGGTTCCAAGCGAGGAGCAATGTGGGGTATGGGCCCTGGAGCTGACTCGGGGATGGGTGGGCTGAAGGAGGGGTTATTTTTCAGGTGCTGCGTGTGGCTGGTGCGGTTCTAAGCCACCCCCGTTGTTTGCATCTTAGAGGTGGTGCGTCAGCCTCCAAGCGGGAACCCAAAGTGACGGAGGCGGGGGAGGCAAGCTGTTGAAGGTAAAGGAGGGGGAGAAGGGGATAGGTGTGGGCAGGCTGTGGTTTTGGGCAGTGTTTCAGGAAGTGCCTTTTGGCTTTGGTTTTTGTCGGTGCCGTTTGGAGGGGCAATGCCGCCCGCTGAGGAGCGTTCCTGGAAGGTGAGGTGGTTGCGGTTTGGGTTGGTGTCTCATAGCCAAGTCTTGTATGGCCATGGAGTTGCAGTGTTTCTCTTTGGTTTTGCAGGCTCTGTGCGGGTCGCATTTGGAAGCGGAGGAGCGTTTGAGGTGAGCTGGGGAGTAGGGAGCGTGGGGCTGGTGTGTTTTTGGCAAGCGCATAGGTCATTTTGTGTCTCTTTGTATCCTAGGTGCTGGAAGCGACCAGAGCCACGGCGTCGGACTCTGGCGTAGGTACGGAGCGGTTCAGTGGCATGCCTTGGCACGTCTGAGGCGGCGGATGTTGTGCGATAGCTCTGTGATGACTGCTGCGATGCCGACTGACGGCGTTGTTCTTGTTTTGCAGACGGTGGAGCGGAACCTGGTGACGGCAGGCTGAATGCAGCGGGCCGAGTGTGGTTTTCCTTGTCCAGGATGGATTTGGACTCGTGGCTGTCTGCAAGCTAAGTTGCGGCTCCGGTGCCGGAGAGGGGTCGGGGGAGGGAGGGTGCGAGGCTGGCCGTTGCGGGGTTGGGGTTTCTAAGTGTAGCGCAGCGGAGAGGGCTGTCTGGGAACAGTGCCCTCTGGTCGGGTAAAGGGAGCGGGTTAGTCTTCAGCAGGATGGCAGCGTGTGCCGGGCAGGGCGGTTCCAGGCTGTGTCTGTTGTTGTGCAGTTTGCGTGGTGTGTCTTGTGTGTCTTAGGACTTTGTTGGGTCTCGATGTTGCCTTTGTGCCCAAGGAGGGTGCCGTGCGCCTCAGGTGTTGTGAGTTGGGCATCATCCCTAGCATCTCGAACGCGTGTATCCGTCGACTCAGTGCCGATCGGGCACTTCTTTTCTGGCGTTACAAACGTGCGGCGTGGATCGGTCTGGCATCTGGGAGGTTTCCAGGCGGTCCTTTTTTGCGGCGTCGTTCTCGGCTGCGTCAGCAGCTCTGCTCTCTTGCGGTCCGTTTTTGTGGACTGGGCTTTCTTGCCTGCGTCCTTACGTTCGTAGGTCTTGAAGCCGGGATTGTTGCGCCTGCGTCCTCTCGGTTTTCAGAATAACCCCTTGTCGGGGGCCGTGACGTTCCTCTCTTTTTCTGGGGCTGCCGTAGAACCTCATCACGTGGCCGTCACGGTCCCGCAGGTCTTCTCGCCGGACGGCGTCTTCCGTCCGGGTGTCGTCCTTATTACCGAGAGTTCTCTCTCTCGTCTTTTATGGCACATTGTTTGTAGTGCGCTGTGGATCGTCGGGGTGTGGGTGTGTGCGTGTGGCCTGGAGCCGCCCTGCCCGGGGGGTGTAGAGTCAGGGGGTAGGTGGAGTAGTGCGAAGGGTCTGTGGCTAATGCATTGCTCTGCCTAGACTGTTGAGGCAAAGGTGGTTCAGTCGGGTTGGACGGAGTAGCTGAGGGGTTAGAGGGAAGATGTGACTGGTGGTTCTTTGACTACTTTATGGTGTTTCTGACTTCTTTTTTTTTTTTTTTTTTTTTAACGTGAAGGTTCCAAGCGAGGAGCAATGTGGGGTATGGGCCCTGGAGCTGACTCGGGGATGGGTGGGCTGAAGGAGGGGTTATTTTTCAGGTGCTGCGTGTGGCTGGTGCGGTTCTAAGCCACCCCCGTTGTTTGCATCTTAGAGGTGGTGCGTCAGCCTCCAAGCGGGAACCCAAAGTGACGGAGGCGGGGGAGGCAAGCTGTTGAAGGTAAAGGAGGGGGAGAAGGGGATAGGTGTGGGCAGGCTGTGGTTTTGGGCAGTGTTTCAGGAAGTGCCTTTTGGCTTTGGTTTTTGTCGGTGCCGTTTGGAGGGGCAATGCCGCCCGCTGAGGAGCGTTCCTGGAAGGTGAGGTGGTTGCGGTTTGGGTTGGTGTCTCATAGCCAAGTCTTGTATGGCCATGGAGTTGCAGTGTTTCTCTTTGGTTTTGCAGGCTCTGTGCGGGTCGCATTTGGAAGCGGAGGAGCGTTTGAGGTGAGCTGGGGAGTAGGGAGCGTGGGGCTGGTGTGTTTTTGGCAAGCGCATAGGTCATTTTGTGTCTCTTTGTATCCTAGGTGCTGGAAGCGACCAGAGCCACGGCGTCGGACTCTGGCGTAGGTACGGAGCGGTTCAGCGGCATGCCTTGGCACGTCTGAGGCGGCGGATGTTGTGCGATAGCTCTGTGATGACTGCTGCGATGCCGACTGACGGCGTTGTTCTTGTTTTGCAGACGGTGGAGCGGAACCTGGTGACGGCAGGCTGAATGCAGCGGGCCGAGTGTGGTTTTCCTTGTCCAGGATGGATTTGGACTCGTGGCTGTCTGCAAGCTAAGTTGCGGCTCCGGTGCCGGAGAGGGGTCGGGGGAGGGAGGGTGCGAGGCTGGCCGTTGCGGGGTTGGGGTTTCTAAGTGTAGCGCAGCGGAGAGGGCTGTCTGGGAACAGTGCCCTCTGGTCGGGTAAAGGGAGCGGGTTAGTCTTCAGCAGGATGGCAGCGTGTGCCGGGCAGGGCGGTTCCAGGCTGTGTCTGTTGTTGTGCAGTTTGCGTGGTGTGTCTTGTGTGTCTTAGGACTTTGTTGGGTCTCGATGTTGCCTTTGTGCCCAAGGAGGGTGCCGTGCGCCTCAGGTGTTGTGAGTTGGGCATCATCCCTAGCATCTCGAACGCGTGTATCCGTCGACTCAGTGCCGATCGGGCACTTCTTTTCTGGCGTTACAAACGTGCGGCGTGGATCGGTCTGGCATCTGGGAGGTTTCCAGGCGGTCCTTTTTTGCGGCGTCGTTCTCGGCTGCGTCAGCAGCTCTGCTCTCTTGCGGTCCGTTTTTGTGGACTGGGCTTTCTTGCCTGCGTCCTTACGTTCGTAGGTCTTGAAGCCGGGATTGTTGCGCCTGCGTCCTCTCGGTTTTCAGAATAACCCCTTGTCGGGGGCCGTGACGTTCCTCTCTTTTTCTGGGGCTGCCGTAGAACCTCATCACGTGGCCGTCACGGTCCCGCAGGTCTTCTCGCCGGACGGCGTCTTCCGTCCGGGTGTCGTCCTTATTACCGAGAGTTCTCTCTCTCGTCTTTTATGGCACATTGTTTGTAGTGCGCTGTGGATCGTCGGGGTGTGGGTGTGTGCGTGTGGCCTGGAGCCGCCCTGCCCGGGGGGTGTAGAGTCAGGGGGTAGGTGGAGTAGTGCGAAGGGTCTGTGGCTAATGCATTGCTCTGCCTAGACTGTTGAGGCAAAGGTGGTTCAGTCGGGTTGGACGGAGTAGCTGAGGGGTTAGAGGGAAGATGTGACTGGTGGTTCTTTGACTACTTTATGGTGTTTCTGACTTCTTTTTTTTTTTTTTTTTTTTAACGTGAAGGTTCCAAGCGAGGAGCAATGTGGGGTATGGGCCCTGGAGCTGACTCGGGGATGGGTGGGCTGAAGGAGGGGTTATTTTTCAGGTGCTGCGTGTGGCTGGTGCGGTTCTAAGCCACCCCCGTTGTTTGCATCTTAGAGGTGGTGCGTCAGCCTCCAAGCGGGAACCCAAAGTGACGGAGGCGGGGGAGGCAAGCTGTTGAAGGTAAAGGAGGGGGAGAAGGGGATAGGTGTGGGCAGGCTGTGGTTTTGGGCAGTGTTTCAGGAAGTGCCTTTTGGCTTTGGTTTTTGTCGGTGCCGTTTGGAGGGGCAATGCCGCCCGCTGAGGAGCGTTCCTGGAAGGTGAGGTGGTTGTGGTTTGGGTTGGTGTCTCATAGCCAAGTCTTGTATGGCCATGGAGTTGCAGTGTTTCTCTTTGGTTTTGCAGGCTCTGTGCGGGTCGCATTTGGAAGCGGAGGAGCGTTTGAGGTGAGCTGGGGAGTAGGGAGCGTGGGGCTGGTGTGTTTTTGGCAAGCGCATAGGTCATTTTGTGTCTCTTTGTATCCTAGGTGCTGGAAGCGACCAGAGCCACGGCGTCGGACTCTGGCGTAGGTACGGAGCGGTTCAGCGGCATGCCTTGGCACGTCTGAGGCGGCGGATGTTGTGCGATAGCTCTGTGATGACTGCTGCGATGCCGACTGACGGCGTTGTTCTTGTTTTGCAGACGGTGGAGCGGAACCTGGTGACGGCAGGCTGAATGCAGCGGGCCGAGTGTGGTTTTCCTTGTCCAGGATGGATTTGGACTCGTGGCTGTCTGCAAGCTAAGTTGCGGCTCCGGTGCCGGAGAGGGGTCGGGGGAGGGAGGGTGCGAGGCTGGCCGTTGCGGGGTTGGGGTTTCTAAGTGTAGCGCAGCGGAGAGGGCTGTCTGGGAACAGTGCCCTCTGGTCGGGTAAAGGGAGCGGGTTAGTCTTCAGCAGGATGGCAGCGTGTGCCGGGCAGGGCGGTTCCAGGCTGTGTCTGTTGTTGTGCAGTTTGCGTGGTGTGTCTTGTGTGTCTTAGGACTTTGTTGGGTCTCGATGTTGCCTTTGTGCCCAAGGAGGGTGCCGTGCGCCTCAGGTGTTGTGAGTTGGGCATCATCCCTAGCATCTCGAACGCGTGTATCCGTCGACTCAGTGCCGATCGGGCACTTCTTTTCTGGCGTTACAAACGTGCGGCGTGGATCGGTCTGGCATCTGGGAGGTTTCCAGGCGGTCCTTTTTTGCGGCGTCGTTCTCGGCTGCGTCAGCAGCTCTGCTCTCTTGCGGTCCGTTTTTGTGGACTGGGCTTTCTTGCCTGCGTCCTTACGTTCGTAGGTCTTGAAGCCGGGATTGTTGCGCCTGCGTCCTCTCGGTTTTCAGAATAACCCCTTGTCGGGGGCCGTGACGTTCCTCTCTTTTTCTGGGGCTGCCGTAGAACCTCATCACGTGGCCGTCACGGTCCCGCAGGTCTTCTCGCCGGACGGCGTCTTCCGTCCGGGTGTCGTCCTTATTACCGAGAGTTCTCTCTCTCGTCTTTTATGGCACATTGTTTGTAGTGCGCTGTGGATCGTCGGGGTGTGGGTGTGTGCGTGTGGCCTGGAGCCGCCCTGCCCGGGGGGTGTAGAGTCAGGGGGTAGGTGGAGTAGTGCGAAGGGTCTGTGGCTAATGCATTGCTCTGCCTAGACTGTTGAGGCAAAGGTGGTTCAGTCGGGTTGGACGGAGTAGCTGAGGGGTTAGAGGGAAGATGTGACTGGTGGTTCTTTGACTACTTTATGGTGTTTCTGACTTCTTTTTTTTTTTTTTTTTTTTAACGTGAAGGTTCCAAGCGAGGAGCAATGTGGGGTATGGGCCCTGGAGCTGACTCGGGGATGGGTGGGCTGAAGGAGGGGTTATTTTTCAGGTGCTGCGTGTGGCTGGTGCGGTTCTAAGCCACCCCCGTTGTTTGCATCTTAGAGGTGGTGCGTCAGCCTCCAAGCGGGAACCCAAAGTGACGGAGGCGGGGGAGGCAAGCTGTTGAAGGTAAAGGAGGGGGAGAAGGGGATAGGTGTGGGCAGGCTGTGGTTTTGGGCAGTGTTTCAGGAAGTGCCTTTTGGCTTTGGTTTTTGTCGGTGCCGTTTGGAGGGGCAATGCCGCCCGCTGAGGAGCGTTCCTGGAAGGTGAGGTGGTTGCGGTTTGGGTTGGTGTCTCATAGCCAAGTCTTGTATGGCCATGGAGTTGCAGTGTTTCTCTTTGGTTTTGCAGGCTCTGTGCGGGTCGCATTTGGAAGCGGAGGAGCGTTTGAGGTGAGCTGGGGAGTAGGGAGCGTGGGGCTGGTGTGTTTTTGGCAAGCGCATAGGTCATTTTGTGTCTCTTTGTATCCTAGGTGCTGGAAGCGACCAGAGCCACGGCGTCGGACTCTGGCGTAGGTACGGAGCGGTTCAGCGGCATGCCTTGGCACGTCTGAGGCGGCGGATGTTGTGCGATAGCTCTGTGATGACTGCTGCGATGCCGACTGACGGCGCTGTTCTTGTTTTGCAGACGGTGGAGCGGAACCTGGTGACGGCAGGCTGAATGCAGCGGGCCGAGTGTGGTTTTCCTTGTCCAGGATGGATTTGGACTCGTGGCTGTCTGCAAGCTAAGTTGCGGCTCCGGTGCCGGAGAGGGGTCGGGGGAGGGAGGGTGCGAGGCTGGCCGTTGCGGGGTTGGGGTTTCTAAGTGTAGCGCAGCGGAGAGGGCTGTCTGGGAACAGTGCCCTCTGGTCGGGTAAAGGGAGCGGGTTAGTCTTCAGCAGGATGGCAGCGTGTGCCGGGCAGGGCGGTTCCAGGCTGTGTCTGTTGTTGTGCAGTTTGCGTGGTGTGTCTTGTGTGTCTTAGGACTTTGTTGGGTCTCGATGACTACTTGAACACCTTTTGGTCCTGGCCCCTTTAGTGTGGCAGGAATCCCTGGACGTTCGCAATTGCTGAGCCGGGCTCCGGCTGTACCGAGGGGTGCAGGCAGGTAGTATTGGACTTTGGGAGGCTGTCGCAAGAGAGAGCGCCATCGTTTGTGGGGCTGTGAATGGGGTTGCCTGGCTCCTTGAAGAGCAGCAAGAGCTTTTGGTCCTGGCCCCTTTGGTGTGGGAGGAATCCCTGGACGTTCGCAATTGCTGAGCCGGGCTCCGGTGTACTCAGTGGCACAGGCAGCTAGTATTGGACTTTGGGAGTCTCTCGCAAGAGAGAGCGCCAGCGTTTGTGGGGCTGTGACTGGGGTTGCCTGGCTCCGTGAAGAGCAGCAAGAGCTTTTGGTCCCAGCACGTTTGGTGTGGCAGGAATCCCTGGACGTTTGCAATTGCTGAGCCGGGCTCCGGCTGTACTGAGCGGCGCAAGCAGCTAGTATTGGACTTTGGGAGTCTCTTGCAAGAGAGAGCGCGAGCGTTTGTGGGGCTGTGAATGGGGTTGCCTGGCTCCTTGAAGAGCAGCAAGAGCTTTTGGTCCTGGCCCCTTTGGTGTGGGAGGAATCCCTGGACGTTCGCAATTGCTGAGCCGGGCTCCGGTGTACTCAGCGGCACAGGCAGCTAGTATTGGACTTTGGGAGGCTGTCGCAAGAGAGAGCGCCAGCGTTTGTGGGGCTGTGAATGGGGTTGCCTGGCTCCTTGAAGAGCAGCAAGAGCTTTTGGTCCTGGCCCCTTTGGTGTGGGAGAAATCCCTGGACGTTCGCAATTGCTGAGCCGGACTCCGGCTGTACTCAGCAGCGCAGGCAGCTAGTGTTGGACTTTGGGAGGCTGTCGCAAGAGAGAGCGCCAGCGTTTGTGGGGCTGTGAATGGGGTTGCCTGGCTCCTTGAAGAGCAGCAAGAGCTTTTGGTCCTGGCCCCTTTGGTGTGGGAGGAATCCCCGGACGTTCGCAATTGCTGAGCCGGACTGCGGCTGTACCGAGGGGCGCAGGCAGCTAGTGTTGGACTTTGGGAGGCTGTCGCAAGAGAGAGCACCATCGTTTGTGGGGCTGTGAATGGGGTTGCCTGGCTCCTTGAAGAGCAGCAAGAGCTTTTGGTCCTGGCCCCTTTGGTGTGGGAGGAATCCCTGGACGTTTGCAATTGCTGAGCCGGGGTCTTGCTGTACTCACTGGTGCAGGCAGCTAGTATTGGACTTTGGGAGGCTCTCGCAAGAGAGAGTGCCATCGTTTGTGGGGCTGTGAATGGGGTTGCCTGGCTCCTTGAAGAGTAGCAAGAGCTTTTGGTCCTGGCACCTTTGGTGTGGGAGGAATCCCTGGACGTTCGCAATTGGTGAGCCGGGCTCCGGCTGTACCGAGCGGCGCAGGCAGCTAGTATTGGACTTTGGGAGGCTGTCGCAAGAGAGAGCGCCAGCGTTTGTGGGGTTGTGAATGGGGTTGCCTGGCTCCTTGAAGAGCAGCAAGAGCTTTTGGTCCTGGCCCCTTTGGTGTGGGAGGAATCCCTGGACGTTCGCAATTGCTGAGCCGGGCTCCGGTGTACTCAGTGGCACAGGCAGCTAGTATTGGACTTTGGGAGGCTGTCGCAAGAGAGAGCGCCAGCGTTTGTGGGGCTGTGAATGGGGTTGCGTGGCTCCTTGAAGAGCAGCAAGAGCTTTTGGTCCTGGCACCTTTGGTGTGGGAGGAATCCCTGGACGTTCGCAATTGGTGAGCCGGGCTCCGGCTGTACCGAGGGGTGCAGGCAGCTAGTATTGGACTTTGGGAGGCTCTCGCAAGAGAGAGCGCCAGCGTTTGTGGGGCTGTGAATGGGGTTGCCTGGCTCCTTGAAGAGCAGCAAGAGCTTTTGGTCCTGGCCCCTTTGGTGTGGCAGGAATCCCTGGACGTTCATAATTGCTGAGCCGGGCTCCGGCTGCACCGAGGGGTGCAGGCAGCTAGTATTGGACTTTGGGAGGCTGTCGCAAGAGAGAGCGCCATCGTTTGTGGGGCTGTGAATGGGGTTGCGTGGCTCCTTGAAGAGCAGCAAGAGCTTTTGGTCCTGGCACCTTTGGTGTGGGAGGAATCCCTGGACGTTTGCAATTGCTGAGCCGGGGTCCGGTGTACTCAGCGGCACAGGCAGCTAGTGTTGGACTTTGGGAGGCTGTCGCAAGAGAGAGCGCCAGCGTTTGTGGGGCTGTGAATGGGGTTGCCTGGCTCCTTGAAGAGCAGCAAGAGCTTTTGGTCCTGGCCCCTTTGGTGTGGGAGGAATCCCCGGACGTTCGCAATTGCTGAGCCGGGCTCCGGCTGTACCGATCGGCGCAGGCAGCTAGTATTGGACTTTGGGAGGCTCTCGCAAGAGAGAGCGCCAGCGTTTGTGGGGCTGTGAATGGGGTTGCCTGGCTCCTTGAAGAGCAGCAAGAGCTTTTGGTCCTGGCACCTTTGGTGTGGGAGGAATCCCTGGACGTTCGCAATTGCTGAGCCGGGCTCCGGCTGTACTCAGCAGCGCAGGCAGCTAGTATTGGACTTTGGGAGGCTGTCGCAAGAGAGAGTGCCAGCGTTTGTGGGGCTGTGAATGGGGTTGCCTGGCTCCTTGAAGAGCAGCAAGAGCTTTTGGTCCTGGCCCCTTTGGTGTGGGAGGAATCCCTGGACGTTCATAATTGCTGAGCCGGGCTCCGGCTGTACCGCGGGGCGCAGGCAGCTAGTATTGGACTTTGGGAGTCTCTCGCAAGAGAGAGCGCCATCGTTTGTGGGGCTGTGAATGGGGTTGCCTGGCTCCTTGAAGAGCAGCAAGAGCTTTTGGTCCTGGCCCCTTTGGTGTGGGAGGAATCCCTGGACGTTTGCAGTTGCTGAGCCGGGGTCTTGCTGTACTCACTGGTGCAGGCAGCTAGTATTGGACTTTGGGAGGCTGTCGCAAGAGAGAGCGCCAGCGTTTGTGGGGCTGTGAATGGGGTTGCCTGGCTCCTTGAAGAGCAGCAAGAGCTTTTGGTCCTGGCACCTTTGGTGTGGGAGGAATCCCTGGACGTTCGCAATTGCTGAGCCGGGCTCCGGCTGTACCGAGCGGCACAGGCAGCTAGTATTGGACTTTGGGAGGCTGTCGCAAGAGAGAGCGCCATCGTTTGTGGGGCTGTGAATGGGGTTGCCTTGCTCCTTAAAGAGCAGCAAGAGCTTTTGGTCCTGGCACCTTTGGTGTGGGAGGAATCCCTGGACGTTCGCAATTGCTGAGCCGGGCTCCGGTGTACTCAGTGGCACAGGCAGCTAGTGTTGGACTTTGGGAGGCTGTCGCAAGAGAGAGCGCCAGCGTTTGTGGGGCTGTGAATGGGGTTGCCTGGCTCCTTGAAGAGCAGCAAGAGCTTTTGGTCCTGGCACCTTTGGTGTGGGAGGAATCCCTAGACGTTCGCAATTGCTGAGCCGGGGTCTTGCTGTACTCAGTGGTGCAGGCAGCTAGTATTGGACTTTGGGAGGCTGTCGCAAGAGAGAGCGCCAGCGTTTGTGGGGCTGTGAATGGGGTTGCCTGGCTCCTTGAAGAGCAGCAAGAGCTTTTGGTCCTGGCCCCTTTGGTGTGGGAGGAATCCCTGGACGTTCGCAATTGGTGAGCCGGGCTCCGGCTTTACCGAGGGGTGCAGGCAGCTAGTATTGGACTTTGGGAGGCTGTCGCAAGAGAGAGCGCCATCGTTTGTGGGGCTGTGAATGGGGTTGCCTGGCTCCTTGAAGAGCAGCAAGAGCTTTTGGTCCTGGCACCTTTGGTGTGGGAGGAATCCCTGGACGTTCGCAATTGGTGAGCCGGGCTCCGGCTGTACCGAGGGGTGCAGGCAGCTAGTATTGGACTTTGGGAGGCTGTCGCAAGAGAGAGCGCCATCGTTTGTGGGGCTGTGAATGGGGTTGCCTGGCTCCTTGAAGAGCAGCAAGAGCTTTTGGTCCTGGCACCTTTGGTGTGGGAGGAATCCCTGGACGTTCGCAATTGCTGAGCCGGACTCCGGCTGTACTCAGCAGCTCAGGCAGCTAGTATTGGACTTCGGGAGGCTGTCGCAAGAGAGAGCGCCAGCGTTTGTGGGGCTGTGAATGGGGTTGCCTGGCTCCTTGAAGAGCAGCAAGAGCTTTTGGTCCTGGCCCCTTTGGTGTGGGAGGAATCCCTGGACGTTCGCAATTGCTGAGCCGGGCTCCGGCTGTACTCAGCGGCGCAGGCAGCTGGTATTGGACTTTGGGAGGCTGTCGCAAGAGAGAGCGCCAGCGTTTGTGGGGCTGTGAATGGGGTTGCCTGGCTCCTTAAAGAGCAGCAAGAGCTTTTGGTCCTGGCACCTTTGGTGTGGGAGGAATCCCTGGACGTTTGCAATTGCTGAGCCGGGGTCTTGCTGTACTCACTGGTGCAGGCAGCTAGTATTGGACTTTGGGAGGCTCTCGCAAGAGAGAGCGCCATCGTTTGTGGGGCTGTGAATGGGGTTGCCTGGCTCCTTGAAGAGCAGCAAGAGCTTTTGGTCCTGGCACCTTGGTGTGGCAGGAATCCCTGGACGTTCGCAATTGCTGAGCCGGGCTCCGGCTGTACTCAGCAGCGCAGGCAGCTAGTGTTGGACTTTGGGAGGCTGTCGCAAGAGAGAGTGCCATTGTTTGTGGGGCTGTGAATGGGGTTGCCTGGCTCCTTGAAGAGTAGCAAGAGCTTTTGGTCCTGGCCCCTTTGGTGTGGGAGGAATCCCTGGACGTTCGCAATTGCTGAGCCGGGCTCCGGTGTACTCAGCGGCACAGGCAGCTAGTATTGGACTTTGGGAGGCTGTCGCAAGAGAGAGCGCCAGCGTTTGTGGGGCTGTGAATGGGGTTGCCTGGCTCCTTGAAGAGCAGCAAGAGCTTTTGGTCCTGGCCCCTTTGGTGTGGGAGAAATCCCCGGACGTTCGCAATTGCTGAGCCGGACTCCGGCTGTACTCAGCAGCGCAGGCAGCTAGTGTTGGACTTTGGGAGGCTGTCGCAAGAGAGAGCACCATCGTTTGTGGGGCTGTGAATGGGGTTGCCTGGCTCCTTGAAGAGCAGCAAGAGCTTTTGGTCCTGGCCCCTTTGGTGTGGGAGGAATCCCTGGACGTTTGCAATTGCTGAGCCGGGGTCTTGCTGTACTCGCTGGTGCAGGCAGGTAGTATTGGACTTTGGGAGGTTCTCGCAAGAGAGAGCGCCAGCGTTTGTGGGGCTGTGAATGGGGTTGCCTGGCTCCTTAAAGAGCAGCAAGAGCTTTTGGTCCTGGCACCTTTGGTGTGGGAGGAATCCCTGGACGTTCGCAATTGCTGAGCCGGGCTCCGGCTGTACCGAGCGGCGCAGGCAGCTAGTATTGGACTTTGGGAGGCTGTCGCAAGAGAGAGCGCCATCGTTTGTGGGGCTGTGAATGGGGTTGCGTGGCTCCTTGAAGAGCAGCAAGAGCTTTTGGTCCTGGCCCCTTTGGTGTGGGAGGAATCCCTGGACGTTCGCAATTGCTGAGCCGGGCTCCGGTGTACTCAGTGGCACAGGCAGCTAGTATTGGACTTTGGGAGGCTCTCGCAAGAGAGAGTGCCAGCGTTTGTGGGGCTGTGAATGGGGTTGCCTGGCTCCTTGAAGAGCAGCAAGAGCTTTTGGTCCCGGCACCTTTGGTGTGGCAGGAATCCCTGGACGTTTGCAATTGCTGAGCCGGGCTCCGGCTGTACTCAGCGGCGCAAGCAGCCAGTACTGGACTTTGGGAGTCTCTCGCAAGAGAGAGCGCCAGCGTTTGTGGGGCTGTGAATGGGGTTGCGTGGCTCCTTGAAGAGCAGTAAGAGCTTTTGGTCCTGGCCCCTTTGGTGTGGCAGGAATCCCTGGACGTTCGCAATTGCTGAGCCGGGCTCCGGCTGTACTCAGCAGCGCAGGCAGCTAGTATTGGACTTCGGGAGGCTGTCGCAAGAGAGAGTGCCATCGTTTGTGGGGCTGTGAATGGGGTTGCCTGGCTCCTTGAAGAGCAGCAAGAGCTTTTGGTCCTGGCACCTTTGGTGTGGGAGGAATCCCTGGACGTTCATAATTGGTGAGCCGGGCTCCGGCTGTACCGAGCGGCGCAGGCAGCTAGTATTGGACTTTGGGAGGCTGTCGCAAGAGAGAGCGCCAGCGTTTGTGGGGCTGTGAATGGGGTTGCCTGGCTCCTTGAAGAGCAGCAAGAGCTTTTGGTCCTGGCCCCTTTGGTGTGGGAGGAATCCCTGGACGTTCGCAATTGCTGAGCCGGGCTCCGGTGTACTCAGTGGCACAGGCAGCTAGTATTGGACTTTGGGAGGCTCTCGCAAGAGAGAGCGCCATCGTTTGTGGGGCTGTGAATGGGGTTGCCTGGCTCCTTGAAGAGCAGCAAGAGCTTTTGGTCCCGGCACCTTTGGTGTGGCAGGAATCCCTGGACGTTTGCAATTGCTGAGCCGGGTTCCGGCTGTACCGAGCGGCACAGGCAGCCAGTACTGGAATTTTGGGAGTCTCTCGCAAGAGAGAGCGCCAGCGTTTGTGGGGCTGTGAATGGGGTTGCCTGGCTCCTTAAAGAGCAGCAAGAGCTTTTGGTCCTGGCACCTTTGGTGTGGGAGGAATCCCCGGACGTTCGCAATTGCTGAGCCGGACTGCGGCTGTACCGAGGGGCGCAGGCAGCTAGTGTTGGACTTTGGGAGGCTGTCGCAAGAGAGAGCACCAGCGTTTGTGGGGCTGTGAATGGGGTTGCCTGGCTCCTTGAAGAGCAGCAAGAGCTTTTGGTCCTGGCACCTTTGGTGTGGGAGGAATCCCTGGACGTTTGCAATTGCTGAGCCGGGGTCTTGCTGTACTCACTGGTGCAGGCAGCTAGTATTGGACTTTGGGAGGCTCTCGCAAGAGAGAGTGCCATCGTTTGTGGGGCTGTGAATGGGGTTGCCTGGCTCCTTGAAGAGCAGCAAGAGCTTTTGGTCCTGGCCCCTTTGTGTGGGAGGAATCCCTGGACGTTCGCAATTGCTGAGCCGGGCTCCGGCTGTACCGAGCGGCACAGGCAGCTAGTATTGGACTTTGGGAGGCTGTCGCAAGAGAGAGCGCCATCGTTTGTGGGGCTGTGAATGGGGTTGCCTGGCTCCTTGAAGAGCAGCAAGAGCTTTTGGTCCTGGCCCCTTTGGTGTGGGAGGAATCCCTGGACGTTCGCAATTGCTGAGCCGGGCTCCGGTGTACTCAGTGGCACAGGCAGGTAGTATTGGACTTTGGGAGGCTGTCGCAAGAGAGAGCGCCATCGTTTGTGGGGCTGTGAATGGGGTTGCCTGGCTCCTTGAAGAGCAGCAAGAGCTTTTGGTCCTGGCACCTTTGGTGTGGGAGGAATCCCTGGACGTTCGCAATTGGTGAGCCGGGCTCCGGCTGTACCGAGGGGTGCAGGCAGCTAGTATTGGACTTTGGGAGGTTCTCGCAAGAGAGAGCGCCAGCGTTTGTGGGGCTGTGAATGGGGTTGCCTGGCTCCTTAAAGAGCAGCAAGAGCTTTTGGTCCTGGCACCTTTGGTGTGGGAGGAATCCCTGGACGTTCGCAATTGCTGAGCCGGGCTCCGGCTGTACTCAGCAGCTCAGGCAGCTAGTATTGGACTTTGGGAGGCTGTCGCAAGAGAGAGCGCCAGCGTTTGTGGGGCTGTGAATGGGGTTGCCTGGCTCCTTGAAGAGCAGCAAGAGCTTTTGGTCCTGGCCCCTTTGGTGTGGGAGGAATCCCCGGACGTTCGCAATTGCTGAGCCGGGCTCCGGCTGTACTCAGCAGCGCAGGCAGCTAGTATTGGACTTTGGGAGGCTGTCGCAAGAGAGAGTGCCATCGTTTGTGGGGCTGTGAATGGGGTTGCCTGGCTCCTTGAAGAGCAGCAAGAGTTTTTGGTCCTGGCACCTTTGGTGTGGGAGGAATCCCTGGACGTTCATAATTGCTGAGCCGGGCTCCGGCTGTACCGAGCGGCGCAGGCAGCTAGTGTTGGACTTTGGGAGGCTGTCGCAAGAGAGAGCGCCAGCGTTTGTGGGGCTGTGAATGGGGTTGCCTGGCTCCTTGAAGAGCAGCAAGAGCTTTTGGTCCTGGCCCCTTTGGTGTGGGAGGAATCCCTGGACGTTCGCAATTGCTGAGCCGGGCTCCGGTGTACTCAGTGGCACAGGCAGCTAGTATTGGACTTTGGGAGGCTGTCGCAAGAGTGAGCGCCAGCGTTTGTGGGGCTGTGAATGGGGTTGCCTGGCTCCTTGAAGAGCAGCAAGAGCTTTTGGTCCCGGCACCTTTGGTGTGGCAGGAATCCCTGGACGTTTGCAATTGCTGAGCCGGGCTCCGGCTGTACTCAGCGGCGCAAGCAGCCAGTACTGGACTTTGGGAGTCTCTCGCAAGAGAGAGCGCCATCGTTTGTGGGGCTGTGAATGGGGTTGCCTGGCTCCTTAAAGAGCAGCAAGAGCTTTTGGTCCTGGCACCTTTGGTGTGGGAGGAATCCCCGGACGTTCGCAGTTGCTGAGCCGGACTGCGGCTGTACCGAGGGGCGCAGGCAGCTAGTGTTGGACTTTGGGAGGCTGTCGCAAGAGAGAGCACCATCGTTTGTGGGGCTGTGAATGGGGTTGCCTGGCTCCTTGAAGAGCAGCAAGAGCTTTTGGTCCTGGCACCTTTGGTGTGGGAGGAATCCCCGGACGTTCGCAGTTGCTGAGCCGGGCTCCGGCTGTACCGAGGGGTGCAGGCAGCTAGTGTTGGACTTTGGGAGGCTCTCGCAAGAGAGAGTGCCATCGTTTGTGGGGCTGTGAACGGGGTTGCCTGGCTCCTTGAAGAGTAGCAAGAGCTTTTGGTCCTGGCCCCTTTGGTGTGGGAGGAATCCCTGGACGTTCGCAATTGCTGAGCCGGGCTCCGGCTGTACCGAGGGGCGCAGGCAGCTAGTATTGGACTTTGGGAGGCTGTCGCAAGAGAGAGCGCCATCGTTTGTGGGGCTGTGAATGCGGTTCCCTGGCTCCTTGAAGAGCAGCAAGAGCTTTTGGTCCTGGCCCCTTTGGTGTGGGAGGAATCCCTGGACGTTTGCAGTTGCTGAGCCGGGGTCTTGCTGTACTCACTGGTGCAGGCAGGTAGTATTGGACTTTGGGAGGCTGTCGCAAGAGAGAGCGCCAGCGTTTGTGGGGCTGTGAATGGGGTTGCCTGGCTCCTTAAAGAGCAGCAAGAGCTTTTGGTCCTGGCCCCTTTGTGTGGGAGGAATCCCTGGACGTTCGCAATTGCTGAGCCGGGCTCCGGCTGTACCGAGCGGCACAGGCAGCTAGTATTGGACTTTGGGAGGCTGTCGCAAGAGAGAGCGCCAGCGTTTGTGGGGCTGTGAATGGGGTTGCCTGGCTCCTTGAAGAGCAGCAAGAGCTTTTGGTCCTGGCCCCTTTGGTGTGGGAGGAATCCCTGGACGTTCGCAATTGCTGAGCCGGGCTCCGGTGTACTCAGTGGCACAGGCAGCTAGTATTGGACTTTGGGAGGCTGTCGCAAGAGAGAGCGCCAGCGTTTGTGGGGCTGTGAATGGGGTTGCGTGGCTCCTTGAAGAGCAGCAAGAGCTTTTGGTCCTGGCACCTTTGGTGTGGGAGGAATCCCTGGACGTTTGCAGTTGCTGAGCCGGTGTCTTGCTGTACTCACTGGTGCAGGCAGGTAGTATTGGACTTTGGGAGGCTGTCGCAAGAGAGAGCGCCAGCGTTTGTGGGGCTGTGAATGGGGTTGCCTGGCTCCTTGAAGAGCAGCAAGAGCTTTTGGTCCTGGCACCTTTGGTGTGGGAGGAATCCCTGGACGTTCGCAATTGCTGAGCCGGGCTCCGGCTGTACCGATCGGCGCAGGCAGCTAGTATTGGACTTTGGGAGGCTCTCGCAAGAGAGAGCGCCAGCGTTTGTGGGGCTGTGAATGGGGTTGCCTGGCTCCTTGAAGAGCAGCAAGAGCTTTTGGTCCTGGCATCTTTGGTGTGGCAGGAATCCCTGGACGTTCGCAATTGCTGAGCCGGGCTCTGGCTGTACTCAGCAGCGCAGGCAGCTAGTATTGGACTTTGGGAGGCTGTCGCAAGAGAGAGTGCCATCGTTTGTGGGGCTGTGAATGGGGTTGCCTGGCTCCTTGAAGAGCAGCAAGAGTTTTTGGTCCTGGCACCTTTGGTGTGGGAGGAATCCCTGGACGTTCATAATTGCTGAGCCGGGCTCCGGCTGTACCGAGCGGCGCAGGCAGCTAGTGTTGGACTTTGGGAGGCTGTCGCAAGAGAGAGCGCCAGCGTTTGTGGGGCTGTGAATGGGGTTGCCTGGCTCCTTGAAGAGCAGCAAGAGCTTTTGGTCCTGGCCCCTTTGGTGTGGGAGGAATCCCTGGACGTTCGCAATTGCTGAGCCGGGCTCCGGTGTACTCAGTGGCACAGGCAGCTAGTATTGGACTTTGGGAGGCTGTCGCAAGAGAGAGTGCCAGCGTTTGTGGGGCTGTGAATGGGGTTGCCTGGCTCCTTGAAGAGCAGCAAGAGCTTTTGGTCCCGGCACCTTTGGTGTGGCAGGAATCCCTGGACGTTTGCAATTGCTGAGCCGGGTTCCGGCTGTACCGAGCGGCACAGGCAGCCAGTACTGGACTTTGGGAGTCTCTCGCAAGAGAGAGCGCCAGCGTTTGTGGGGCTGTGAATGGGGTTGCCTGGCTCCTTGAAGAGCAGCAAGAGCTTTTGGTCCTGGCACCTTTGGTGTGGGAGGAATCCCCGGACGTTCGCAATTGCTGAGCCGGACTGCGGCTGTACCGAGGGGCGCAGGCAGCTAGTGTTGGACTTTGGGAGGCTGTCGCAAGAGAGAGCACCAGCGTTTGTGGGGCTGTGAATGGGGTTGCCTGGCTCCTTGAAGAGCAGCAAGAGCTTTTGGTCCTGGCACCTTTGGTGTGGGAGGAATCCCTGGACGTTTGCAATTGCTGAGCCGGGGTCTTGCTGTACTCACTGGTGCAGGCAGCTAGTATTGGACTTTGGGAGGCTCTCGCAAGAGAGAGTGCCATCGTTTGTGGGGCTGTGAACGGGGTTGCCTGGCTCCTTGAAGAGTAGCAAGAGCTTTTGGTCCTGGCCCCTTTGGTGTGGGAGGAATCCCTGGACGTTCGCAATTGCTGAGCCGGGCTCCGGCTGTACCGAGGGGCGCAGGCAGCTAGTATTGGACTTTGGGAGGCTGTCGCAAGAGAGAGCGCCATCGTTTGTGGGGCTGTGAATGGGGTTGCGTGGCTCCTTGAAGAGCAGCAAGAGCTTTTGGTCCTGGCCCCTTGGGTGTGGGAGGAATCCCTGGACGTTTGCAGTTGCTGAGCCGGGGTCTTGCTGTACTCACTGGTGCAGGCAGCTAGTATTGGACTTTGGGAGGCTGTCGCAAGAGAGAGCGCCAGCGTTTGTGGGGCTGTGAATGGGGTTGCCTGGCTCCTTAAAGAGCAGCAAGAGCTTTTGGTCCTGGCCCCTTTGTGTGGGAGGAATCCCTGGACGTTCGCAATTGCTGAGCCGGGCTCCGGCTGTACCGAGCGGCACAGGCAGCTAGTATTGGACTTTGGGAGGCTGTCGCAAGAGAGAGCGCCATCGTTTGTGGGGCTGTGAATGGGGTTGCCTGGCTCCTTGAAGAGCAGCAAGAGCTTTTGGTCCTGGCCCCTTTGGTGTGGGAGGAATCCCTGGACGTTCGCAATTGCTGAGCCGGGCTCCGGTGTACTCAGTGGCACAGGCAGGTAGTATTGGACTTTGGGAGGCTGTCGCAAGAGAGAGCGCCATCGTTTGTGGGGCTGTGAATGGGGTTGCCTGGCTCCTTGAAGAGCAGCAAGAGCTTTTGGTCCTGGCACCTTTGGTGTGGGAGGAATCCCTGGACGTTCGCAAGTGGTGAGCCGGGCTCCGGCTGTACCGAGGGGTGCAGGCAGCTAGTATTGGACTTTGGGAGGTTCTCGCAAGAGAGAGCGCCAGCGTTTGTGGGGCTGTGAATGGGGTTGCCTGGCTCCTTAAAGAGCAGCAAGAGCTTTTGGTCCTGGCACCTTTGGTGTGGGAGGAATCCCTGGACGTTCGCAATTGCTGAGCCGGGCTCCGGCTGTACTCAGCAGCTCAGGCAGCTGGTATTGGACTTTGGGAGGCTGTCGCAAGAGAGAGCGCCAGCGTTTGTGGGGCTGTGAATGGGGTTGCCTGGCTCCTTGAAGAGCAGCAAGAGCTTTTGGTCCTGGCCCCTTTGGTGTGGGAGGAATCCCCGGACGTTCGCAATTGCTGAGCCGGGCTCCGGCTGTACTCAGCAGCGCAGGCAGCTAGTATTGGACTTTGGGAGGCTGTCGCAAGAGAGAGTGCCATCGTTTGTGGGGCTGTGAATGGGGTTGCCTGGCTCCTTGAAGAGCAGCAAGAGTTTTTGGTCCTGGCACCTTTGGTGTGGGAGGAATCCCTGGACGTTCATAATTGCTGAGCCGGGCTCCGGCTGTACCGAGCGGCGCAGGCAGCTAGTGTTGGACTTTGGGAGGCTGTCGCAAGAGAGAGCGCCAGCGTTTGTGGGGCTGTGAATGGGGTTGCCTGGCTCCTTGAAGAGCAGCAAGAGCTTTTGGTCCTGGCCCCTTTGGTGTGGGAGGAATCCCTGGACGTTCGCAATTGCTGAGCCGGGCTCCGGTGTACTCAGTGGCACAGGCAGCTAGTATTGGACTTTGGGAGGCTGTCGCAAGAGTGAGCGCCAGCGTTTGTGGGGCTGTGAATGGGGTTGCCTGGCTCCTTGAAGAGCAGCAAGAGCTTTTGGTCCCGGCACCTTTGGTGTGGCAGGAATCCCTGGACGTTTGCAATTGCTGAGCCGGGCTCCGGCTGTACTCAGCGGCGCAAGCAGCCAGTACTGGACTTTGGGAGTCTCTCGCAAGAGAGAGCGCCATCGTTTGTGGGGCTGTGAATGGGGTTGCCTGGCTCCTTAAAGAGCAGCAAGAGCTTTTGGTCCTGGCACCTTTGGTGTGGGAGGAATCCCCGGACGTTCGCAGTTGCTGAGCCGGACTGCGGCTGTACCGAGGGGCGCAGGCAGCTAGTGTTGGACTTTGGGAGGCTGTCGCAAGAGAGAGCACCATCGTTTGTGGGGCTGTGAATGGGGTTGCCTGGCTCCTTGAAGAGCAGCAAGAGCTTTTGGTCCTGGCACCTTTGGTGTGGGAGGAATCCCCGGACGTTCGCAGTTGCTGAGCCGGGCTCCGGCTGTACCGAGGGGTGCAGGCAGCTAGTGTTGGACTTTGGGAGGCTGTCGCAAGAGAGAGTGCCATCGTTTGTGGGGCTGTGAACGGGGTTGCCTGGCTCCTTGAAGAGTAGCAAGAGCTTTTGGTCCTGGCCCCTTTGGTGTGGGAGGAATCCCTGGACGTTCGCAATTGCTGAGCCGGGCTCCGGCTGTACCGAGGGGCGCAGGCAGCTAGTATTGGACTTTGGGAGGCTGTCGCAAGAGAGAGCGCCAGCGTTTGTGGGGCTGTGAATGCGGTTCCCTGGCTCCTTGAAGAGCAGCAAGAGCTTTTGGTCCTGGCCCCTTTGGTGTGGGAGGAATCCCTGGACGTTTGCAGTTGCTGAGCCGGGGTCTTGCTGTACTCACTGGTGCAGGCAGGTAGTATTGGACTTTGGGAGGCTGTCGCAAGAGAGAGCGCCAGCGTTTGTGGGGCTGTGAATGGGGTTGCCTGGCTCCTTAAAGAGCAGCAAGAGCTTTTGGTCCTGGCCCCTTTGTGTGGGAGGAATCCCTGGACGTTCGCAATTGCTGAGCCGGGCTCCGGCTGTACCGAGCGGCACAGGCAGCTAGTATTGGACTTTGGGAGGCTGTCGCAAGAGAGAGCGCCAGCGTTTGTGGGGCTGTGAATGGGGTTGCCTGGCTCCTTGAAGAGCAGCAAGAGCTTTTGGTCCTGGCCCCTTTGGTGTGGGAGGAATCCCTGGACGTTCGCAATTGCTGAGCCGGGCTCCGGTGTACTCAGTGGCACAGGCAGCTAGTATTGGACTTTGGGAGGCTGTCGCAAGAGAGAGCGCCAGCGTTTGTGGGGCTGTGAATGGGGTTGCCTGGCTCCTTGAAGAGCAGCAAGAGCTTTTGGTCCTGGCACCTTTGGTGTGGGAGGAATCCCTGGACGTTCGCAATTGGTGAGCCGGGCTCCGGCTGTACCGAGGGGTGCAGGCAGCTAGTATTGGACTTTGGGAGGTTCTCGCAAGAGAGAGCGCCAGCGTTTGTGGGGCTGTGAATGGGGTTGCCTGGCTCCTTAAAGAGCAGCAAGAGCTTTTGGTCCTGGCACCTTTGGTGTGGGAGGAATCCCTGGACGTTCGCAATTGCTGAGCCGGGCTCCGGCTGTACTCAGCAGCTCAGGCAGCTGGTATTGGACTTTGGGAGGCTGTCGCAAGAGAGAGCGCCAGCGTTTGTGGGGCTGTGAATGGGGTTGCGTGGCTCCTTGAAGAGCAGCAAGAGCTTTTGGTCCTGGCACCTTTGGTGTGGGAGGAATCCCTGGACGTTTGCAGTTGCTGAGCCGGTGTCTTGCTGTACTCACTGGTGCAGGCAGGTAGTATTGGACTTTGGGAGGCTGTCGCAAGAGAGAGCGCCAGCGTTTGTGGGGCTGTGAATGGGGTTGCCTGGCTCCTTGAAGAGCAGCAAGAGCTTTTGGTCCTGGCACCTTTGGTGTGGGAGGAATCCCTGGACGTTCGCAATTGCTGAGCCGGGCTCCGGCTGTACCGATCGGCGCAGGCAGCTAGTATTGGACTTTGGGAGGCTCTCGCAAGAGAGAGCGCCAGCGTTTGTGGGGCTGTGAATGGGGTTGCCTGGCTCCTTGAAGAGCAGCAAGAGCTTTTGGTCCTGGCATCTTTGGTGTGGCAGGAATCCCTGGACGTTCGCAATTGCTGAGCCGGGCTCCGGCTGTACTCAGCAGCGCAGGCAGCTAGTATTGGACTTTGGGAGGCTGTCGCAAGAGAGAGTGCCATCGTTTGTGGGGCTGTGAATGGGGTTGCCTGGCTCCTTGAAGAGCAGCAAGAGTTTTTGGTCCTGGCACCTTTGGTGTGGGAGGAATCCCTGGACGTTCATAATTGCTGAGCCGGGCTCCGGCTGTACCGAGCGGCGCAGGCAGCTAGTGTTGGACTTTGGGAGGCTGTCGCAAGAGAGAGCGCCAGCGTTTGTGGGGCTGTGAATGGGGTTGCCTGGCTCCTTGAAGAGCAGCAAGAGCTTTTGGTCCTGGCCCCTTTGGTGTGGGAGGAATCCCTGGACGTTCGCAATTGCTGAGCCGGGCTCCGGCTGTACTCAGTGGCACAGGAAGCTAGTATTGGACTTTGGGAGGCTGTCGCAAGAGTGAGCGCCAGCGTTTGTGGGGCTGTGAATGGGGTTGCCTGGCTCCTTGAAGAGCAGCAAGAGCTTTTGGTCCCGGCACCTTTGGTGTGGCAGGAATCCCTGGACGTTTGCAATTGCTGAGCCGGGCTCCGGCTGTACTCAGCAGCTCAGGCAGCTGGTATTGGACTTTGGGAGGCTGTCGCAAGAGAGAGCGCCAGCGTTTGTGGGGCTGTGAATGGGGTTGCGTGGCTCCTTGAAGAGCAGCAAGAGCTTTTGGTCCTGGCACCTTTGGTGTGGGAGGAATCCCTGGACGTTCGCAGTTGCTGAGCCGGACTGCGGCTGTACCGAGGGGCGCAGGCAGCTAGTGTTGGACTTTGGGAGGCTGTCGCAAGAGAGAGCGCCAGCGTTTGTGGGGCTGTGAATGGGGTTGCCTGGCTCCTTGAAGAGCAGCAAGAGCTTTTGGTCCTGGCCCCTTTGGTGTGGGAGGAATCCCTGGACGTTTGCAATTGCTGAGCCGGGGTCTTGCTGTACTCACTGGTGCAGGCAGCTAGTATTGGACTTTGGGAGGCTGTCGCAAGAGAGAGTGCCATCGTTTGTGGGGCTGTGAACAGGGTTGCCTGGCTCCTTGAAGAGTAGCAAGAGCTTTTGGTCCTGGCACCTTTGGTGTGGGAGGAATCCCTGGACGTTCGCAATTGGTGAGCCGGGCTCCGGCTGTACCGAGGGGTGCAGGCAGGTAGTATTGGACTTTGGGAGGCTGTCGCAAGAGAGAGCGCCATCGTTTGTGGGGCTGTGAATGGGGTTGCCTGGCTCCTTAAAGAGCAGCAAGAGCTTTTGGTCCTGGCCCCTTTGGTGTGGGAGGAATCCCTGGACATTCATAATTGCTGAGCCGGGCTCCGGCTGTACCGAGGGGCGCAGGCAGCTAGTGTTGGACTTTGGGAGGCTGTCGCAAGAGAGAGCGCCAGCGTTTGTGGGGCTGTGAATGGGGTTGCCTGGCTCCTTGAAGAGCAGCAAGAGCTTTTGGTCCTGGCCCCTTTGGTGTGGGAGGAATCCCTGGACGTTTGCAGTTGCTGAGCCGGGGTCTTGCTGTACTCACTGGTGCAGGCAGGTAGTATTGGACTTTGGGAGGCTGTCGCAAGAGAGAGCGCCAGCGTTTGTGGGGCTGTGAATGGGGTTGCCTGGCTCCTTAAAGAGCAGCAAGAGCTTTTGGTCCTGGCACCTTTGGTGTGGGAGGAATCCCTGGACGTTCGCAATTGCTGAGCCGGGCTCTGGCTGTACCGAGCGGCACAGGCAGCTAGTATTGGACTCTGGGAGGCTGTCGCAAGAGAGAGCGCCAGCGTTTGTGGGGCTGTGAATGGGGTTGCCTGGCTCCTTGAAGAGCAGCAAGAGCTTTTGGTCCTGGCCCCTTTGGTGTGGGAGGAATCCCTGGACGTTCGCAATTGCTGAGCCGGGCTCCGGTGTACTCAGTGGCACAGGCAGCTAGTATTGGACTTTGGGAGGCTGTCGCAAGAGAGAGCGCCATCGTTTGTGGGGCTGTGAATGGGGTTGCGTGGCTCCTTGAAGAGCAGCAAGAGCTTTTGGTCCTGGCCCCTTTGGTGTGGCAGGAATCCCTGGACGTTCGCAATTGCTGAGCCTGGCTCCGGCTGTACCGAGGGGTGCAGGCAGCTAGTATTGGACTTTGGGAGGCTGTCGCAAGAGAGAGCGCCAGCGTTTGTGGGGCTGTGACTGGGGTTGCGTGGCTCCTTAAAGAGCAGCAAGAGCTTTTGGTCCTGGCACCTTTGGTGTGGGAGGAATCCCTGGACGTTCGCAATTGCTGAGCCGGGCTCCGGCTGTACCGAGGGGTGCAGGCAGCTAGTATTGGACTTTGGGAGGCTGTCGCAAGAGAGAGCGCCAGCGTTTGTGGGGCTGTGAATGGGGTTGCCTGGCTCCTTGAAGAGCAGCAAGAGCTTTTGGTCCTGGCCCCTTTGGTGTGGCAGGAATCCCTGGACGTTCATAATTGCTGAGCCGGGCTCCGGCTGTACTCAGCAGCTGAGGCAGCTAGTATTGGACTTTGGGAGGCTGTCGCAAGAGAGAGCGCCAGCGTTTGTGGGGCTGTGAATGGGGTTGCCTGGCTCCTTGAAGAGCAGCAAGAGCTTTTGGTCCTGGCCCCTTTGGTGTGGGAGGAATCCCTGGACGTTCATAATTGCTGAGCCGGGCTCCGGTGTACTCAGTGGCACAGGCAGCTAGTATTGGACTTTGGGAGGCTCTCGCAAGAGAGAGCGCCAGCGTTTGTGGGGCTGTGAATGGGGTTGCCTGGCTCCTTGAAGAGCAGCAAGAGCTTTTGGTCCCGGCACCTTTGGTGTGGCAGGAATCCCTGGACGTTTGCAATTGCTGAGCCGGGCTCCGGCTGTACTCAGCGGCGCAAGCAGCCAGTACTGGACTTTGGGAGTCTCTCGCAAGAGAGAGCGCCAGCGTTTGTGGGGCTGTGAATGGGGTTGCCTGGCTCCTTAAAGAGCAGCAAGAGCTTTTGGTCCTGGCACCTTTGGTGTGGGAGGAATCCCTGGACGTTCGCAGTTGCTGAGCCGGACTGCGGCTGTACCGAGGGGCGCAGGCAGCTAGTGTTGGACTTTGGGAGGCTGTCGCAAGAGAGAGCACCATCGTTTGTGGGGCTGTGAATGGGGTTGCCTGGCTCCTTGAAGAGCAGCAAGAGCTTTTGGTCCTGGCACCTTTGGTGTGGGAGGAATCCCTGGACGTTTGCAATTGCTGAGCCGGGGTCTTGCTGTACTCACTGGTGCAGGCAGCTAGTATTGGACTTTGGGAGGCTGTCGCAAGAGAGAGTGCCATCGTTTGTGGGGCTGTGAACGGGGTTGCCTGGCTCCTTGAAGAGTAGCAAGAGCTTTTGGTCCTGGCACCTTTGGTGTGGGAGGAATCCCTGGACGTTCGCAATTGGTGAGCCGGGCTCCGGCTGTACCGAGGGGTGCAGGCAGCTAGTATTGGACTTTGGGAGGCTGTCGCAAGAGAGAGCGCCATCGTTTGTGGGGCTGTGAATGGGGTTGCCTGGCTCCTTGAAGAGCAGCAAGAGCTTTTGGTCCTGGCCCCTTTGGTGTGGGAGGAATCCCTGGACGTTCATAATTGCTGAGCCGGGCTCCGGCTGTACCGAGGGGCGCAGGCAGCTAGTATTGGACTTTGGGAGGCTGTCGCAAGAGAGAGCGCCATCGTTTGTGGGGCTGTGAATGGGGTTGCCTGGCTCCTTGAAGAGCAGCAAGAGCTTTTGGTCCTGGCCCCTTTGGTGTGGGAGGAATCCCTGGACGTTTGCAGTTGCTGAGCCGGGGTCTTGCTGTACTCACTGGTGCAGGCAGCTGGTATTGGACTTTGGGAGGCTGTCGCAAGAGAGAGCGCCAGCGTTTGTGGGGCTGTGAATGGGGTTGCCTGGCTCCTTGAAGAGCAGCAAGAGCTTTTGGTCCTGGCACCTTTGGTGTGGGAGGAATCCCTGGACGTTCGCAATTGCTGAGCCGGGCTCCGGCTGTACCGAGCGGCACAGGCAGCTAGTATTGGACTTTGGGAGGCTGTCGCAAGAGAGAGCGCCAGCGTTTGTGGGGCTGTGAATGGGGTTGCCTGGCTCCTTGAAGAGCAGCAAGAGCTTTTGGTCCTGGCCCCTTTGGTGTGGGAGGAATCCCTGGACGTTCGCAATTGCTGAGCTGGGGTCCGGTGTACTCAGTGGCACAGGCAGCTAGTATTGGACTTTGGGAGGCTGTCGCAAGAGAGAGCGCCAGCGTTTGTGGGGCTGTGAATGGGGTTGCGTGGCTCCTTGAAGAGCAGCAAGAGCTTTTGGTCCTGGCATCTTTGGTGTGGCAGGAATCCCTGGACGTTCGCAATTGCTGAGCCGGGCTCCGGCTGTACCGAGGGGTGCAGGCAGCTAGTATTGGACTTTGGGAGGCTGTCGCAAGAGAGAGCGCCAGCGTTTGTGGGGCTGTGAATGGGGTTGCCTGGCTCCTTAAAGAGCAGCAAGAGCTTTTGGTCCTGGCCCCTTTGGTGTGGGAGGAATCCCTGGACGTTCGCAGTTGCTGAGCCGGGCTCCGGCTGTACCGAGGGGTGCAGGCAGCTAGTATTGGACTTTGGGAGGCTGTCGCAAGAGAGAGCGCCATCGTTTGTGGGGCTGTGAATGGGGTTGCCTGGCTCCTTGAAGAGCAGCAAGAGCTTTTGGTCCTGGCACCTTTGGTGTGGGAGGAATCCCTGGACGTTTGCAGTTGCTGAGCCGGGCTCCGGCTGTACTGAGCGGCACAGGCAGCTAGTATTGGACTTTGGGAGGCTGTCGCAAGAGAGAGCGCCAGCGTTTGTGGGGCTGTGAATGGGGTTGCCTGGCTCCTTGAAGAGCAGCAAGAGCTTTTGGTCCTGGCCCCTTTGGTGTGGGAGGAATCCCTGGACGTTCGCAATTGCTGAGCCGGGCTCCGGCTGTACCGAGGGGCGCAGGCAGCTAGTATTGGACTTTGGGAGGCTGTCGCAAGAGAGAGCGCCAGCGTTTGTGGGGCTGTGAATGCGGTTCCCTGGCTCCTTGAAGAGCAGCAAGAGCTTTTGGTCCTGGCCCCTTTGGTGTGGGAGGAATCCCTGGACGTTTGCAGTTGCTGAGCCGGGGTCTTGCTGTACTCACTGGTGCAGGCAGGTAGTATTGGACTTTGGGAGGCTGTCGCAAGAGAGAGCGCCAGCGTTTGTGGGGCTGTGAATGGGGTTGCCTGGCTCCTTGAAGAGCAGCAAGAGCTTTTGGTCCTGGCCCCTTTGGTGTGGGAGGAATCCCTGGACGTTTGCAATTGCTGAGCCTGGGTCCGGCTGTACCGAGGGGTGCAGGCAGCTAGTATTGGACTTTGGGAGGCTGTCGCAAGAGAGAGCACCAGCGTTTGTGGGGCTGTGACTGGGGTTGCCTGGCTCCTTGAAGAGCAGCAAGAGCTTTTGGTCCTGGCACCTTTGGTGTGGGAGGAATCCCTGGACGTTCGCAATTGCTGAGCCGGGCTACGGCTGTACCGAGGGGTGCAGGCAGGTAGTGTTGGACTTTGGGAGGCTGTCGCAAGAGAGAGCACCATCGTTTGTGGGGCTGTGAATGGGGTTGCCTGGCTCCTTGAAGAGCAGCAAGAGCTTTTGGTCCTGGCACCTTTGGTGTGGGAGGAATCCCTGGACGTTTGCAATTGCTGAGCCGGGCTCCGGCTGTACCGAGCCGCGCAGGCAGCTAGTATTCGACTTTGGGAGGCTGTCGCAAGAGAGAGCGCCAGCGTTTGTGGGGCTGTGAATGGGGTTGCCTGGCTCCTTAAAGAGCAGCAAGAGCTTTTGGTCCTGGCACCTTTGGTGTGGGAGGAATCCCTGGACGTTCGCAATTGCTGAGCCGGGCTCCGGCTGTACCGAGGGGTGCAGGCAGCTAGTGTTGGACTTTGGGAGGCTGTCGCAAGAGAGAGCACCATCGTTTGTGGGGCTGTGAATGGGGTTGCCTGGCTCCTTGAAGAGCAGCAAGAGCTTTTGGTCCTGGCCCCTTTGGTGTGGGAGGAATCCCTGGACGTTCGCAATTGCTGAGCCGGGCTTCGGCTGTACTGAGCGGCACAGGCAGCTAGTATTGGACTTTGGGAGGCTGTCGCAAGAGAGAGCACCAGCGTTTGTGGGGCTGTGAATGGGGTTGCGTGGCTCCTTGAAGAGCAGCAAGAGTTTTTGGTCCTGGCACCTTTGGTGTGGGAGGAATACCTGGACGTTTGCAATTGCTGAGCCGGGCTCCGTCTGTACTCAGCGGCAAAGGCAGTTAGTATTGGACTTTGGGAGGCTGTCGCAAGAGAGAGCGCCATCGTTTGTGGGGCTGTGAATGGGGTTGCGTGGCTCCTTGAAGAGCAGCAAGAGCTTTTGGTCCTGGCCCCTTTGGTGTGGGAGGAATCCCCGGACATTTGCAGTTCCTGAGCCGGGCTCCGGCTGTACTCATTGGCGCAGGCAGCTGGTATTGGACTTTGGGAGGCTCTCGCAAGAGAGAGCGCCAGCGTTTGTGGGGCTGTGAATGGGGTTGCCTGGCTCCTTGAAGAGCAGCAAGAGCTTTTGGTCCTGGCCCCTTTGGTGTGGGAGGAATCCCTGGACGTTTGCAATTGCTGAGCCTGGGTCCGGCTGTACCGAGGGGTGCAGGCAGCTAGTATTGGACTTTGGGAGGCTGTCGCAAGAGAGAGCGCCATCGTTTGTGGGGCTGTGAATGGGGTTGCCTGGCTCCTTGAAGAGCAGCAAGAGCTTTTGGTCCTGGCCCCTTTGGTGTGGGAGGAATCCCTGGACGTTTGCAATTGCTGAGCCGGGCTCCGGCTGTACCGAGGGGTGCAGGCAGCTAGTGTTGGACTTTGGGAGGCTGTCGCAAGAGAGAGCGCCAGCGTTTGTGGGGCTGTGAATGGGGTTGCCTGGCTCCTTGAAGAGCAGCAAGAGCTTTTGGTCCTGGCACCTTTGGTGTGGGAGGAATCCCTGGACGTTTGCAATTGCTGAGCCGGGGTCTTGCTGTACTCAGTGGTGCAGGCAGCTAGTATTGGACTTTGGGAGGCTGTCGCAAGAGAGAGCGCCAGCGTTTGTGGGGCTGTGAATGGGGTTGCCTGGCTCCTTGAAGAGCAGCAAGAGCTTTTGGTCCTGGCACCTTTGGTGTGGGAGGAATGCCCGGACACTGGCAGTTCCTGAGCCGGGCTCCGGCTGTACTCAGCGGCGCAGGCAGCTGGTATTGGACTTTGGGAAGCTGTCGCAAGAGAGAGCGCCAGCGTTTGTGGGGCTGTGAATGGGGTTGCCTGGCTCCTTGAAGAGCAGCAAGAGCTTTTGGTCCTGGCACCTTTGGTGTGGGAGGAATCCCTGGACGTTTGCAATTGCTGAGCCGGGGTCCGGTGTACTCAGCGGCACAGGCAGCTAGTATTGGACTTTGGGAGGCTGTCGCAAGAGAGAGCGCCAGCGTTTGTGGGGCTGTGAATGGGGTTGCCTGGCTCCTTGAAGAGCAGCAAGAGCTTTTGGTCCTGGCACCTTTGGTGTGGGAGGAATCCCCGGACGTTCGCAATTGGTGAGCCGGGCTCCGGCTGTACTCAGCGGCGCAGGCAGCTAGTATTGGACTTTGGGAGGCTGTCGCAAGAGAGAGCGCCATCGTTTGTGGGGGTGTGAATGGGGTTGCCTGGCTCCTTGAAGAGCAGCAAGAGCTTTTGGTCCTGGCACCTTTGGTGTGGGAGGAATCCCTGGACGTTCGCAATTGCTGAGCCGGGCTCCGGCGGTACCGAGGGGTGCAGGCAGCTAGTATTGGACTTTGGGAGGCTGTCGCAAGAGAGAGCGCCAGCGTTTGTGGGGCTGTGAATGGGGTTGCCTGGCTCCTTGAAGAGCAGCAAGAGCTTTTGGTCCTGGCACCTTTGGTGTGGGAGGAATCCCTGGATGTTCATAATTGGTGAGCAGGGCTCCGGCTGTACCGAGCGGCACAGGCAGCTAGTATTGGACTTTGGGAGGCTCGTGCAAGAGAGAGCGCCATCGTTTGTGGGGCTGTGAATGGGGTTGCCTGGCTCCTTGAAGAGCAGCAAGAGCTTTTGGTCCTGGCCCCTTTGGTGTGGGAGGAATCCCCGGACATTCGCAGTTCCTGAGCCGGGCTCCGGCCGTACGGAGGGGTGCAGGCAGCTAGTATTGGACTTTGGGAGGCTGTCGCAAGAGAGAGCGCCAGCGTTTGTGGGGCTGTGACTGGGGTTGCCTGGCTCCTTGAAGAGCAGCAAGAGCTTTTGGTCCTGGCACCTTTGGTGTGGCAGGAATCCCTGGACGTTTGCAATTGCTGAGCTGGGCTACGGCTGTACCGAGGGGTGCAGGCAGCTAGTATTGTACTTTGGGAGGCTGTCGCAAGAGAGAGCACCAGCGTTTGTGGGGCTGTGAATGGGGTTGTGTGGCTCCTTGAAGAGCAGCAAGAGCTTTTGGTCCTGGCCCCTTTGGTGTGGGAGGAATCCCTGGACATTCGCAGTTCCTGAGCCGGGCTCCGGCTGTACCGAGGGGTGCAGGCAGCTAGTATTGGACTTTGGGAGGCTGTCGCAAGAGAGAGCGCCAGCGTTTGTGGGGCTGTGAATGGGGTTGCCTGGCTCCTTGAAGAGCAGCAAGAGCTTTTGGTCCTGGCCCCTTTGGTGTGGGAGAAATCCCTGGACGTTCGCAATTGCTGAGCCGGGCTCCGGCGGTACCGATCGGCGCAGGCAGGTAGTATTGGACTTTGGGAGGCTGTCGCAAGAGAGAGCACCATCGTTTGTGGGGCTGTGAATGGGGTTGCCTGGCTCCTTGAAGAGCAGCAAGAGCTTTTGGTCCTGGCCCCTTTGGTGTGGGAGGAATCCCTGGACGTTCGCAATTGCTGAGCCGGGCTCCGGCTGTACCGAGCGGCAAAGGCAGCTAGTATTGGACTTTGGGAGGCTGTTGCAAGAGAGAGCACCATCGTTTGTGGGGCTGTGAATGGGGTTGCGTGGCTCCTTGAAGAGCAGCAAGAGCTTTTGGTCCTGGCACCTTTGGTGTGGGAGGAATCCCTGGACGTTCGCAATTGCTGAGCCGGGCTCCGGCTGTACCGAGCGGCGCAGGCAGCTAGTATTGGACTTTGGGAGGCTGTCGCAAGAGAGAGCGCCATCGTTTGTGGGGCTGTGAATGGGGTTGCGTGGCTCCTTGAAGAGCAGCAAGAGCTTTTGGTCCTGGCCCCTTTGGTGTGGGAGGAATCCCTGGACGTTCGCAATTGCTGAGCCGGGCTCCGGCTGTACCGAGCGGCACAGGCAGCTAGTATTGGACTTTGGGAGGCTGTCGCAAGAGAGAGCGCCATCGTTTGTGGGGCTGTGAATGGGGTTGCCTGGCTCTTTGAAGAGCAGCAAGAGCTTTTGGTCCTGGCCCCTTTGGTGTGGGAGGAATCCCTGGACGTTCATAATTGCTGAGCCGGGCTCCGGCTGTACTCAGCAGCTCAGGCAGCTAGTATTGGACTTTGGGAGGCTGTCGCAAGAGAGAGCGCCATCGTTTGTGGGGCTGTGAATGGGGTTGCGTGGCTCCTTGAAGAGCAGCAAGAGCTTTTGGTCCTGGCACCTTTGGTGTGGGAGGAATCCCTGGACGTTCGCAATTGCTGAGCCGGGGTCTTGCTGTACTCACTGGTGCAGGCAGTTAGTATTGGACTTTGGGAGGTTCTCGCAAGAGAGAGCGCCAGCGTTTGTGGGGCTGTGAATGGGGTTGCCTGGCTCCTTAAAGAGCAGCAAGAGCTTTTGGTCCTGGCACCTTTGGTGTGGGAGGAATCCCTGGACGTTCGCAATTGCTGAGCCGGGCTCCGGCTGTACCGAGCGGCGCAGGCAGCTAGTATTGGACTTTGGGAGGCTGTCGCAAGAGAGAGCGCCATCGTTTGTGGGGCTGTGAATGCGGTTCCCTGGCTCCTTAAAGAGCAGCAAGAGCTTTTGGTCCTGGCCCCTTTGGTGTGGGAGGAATCCCTGGACGTTCGCAATTGCTGAGCCGGGCTCCGGCTGTACTCAGCGGCACAGGCAGCTAGTATTGTACTTTGGGAGGCTGTCGCAAGAGAGAGCGCCAGCGTTTGTGGGGCTGTGAATGGGGTTGCCTGGCTCCTTGAAGAGCAGCAAGAGCTTTTGGTCCTGGCCCCTTTGGTGTGGGAGGAATCCCTGGACGTTCGCAATTGCTGAGCCGGGCTCCGGCTGTACCGATCGGCGCAGGCAGCTAGTATTGGACTTTGGGAGGCTCTCGCAAGAGAGAGTGCCAGCGTTTGTGGGGCTGTGAATGGGGTTGCCTGGCTCCTTGAAGAGCAGCAAGAGCTTTTGGTCCTGGCACCTTTGGTGTGGCAGGAATCCCTGGACGTTCGCAATTGCTGAGCCGGGCTCCGGCTGTACCGAGCCGCGCAGGCAGCTAGTATTGGACTTTGGGAGGCTGTCGCAAGAGAGAGTGCCATCGTTTGTGGGGCTGTGAATGGGGTTGCCTGGCTCCTTGAAGAGCAGCAAGAGTTTTTGGTCCTGGCACCTTTGGTGTGGGAGGAATCCCTGGACGTTCATAATTGCTGAGCCGGGCTCCGGCTGTACCGAGCGGCGCAGGCAGCTAGTATTGGACTTTGGGAGGCTGTCGCAAGAGAGAGCGCCAGCGTTTGTGGGGCTGTGAATGGGGTTGCCTGGCTCCTTGAAGAGCAGCAAGAGCTTTTGGTCCTGGCCCCTTTGGTGTGGGAGGAATCCCCGGACGTTCGCAATTGCTGAGCCGGGCTCCGGCTGTACCGATCGGCGCAGGCAGCTAGTATTGGACTTTGGGAGGCTGTCGCAAGAGAGAGCGCCAGCGTTTGTGGGGCTGTGAATGGGGTTGCGTGGCTCCTTGAAGAGCAGCAAGAGCTTTTGGTCCTGGCCCCTTTGGTGTGGGAGGAATCCCCGGACATTCGCAGTTCCTGAGCCGGGCTCCGGCCGTACGGAGGGGTGCAGGCAGCTAGTATTGGACTTTGGGAGGCTGTCGCAAGAGAGAGCGCCATCGTTTGTGGGGCTGTGAATGGGGTTGTGTGGCTCCTTAAAGAGCAGCAAGAGCTTTTGGTCCTGGCCCCTTTGGTGTGGGAGGAATCCCTGGACTTTCATAATTGCTGAGCCGGGCTCCGGCTGTACCGAGGGGCGCAGGCAGCTAGTATTGGACTTTGGGAGGCTGTCGCAAGAGAGAGCGCCAGCGTTTGTGGGGCTGTGAATGGGGTTGCCTGGCTCCTTGAAGAGCAGCAAGAGCTTTTGGTCCTGGCCCCTTTGGTGTGGGAGGAATCCCTGGACGTTTGCAGTTGCTGAGCCGAGGTCTTGCTGTACTCACTGGTGCAGGCAGGTAGTATTGGACTTTGGGAGGCTGTCGCAAGAGAGAGCGCCAGCGTTTGTGGGGCTGTGAATGGGGTTGCCTGGCTCCTTAAAGAGCAGCAAGAGCTTTTGGTCCTGGCACCTTTGGTGTGGGAGGAATCCCTGGACGTTCGCAATTGCTGAGCCGGGCTCCGGCTGTACCGAGCGGCACAGGCAGCTAGTATTGGACTTTGGGAGGCTGTCGCAAGAGAGAGCGCCAGCGTTTGTGGGGCTGTGAATGGGGTTGCCTGGCTCCTTGAAGAGCAGCAAGAGCTTTTGGTCCTGGCCCCTTTGGTGTGGGAGGAATCCCTGGACGTTCGCAATTGCTGAGCCGGGCTCCGGTGTACTCAGTGGCACAGGCAGCTAGTATTGGACTTTGGGAGGCTGTCGCAAGAGAGAGCGTCATCGTTTGTGGGGCTGTGAATGGGGTTGCCTGGCTCCTTGAAGAGCAGCAAGAGCTTTTGGTCCTGGCCCCTTTGGTGTGGGAGGAATCCCTGGACGTTCGCAATTGCTGAGCCGGGCTCCGGCTGTACCGAGGTGTGCAGGCAGCTAGTATTGGACTTCGGGAGGCTGTCGCAAGAGAGAGCACCAGCGTTTGTGGGGCTGTGAATGGGGTTGCCTGGCTCCTTGAAGAGCAGCAAGAGCTTTTGGTCCTGGCACCTTTGGTGTGGGAGGAATACCTGGACGTTTGCAATTGCTGAGCTGGGCTACGGCTGTACCGAGGGGTGCAGGCAGCTAGTATTGGACTTTGGGAGGCTGTCGCAAGAGAGAGCACCAGCGTTTGTGGGGCTGTGAATGGGGTTGCCTGGCTCCTTGAAGAGCAGCAAGAGCTTTTGGTCCTGGCCCCTTTGGTGTGGGAGGAATCCCTGGACGTTCGCAATTGCTGAGCCGGACTCCGGCCGTACCGAGGGGTGCAGGCAGCTAGTGTTGGACTTTGGGAGGCTGTCGCAAGAGAGAGCGCCAGCGTTTGTGGGGCTGTGAATGGGGTTGCCTGGCTCCTTGAAGAGCAGCAAGAGCTTTTGGTCCTGGCCCCTTTGGTGTGGGAGGAATACCTGGACGTTTGCAATTGCTGAGCCGGGCTCCGGCTGTACTCAGCGGCAAAGGCAGCTAGTATTGGACTTTGGGAGGCTGTCGCAAGAGAGAGCGCCATCGTTTGTGGGGCTGTGAATGGGGTTGCCTGGCTCCTTGAAGAGCAGCAAGAGCTTTTGGTCCTGGCACCTTTGGTGTGGGAGGAATCCCCGGACATTCGCAGTTCCTGAGCCGGGCTCCGGCTGTACTCAGCGGCGCAGGCAGCTAGTATTGGACTTTGGGAGGCTGTCGCAAGAGAGAGCGCCAGCGTTTGTGGGGCTGTGAATGGGGTTGCCTGGCTCCTTGAAGAGCAGCAAGAGCTTTTGGTCCTGGCACCTTTGGTGTGGCAGGAATCCCTGGACATTCGCAGTTACTGAGCCGGGCTCCGGCTGTACCGATCGGCGCAGGCAGCTAGTATTGGACTTTGGGAGGCTGTCGCAAGAGAGAGCGCCAGCGTTTGTGGGGCTGTGAATGGGGTTGCCTGGCTCCTTGAAGAGCAGCAAGAGCTTTTGGTCCTGGCCCCTTTGGTGTGGGAGGAATGCCCGGACATTCGCAATTGCTGAGCCGGGCTCCGGCTGTACTCAGCGGCGCAGGCAGCTGGTATTGGACTTTGGGAGGCTGTCGCAAGAGAGAGCGCCAGCGTTTGTGGGGCTTTGAATGGGGTTGCCTGGCTCCTTGAAGAGCAGCAAGAGCTTTTGGTCCTGGCACCTTTGGTGTGGGAGGAATCCCTGGACGTTCGCAATTGCTGAGCCTGGGTCTGGCTGTACCGAGGGGTGCAGGCAGCTAGTATTGGACTTTGGGAGGCTGTCGCAAGAGAGAGCGCCAGCGTTTGTGGGGCTGTGAATGGGGTTGCCTGGCTCCTTGAAGAGCAGCAAGAGCTTTTGGTCCTGGCACGTTTGGTGTGGGAGGAATCCCTGGACGTTTGCAATTGCTGAGCCGGGCTCCGGCTGTACCGAGGGGTGCAGGCAGGTAGTATTGGACTTTGGGAGGCTGTCGCAAGAGAGAGCACCAGCGTTTGTGGGGCTGTGAATGGGGTTGCGTGGCTCCTTGAAGAGCAGCAAGAGCTTTTGGTCCTGGCCCCTTTGGTGTGGGAGGAATCCCTGGACGTTCGCAATTGGTGAGCCGGGCTTCGGCTGTACTCAGCGGCGCAGGCAGCTAGTATTGGACTTTGGGAGGCTGTCGCAAGAGAGAGCGCCAGCGTTTGTGGGGCTGTGAATGGGGTTGCCTGGCTCCTTGAAGAGCAGCAAGAGCTTTTGGTCCTGGCACGTTTGGTGTGGGAGGAATCCCCGGACATTCGCAATTGCTGAGCCGGCCTCCGGCTGTACTCAGCGGCGCAGGCAGCTGGTATTGGACTTTGGGAGGCTGTCGCAAGAGAGAGCACCAGTGTTTGTGGGGCTGTGAATGGGGTTGCCTGGCTCCTTAAAGAGCAGCAAGAGCTTTTGGTCCTGGCACCTTTGGTGTGGGAGGAATCCCTGGACGTTCGCAATTGCTGAGCCTGGGTCCGGCAGTACCGAGGGGTGCAGGCAGCTAGTATTGGACTTTGGGAGGCTGTCGCAAGAGAGAGCGCCATCGTTTGTGGGGCTGTGAATGGGGTTGCCTGGCTCCTTGAAGAGCAGCAAGAGCTTTTGGTGCTGGCCCCTTTGGTGTGGGAGGAATCCCTGGACGTTCGCAATTGCTGAGCCGGGCTCCGGCTGTACCGATCGGCGCAGGCAGCTAGTATTGGACTTTGGGAGGCTCTCGCAAGAGAGAGTGCCAGCGTTTGTGGGGCTGTGAATGGGGTTGCCTGGCTCCTTGAAGAGCAGCAAGAGCTTTTGGTCCTGGCACCTTTGGTGTGGCAGGAATCCCTGGACGTTCGCAATTGCTGAGCCGGGCTCCGGCTGTACCGAGCCGCGCAGGCAGCTAGTATTGGACTTTGGGAGGCTGTCGCAAGAGAGAGTGCCATCGTTTGTGGGGCTGTGAATGGGGTTGCCTGGCTCCTTGAAGAGCAGCAAGAGTTTTTGGTCCTGGCACCTTTGGTGTGGGAGGAATCCCTGGACGTTCATAATTGCTGAGCCGGGCTCCGGCTGTACCGAGCGGCGCAGGCAGCTAGTATTGGACTTTGGGAGGCTGTCGCAAGAGAGAGCGCCAGCGTTTGTGGGGCTGTGAATGGGGTTGCCTGGCTCCTTGAAGAGCAGCAAGAGCTTTTGGTCCTGGCCCCTTTGGTGTGGGAGGAATCCCCGGACGTTCGCAATTGCTGAGCCGGGCTCCGGCTGTACCGATCGGCGCAGGCAGCTAGTATTGGACTTTGGGAGGCTGTCGCAAGAGAGAGCGCCAGCGTTTGTGGGGCTGTGAATGGGGTTGCGTGGCTCCTTGAAGAGCAGCAAGAGCTTTTGGTCCTGGCCCCTTTGGTGTGGGAGGAATCCCCGGACATTCGCAGTTCCTGAGCCGGGCTCCGGCCGTACGGAGGGGTGCAGGCAGCTAGTATTGGACTTTGGGAGGCTGTCGCAAGAGAGAGCGCCATCGTTTGTGGGGCTGTGAATGGGGTTGTGTGGCTCCTTAAAGAGCAGCAAGAGCTTTTGGTCCTGGCCCCTTTGGTGTGGGAGGAATCCCTGGACTTTCATAATTGCTGAGCCGGGCTCCGGCTGTACCGAGGGGCGCAGGCAGCTAGTATTGGACTTTGGGAGGCTGTCGCAAGAGAGAGCGCCAGCGTTTGTGGGGCTGTGAATGGGGTTGCCTGGCTCCTTGAAGAGCAGCAAGAGCTTTTGGTCCTGGCCCCTTTGGTGTGGGAGGAATCCCTGGACGTTTGCAGTTGCTGAGCCGAGGTCTTGCTGTACTCACTGGTGCAGGCAGGTAGTATTGGACTTTGGGAGGCTGTCGCAAGAGAGAGCGCCAGCGTTTGTGGGGCTGTGAATGGGGTTGCCTGGCTCCTTAAAGAGCAGCAAGAGCTTTTGGTCCTGGCCCCTTTGGTGTGGGAGGAATCCCTGGACGTTCGCAATTGCTGAGCCGGGCTCCGGCTGTACCGAGCGGCACAGGCAGCTAGTATTGGACTTTGGGAGGCTGTCGCAAGAGAGAGCGCCAGCGTTTGTGGGGCTGTGAATGGGGTTGCCTGGCTCCTTGAAGAGCAGCAAGAGCTTTTGGTCCTGGCCCCTTTGGTGTGGGAGGAATCCCTGGACGTTCGCAATTGCTGAGCCGGGCTCCGGTGTACTCAGTGGCACAGGCAGCTAGTATTGGACTTTGGGAGGCTGTCGCAAGAGAGAGCGTCATCGTTTGTGGGGCTGTGAATGGGGTTGCCTGGCTCCTTGAAGAGCAGCAAGAGCTTTTGGTCCTGGCCCCTTTGGTGTGGGAGGAATCCCTGGACGTTCGCAATTGCTGAGCCGGGCTCCGGCTGTACCGAGGTGTGCAGGCAGCTAGTATTGGACTTCGGGAGGCTGTCGCAAGAGAGAGCACCAGCGTTTGTGGGGCTGTGAATGGGGTTGCCTGGCTCCTTGAAGAGCAGCAAGAGCTTTTGGTCCTGGCACCTTTGGTGTGGGAGGAATACCTGGACGTTTGCAATTGCTGAGCTGGGCTACGGCTGTACCGAGGGGTGCAGGCAGCTAGTATTGGACTTTGGGAGGCTGTCGCAAGAGAGAGCACCAGCGTTTGTGGGGCTGTGAATGGGGTTGCCTGGCTCCTTGAAGAGCAGCAAGAGCTTTTGGTCCTGGCCCCTTTGGTGTGGGAGGAATCCCTGGACGTTCGCAATTGCTGAGCCGGACTCCGGCCGTACCGAGGGGTGCAGGCAGCTAGTGTTGGACTTTGGGAGGCTGTCGCAAGAGAGAGCGCCAGCGTTTGTGGGGCTGTGAATGGGGTTGCCTGGCTCCTTGAAGAGCAGCAAGAGCTTTTGGTCCTGGCCCCTTTGGTGTGGGAGGAATACCTGGACGTTTGCAATTGCTGAGCCGGGCTCCGGCTGTACTCAGCGGCAAAGGCAGCTAGTATTGGACTTTGGGAGGCTGTCGCAAGAGAGAGCGCCATCGTTTGTGGGGCTGTGAATGGGGTTGCCTGGCTCCTTGAAGAGCAGCAAGAGCTTTTGGTCCTGGCACCTTTGGTGTGGGAGGAATCCCCGGACATTCGCAGTTCCTGAGCCGGGCTCCGGCTGTACTCAGCGGCGCAGGCAGCTAGTATTGGACTTTGGGAGGCTGTCGCAAGAGAGAGCGCCAGCGTTTGTGGGGCTGTGAATGGGGTTGCCTGGCTCCTTGAAGAGCAGCAAGAGCTTTTGGTCCTGGCACCTTTGGTGTGGCAGGAATCCCTGGACATTCGCAGTTACTGAGCCGGGCTCCGGCTGTACCGATCGGCGCAGGCAGCTAGTATTGGACTTTGGGAGGCTGTCGCAAGAGAGAGCGCCAGCGTTTGTGGGGCTGTGAATGGGGTTGCCTGGCTCCTTGAAGAGCAGCAAGAGCTTTTGGTCCTGGCCCCTTTGGTGTGGGAGGAATGCCCGGACATTCGCAATTGCTGAGCCGGGCTCCGGCTGTACTCAGCGGCGCAGGCAGCTGGTATTGGACTTTGGGAGGCTGTCGCAAGAGAGAGCGCCATCGTTTGTGGGGCTTTGAATGGGGTTGCCTGGCTCCTTGAAGAGCAGCAAGAGCTTTTGGTCCTGGCACCTTTGGTGTGGGAGGAATCCCTGGACGTTCGCAATTGCTGAGCCTGGGTCTGGCTGTACCGAGGGGTGCAGGCAGCTAGTATTGGACTTTGGGAGGCTGTCGCAAGAGAGAGCGCCAGCGTTTGTGGGGCTGTGAATGGGGTTGCCTGGCTCCTTGAAGAGCAGCAAGAGCTTTTGGTCCTGGCACGTTTGGTGTGGGAGGAATCCCTGGACGTTTGCAATTGCTGAGCCGGGCTCCGGCTGTACCGAGGGGTGCAGGCAGGTAGTATTGGACTTTGGGAGGCTGTCGCAAGAGAGAGCACCAGCGTTTGTGGGGCTGTGAATGGGGTTGCGTGGCTCCTTGAAGAGCAGCAAGAGCTTTTGGTCCTGGCCCCTTTGGTGTGGGAGGAATCCCTGGACGTTCGCAATTGGTGAGCCGGGCTTCGGCTGTACTCAGCGGCGCAGGCAGCTAGTATTGGACTTTGGGAGGCTGTCGCAAGAGAGAGCGCCAGCGTTTGTGGGGCTGTGAATGGGGTTGCCTGGCTCCTTGAAGAGCAGCAAGAGCTTTTGGTCCTGGCACGTTTGGTGTGGGAGGAATCCCCGGACATTCGCAATTGCTGAGCCGGCCTCCGGCTGTACTCAGCGGCGCAGGCAGCTGGTATTGGACTTTGGGAGGCTGTCGCAAGAGAGAGCACCAGTGTTTGTGGGGCTGTGAATGGGGTTGCCTGGCTCCTTAAAGAGCAGCAAGAGCTTTTGGTCCTGGCACCTTTGGTGTGGGAGGAATCCCTGGACGTTCGCAATTGCTGAGCCTGGGTCCGGCAGTACCGAGGGGTGCAGGCAGCTAGTATTGGACTTTGGGAGGCTGTCGCAAGAGAGAGCGCCATCGTTTGTGGGGCTGTGAATGGGGTTGCCTGGCTCCTTGAAGAGCAGCAAGAGCTTTTGGTGCTGGCCCCTTTGGTGTGGGAGGAATCCCTGGACGTTTGCAATTGCTGAGCCGGGCTCCGGCTGTACCGAGGGGTGCAGGCAGGTAGTATTGGACTTTGGGAGGCTGTCGCAAGAGAGAGCACCAGCGTTTGTGGGGCTGTGAATGGGGTTGCCTGGCTCCTTGAAGAGCAGCAAGAGCTTTTGGTCCTGGCACCTTTGGTGTGGGAGGAATCCCTGGACGTTCGCAATTGGTGAGCCGGGCTCCGGCTGTACTCAGCGGCGCAGGCAGCTAGTATTGGACTTTGGGAGGCTGTCGCAAGAGAGAGCACCAGCGTTTGTGGGGCTGTGAATGGGGTTGCCTGGCTCCTTGAAGAGCAGCAAGAGCTTTTGGTCCTGGCACCTTTGGTGTGGGAGGAATCCCTGGACGTTCGCAATTGCTGAGCCGGGCTCCGGCGGTACCGAGGGGTGCAGGCAGGTAGTGTTGGACTTTGGGAGGCTGTCGCAAGAGAGAGCACCAGCGTTTGTGGGGCTGTGAATGGGGTTGCCTGGCTCCTTGAAGAGCAGCAAGAGCTTTTGGTCCTGGCCCCTTTGGTGTGGGAGGAATCCCTGGACGTTCGCAATTGGTGAGCCGGGCTTCGGCTGTACTCAGCGGCAAAGGCAGCTAGTATTGGACTTTGGGAGGCTGTCGCAAGAGAGAGCGCCATCGTTTGTGGGGCTGTGAATGGGGTTGCCTGGCTCCTTGAAGAGCAGCAAGAGCTTTTGGTCCTGGCACCTTTGGTGTGGGAGGAATCCCCGGACATTCGCAGTTGCTGAGCCGGGCTCCGTCTGTACTCAGCGGCGCAGGCAGCTGGTATTGGACTTTGGGAGGCTGTCGCAAGAGAGAGCACCAGTGTTTGTGGGGCTGTGAATGGGGTTGCCTGGCTCCTTAAAGAGCAGCAAGAGCTTTTGGTCCTGGCCCCTTTGGTGTGGGAGGAATCCCTGGACGTTCGCAATTGCTGAGCCTGGGTCCGGCAGTACCGAGGGGTGCAGGCAGCTAGTATTGGACTTTGGGAGGCTGTCGCAAGAGAGAGCGCCATCGTTTGTGGGGCTGTGAATGGGGTTGCCTGGCTCCTTGAAGAGCAGCAAGAGCTTTTGGTCCTGGCACGTTTGGTGTGGGAGGAATCCCTGGACGTTTGCAATTGGTGAGCCGGGCTCCGGCTGTACCGAGGGGTGCAGGCAGCTAGTATTGGACTTTGGGAGGCTGTCGCAAGAGAGAGCGCCAGCGTTTGTGGGGCTGTGAATGGGGTTGCCTGGCTCCTTGAAGAGCAGCAAGAGCTTTTGGTCCTGGCCCCTTTGGTGTGGGAGGAATCCCTGGACGTTCGCAATTGCTGAGCCGGGCTCCGGCTGTACCGAGCGGCACAGGCAGCTAGTATTGGACTTTGGGAGGCTCTCGCAAGAGAGAGCGCCAGCGTTTGTGGGGCTGTGAATGGGGTTGCGTGGCTCCTTGAAGAGCAGCAAGAGCTTTTGGTCCTGGCCCCTTTGGTGTGGGAGGAATCCCTGGACGTTTGCAATTGCTGAGCCGGGCTCCGGCTGTACCGAGCGGCACAGGCAGCTAGTATTGGACTTTGGGAGGCTGTCGCAAGAGAGAGCGCCATCGTTTGTGGGGCTGTGAATGGGGTTGCCTGGCTCCTTGAAGAGCAGCAAGAGCTTTTGGTCCTGGCACCTTTGGTGTGGGAGGAATCCCTGGACGTTCGCAATTGCTGAGCCGGGCTCCGGCGGTACCGAGGGGTGCAGGCAGCTAGTGTTGGACTTTGGGAGGCTGTCGCAAGAGAGAGCACCAGCGTTTGTGGGGCTGTGAATGGGGTTGCCTGGCTCCTTGAAGAGCAGCAAGAGCTTTTGGTCCTGGCCCCTTTGGTGTGGGAGGAATCCCTGGACGTTCGCAATTGCTGAGCCGGGCTCCGGCTGTACTCAGCGGCAAAGGCAGCTAGTATTGGACTTTGGGAGGCTGTCGCAAGAGAGAGCGCCATCGTTTGTGGGGCTGTGAATGGGGTTGCCTGGCTCCTTGAAGAGCAGCAAGAGCTTTTGGTCCTGGCCCCTTTGGTGTGGGAGGAATCCCCGGACGTTCGCAGTTCCTGAGCCGGGCTCCGGCTGTACTCAGCGGCGCAGGCAGCTGGTATTGGACTTTGGGAGGCTGTCGCAAGAGAGAGCGCCAGCGTTTGTGGGGCTGTGAATGGGGTTGCCTGGCTCCTTGAAGAGCAGCAAGAGCTTTTGGTCCTGGCCCCTTTGGTGTGGGAGGAATCCCTGGACGTTCGCAATTGCTGAGCCGGGCTCCGGCTGTACCGAGGGGTGCAGGCAGCTAGTATTGGACTTTGGGAGGCTGTCGCAAGAGAGAGCGCCATCGTTTGTGGGGCTGTGAATGGGGTTGCCTGGCTCCTTGAAGAGCAGCAAGAGCTTTTGGTCGTTGCCCCTTTGGTGTGGGAGGAATCCCTGGACGTTTGCAATTGCTGAGCCGGGCTCCGGCTGTACCGAGGGGTGCAGGCAGCTAGTATTGGACTTTGGGAGGCTGTCGCAAGAGAGAGCGCCATCGTTTGTGGGGCTGTGACTGGGGTTGCCTGGCTCCTTGAAGAGCAGCAAGAGCTTTTGGTCCTGGCCCCTTTGGTGTGGCAGGAATCCCTGGACGTTCGCAATTGCTGAGCCTGGGTCCGGCTGTACCGAGGGGTGCAGGCAGGTAGTATTGGACTTTGGGAGGCTGTCGCAAGAGAGAGCGCCAGCGTTTGTGGGGCTGTGAATGGGGTTGACTGGCTCCTTGAAGAGCAGCAAGAGCTTTTGGTCCTGGCACCTTTGGTGTGGGAGGAATCCCTGGACGTTCGCAATTGGTGAGCCGGGCTCCGGCTGTACTCGGTGGTGCAGGCAGCTAGTATTGGACTTTGGGAGGCTGTCGCAAGAGAGAGCGCCAGCGTTTGTGGGGCTGTGAATGGGGTTGCCTGGCTCCTTGAAGAGCAGCAAGAGCTTTTGGTCCTGGCCCCTTTGGTGTGGGAGGAATCCCTGGACGTTCATAATTGCTGAGCCGGGCTCCGGCTGTACCGAGGGGTGCAGGCAGCTAGTATTGGACTTTGGGAGGCTGTCGCAAGAGAGAGTGCCAGCGTTTGTGGGGCTGTGAATGGGGTTGCCTGGCTCCTTGAAGAGCAGCAAGAGCTTTTGGTCCTGGCATGTTTGGTGTGGGAGGAATCCCTGGACATTCGCAGTTCCTGAGCCGGGCTCCGGCTGTACTCAGCGGCGCAGGCAGCTGGTATTGGACTTTGGGAGGCTGTCGCAAGAGAGAGCGCCAGCGTTTGTGGGGCTGTGAATGGGGTTGCCTGGCTCCTTGAAGAGCAGCAAGAGCTTTTGGTCCTGGCACCTTTGGTGTGGGAGGAATCCCTGGACGTTCGCAATTGCTGAGCCGGGCTCCGGCTGTACCGAGGGGTGCAGGCAGCTAGTATTGGACTTTGGGAGGCTCTCGCAAGAGAGAGCGCCAGCGTTTGTGGGGCTGTGAATGGGGTTGCCTGGCTCCTTGAAGAGCAGCAAGAGCTTTTGGTCCTGGCCCCTTTGGTGTGGGAGGAATCCCCGGACATTCGCAGTTCCTGAGCCGGGCTCCGGCCGTACGGAGGGGTGCAGGCAGCTAGTATTGGACTTTGGGAGGCTGTCGCAAGAGAGAGCGCCAGCGTTTGTGGGGCTGTGACTGGGGTTGCCTGGCTCCTTGAAGAGCAGCAAGAGCTTTTGGTCCTGGCACCTTTGGTGTGGCAGGAATCCCTGGACGTTTGCAATTGCTGAGCTGGGCTACGGCTGTACCGAGGGGTGCAGGCAGCTAGTATTGTACTTTGGGAGGCTGTCGCAAGAGAGAGCACCAGCGTTTGTGGGGCTGTGAATGGGGTTGTGTGGCTCCTTGAAGAGCAGCAAGAGCTTTTGGTCCTGGCCCCTTTGGTGTGGGAGGAATCCCTGGACATTCGCAGTTCCTGAGCCGGGCTCCGGCTGTACCGAGGGGTGCAGGCAGCTAGTATTGGACTTTGGGAGGCTGTCGCAAGAGAGAGCGCCAGCGTTTGTGGGGCTGTGAATGGGGTTGCCTGGCTCCTTGAAGAGCAGCAAGAGCTTTTGGTCCTGGCCCCTTTGGTGTGGGAGAAATCCCTGGACGTTCGCAATTGCTGAGCCGGGCTCCGGCTGTACCGAGGGGTGCAGGCAGGTAGTATTGGACTTTGGGAGGCTGTCGCAAGAGAGAGCACCATCGTTTGTGGGGCTGTGAATGGGGTTGCCTGGCTCCTTGAAGAGCAGCAAGAGCTTTTGGTCCTGGCCCCTTTGGTGTGGGAGGAATCCCTGGACGTTCGCAATTGCTGAGCCGGGCTCCGGCTGTACCGAGCGGCAAAGGCAGCTAGTATTGGACTTTGGGAGGCTGTCGCAAGAGAGAGCACCATCGTTTGTGGGGCTGTGAATGGGGTTGCCTGGCTCCTTGAAGAGCAGCAAGAGCTTTTGGTCCTGGCCCCTTTGGTGTGGGAGGAATCCCTGGACGTTTGCAGTTCCTGAGCCGGGCTCCGGCTGTACTCGGTGGTGCAGGCAGCTAGTATTGGACTTTGGGAGGCTCTCGCAAGAGAGAGCGCCAGCGTTTGTGGGGCTGTGAATGGGGTTGCGTGGCTCCTTAAAGAGCAGCAAGAGCTTTTGGTCCTGGCCCCTTTGGTGTGGGAGGAATCCCTGGACGTTCGCAATTGCTGAGCCGGGCTCCGGCTGTACCGAGCGGCACAGGCAGCTAGTATTGGACTTTGGGAGGCTGTCGCAAGAGAGAGCGCCATCGTTTGTGGGGCTGTGAATGGGGTTGCCTGGCTCTTTGAAGAGCAGCAAGAGCTTTTGGTCCTGGCCCCTTTGGTGTGGGAGGAATCCCTGGACGTTCATAATTGCTGAGCCGGGCTCCGGCTGTACTCGGTGGTGCAGGCAGCTAGTATTGGACTTTGGGAGGCTGTCGCAAGAGAGAGCGCCATCGTTTGTGGGGCTGTGAATGGGGTTGCGTGGCTCCTTGAAGAGCAGCAAGAGCTTTTGGTCCTGGCCCCTTTGGTGTGGGAGGAATCCCTGGACGTTCGCAATTGCTGAGCCGGGGTCTTGCTGTACTCACTGGTGCAGGCAGTTAGTATTGGACTTTGGGAGGTTCTCGCAAGAGAGAGCGCCAGCGTTTGTGGGGCTGTGAATGGGGTTGCCTGGCTCCTTGAAGAGCAGCAAGAGCTTTTGGTCCTGGCCCCTTTGGTGTGGGAGGAATCCCTGGACGTTCGCAATTGCTGAGCCGGGCTCCGGCTGTACCGAGGGGTGCAGGCAGCTAGTGTTGGACTTTGGGAGGCTGTCGCAAGAGAGAGCGCCATCGTTTGTGGGGCTGTGAATGGGGTTGCCTGGCTCCTTAAAGAGCAGCAAGAGCTTTTGGTCCTGGCCCCTTTGGTGTGGGAGGAATCCCTGGACATTCATAATTGCTGAGCCGGGCTCCGGCTGTACCGAGGGGCGCAGGCAGCTAGTGTTGGACTTTGGGAGGCTGTCGCAAGAGAGAGCGCCAGCGTTTGTGGGGCTGTGAATGGGGTTGCCTGGCTCCTTGAAGAGCAGCAAGAGCTTTTGGTCCTGGCCCCTTTGGTGTGGGAGGAATCCCTGGACGTTTGCAGTTGCTGAGCTGGGGTCTTGCTGTACTCACTGGTGCAGGCAGGTAGTATTGGACTTTGGGAGGCTGTCGCAAGAGAGAGCGCCAGCGTTTGTGGGGCTGTGAATGGGGTTGCCTGGCTCCTTAAAGAGCAGCAAGAGCTTTTGGTCCTGGCACCTTTGGTGTGGGAGGAATCCCTGGACGTTCGCAATTGCTGAGCCGGGCTCTGGCTGTACCGAGCGGCACAGGCAGCTAGTATTGGACTTTGGGAGGCTGTCGCAAGAGAGAGCGCCAGCGTTTGTGGGGCTGTGAATGGGGTTGCCTGGCTCCTTGAAGAGCAGCAAGAGCTTTTGGTCCTGGCCCCTTTGGTGTGGGAGGAATCCCTGGACGTTCGCAATTGCTGAGCCGGGCTCCGGTGTACTCAGTGGCACAGGCAGCTAGTATTGGACTTTGGGAGGCTGTCGCAAGAGAGAGCGCCATCGTTTGTGGGGCTGTGAATGGGGTTGCGTGGCTCCTTGAAGAGCAGCAAGAGCTTTTGGTCCTGGCCCCTTTGGTGTGGGAGGAATCCCTGGACATTCGCAGTTCCTGAGCCGGGCTCCGGCTGTACCGAGGGGTGCAGGCAGCTAGTATTGGACTTTGGGAGGCTGTCGCAAGAGAGAGCGCCAGCGTTTGTGGGGCTGTGAATGGGGTTGCCTGGCTCCTTGAAGAGCAGCAAGAGCTTTTGGTCCTGGCCCCTTTGGTGTGGCAGGAATCCCTGGACGTTTGCAATTGCTGAGCTGGGCTACGGCTGTACCGAGGGGTGCAGGCAGCTAGTATTGTACTTTGGGAGGCTGTCGCAAGAGAGAGCACCAGCGTTTGTGGGGCTGTGAATGGGGTTGTGTGGCTCCTTGAAGAGCAGCAAGAGCTTTTGGTCCTGGCCCCTTTGGTGTGGGAGGAATCCCTGGACATTCGCAGTTCCTGAGCCGGGCTCCGGCTGTACCGAGGGGTGCAGGCAGCTAGTATTGGACTTTGGGAGGCTGTCGCAAGAGAGAGCGCCAGCGTTTGTGGGGCTGTGAATGGGGTTGCCTGGCTCCTTGAAGAGCAGCAAGAGCTTTTGGTCCTGGCCCCTTTGGTGTGGGAGAAATCCCTGGACGTTCGCAATTGCTGAGCCGGGCTCCGGCGGTACCGAGGGGTGCAGGCAGGTAGTATTGGACTTTGGGAGGCTGTCGCAAGAGAGAGCACCATCGTTTGTGGGGCTGTGAATGGGGTTGCCTGGCTCCTTGAAGAGCAGCAAGAGCTTTTGGTCCTGGCCCCTTTGGTGTGGGAGGAATCCCTGGACGTTCGCAATTGCTGAGCCGGGCTCCGGCTGTACCGAGCGGCAAAGGCAGCTAGTATTGGACTTTGGGAGGCTGTCGCAAGAGAGAGCACCATCGTTTGTGGGGCTGTGAATGGGGTTGCGTGGCTCCTTGAAGAGCAGCAAGAGCTTTTGGTCCTGGCCCCTTTGGTGTGGGAGGAATCCCTGGACGTTTGCAGTTCCTGAGCCGGGCTCCGGCTGTACTCGGTGGTGCAGGCAGCTAGTATTGGACTTTGGGAGGCTCTCGCAAGAGAGAGCGCCAGCGTTTGTGGGGCTGTGAATGGGGTTGCCTGGCTCCTTAAAGAGCAGCAAGAGCTTTTGGTCCTGGCCCCTTTGGTGTGGGAGGAATCCCTGGACGTTCGCAATTGCTGAGCCGGGCTCCGGCTGTACCGAGCGGCACAGGCAGCTAGTATTGGACTTTGGGAGGCTGTCGCAAGAGAGAGCGCCATCGTTTGTGGGGCTGTGAATGGGGTTGCCTGGCTCTTTGAAGAGCAGCAAGAGCTTTTGGTCCTGGCCCCTTTGGTGTGGGAGGAATCCCTGGACGTTCATAATTGCTGAGCCGGGCTCCGGCTGTACTCGGTGGTGCAGGCAGCTAGTATTGGACTTTGGGAGGCTGTCGCAAGAGAGAGCGCCATCGTTTGTGGGGCTGTGAATGGGGTTGCCTGGCTCCTTGAAGAGCAGCAAGAGCTTTTGGTCCTGGCCCCTTTGGTGTGGGAGGAATCCCTGGACGTTCGCAATTGCTGAGCTGGGCTCCGGCTGTACCGAGCGGCAAAGGCAGCTAGTATTGGACTTTGGGAGGCTGTCGCAAGAGAGAGCACCATCGTTTGTGGGGCTGTGAATGGGGTTGCGTGGCTCCTTGAAGAGCAGCAAGAGCTTTTGGTCCTGGCACCTTTGGTGTGGGAGGAATCCCTGGACGTTCGCAATTGCTGAGCCGGGGTCTTGCTGTACTCACTGGTGCAGGCAGTTAGTATTGGACTTTGGGAGGTTCTCGCAAGAGAGAGCGCCAGCGTTTGTGGGGCTGTGAATGGGGTTGCCTGGCTCCTTGAAGAGCAGCAAGAGCTTTTGGTCCTGGCCCCTTTGGTGTGGGAGGAATCCCTGGACGTTCGCAATTGCTGAGCCGGGCTCCGGCTGTACCGAGGGGTGCAGGCAGCTAGTGTTGGACTTTGGGAGGCTGTCGCAAGAGAGAGCGCCATCGTTTGTGGGGCTGTGAATGGGGTTGCCTGGCTCCTTAAAGAGCAGCAAGAGCTTTTGGTCCTGGCCCCTTTGGTGTGGGAGGAATCCCTGGACATTCATAATTGCTGAGCCGGGCTCCGGCTGTACCGAGGGGCGCAGGCAGCTAGTGTTGGACTTTGGGAGGCTGTCGCAAGAGAGAGCGCCAGCGTTTGTGGGGCTGTGAATGGGGTTGCCTGGCTCCTTGAAGAGCAGCAAGAGCTTTTGGTCCTGGCCCCTTTGGTGTGGGAGGAATCCCTGGACGTTTGCAGTTGCTGAGCTGGGGTCTTGCTGTACTCACTGGTGCAGGCAGGTAGTATTGGACTTTGGGAGGCTGTCGCAAGAGAGAGCGCCAGCGTTTGTGGGGCTGTGAATGGGGTTGCCTGGCTCCTTGAAGAGCAGCAAGAGCTTTTGGTCCTGGCACCTTTGGTGTGGGAGGAATCCCTGGACGTTCGCAATTGCTGAGCCGGGCTCTGGCTGTACCGAGCGGCACAGGCAGCTAGTATTGGACTTTGGGAGGCTGTCGCAAGAGAGAGCGCCAGCGTTTGTGGGGCTGTGAATGGGGTTGCCTGGCTCCTTGAAGAGCAGCAAGAGCTTTTGGTCCTGGCCCCTTTGGTGTGGGAGGAATCCCTGGACGTTCGCAATTGCTGAGCCGGGCTCCGGTGTACTCAGTGGCACAGGCAGCTAGTATTGGACTTTGGGAGGCTGTCGCAAGAGAGAGCGCCATCGTTTGTGGGGCTGTGAATGGGGTTGCGTGGCTCCTTGAAGAGCAGCAAGAGCTTTTGGTCCTGGCCCCTTTGGTGTGGCAGGAATCCCTGGACGTTCGCAATTGCTGAGCCTGGCTCCGGCTGTACCGAGGGGTGCAGGCAGCTAGTATTGGACTTTGGGAGGCTGTCGCAAGAGAGAGCGCCAGCGTTTGTGGGGCTGTGACTGGGGTTGCCTGGCTCCTTAAAGAGCAGCAAGAGCTTTTGGTCCTGGCACCTTTGGTGTGGGAGGAATCCCTGGACGTTCGCAATTGCTGAGCCGGGCTCCGGCTGTACCGAGGGGTGCAGGCAGCTAGTATTGGACTTTGGGAGGCTGTCGCAAGAGAGAGCGCCAGCGTTTGTGGGGCTGTGAATGGGGTTGCCTGGCTCCTTGAAGAGCAGCAAGAGCTTTTGGTCCTGGCCCCTTTGGTGTGGGAGGAATCCCTGGACGTTCATAATTGCTGAGCCGGGCTCCGGCTGTACTCAGCAGCTGAGGCAGCTAGTATTGGACTTTGGGAGGCTGTCGCAAGAGAGAGCGCCATCGTTTGTGGGGCTGTGAATGGGGTTGCCTGGCTCCTTGAAGAGCAGCAAGAGCTTTTGGTCCTGGCCCCTTTGGTGTGGGAGGAATCCCTGGACGTTCATAATTGCTGAGCCGGGCTCCGGTGTACTCAGTGGCACAGGCAGCTAGTATTGGACTTTGGGAGGCTCTCGCAAGAGAGAGCGCCATCGTTTGTGGGGCTGTGAATGGGGTTGCCTGGCTCCTTGAAGAGCAGCAAGAGCTTTTGGTCCCGGCACCTTTGGTGTGGCAGGAATCCCTGGACGTTTGCAATTGCTGAGCCGGGCTCCGGCTGTACTCAGCGGCGCAAGCAGCCAGTACTGGACTTTGGGAGTCTCTCGCAAGAGAGAGCGCCAGCGTTTGTGGGGCTGTGAATGGGGTTGCCTGGCTCCTTAAAGAGCAGCAAGAGCTTTTGGTCCTGGCACCTTTGGTGTGGGAGGAATCCCTGGACGTTCGCAGTTGCTGAGCCGGACTGCGGCTGTACCGAGGGGCGCAGGCAGCTAGTGTTGGACTTTGGGAGGCTGTCGCAAGAGAGAGCACCATCGTTTGTGGGGCTGTGAATGGGGTTGCCTGGCTCCTTGAAGAGCAGCAAGAGCTTTTGGTCCTGGCCCCTTTGGTGTGGGAGGAATCCCTGGACGTTTGCAATTGCTGAGCCGGGGTCTTGCTGTACTCACTGGTGCAGGCAGCTAGTATTGGACTTTGGGAGGCTGTCGCAAGAGAGAGTGCCATCGTTTGTGGGGCTGTGAACGGGGTTGCCTGGCTCCTTGAAGAGTAGCAAGAGCTTTTGGTCCTGGCACCTTTGGTGTGGGAGGAATCCCTGGACGTTCGCAATTGGTGAGCCGGGCTCCGGCTGTACCGAGGGGTGCAGGCAGCTAGTATTGGACTTTGGGAGGCTGTCGCAAGAGAGAGCGCCATCGTTTGTGGGGCTGTGAATGGGGTTGCCTGGCTCCTTGAAGAGCAGCAAGAGCTTTTGGTCCTGGCCCCTTTGGTGTGGGAGGAATCCCTGGACGTTCATAATTGCTGAGCCGGGCTCCGGCTGTACCGAGGGGCGCAGGCAGCTAGTATTGGACTTTGGGAGGCTGTCGCAAGAGAGAGCGCCAGCGTTTGTGGGGCTGTGAATGGGGTTGCCTGGCTCCTTGAAGAGCAGCAAGAACTTTTGGTCCTGGCCCCTTTGGTGTGGGAGGAATCCCTGGACGTTTGCAGTTGCTGAGCCGGGGTCTTGCTGTACTCACTGGTGCAGGCAGGTAGTATTGGACTTTGGGAGGCTGTCGCAAGAGAGAGCGCCAGCGTTTGTGGGGCTGTGAATGGGGTTGCCTGGCTCCTTGAAGAGCAGCAAGAGCTTTTGGTCCTGGCACCTTTGGTGTGGGAGGAATCCCTGGACGTTCGCAATTGCTGAGCCGGGCTCCGGCTGTACCGAGCGGCACAGGCAGCTAGTATTGGACTTTGGGAGGCTGTCGCAAGAGAGAGCGCCATCGTTTGTGGGGCTGTGAATGGGGTTGCCTGGCTCCTTGAAGAGCAGCAAGAGCTTTTGGTCCTGGCCCCTTTGGTGTGGGAGGAATCCCTGGACGTTCGCAATTGCTGAGCCGGGCTCCGGTGTACTCAGTGGCACAGGCAGCTAGTATTGGACTTTGGGAGGCTGTCGCAAGAGAGAGCGCCAGCGTTTGTGGGGCTGTGAATGGGGTTGCGTGGCTCCTTGAAGAGCAGCAAGAGCTTTTGGTCCTGGCACCTTTGGTGTGGGAGGAATCCCTGGACGTTCGCAATTGCTGAGCCGGGCTCCGGCTGTACCGAGGGGTGCAGGCAGCTAGTATTGGACTTTGGGAGGCTGTCGCAAGAGAGAGCGCCAGCGTTTGTGGGGCTGTGAATGGGGTTGCCTGGCTCCTTAAAGAGCAGCAAGAGCTTTTGGTCCTGGCCCCTTTGGTGTGGGAGGAATCCCTGGACGTTCGCAGTTGCTGAGCCGGGCTCCGGCTGTACCGAGGGGTGCAGGCAGCTAGTATTGGACTTTGGGAGGCTGTCGCAAGAGAGAGCGCCAGCGTTTGTGGGGCTGTGAATGGGGTTGCCTGGCTCCTTGAAGAGCAGCAAGAGCTTTTGGTCCTGGCACCTTTGGTGTGGGAGGAATCCCTGGACGTTTGCAGTTGCTGAGCCGGTGTCTTGCTGTACTCACTGGTGCAGGCAGCTAGTATTGGACTTTGGGAGGCTGTCGCAAGAGAGAGCGCCAGCGTTTGTGGGGCTGTGAATGGGGTTGCCTGGCTCCTTGAAGAGCAGCAAGAGCTTTTGGTCCTGGCACCTTTGGTGTGGGAGGAATCCCTGGACGTTTGCAATTGCTGAGCCGGGCTCCGGCTGTACTGAGCGGCACAGGCAGCTAGTATTGGACTTTGGGAGGCTGTCGCAAGAGAGAGCGCCAGCGTTTGTGGGGCTGTGAATGGGGTTGCCTGGCTCCTTGAAGAGCAGCAAGAGCTTTTGGTCCTGGCACCTTTGGTGTGGGAGGAATCCCTGGACGTTCGCAATTGCTGAGCCGGGCTCCGGTGTACTCAGTGGCACAGGCAGCTAGTGTTGGACTTTGGGAGGCTGTCGCAAGAGAGAGCGCCAGCGTTTGTGGGGCTGTGAATGGGGTTGCCTGGCTCCTTGAAGAGCAGCAAGAGCTTTTGGTCCTGGCACCTTTGGTGTGGGAGGAATCCCTGGACGTTCGCAATTGCTGAGCCGGGCTCCGGCTGTACTCAGCGGCGCAGGCAGCTGGTATTGGTCTTTGGGAGGCTGTCGCAAGAGAGAGCGCCAGCGTTTGTGGGGCTGTGAATGGGGTTGCCTGGCTCCTTGAAGAGCAGCAAGAGCTTTTGGTCCTGGCCCCTTTGGTGTGGGAGGAATCCCTGGACGTTCATAATTGCTGAGCCGGGCTCCGGTGTACTCAGTGGCACAGGCAGCTAGTATTGGACTTTGGGAGGCTGTCGCAAGAGAGAGCGCCATCGTTTGTGGGGCTGTGAATGGGGTTGCGTGGCTCCTTGAAGAGCAGCAAGAGCTTTTGGTCCTGGCCCCTTTGGTGTGGGAGGAATCCCTGGACGTTCGCAATTGCTGAGCCGGGCTCCGGCTGTACCGAGGGGTGCAGGCAGCTAGTATTGGACTTTGGGAGGCTGTCGCAAGAGAGAGCGCCATCGTTTGTGGGGCTGTGAATGGGGTTGCCTGGCTCCTTGAAGAGCAGCAAGAGCTTTTGGTCCTGGCCCCTTTGGTGTGGCAGGAATCCCTGGACGTTCGCAATTGCTGAGCCTGGGTCCGGCTGTACCGAGGGGTGCAGGCAGGTAGTATTGGACTTTGGGAGGCTGTCGCAAGAGAGAGCGCCAGCGTTTGTGGGGCTGTGAATGGGGTTGCCTGGCTCCTTGAAGAGCAGCAAGAGCTTTTGGTCCTGGCACCTTTGGTGTGGGAGGAATCCCTGGACGTTCGCAATTGGTGAGCCGGGCTCCGGCTGTACTCGGTGGTGCAGGCAGCTAGTATTGGACTTTGGGAGGCTGTCGCAAGAGAGAGCGCCAGCGTTTGTGGGGCTGTGACTGGGGTTGCCTGGCTCCTTGAAGAGCAGCAAGAGCTTTTGGTCCTGGCCCCTTTGGTGTGGGAGGAATCCCTGGACGTTCATAATTGCTGAGCCGGGCTCCGGCTGTACCGAGGGGTGCAGGCAGCTAGTATTGGACTTTGGGAGGCTGTCGCAAGAGAGAGTGCCAGCGTTTGTGGGGCTGTGAATGGGGTTGCCTGGCTCCTTGAAGAGCAGCAAGAGCTTTTGGTCCTGGCATGTTTGGTGTGGGAGGAATCCCTGGACATTCGCAGTTCCTGAGCCGGGCTCCGGCTGTACTCAGCGGCGCAGGCAGCTGGTATTGGACTTTGGGAGGCTGTCGCAAGAGAGAGCGCCAGCGTTTGTGGGGCTGTGAATGGGGTTGCCTGGCTCCTTGAAGAGCAGCAAGAGCTTTTGGTCCTGGCACCTTTGGTGTGGGAGGAATCCCTGGACGTTCGCAATTGCTGAGCCGGGCTCCGGCTGTACCGAGGGGTGCAGGCAGCTAGTATTGGACTTTGGGAGGCTCTCGCAAGAGAGAGCGCCAGCGTTTGTGGGGCTGTGAATGGGGTTGCCTGGCTCCTTGAAGAGCAGCAAGAGCTTTTGGTCCTGGCCCCTTTGGTGTGGGAGGAATCCCCGGACATTCGCAGTTCCTGAGCCGGGCTCCGGCCGTACGGAGGGGTGCAGGCAGCTAGTATTGGACTTTGGGAGGCTGTCGCAAGAGAGAGCGCCAGCGTTTGTGGGGCTGTGACTGGGGTTGCCTGGCTCCTTGAAGAGCAGCAAGAGCTTTTGGTCCTGGCACCTTTGGTGTGGCAGGAATCCCTGGACGTTCGCAATTGCTGAGCCGGGCTCCGGCTGTACCGAGCCGCGCAGGCAGCTAGTATTGGACTTTGGGAGGCTGTCGCAAGAGAGAGTGCCATCGTTTGTGGGGCTGTGAATGGGGTTGCCTGGCTCCTTGAAGAGCAGCAAGAGTTTTTGGTCCTGGCACCTTTGGTGTGGGAGGAATCCCTGGACGTTCATAATTGCTGAGCCGGGCTCCGGCTGTACCGAGCGGCGCAGGCAGCTAGTATTGGACTTTGGGAGGCTGTCGCAAGAGAGAGCGCCAGCGTTTGTGGGGCTGTGAATGGGGTTGCCTGGCTCCTTGAAGAGCAGCAAGAGCTTTTGGTCCTGGCCCCTTTGGTGTGGGAGGAATCCCTGGACATTCGCAGTTCCTGAGCCGGGCTCCGGCTGTACCGAGGGGTGCAGGCAGCTAGTATTGGACTTTGGGAGGCTGTCGCAAGAGAGAGCGCCAGCGTTTGTGGGGCTGTGAATGGGGTTGCCTGGCTCCTTGAAGAGCAGCAAGAGCTTTTGGTCCTGGCCCCTTTGGTGTGGGAGAAATCCCTGGACGTTCGCAATTGCTGAGCCGGGCTCCGGCGGTACCGAGGGGTGCAGGCAGGTAGTATTGGACTTTGGGAGGCTGTCGCAAGAGAGAGCACCATCGTTTGTGGGGCTGTGAATGGGGTTGCCTGGCTCCTTGAAGAGCAGCAAGAGCTTTTGGTCCTGGCCCCTTTGGTGTGGGAGGAATCCCTGGACGTTCGCAATTGCTGAGCCGGGCTCCGGCTGTACCGAGCGGCAAAGGCAGCTAGTATTGGACTTTGGGAGGCTGTCGCAAGAGAGAGCACCATCGTTTGTGGGGCTGTGAATGGGGTTGCCTGGCTCCTTGAAGAGCAGCAAGAGCTTTTGGTCCTGGCCCCTTTGGTGTGGGAGGAATCCCTGGACGTTTGCAGTTCCTGAGCCGGGCTCCGGCTGTACTCGGTGGTGCAGGCAGCTAGTATTGGACTTTGGGAGGCTCTCGCAAGAGAGAGCGCCAGCGTTTGTGGGGCTGTGAATGGGGTTGCGTGGCTCCTTAAAGAGCAGCAAGAGCTTTTGGTCCTGGCCCCTTTGGTGTGGGAGGAATCCCTGGACGTTCGCAATTGCTGAGCCGGGCTCCGGCTGTACCGAGCGGCACAGGCAGCTAGTATTGGACTTTGGGAGGCTGTCGCAAGAGAGAGCGCCATCGTTTGTGGGGCTGTGAATGGGGTTGCCTGGCTCTTTGAAGAGCAGCAAGAGCTTTTGGTCCTGGCCCCTTTGGTGTGGGAGGAATCCCTGGACGTTCATAATTGCTGAGCCGGGCTCCGGCTGTACTCGGTGGTGCAGGCAGCTAGTATTGGACTTTGGGAGGCTGTCGCAAGAGAGAGCGCCATCGTTTGTGGGGCTGTGAATGGGGTTGCGTGGCTCCTTGAAGAGCAGCAAGAGCTTTTGGTCCTGGCCCCTTTGGTGTGGGAGGAATCCCTGGACGTTCGCAATTGCTGAGCCGGGGTCTTGCTGTACTCACTGGTGCAGGCAGTTAGTATTGGACTTTGGGAGGTTCTCGCAAGAGAGAGCGCCAGCGTTTGTGGGGCTGTGAATGGGGTTGCCTGGCTCCTTGAAGAGCAGCAAGAGCTTTTGGTCCTGGCCCCTTTGGTGTGGGAGGAATCCCTGGACGTTCGCAATTGCTGAGCCGGGCTCCGGCTGTACCGAGGGGTGCAGGCAGCTAGTGTTGGACTTTGGGAGGCTGTCGCAAGAGAGAGCGCCATCGTTTGTGGGGCTGTGAATGGGGTTGCCTGGCTCCTTAAAGAGCAGCAAGAGCTTTTGGTCCTGGCCCCTTTGGTGTGGGAGGAATCCCTGGACATTCATAATTGCTGAGCCGGGCTCCGGCTGTACCGAGGGGCGCAGGCAGCTAGTGTTGGACTTTGGGAGGCTGTCGCAAGAGAGAGCGCCAGCGTTTGTGGGGCTGTGAATGGGGTTGCCTGGCTCCTTGAAGAGCAGCAAGAGCTTTTGGTCCTGGCCCCTTTGGTGTGGGAGGAATCCCTGGACGTTTGCAGTTGCTGAGCTGGGGTCTTGCTGTACTCACTGGTGCAGGCAGGTAGTATTGGACTTTGGGAGGCTGTCGCAAGAGAGAGCGCCAGCGTTTGTGGGGCTGTGAATGGGGTTGCCTGGCTCCTTAAAGAGCAGCAAGAGCTTTTGGTCCTGGCACCTTTGGTGTGGGAGGAATCCCTGGACGTTCGCAATTGCTGAGCCGGGCTCTGGCTGTACCGAGCGGCACAGGCAGCTAGTATTGGACTTTGGGAGGCTGTCGCAAGAGAGAGCGCCAGCGTTTGTGGGGCTGTGAATGGGGTTGCCTGGCTCCTTGAAGAGCAGCAAGAGCTTTTGGTCCTGGCCCCTTTGGTGTGGGAGGAATCCCTGGACGTTCGCAATTGCTGAGCCGGGCTCCGGTGTACTCAGTGGCACAGGCAGCTAGTATTGGACTTTGGGAGGCTGTCGCAAGAGAGAGCGCCATCGTTTGTGGGGCTGTGAATGGGGTTGCGTGGCTCCTTGAAGAGCAGCAAGAGCTTTTGGTCCTGGCCCCTTTGGTGTGGGAGGAATCCCTGGACATTCGCAGTTCCTGAGCCGGGCTCCGGCTGTACCGAGGGGTGCAGGCAGCTAGTATTGGACTTTGGGAGGCTGTCGCAAGAGAGAGCGCCAGCGTTTGTGGGGCTGTGAATGGGGTTGCCTGGCTCCTTGAAGAGCAGCAAGAGCTTTTGGTCCTGGCCCCTTTGGTGTGGCAGGAATCCCTGGACGTTTGCAATTGCTGAGCTGGGCTACGGCTGTACCGAGGGGTGCAGGCAGCTAGTATTGTACTTTGGGAGGCTGTCGCAAGAGAGAGCACCAGCGTTTGTGGGGCTGTGAATGGGGTTGTGTGGCTCCTTGAAGAGCAGCAAGAGCTTTTGGTCCTGGCCCCTTTGGTGTGGGAGGAATCCCTGGACATTCGCAGTTCCTGAGCCGGGCTCCGGCTGTACCGAGGGGTGCAGGCAGCTAGTATTGGACTTTGGGAGGCTGTCGCAAGAGAGAGCGCCAGCGTTTGTGGGGCTGTGAATGGGGTTGCCTGGCTCCTTGAAGAGCAGCAAGAGCTTTTGGTCCTGGCCCCTTTGGTGTGGGAGAAATCCCTGGACGTTCGCAATTGCTGAGCCGGGCTCCGGCGGTACCGAGGGGTGCAGGCAGGTAGTATTGGACTTTGGGAGGCTGTCGCAAGAGAGAGCACCATCGTTTGTGGGGCTGTGAATGGGGTTGCCTGGCTCCTTGAAGAGCAGCAAGAGCTTTTGGTCCTGGCCCCTTTGGTGTGGGAGGAATCCCTGGACGTTCGCAATTGCTGAGCCGGGCTCCGGCTGTACCGAGCGGCAAAGGCAGCTAGTATTGGACTTTGGGAGGCTGTCGCAAGAGAGAGCACCATCGTTTGTGGGGCTGTGAATGGGGTTGCGTGGCTCCTTGAAGAGCAGCAAGAGCTTTTGGTCCTGGCCCCTTTGGTGTGGGAGGAATCCCTGGACGTTTGCAGTTCCTGAGCCGGGCTCCGGCTGTACTCGGTGGTGCAGGCAGCTAGTATTGGACTTTGGGAGGCTCTCGCAAGAGAGAGCGCCAGCGTTTGTGGGGCTGTGAATGGGGTTGCCTGGCTCCTTAAAGAGCAGCAAGAGCTTTTGGTCCTGGCCCCTTTGGTGTGGGAGGAATCCCTGGACGTTCGCAATTGCTGAGCCGGGCTTTGGCTGTACCGAGCGGCACAGGCAGCTAGTATTGGACTTTGGGAGGCTGTCGCAAGAGAGAGCGCCATCGTTTGTGGGGCTGTGAATGGGGTTGCCTGGCTCTTTGAAGAGCAGCAAGAGCTTTTGGTCCTGGCCCCTTTGGTGTGGGAGGAATCCCTGGACGTTCATAATTGCTGAGCCGGGCTCCGGCTGTACTCGGTGGTGCAGGCAGCTAGTATTGGACTTTGGGAGGCTGTCGCAAGAGAGAGCGCCATCGTTTGTGGGGCTGTGAATGGGGTTGCCTGGCTCCTTGAAGAGCAGCAAGAGCTTTTGGTCCTGGCCCCTTTGGTGTGGGAGGAATCCCTGGACGTTCGCAATTGCTGAGCCGGGCTCCGGCTGTACCGAGCGGCAAAGGCAGCTAGTATTGGACTTTGGGAGGCTGTCGCAAGAGAGAGCACCATCGTTTGTGGGGCTGTGAATGGGGTTGCGTGGCTCCTTGAAGAGCAGCAAGAGCTTTTGGTCCTGGCACCTTTGGTGTGGGAGGAATCCCTGGACGTTCGCAATTGCTGAGCCGGGGTCTTGCTGTACTCACTGGTGCAGGCAGTTAGTATTGGACTTTGGGAGGTTCTCGCAAGAGAGAGCGCCAGCGTTTGTGGGGCTGTGAATGGGGTTGCCTGGCTCCTTGAAGAGCAGCAAGAGCTTTTGGTCCTGGCCCCTTTGGTGTGGGAGGAATCCCTGGACGTTCGCAATTGGTGAGCCGGGCTCCGGCTGTACCGAGGGGTGCAGGCAGCTAGTGTTGGACTTTGGGAGGCTGTCGCAAGAGAGAGCGCCATCGTTTGTGGGGCTGTGAATGGGGTTGCCTGGCTCCTTAAAGAGCAGCAAGAGCTTTTGGTCCTGGCCCCTTTGGTGTGGGAGGAATCCCTGGACATTCATAATTGCTGAGCCGGGCTCCGGCTGTACCGAGGGGCGCAGGCAGCTAGTGTTGGACTTTGGGAGGCTGTCGCAAGAGAGAGCGCCAGCGTTTGTGGGGCTGTGAATGGGGTTGCCTGGCTCCTTGAAGAGCAGCAAGAGCTTTTGGTCCTGGCCCCTTTGGTGTGGGAGGAATCCCTGGACGTTTGCAGTTGCTGAGCTGGGGTCTTGCTGTACTCACTGGTGCAGGCAGGTAGTATTGGACTTTGGGAGGCTGTCGCAAGAGAGAGCGCCAGCGTTTGTGGGGCTGTGAATGGGGTTGCCTGGCTCCTTAAAGAGCAGCAAGAGCTTTTGGTCCTGGCACCTTTGGTGTGGGAGGAATCCCTGGACGTTCGCAATTGCTGAGCCGGGCTCTGGCTGTACCGAGCGGCACAGGCAGCTAGTATTGGACTTTGGGAGGCTGTCGCAAGAGAGAGCGCCAGCGTTTGTGGGGCTGTGAATGGGGTTGCCTGGCTCCTTGAAGAGCAGCAAGAGCTTTTGGTCCTGGCCCCTTTGGTGTGGGAGGAATCCCTGGACGTTCGCAATTGGTGAGCCGGGCTCCGGCTGTACCGAGCGGCACAGGCAGCTAGTATTGGACTTTGGGAGGCTGTCGCAAGAGAGAGCGCCATCGTTTGTGGGGCTGTGAATGGGGTTGCGTGGCTCCTTGAAGAGCAGCAAGAGCTTTTGGTCCTGGCCCCTTTGGTGTGGCAGGAATCCCTGGACGTTCGCAATTGCTGAGCCTGGCTCCGGCTGTACCGAGGGGTGCAGGCAGCTAGTATTGGACTTTGGGAGGCTGTCGCAAGAGAGAGCGCCAGCGTTTGTGGGGCTGTGACTGGGGTTGCCTGGCTCCTTAAAGAGCAGCAAGAGCTTTTGGTCGTGGCACCTTTGGTGTGGGAGGAATCCCTGGACGTTCGCAATTGCTGAGCCGGGCTCCGGCTGTACCGAGGGGTGCAGGCAGCTAGTATTGGACTTTGGGAGGCTGTCGCAAGAGAGAGCGCCAGCGTTTGTGGGGCTGTGAATGGGGTTGCCTGGCTCCTTGAAGAGCAGCAAGAGCTTTTGGTCCTGGCCCCTTTGGTGTGGGAGGAATCCCTGGACGTTCATAATTGCTGAGCCGGGCTCCGGCTGTACTCAGCAGCTGAGGCAGCTAGTATTGGACTTTGGGAGGCTGTCGCAAGAGAGAGCGCCATCGTTTGTGGGGCTGTGAATGGGGTTGCCTGGCTCCTTGAAGAGCAGCAAGAGCTTTTGGTCCTGGCCCCTTTGGTGTGGGAGGAATCCCTGGACGTTCATAATTGCTGAGCCGGGCTCCGGTGTACTCAGTGGCACAGGCAGCTAGTATTGGACTTTGGGAGGCTCTCGCAAGAGAGAGCGCCATCGTTTGTGGGGCTGTGAATGGGGTTGCCTGGCTCCTTGAAGAGCAGCAAGAGCTTTTGGTCCCGGCACCTTTGGTGTGGCAGGAATCCCTGGACGTTTGCAATTGCTGAGCCGGGCTCCGGCTGTACTCAGCGGCGCAAGCAGCCAGTACTGGACTTTGGGAGTCTCTCGCAAGAGAGAGCGCCAGCGTTTGTGGGGCTGTGAATGGGGTTGCCTGGCTCCTTAAAGAGCAGCAAGAGCTTTTGGTCCTGGCACCTTTGGTGTGGGAGGAATCCCTGGACGTTCGCAGTTGCTGAGCCGGACTGCGGCTGTACCGAGGGGCGCAGGCAGCTAGTGTTGGACTTTGGGAGGCTGTCGCAAGAGAGAGCACCATCGTTTGTGGGGCTGTGAATGGGGTTGCCTGGCTCCTTGAAGAGCAGCAAGAGCTTTTGGTCCTGGCCCCTTTGGTGTGGGAGGAATCCCTGGACGTTTGCAATTGCTGAGCCGGGGTCTTGCTGTACTCACTGGTGCAGGCAGCTAGTATTGGACTTTGGGAGGCTGTCGCAAGAGAGAGTGCCATCGTTTGTGGGGCTGTGAACGGGGTTGCCTGGCTCCTTGAAGAGTAGCAAGAGCTTTTGGTCCTGGCACCTTTGGTGTGGGAGGAATCCCTGGACGTTCGCAATTGGTGAGCCGGGCTCCGGCTGTACCGAGGGGTGCAGGCAGCTAGTATTGGACTTTGGGAGGCTGTCGCAAGAGAGAGCGCCATCGTTTGTGGGGCTGTGAATGGGGTTGCCTGGCTCCTTGAAGAGCAGCAAGAGCTTTTGGTCCTGGCCCCTTTGGTGTGGGAGGAATCCCTGGACGTTCATAATTGCTGAGCCGGGCTCCGGCTGTACCGAGGGGTGCAGGCAGCTAGTATTGGACTTTGGGAGGCTGTCGCAAGAGAGAGCGCCAGCGTTTGTGGGGCTGTGAATGGGGTTGCCTGGCTCCTTGAAGAGCAGCAAGAACTTTTGGTCCTGGCCCCTTTGGTGTGGGAGGAATCCCTGGACGTTTGCAGTTGCTGAGCCGGGGTCTTGCTGTACTCACTGGTGCAGGCAGGTAGTATTGGACTTTGGGAGGCTGTCGCAAGAGAGAGCGCCAGCGTTTGTGGGGCTGTGAATGGGGTTGCCTGGCTCCTTGAAGAGCAGCAAGAGCTTTTGGTCCTGGCACCTTTGGTGTGGGAGGAATCCCTGGACGTTCGCAATTGCTGAGCCGGGCTCCGGCTGTACCGAGCGGCACAGGCAGCTAGTATTGGACTTTGGGAGGCTGTCGCAAGAGAGAGCGCCATCGTTTGTGGGGCTGTGAATGGGGTTGCCTGGCTCCTTGAAGAGCAGCAAGAGCTTTTGGTCCTGGCCCCTTTGGTGTGGGAGGAATCCCTGGACGTTCGCAATTGCTGAGCCGGGCTCCGGTGTACTCAGTGGCACAGGCAGCTAGTATTGGACTTTGGGAGGCTGTCGCAAGAGAGAGCGCCAGCGTTTGTGGGGCTGTGAATGGGGTTGCGTGGCTCCTTGAAGAGCAGCAAGAGCTTTTGGTCCTGGCACCTTTGGTGTGGGAGGAATCCCTGGACGTTCGCAATTGGTGAGCCGGGCTCCGGCTGTACCGAGGGGTGCAGGCAGCTAGTATTGGACTTTGGGAGGCTGTCGCAAGAGAGAGCGCCAGCGTTTGTGGGGCTGTGAATGGGGTTGCCTGGCTCCTTAAAGAGCAGCAAGAGCTTTTGGTCCTGGCCCCTTTGGTGTGGGAGGAATCCCTGGACGTTCGCAGTTGCTGAGCCGGGCTCCGGCTGTACCGAGGGGTGCAGGCAGCTAGTATTGGACTTTGGGAGGCTGTCGCAAGAGAGAGCGCCAGCGTTTGTGGGGCTGTGAATGGGGTTGCGTGGCTCCTTGAAGAGCAGCAAGAGCTTTTGGTCCTGGCACCTTTGGTGTGGCAGGAATCCCTGGACGTTTGCAGTTGCTGAGCCGGGGTCTTGCTGTACTCACTGGTGCAGGCAGCTAGTATTGGACTTTGGGAGGCTGTCGCAAGAGAGAGCGCCAGCGTTTGTGGGGCTGTGAATGGGGTTGCCTGGCTCCTTGAAGAGCAGCAAGAGCTTTTGGTCCTGGCACCTTTGGTGTGGGAGGAATCCCTGGACGTTTGCAATTGCTGAGCCGGGCTCCGGCTGTACTGAGCGGCACAGGCAGCTAGTATTGGACTTTGGGAGGCTGTCGCAAGAGAGAGCGCCAGCGTTTGTGGGGCTGTGAATGGGGTTGCCTGGCTCCTTGAAGAGCAGCAAGAGCTTTTGGTCCTGGCACCTTTGGTGTGGGAGGAATCCCTGGACGTTCGCAATTGCTGAGCCGGGCTCCGGTGTACTCAGTGGCACAGGCAGCTAGTGTTGGACTTTGGGAGGCTGTCGCAAGAGAGAGCGCCAGCGTTTGTGGGGCTGTGAATGGGGTTGCCTGGCTCCTTGAAGAGCAGCAAGAGCTTTTGGTCCTGGCACCTTTGGTGTGGGAGGAATCCCTGGACGTTCGCAATTGCTGAGCCGGGCTCCGGCTGTACTCAGCGGCGCAGGCAGCTGGTATTGGTCTTTGGGAGGCTGTCGCAAGAGAGAGCGCCAGCGTTTGTGGGGCTGTGAATGGGGTTGCCTGGCTCCTTGAAGAGCAGCAAGAGCTTTTGGTCCTGGCCCCTTTGGTGTGGGAGGAATCCCTGGACGTTTGCAATTGCTGAGCCTGGGTCCGGCTGTACCGAGGGGTGCAGGCAGCTAGTATTGGACTTTGGGAGGCTGTCGCAAGAGAGAGCGCCATCGTTTGTGGGGCTGTGAATGGGGTTGCGTGGCTCCTTGAAGAGCAGCAAGAGCTTTTGGTCCTGGCCCCTTTGGTGTGGGAGGAATCCCTGGACGTTCGCAATTGCTGAGCCGGGCTCCGGCTGTACCGAGGGGTGCAGGCAGCTAGTATTGGACTTTGGGAGGCTGTCGCAAGAGAGAGCGCCATCGTTTGTGGGGCTGTGAATGGGGTTGCCTGGCTCCTTGAAGAGCAGCAAGAGCTTTTGGTCCTGGCCCCTTTGGTGTGGGAGGAATCCCTGGACGTTCGCAATTGCTGAGCCGGGCTCCGGCTGTACCGAGCGGCACAGGCAGCTAGTATTGGACTTTGGGAGGCTGTCGCAAGAGAGAGCACCAGCGTTTGTGGGGCTGTGAATGGGGTTGCCTGGCTCCTTGAAGAGCAGCAAGAGCTTTTGGTCCTGGCACCTTTGGTGTGGGAGGAATCCCTGGACGTTTGCAATTGCAGAGCCGGGCTCCGGCTGTACCGAGCCGCGCAGGCAGCTAGTATTGGACTTTGGGAGGCTGTCGCAAGAGAGAGCGCCAGCGTTTGTGGGGCTGTGAATGGGGTTGCCTGGCTCCTTGAAGAGCAGCAAGAGCTTTTGGTCCTGGCACCTTTGGTGTGGGAGGAATCCCTGGACGTTCGCAATTGCTGAGCCGGGCTCCGGCTGTACCGAGGGGTGCAGGCAGCTAGTGTTGGACTTTGGGAGGCTGTCGCAAGAGAGAGCACCATCGTTTGTGGGGCTGTGAATGGGGTTGCCTGGCTCCTTGAAGAGCAGCAAGAGCTTTTGGTCCTGGCACCTTTGGTGTGGGAGGAATCCCTGGACGTTCGCAATTGCTGAGCCGGACTCCGGCTGTACTCAGCAGCTGAGGCAGCTAGTATTGGACTTTGGGAGGCTGTCGCAAGAGAGAGCGCCAGCGTTTGTGGGGCTGTGAATGGGGTTGCCTGGCTCCTTGAAGAGCAGCAAGAGCTTTTGGTCCTGGCCCCTTTGGTGTGGGAGGAATCCCTGGACGTTTGCAATTGCTGAGCCTGGGTCCGGCTGTACCGAGGGGTGCAGGCAGCTAGTATTGGACTTTGGGAGGCTGTCGCAAGAGAGAGCGCCATCGTTTGTGGGGCTGTGAATGGGGTTGCGTGGCTCCTTGAAGAGCAGCAAGAGCTTTTGGTCCTGGCACCTTTGGTGTGGGAGGAATCCCTGCACGTTCGCAATTGCTGAGCCGGGCTCCGGCTGTACCGAGGGGTGCAGGCAGCTAGTATTGGACTTTGGGAGGCTGTCGCAAGAGAGAGCGCCATCGTTTGTGGGGCTGTGAATGGGGTTGCCTGGCTCCTTGAAGAGCAGCAAGAGCTTTTGGTCCTGGCCCCTTTGGTGTGGGAGGAATCCCTGGACGTTCGCAATTGCTGAGCCGGGCTCTGGCTGTACCGAGCGGCACAGGCAGCTAGTATTGGACTTTGGGAGGCTGTCGCAAGAGAGAGCACCAGCGTTTGTGGGGCTGTGAATGGGGTTGCCTGGCTCCTTGAAGAGCAGCAAGAGCTTTTGGTCCTGGCCCCTTTGGTGTGGGAGGAATCCCTGGACGTTCGCAATTGCTGAGCCGGGCTACGGCTGTACCGAGGGGTGCAGGCAGGTAGTGTTGGACTTTGGGAGGCTGTCGCAAGAGAGAGCACCAGCGTTTGTGGGGCTGTGAATGGGGTTGCCTGGCTCCTTGAAGAGCAGCAAGAGCTTTTGGTCCTGGCCCCTTTGGCGTGGGAGGAATCCCTGGACGTTTGCAATTGCTGAGCCGGGCTCCGGCTGTACCGAGCCGCGCAGGCAGCTAGTATTCGACTTTGGGAGGCTGTCGCAAGAGAGAGCGCCAGCGTTTGTGGGGCTGTGAATGGGGTTGCCTGGCTCCTTGAAGAGCAGCAAGAGCTTTTGGTCCTGGCACCTTTGGTGTGGGAGGAATCCCTGGACGTTCGCAATTGCTGAGCCGGGCTCCGGCTGTACCGAGGGGTGCAGGCAGCTAGTGTTGGACTTTGGGAGGCTGTCGCAAGAGAGAGCACCATCGTTTGTGGGGCTGTGAATGGGGTTGCCTGGCTCCTTGAAGAGCAGCAAGAGCTTTTGGTCCTGGCCCCTTTGGTGTGGGAGAAATCCCTGGACGTTCGCAATTGCTGAGCCGGGCTTCGGCTGTACTGAGCGGCACAGGCAGCTAGTATTGGACTTTGGGAGGCTGTCGCAAGAGAGAGCACCAGCGTTTGTGGGCTGTGAATGGGGTTGCCTGGCTCCTTGAAGAGCAGCAAGAGTTTTTGGTCCTGGCCCCTTTGGTGTGGGAGGAATACCTGGACGTTTGCAATTGCTGAGCCGGGCTCCGTCTGTACTCAGCGGCAAAGGCAGTTAGTATTGGACTTTGGGAGGCTGTCGCAAGAGAGAGCGCCATCGTTTGTGGGGCTGTGAATGGGGTTGCGTGGCTCCTTGAAGAGCAGCAAGAGCTTTTGGTCCTGGCACCTTTGGTGTGGGAGGAATGCCCGGACATTGGCAGTTCCTGAGCCGGGCTCCGGCTGTACTCAGCGGCGCAGGCAGCTGGTATTGGACTTTGGGAGGCTGTCGCAAGAGAGAGCGCCATCGTTTGTGGGGCTGTGAATGGGGTTGCCTGGCTCCTTGAAGAGCAGCAAGAGCTTTTGGTCCTGGCACCTTTGGTGTGGGAGGAATCCCTGGACGTTTGCAATTGCTGAGCCGGGGTCCGGTGTACTCAGCGGCACAGGCAGCTAGTATTGGACTTTGGGAGGCTGTCGCAAGAGAGAGCGCCAGCGTTTGTGGGGCTGTGAATGGGGTTGCCTGGCTCCTTGAAGAGCAGCAAGAGCTTTTGGTCCTGGCACCTTTGGTGTGGGAGGAATCCCTGGACGTTCGCAATTGGTGAGCCGGGCTCCGGCTGTACTCAGCGGCGCAGGCAGCTAGTATTGGACTTTGGGAGGCTGTCGCAAGAGAGAGCGCCATCGTTTGTGGGGGTGTGAATGGGGTTGCCTGGCTCCTTGAAGAGCAGCAAGAGCTTTTGGTCCTGGCACCTTTGGTGTGGGAGGAATCCCTGGACGTTCGCAATTGCTGAGCTGGGCTCCGGCGGTACCGAGGGGTGCAGGCAGCTAGTATTGGACTTTGGGAGGCTGTCGCAAGAGAGAGCGCCAGCGTTTGTGGGGCTGTGAATGGGGTTGCCTGGCTCCTTGAAGAGCAGCAAGAGCTTTTGGTCCTGGCCCCTTTGGTGTGGGAGGAATCCCTGGATGTTCATAATTGGTGAGCAGGGCTCCGGCTGTACCGAGCGGCACAGGCAGCTAGTATTGGACTTTGGGAGGCTCGTGCAAGAGAGAGCGCCATCGTTTGTGGGGCTGTGAATGGGGTTGCCTGGCTCCTTGAAGAGCAGCAAGAGCTTTTGGTCCTGGCCCCTTTGGTGTGGGAGGAATCCCCGGACATTCGCAGTTCCTGAGCCGGGCTCCGGCCGTACGGAGGGGTGCAGGCAGCTAGTATTGGACTTTGGGAGGCTGTCGCAAGAGAGAGCGCCAGCGTTTGTGGGGCTGTGACTGGGGTTGCCTGGCTCCTTGAAGAGCAGCAAGAGCTTTTGGTCCTGGCACCTTTGGTGTGGCAGGAATCCCTGGACGTTTGCAATTGCTGAGCTGGGCTACGGCTGTACCGAGGGGTGCAGGCAGCTAGTATTGTACTTTGGGAGGCTGTCGCAAGAGAGAGCACCAGCGTTTGTGGGGCTGTGAATGGGGTTGTGTGGCTCCTTGAAGAGCAGCAAGAGCTTTTGGTCCTGGCCCCTTTGGTGTGGGAGGAATCCCTGGACATTCGCAGTTCCTGAGCCGGGCTCCGGCTGTACCGAGGGGTGCAGGCAGCTAGTATTGGACTTTGGGAGGCTGTCGCAAGAGAGAGCGCCAGCGTTTGTGGGGCTGTGAATGGGGTTGCCTGGCTCCTTGAAGAGCAGCAAGAGCTTTTGGTCCTGGCCCCTTTGGTGTGGGAGAAATCCCTGGACGTTCGCAATTGCTGAGCCGGGCTCCGGCGGTACCGAGGGGTGCAGGCAGGTAGTATTGGACTTTGGGAGGCTGTCGCAAGAGAGAGCACCATCGTTTGTGGGGCTGTGAATGGGGTTGCCTGGCTCCTTGAAGAGCAGCAAGAGCTTTTGGTCCTGGCCCCTTTGGTGTGGGAGGAATCCCTGGACGTTCGCAATTGCTGAGCCGGGCTCCGGCTGTACCGAGCGGCAAAGGCAGCTAGTATTGGACTTTGGGAGGCTGTCGCAAGAGAGAGCACCATCGTTTGTGGGGCTGTGAATGGGGTTGCGTGGCTCCTTGAAGAGCAGCAAGAGCTTTTGGTCCTGGCACCTTTGGTGTGGGAGGAATCCCTGGACGTTTGCAGTTCCTGAGCCGGGCTCCGGCTGTACTCGGTGGTGCAGGCAGCTAGTATTGGACTTTGGGAGGCTCTCGCAAGAGAGAGCGCCAGCGTTTGTGGGGCTGTGAATGGGGTTGCCTGGCTCCTTAAAGAGCAGCAAGAGCTTTTGGTCCTGGCCCCTTTGGTGTGGGAGGAATCCCTGGACGTTCATAATTGCTGAGCCGGGCTCCGGCTGTACTCAGCAGCTCAGGCAGCTAGTATTGGACTTTGGGAGGCTGTCGCAAGAGAGAGCGCCATCGTTTGTGGGGCTGTGAATGGGGTTGCGTGGCTCCTTGAAGAGCAGCAAGAGCTTTTGGTCCTGGCACCTTTGGTGTGGGAGGAATCCCTGGACGTTCGCAATTGCTGAGCCGGGGTCTTGCTGTACTCACTGGTGCAGGCAGTTAGTATTGGACTTTGGGAGGTTCTCGCAAGAGAGAGCGCCAGCGTTTGTGGGGCTGTGAATGGGGTTGCCTGGCTCCTTAAAGAGCAGCAAGAGCTTTTGGTCCTGGCACCTTTGGTGTGGGAGGAATCCCTGGACGTTCGCAATTGCTGAGCCGGGCTCCGGCTGTACCGAGCGGCGCAGGCAGCTAGTATTGGACTTTGGGAGGCTGTCGCAAGAGAGAGCGCCATCGTTTGTGGGGCTGTGAATGGGGTTGCGTGGCTCCTTGAAGAGCAGCAAGAGCTTTTGGTCCTGGCCCCTTTGGTGTGGGAGGAATCCCTGGACGTTCGCAATTGCTGAGCCGGGCTCCGGTGTACTCAGCGGCACAGGCAGCTAGTATTGTACTTTGGGAGGCTGTCGCAAGAGAGAGCGCCAGCGTTTGTGGGGCTGTGAATGGGGTTGCCTGGCTCCTTGAAGAGCAGCAAGAGCTTTTGGTCCTGGCCCCTTTGGTGTGGGAGGAATCCCTGGACGTTCGCAATTGCTGAGCCGGGCTCCGGCTGTACCGATCGGCGCAGGCAGCTAGTATTGGACTTTGGGAGGCTGTCGCAAGAGAGAGCGCCAGCGTTTGTGGGGCTGTGAATGGGGTTGCCTGGCTCCTTGAAGAGCAGCAAGAGCTTTTGGTCCTGGCACCTTTGGTGTGGCAGGAATCCCTGGACGTTCGCAATTGCTGAGCCGGGCTCCGGCTGTACCGAGCCGCGCAGGCAGCTAGTATTGGACTTTGGGAGGCTGTCGCAAGAGAGAGTGCCATCGTTTGTGGGGCTGTGAATGGGGTTGCCTGGCTCCTTGAAGAGCAGCAAGAGTTTTTGGTCCTGGCACCTTTGGTGTGGGAGGAATCCCTGGACGTTCATAATTGCTGAGCCGGGCTCCGGCTGTACCGAGCGGCGCAGGCAGCTAGTATTGGACTTTGGGAGGCTGTCGCAAGAGAGAGCGCCAGCGTTTGTGGGGCTGTGAATGGGGTTGCCTGGCTCCTTGAAGAGCAGCAAGAGCTTTTGGTCCTGGCACCTTTGGTGTGGGAGGAATCCCTGCACGTTTGCAATTGCTGAGCCGGGCTCCGGTGTACTCAGTGGCACAGGCAGCTAGTATTGGACTTTGGGAGGCTCTCGCAAGAGAGAGTGCCAGCGTTTGTGGGGCTGTGAATGGGGTTGCCTGGCTCCTTGAAGAGCAGCAAGAGCTTTTGGTCCCGGCACCTTTGGTGTGGCAGGAATCCCTGGACGTTTGCAATTGCTGAGCCGGGCTCCGGCTGTACTCAGCGGCGCAAGCAGCCAGTACTGGACTTTGGGAGTCTCTCGCAAGAGAGAGCGCCAGCGTTTGTGGGGCTGTGAATGGGGTTGCGTGGCTCCTTGAAGAGCAGCAAGAGCTTTTGGTCCTGGCCCCTTTGGTGTGGGAGGAATCCCTGGACGTTTGCAATTGCTGAGCCGGGGTCCGGTGTACTCAGCGGCACAGGCAGCTAGTATTGTACTTTGGGAGGCTGTCGCAAGAGAGAGCGCCAGCGTTTGTGGGGCTGTGAATGGGGTTGCCTGGCTCCTTGAAGAGCAGCAAGAGCTTTTGGTCGTTGCCCCTTTGGTGTGGGAGGAATCCCCGGACGTTCGCAATTGCTGAGCCGGGCTCCGGCTGTACCGATCGGCGCAGGCAGCTAGTATTGGACTTTGGGAGGCTGTCGCAAGAGAGAGCGCCAGCGTTTGTGGGGCTGTGAATGGGGTTGCGTGGCTCCTTGAAGAGCAGCAAGAGCTTTTGGTCCTGGCCCCTTTGGTGTGGGAGGAATCCCCGGACATTCGCAGTTCCTGAGCCGGGCTCCGGCCGTACGGAGGGGTGCAGGCAGCTAGTATTGGACTTTGGGAGGCTGTCGCAAGAGAGAGCGCCATCGTTTGTGGGGCTGTGAATGGGGTTGCCTGGCTCCTTGAAGAGCAGCAAGAGCTTTTGGTCCTGGCACCTTTGGTGTGGCAGGAATCCCTGGACGTTTGCAATTGCTGAGCTGGGCTACGGCTGTACCGAGGGGTGCAGGCAGCTAGTATTGTACTTTGGGAGGCTGTCGCAAGAGAGAGCACCAGCGTTTGTGGGGCTGTGAATGGGGTTGTGTGGCTCCTTGAAGAGCAGCAAGAGCTTTTGGTCCTGGCCCCTTTGGTGTGGGAGGAATCCCTGGACATTCGCAGTTCCTGAGCCGGGCTCCGGCTGTACCGAGGGGTGCAGGCAGCTAGTATTGGACTTTGGGAGGCTGTCGCAAGAGAGAGCGCCATCGTTTGTGGGGCTGTGAATGGGGTTGCCTGGCTCCTTGAAGAGCAGCAAGAGCTTTTGGTCCTGGCCCCTTTGGTGTGGGAGAAATCCCTGGACGTTCGCAATTGCTGAGCCGGGCTCCGGCGGTACCGAGGGGTGCAGGCAGGTAGTATTGGACTTTGGGAGGCTGTCGCAAGAGAGAGCACCATCGTTTGTGGGGCTGTGAATGGGGTTGCCTGGCTCCTTGAAGAGCAGCAAGAGCTTTTGGTCCTGGCCCCTTTGGTGTGGGAGGAATCCCTGGACGTTCGCAATTGCTGAGCCGGGCTCCGGCTGTACCGAGCGGCAAAGGCAGCTAGTATTGGACTTTGGGAGGCTGTCGCAAGAGAGAGCACCATCGTTTGTGGGGCTGTGAATGGGGTTGCGTGGCTCCTTGAAGAGCAGCAAGAGCTTTTGGTCCTGGCACCTTTGGTGTGGGAGGAATCCCTGGACGTTTGCAGTTCCTGAGCCGGGCTCCGGCTGTACTCGGTGGTGCAGGCAGCTAGTATTGGACTTTGGGAGGCTCTCGCAAGAGAGAGCGCCAGCGTTTGTGGGGCTGTGAATGGGGTTGCCTGGCTCCTTAAAGAGCAGCAAGAGCTTTTGGTCCTGGCCCCTTTGGTGTGGGAGGAATCCCTGGACGTTCATAATTGCTGAGCCGGGCTCCGGCTGTACTCAGCAGCTCAGGCAGCTAGTATTGGACTTTGGGAGGCTGTCGCAAGAGAGAGCGCCATCGTTTGTGGGGCTGTGAATGGGGTTGCGTGGCTCCTTGAAGAGCAGCAAGAGCTTTTGGTCCTGGCACCTTTGGTGTGGGAGGAATCCCTGGACGTTCGCAATTGCTGAGCCGGGGTCTTGCTGTACTCACTGGTGCAGGCAGTTAGTATTGGACTTTGGGAGGTTCTCGCAAGAGAGAGCGCCAGCGTTTGTGGGGCTGTGAATGGGGTTGCCTGGCTCCTTAAAGAGCAGCAAGAGCTTTTGGTCCTGGCACCTTTGGTGTGGGAGGAATCCCTGGACGTTCGCAATTGCTGAGCCGGGCTCCGGCTGTACCGAGCGGCGCAGGCAGCTAGTATTGGACTTTGGGAGGCTGTCGCAAGAGAGAGCGCCATCGTTTGTGGGGCTGTGAATGGGGTTGCGTGGCTCCTTGAAGAGCAGCAAGAGCTTTTGGTCCTGGCCCCTTTGGTGTGGGAGGAATCCCTGGACGTTCGCAATTGCTGAGCCGGGCTCCGGTGTACTCAGCGGCACAGGCAGCTAGTATTGTACTTTGGGAGGCTGTCGCAAGAGAGAGCGCCAGCGTTTGTGGGGCTGTGAATGGGGTTGCCTGGCTCCTTGAAGAGCAGCAAGAGCTTTTGGTCCTGGCCCCTTTGGTGTGGGAGGAATCCCTGGACGTTCGCAATTGCTGAGCCGGGCTCCGGCTGTACCGATCGGCGCAGGCAGCTAGTATTGGACTTTGGGAGGCTGTCGCAAGAGAGAGCGCCAGCGTTTGTGGGGCTGTGAATGGGGTTGCCTGGCTCCTTGAAGAGCAGCAAGAGCTTTTGGTCCTGGCACCTTTGGTGTGGCAGGAATCCCTGGACGTTCGCAATTGCTGAGCCGGGCTCCGGCTGTACCGAGCCGCGCAGGCAGCTAGTATTGGACTTTGGGAGGCTGTCGCAAGAGAGAGTGCCATCGTTTGTGGGGCTGTGAATGGGGTTGCCTGGCTCCTTGAAGAGCAGCAAGAGTTTTTGGTCCTGGCACCTTTGGTGTGGGAGGAATCCCTGGACGTTCATAATTGCTGAGCCGGGCTCCGGCTGTACCGAGCGGCGCAGGCAGCTAGTATTGGACTTTGGGAGGCTGTCGCAAGAGAGAGCGCCAGCGTTTGTGGGGCTGTGAATGGGGTTGCCTGGCTCCTTGAAGAGCAGCAAGAGCTTTTGGTCCTGGCACCTTTGGTGTGGGAGGAATCCCTGCACGTTTGCAATTGCTGAGCCGGGCTCCGGTGTACTCAGTGGCACAGGCAGCTAGTATTGGACTTTGGGAGGCTCTCGCAAGAGAGAGTGCCAGCGTTTGTGGGGCTGTGAATGGGGTTGCCTGGCTCCTTGAAGAGCAGCAAGAGCTTTTGGTCCCGGCACCTTTGGTGTGGCAGGAATCCCTGGACGTTTGCAATTGCTGAGCCGGGCTCCGGCTGTACTCAGCGGCGCAAGCAGCCAGTACTGGACTTTGGGAGTCTCTCGCAAGAGAGAGCGCCAGCGTTTGTGGGGCTGTGAATGGGGTTGCGTGGCTCCTTGAAGAGCAGCAAGAGCTTTTGGTCCTGGCCCCTTTGGTGTGGGAGGAATCCCTGGACGTTTGCAATTGCTGAGCCGGGGTCCGGTGTACTCAGCGGCACAGGCAGCTAGTATTGTACTTTGGGAGGCTGTCGCAAGAGAGAGCGCCAGCGTTTGTGGGGCTGTGAATGGGGTTGCCTGGCTCCTTGAAGAGCAGCAAGAGCTTTTGGTCGTTGCCCCTTTGGTGTGGGAGGAATCCCCGGACGTTCGCAATTGCTGAGCCGGGCTCCGGCTGTACCGATCGGCGCAGGCAGCTAGTATTGGACTTTGGGAGGCTGTCGCAAGAGAGAGCGCCAGCGTTTGTGGGGCTGTGAATGGGGTTGCGTGGCTCCTTGAAGAGCAGCAAGAGCTTTTGGTCCTGGCCCCTTTGGTGTGGGAGGAATCCCCGGACATTCGCAGTTCCTGAGCCGGGCTCCGGCCGTACGGAGGGGTGCAGGCAGCTAGTATTGGACTTTGGGAGGCTGTCGCAAGAGAGAGCGCCATCGTTTGTGGGGCTGTGAATGGGGTTGCCTGGCTCCTTGAAGAGCAGCAAGAGCTTTTGGTCCTGGCACCTTTGGTGTGGGAGGAATCCCTGGACGTTCGCAATTGCTGAGCCGGGCTCCGGCTGTACCGAGGGGTGCAGGCAGCTAGTATTGGACTTTGGGAGGCTGTCGCAAGAGAGAGCGCCAGCGTTTGTGGGGCTGTGAATGGGGTTGCGTGGCTCCTTGAAGAGCAGCAAGAGCTTTTGGTCCTGGCACCTTTGGTGTGGGAGGAATCCCTGGACGTTTGCAGTTGCTGAGCCGGTGTCTTGCTGTACTCACTGGTGCAGGCAGCTAGTATTGGACTTTGGGAGGCTGTTGCAAGAGAGAGCACCAGCGTTTGTGGGGCTGTGAATGGGGTTGCCTGGCTCCTTGAAGAGCAGCAAGAGCTTTTGGTCCTGGCCCCTTTGGTGTGGGAGGAATCCCTGGACGTTTGCAATTGCTGAGCCGGGCTCCGGCTGTACCGAGGGGCGCAGGCAGCTAGTATTGGACTTTGGGAGGCTGTCGCAAGAGAGAGCGCCAGCGTTTGTGGGGCTGTGAATGGGGTTGCGTGGCTCCTTGAAGAGCAGCAAGAGCTTTTGGTCCTGGCCCCTTTGGTGTGGGAGGAATCCCTGGACGTTCGCAATTGCTGAGCCGGGCTCCGGTGTACTCAGTGGCACAGGCAGCTAGTGTTGGACTTTGGGAGGCTGTCGCAAGAGAGAGCGCCATCGTTTGTGGGGCTGTGAATGGGGTTGCCTGGCTCCTTGAAGAGCAGCAAGAGCTTTTGGTCCTGGCACCTTTGGTGTGGGAGGAATCCCTGGACGTTCGCAATTGCTGAGCCGGGCTCTGGCTGTACTCAGCGGCGCAGGCAGGTAGTGTTGGACTTTGGGAGGCTGTCGCAAGAGAGAGCGCCAGCGTTTGTGGGGCTGTGAATGGGGTTGCCTGGCTCCTTGAAGAGCAGCAAGAGCTTTTGGTCCTGGCCCCTTTGGTGTGGGAGGAATCCCTGGACGTTTGCAATTGCTGAGCCTGGGTCCGGCTGTACCGAGGGGTGCAGGCAGCTAGTATTGGACTTTGGGAGGCTGTCGCAAGAGAGAGCGCCATCGTTTGTGGGGCTGTGAATGGGGTTGCGTGGCTCCTTGAAGAGCAGCAAGAGCTTTTGGTCCTGGCCCCTTTGGTGTGGGAGGAATCCCTGGACGTTCGCAATTGCTGAGCCGGGCTCCGGCTGTACCGAGGGGTGCAGGCAGCTAGTATTGGACTTTGGGAGGCTGTCGCAAGAGAGAGCGCCATCGTTTGTGGGGCTGTGAATGGGGTTGCCTGGCTCCTTGAAGAGCAGCAAGAGCTTTTGGTCCTGGCCCCTTTGGTGTGGGAGGAATCCCTGGACGTTCGCAATTGCTGAGCCGGGCTCCGGCTGTACCGAGCGGCACAGGCAGCTAGTATTGGACTTTGGGAGGCTGTCGCAAGAGAGAGCACCAGCGTTTGTGGGGCTGTGAATGGGGTTGCCTGGCTCCTTGAAGAGCAGCAAGAGCTTTTGGTCCTGGCACCTTTGGTGTGGGAGGAATCCCTGGACGTTCGCAATTGCTGAGCCGGGCTACGGCTGTACCGAGGGGTGCAGGCAGGTAGTGTTGGACTTTGGGAGGCTGTCGCAAGAGAGAGCACCAGCGTTTGTGGGGCTGTGAATGGGGTTGCCTGGCTCCTTGAAGAGCAGCAAGAGCTTTTGGTCCTGGCACCTTTGGTGTGGGAGGAATCCCTGGACGTTTGCAATTGCAGAGCCGGGCTCCGGCTGTACCGAGCCGCGCAGGCAGCTAGTATTGGACTTTGGGAGGCTGTCGCAAGAGAGAGCGCCAGCGTTTGTGGGGCTGTGAATGGGGTTGCCTGGCTCCTTGAAGAGCAGCAAGAGCTTTTGGTCCTGGCACCTTTGGTGTGGGAGGAATCCCTGGACGTTCGCAATTGCTGAGCCGGGCTCCGGCTGTACCGAGGGGTGCAGGCAGCTAGTGTTGGACTTTGGGAGGCTGTCGCAAGAGAGAGCACCATCGTTTGTGGGGCTGTGAATGGGGTTGCCTGGCTCCTTGAAGAGCAGCAAGAGCTTTTGGTCCTGGCACCTTTGGTGTGGGAGGAATCCCTGGACGTTCGCAATTGCTGAGCCGGACTCCGGCTGTACTCAGCAGCTGAGGCAGCTAGTATTGGACTTTGGGAGGCTGTCGCAAGAGAGAGCGCCATCGTTTGTGGGGCTGTGAATGGGGTTGCCTGGCTCCTTGAAGAGCAGCAAGAGCTTTTGGTCCTGGCCCCTTTGGTGTGGGAGGAATCCCTGGACGTTTGCAATTGCTGAGCCTGGGTCCGGCTGTACCGAGGGGTGCAGGCAGCTAGTATTGGACTTTGGGAGGCTGTCGCAAGAGAGAGCGCCATCGTTTGTGGGGCTGTGAATGGGGTTGCGTGGCTCCTTGAAGAGCAGCAAGAGCTTTTGGTCCTGGCACCTTTGGTGTGGCAGGAATCCCTGCACGTTCGCAATTGCTGAGCCGGGCTCCGGCTGTACCGAGGGGTGCAGGCAGCTAGTATTGGACTTTGGGAGGCTGTCGCAAGAGAGAGCGCCATCGTTTGTGGGGCTGTGAATGGGGTTGCCTGGCTCCTTGAAGAGCAGCAAGAGCTTTTGGTCCTGGCCCCTTTGGTGTGGGAGGAATCCCTGGACGTTCGCAATTGCTGAGCCGGGCTCTGGCTGTACCGAGCGGCACAGGCAGCTAGTATTGGACTTTGGGAGGCTGTCGCAAGAGAGAGCACCAGCGTTTGTGGGGCTGTGAATGGGGTTGCCTGGCTCCTTGAAGAGCAGCAAGAGCTTTTGGTCCTGGCACCTTTGGTGTGGGAGGAATCCCTGGACGTTCGCAATTGCTGAGCCTGGGTCCGGCTGTACCGAGGGGTGCAGGCAGGTAGTATTGGACTTTGGGAGGCTGTCGCAAGAGAGAGCGCCAGCGTTTGTGGGCTGTGAATGGGGTTGCCTGGCTCCTTGAAGAGCAGCAAGAGTTTTTGGTCCTGGCCCCTTTGGTGTGGGAGGAATACCTGGACGTTTGCAATTGCTGAGCCGGGCTCCGTCTGTACTCAGCGGCAAAGGCAGTTAGTATTGGACTTTGGGAGGCTGTCGCAAGAGAGAGCGCCATCGTTTGTGGGGCTGTGAATGGGGTTGCGTGGCTCCTTGAAGAGCAGCAAGAGCTTTTGGTCCTGGCACCTTTGGTGTGGGAGGAATGCCCGGACATTGGCAGTTCCTGAGCCGGGCTCCGGCTGTACTCAGCGGCGCAGGCAGCTGGTATTGGACTTTGGGAGGCTGTCGCAAGAGAGAGCGCCATCGTTTGTGGGGCTGTGAATGGGGTTGCCTGGCTCCTTGAAGAGCAGCAAGAGCTTTTGGTCCTGGCACCTTTGGTGTGGGAGGAATCCCTGGACGTTTGCAATTGCTGAGCCGGGCTCCGGTGTACTCAGCGGCACAGGCAGCTAGTATTGGACTTTGGGAGGCTGTCGCAAGAGAGAGCGCCAGCGTTTGTGGGGCTGTGAATGGGGTTGCCTGGCTCCTTGAAGAGCAGCAAGAGCTTTTGGTCCTGGCACCTTTGGTGTGGGAGGAATCCCTGGACGTTCGCAATTGGTGAGCCGGGCTCCGGCTGTACTCAGCGGCGCAGGCAGCTAGTATTGGACTTTGGGAGGCTGTCGCAAGAGAGAGCGCCATCGTTTGTGGGGGTGTGAATGGGGTTGCCTGGCTCCTTGAAGAGCAGCAAGAGCTTTTGGTCCTGGCACCTTTGGTGTGGGAGGAATCCCTGGACGTTCGCAATTGCTGAGCCGGGCTCCGGCGGTACCGAGGGGTGCAGGCAGCTAGTATTGGACTTTGGGAGGCTGTCGCAAGAGAGAGCGCCAGCGTTTGTGGGGCTGTGAATGGGGTTGCCTGGCTCCTTGAAGAGCAGCAAGAGCTTTTGGTCCTGGCACCTTTGGTGTGGGAGGAATCCCTGGATGTTCATAATTGGTGAGCAGGGCTCCGGCTGTACCGAGCGGCACAGGCAGCTAGTATTGGACTTTGGGAGGCTCGTGCAAGAGAGAGCGCCATCGTTTGTGGGGCTGTGAATGGGGTTGCCTGGCTCCTTGAAGAGCAGCAAGAGCTTTTGGTCCTGGCCCCTTTGGTGTGGGAGGAATCCCCGGACATTCGCAGTTCCTGAGCCGGGCTCCGGCCGTACGGAGGGGTGCAGGCAGCTAGTATTGGACTTTGGGAGGCTGTCGCAAGAGAGAGCGCCAGCGTTTGTGGGGCTGTGACTGGGGTTGCCTGGCTCCTTGAAGAGCAGCAAGAGCTTTTGGTCCTGGCACCTTTGGTGTGGCAGGAATCCCTGGACGTTTGCAATTGCTGAGCTGGGCTACGGCTGTACCGAGGGGTGCAGGCAGCTAGTATTGTACTTTGGGAGGCTGTCGCAAGAGAGAGCACCAGCGTTTGTGGGGCTGTGAATGGGGTTGTGTGGCTCCTTGAAGAGCAGCAAGAGCTTTTGGTCCTGGCCCCTTTGGTGTGGGAGGAATCCCTGGACATTCGCAGTTCCTGAGCCGGGCTCCGGCTGTACCGAGGGGTGCAGGCAGCTAGTATTGGACTTTGGGAGGCTGTCGCAAGAGAGAGCGCCAGCGTTTGTGGGGCTGTGAATGGGGTTGCCTGGCTCCTTGAAGAGCAGCAAGAGCTTTTGGTCCTGGCCCCTTTGGTGTGGGAGAAATCCCTGGACGTTCGCAATTGCTGAGCCGGGCTCCGGCGGTACCGAGGGGTGCAGGCAGGTAGTATTGGACTTTGGGAGGCTGTCGCAAGAGAGAGCACCATCGTTTGTGGGGCTGTGAATGGGGTTGCCTGGCTCCTTGAAGAGCAGCAAGAGCTTTTGGTCCTGGCCCCTTTGGTGTGGGAGGAATCCCTGGACGTTCGCAATTGCTGAGCCGGGCTCCGGCTGTACCGAACGGCAAAGGCAGCTAGTATTGGACTTTGGGAGGCTGTCGCAAGAGAGAGCACCATCGTTTGTGGGGCTGTGAATGGGGTTGCGTGGCTCCTTGAAGAGCAGCAAGAGCTTTTGGTCCTGGCACCTTTGGTGTGGGAGGAATCCCTGGACGTTTGCAGTTCCTGAGCCGGGCTCCGGCTGTACTCGGTGGTGCAGGCAGCTAGTATTGGACTTTGGGAGGCTCTCGCAAGAGAGAGCGCCAGCGTTTGTGGGGCTGTGAATGGGGTTGCCTGGCTCCTTAAAGAGCAGCAAGAGCTTTTGGTCCTGGCCCCTTTGGTGTGGGAGGAATCCCTGGACGTTCATAATTGCTGAGCCGGGCTCCGGCTGTACTCAGCAGCTCAGGCAGCTAGTATTGGACTTTGGGAGGCTGTCGCAAGAGAGAGCGCCATCGTTTGTGGGGCTGTGAATGGGGTTGCGTGGCTCCTTGAAGAGCAGCAAGAGCTTTTGGTCCTGGCACCTTTGGTGTGGGAGGAATCCCTGGACGTTCGCAATTGCTGAGCCGGGCTCCGGCTGTACCGAGCGGCGCAGGCAGCTAGTATTGGACTTTGGGAGGCTGTCGCAAGAGAGAGCGCCATCGTTTGTGGGGCTGTGAATGGGGTTGCGTGGCTCCTTGAAGAGCAGCAAGAGCTTTTGGTCCTGGCCCCTTTGGTGTGGGAGGAATCCCTGGACGTTCGCAATTGCTGAGCCGGGCTCCGGTGTACTCAGCGGCACAGGCAGCTAGTATTGTACTTTGGGAGGCTGTCGCAAGAGAGAGCGCCAGCGTTTGTGGGGCTGTGAATGGGGTTGCCTGGCTCCTTGAAGAGCAGCAAGAGCTTTTGGTCCTGGCCCCTTTGGTGTGGGAGGAATCCCTGGACGTTCGCAATTGCTGAGCCGGGCTCCGGCTGTACCGATCGGCGCAGGCAGCTAGTATTGGACTTTGGGAGGCTGTCGCAAGAGAGAGCGCCAGCGTTTGTGGGGCTGTGAATGGGGTTGCCTGGCTCCTTGAAGAGCAGCAAGAGCTTTTGGTCCTGGCACCTTTGGTGTGGCAGGAATCCCTGGACGTTCGCAATTGCTGAGCCGGGCTCCGGCTGTACCGAGCCGCGCAGGCAGCTAGTATTGGACTTTGGGAGGCTGTCGCAAGAGAGAGTGCCATCGTTTGTGGGGCTGTGAATGGGGTTGCCTGGCTCCTTGAAGAGCAGCAAGAGTTTTTGGTCCTGGCACCTTTGGTGTGGGAGGAATCCCTGGACGTTCATAATTGCTGAGCCGGGCTCCGGCTGTACCGAGCGGCGCAGGCAGCTAGTATTGGACTTTGGGAGGCTGTCGCAAGAGAGAGCGCCAGCGTTTGTGGGGCTGTGAATGGGGTTGCCTGGCTCCTTGAAGAGCAGCAAGAGCTTTTGGTCCTGGCCCCTTTGGTGTGGGAGGAATCCCTGGACGTTTGCAATTGCTGAGCCGGGCTCCGGTGTACTCAGTGGCACAGGCAGCTAGTATTGGACTTTGGGAGGCTCTCGCAAGAGAGAGTGCCAGCGTTTGTGGGGCTGTGAATGGGGTTGCCTGGCTCCTTGAAGAGCAGCAAGAGCTTTTGGTCCCGGCACCTTTGGTGTGGCAGGAATCCCTGGACGTTTGCAATTGCTGAGCCGGGCTCCGGCTGTACTCAGCGGCGCAAGCAGCCAGTACTGGACTTTGGGAGTCTCTCGCAAGAGAGAGCGCCAGCGTTTGTGGGGCTGTGAATGGGGTTGCCTGGCTCCTTGAAGAGCAGCAAGAGCTTTTGGTCCTGGCCCCTTTGGTGTGGGAGGAATCCCTGGACGTTTGCAATTGCTGAGCCGGGGTCCGGTGTACTCAGCGGCACAGGCAGCTAGTATTGTACTTTGGGAGGCTGTCGCAAGAGAGAGCGCCAGCGTTTGTGGGGCTGTGAATGGGGTTGCCTGGCTCCTTGAAGAGCAGCAAGAGCTTTTGGTCGTTGCCCCTTTGGTGTGGGAGGAATCCCCGGACGTTCGCAATTGCTGAGCCGGGCTCCGGCTGTACCGATCGGCGCAGGCAGCTAGTATTGGACTTTGGGAGGCTGTCGCAAGAGAGAGCGCCAGCGTTTGTGGGGCTGTGAATGGGGTTGCGTGGCTCCTTGAAGAGCAGCAAGAGCTTTTGGTCCTGGCCCCTTTGGTGTGGGAGGAATCCCCGGACATTCGCAGTTCCTGAGCCGGGCTCCGGCCGTACGGAGGGGTGCAGGCAGCTAGTATTGGACTTTGGGAGGCTGTCGCAAGAGAGAGCGCCATCGTTTGTGGGGCTGTGAATGGGGTTGCCTGGCTCCTTGAAGAGCAGCAAGAGCTTTTGGTCCTGGCACCTTTGGTGTGGGAGGAATCCCTGGACGTTCGCAGTTGCTGAGCCGGGCTCCGGCTGTACCGAGGGGTGCAGGCAGCTAGTATTGGACTTTGGGAGGCTGTCGCAAGAGAGAGCGCCAGCGTTTGTGGGGCTGTGAATGGGGTTGCGTGGCTCCTTGAAGAGCAGCAAGAGCTTTTGGTCCTGGCACCTTTGGTGTGGGAGGAATCCCTGGACGTTTGCAGTTGCTGAGCCGGTGTCTTGCTGTACTCACTGGTGCAGGCAGCTAGTATTGGACTTTGGGAGGCTGTTGCAAGAGAGAGCACCAGCGTTTGTGGGGCTGTGAATGGGGTTGCCTGGCTCCTTGAAGAGCAGCAAGAGCTTTTGGTCCTGGCCCCTTTGGTGTGGGAGGAATCCCTGGACGTTTGCAATTGCTGAGCCGGGCTCCGGCTGTACTGAGCGGCACAGGCAGCTAGTATTGGACTTTGGGAGGCTGTCGCAAGAGAGAGCGCCAGCGTTTGTGGGGCTGTGAATGGGGTTGCCTGGCTCCTTGAAGAGCAGCAAGAGCTTTTGGTCCTGGCACCTTTTGTGTGGGAGGAATCCCTGGACGTTCGCAATTGCTGAGCCGGGCTCCGGTGTACTCAGTGGCACAGGCAGCTAGTGTTGGACTTTGGGAGGCTGTCGCAAGAGAGAGCGCCAGCGTTTGTGGGGCTGTGAATGGGGTTGCCTGGCTCCTTGAAGAGCAGCAAGAGCTTTTGGTCCTGGCACCTTTGGTGTGGGAGGAATCCCTGGACGTTCGCAATTGCTGAGCCGGGCTCTGGCTGTACTCAGCGGCGCAGGCAGGTAGTGTTGGACTTTGGGAGGCTGTCGCAAGAGAGAGCGCCATCGTTTGTGGGGCTGTGAATGGGGTTGCCTGGCTCCTTGAAGAGCAGCAAGAGCTTTTGGTCCTGGCCCCTTTGGTGTGGGAGGAATCCCTGGACGTTTGCAATTGCTGAGCCTGGGTCCGGCTGTACCGAGGGGTGCAGGCAGCTAGTATTGGACTTTGGGAGGCTGTCGCAAGAGAGAGCGCCATCGTTTGTGGGGCTGTGAATGGGGTTGCGTGGCTCCTTGAAGAGCAGCAAGAGCTTTTGGTCCTGGCCCCTTTGGTGTGGGAGGAATCCCTGGACGTTCGCAATTGCTGAGCCGGGCTCCGGCTGTACCGAGGGGTGCAGGCAGCTAGTATTGGACTTTGGGAGGCTGTCGCAAGAGAGAGCGCCATCGTTTGTGGGGCTGTGAATGGGGTTGCCTGGCTCCTTGAAGAGCAGCAAGAGCTTTTGGTCCTGGCCCCTTTGGTGTGGGAGGAATCCCTGGACGTTCGCAATTGCTGAGCCGGGCTCCGGCTGTACCGAGCGGCACAGGCAGCTAGTATTGGACTTTGGGAGGCTGTCGCAAGAGAGAGCACCAGCGTTTGTGGGGCTGTGAATGGGGTTGCCTGGCTCCTTGAAGAGCAGCAAGAGCTTTTGGTCCTGGCACCTTTGGTGTGGGAGGAATCCCTGGACGTTCGCAATTGCTGAGCCGGGCTACGGCTGTACCGAGGGGTGCAGGCAGGTAGTGTTGGACTTTGGGAGGCTGTCGCAAGAGAGAGCACCAGCGTTTGTGGGGCTGTGAATGGGGTTGCCTGGCTCCTTGAAGAGCAGCAAGAGCTTTTGGTCCTGGCACCTTTGGTGTGGGAGGAATCCCTGGACGTTTGCAATTGCAGAGCCGGGCTCCGGCTGTACCGAGCCGCGCAGGCAGCTAGTATTGGACTTTGGGAGGCTGTCGCAAGAGAGAGCGCCAGCGTTTGTGGGGCTGTGAATGGGGTTGCCTGGCTCCTTGAAGAGCAGCAAGAGCTTTTGGTCCTGGCACCTTTGGTGTGGGAGGAATCCCTGGACGTTCGCAATTGCTGAGCCGGGCTCCGGCTGTACCGAGGGGTGCAGGCAGCTAGTGTTGGACTTTGGGAGGCTGTCGCAAGAGAGAGCACCATCGTTTGTGGGGCTGTGAATGGGGTTGCCTGGCTCCTTGAAGAGCAGCAAGAGCTTTTGGTCCTGGCACCTTTGGTGTGGCAGGAATCCCTGCACGTTCGCAATTGCTGAGCCGGGCTCCGGCTGTACCGAGGGGTGCAGGCAGCTAGTATTGGACTTTGGGAGGCTGTCGCAAGAGAGAGCGCCATCGTTTGTGGGGCTGTGAATGGGGTTGCCTGGCTCCTTGAAGAGCAGCAAGAGCTTTTGGTCCTGGCCCCTTTGGTGTGGGAGGAATCCCTGGACGTTCGCAATTGCTGAGCCGGGCTCTGGCTGTACCGAGCGGCACAGGCAGCTAGTATTGGACTTTGGGAGGCTGTCGCAAGAGAGAGCACCAGCGTTTGTGGGGCTGTGAATGGGGTTGCCTGGCTCCTTGAAGAGCAGCAAGAGCTTTTGGTCCTGGCACCTTTGGTGTGGCAGGAATCCCTGGACGTTCGCAATTGCTGAGCCTGGGTCCGGCTGTACCGAGGGGTGCAGGCAGCTAGTATTGGACTTTGGGAGGCTGTCGCAAGAGAGAGCGCCAGCGTTTGTGGGCTGTGAATGGGGTTGCCTGGCTCCTTGAAGAGCAGCAAGAGTTTTTGGTCCTGGCCCCTTTGGTGTGGGAGGAATACCTGGACGTTTGCAATTGCTGAGCCGGGCTCCGTCTGTACTCAGCGGCAAAGGCAGTTAGTATTGGACTTTGGGAGGCTGTCGCAAGAGAGAGCGCCATCGTTTGTGGGGCTGTGAATGGGGTTGCGTGGCTCCTTGAAGAGCAGCAAGAGCTTTTGGTCCTGGCACCTTTGGTGTGGGAGGAATGCCCGGACATTGGCAGTTCCTGAGCCGGGCTCCGGCTGTACTCAGCGGCGCAGGCAGCTGGTATTGGACTTTGGGAGGCTGTCGCAAGAGAGAGCGCCATCGTTTGTGGGGCTGTGAATGGGGTTGCCTGGCTCCTTGAAGAGCAGCAAGAGCTTTTGGTCCTGGCACCTTTGGTGTGGGAGGAATCCCTGGACGTTTGCAATTGCTGAGCCGGGGTCCGGTGTACTCAGCGGCACAGGCAGCTAGTATTGGACTTTGGGAGGCTGTCGCAAGAGAGAGCGCCAGCGTTTGTGGGGCTGTGAATGGGGTTGCCTGGCTCCTTGAAGAGCAGCAAGAGCTTTTGGTCCTGGCACCTTTGGTGTGGGAGGAATCCCTGGACGTTCGCAATTGGTGAGCCGGGCTCCGGCTGTACTCAGCGGCGCAGGCAGCTAGTATTGGACTTTGGGAGGCTGTCGCAAGAGAGAGCGCCATCGTTTGTGGGGGTGTGAATGGGGTTGCCTGGCTCCTTGAAGAGCAGCAAGAGCTTTTGGTCCTGGCACCTTTGGTGTGGGAGGAATCCCTGGACGTTCGCAATTGCTGAGCCGGGCTCCGGCGGTACCGAGGGGTGCAGGCAGCTAGTATTGGACTTTGGGAGGCTGTCGCAAGAGAGAGCGCCAGCGTTTGTGGGGCTGTGAATGGGGTTGCCTGGCTCCTTGAAGAGCAGCAAGAGCTTTTGGTCCTGGCACCTTTGGTGTGGGAGGAATCCCTGGATGTTCATAATTGGTGAGCAGGGCTCCGGCTGTACCGAGCGGCACAGGCAGCTAGTATTGGACTTTGGGAGGCTCGTGCAAGAGAGAGCGCCATCGTTTGTGGGGCTGTGAATGGGGTTGCCTGGCTCCTTGAAGAGCAGCAAGAGCTTTTGGTCCTGGCCCCTTTGGTGTGGGAGGAATCCCCGGACATTCGCAGTTCCTGAGCCGGGCTCCGGCCGTACGGAGGGGTGCAGGCAGCTAGTATTGGACTTTGGGAGGCTGTCGCAAGAGAGAGCGCCAGCGTTTGTGGGGCTGTGACTGGGGTTGCCTGGCTCCTTGAAGAGCAGCAAGAGCTTTTGGTCCTGGCACCTTTGGTGTGGCAGGAATCCCTGGACGTTTGCAATTGCTGAGCTGGGCTACGGCTGTACCGAGGGGTGCAGGCAGCTAGTATTGTACTTTGGGAGGCTGTCGCAAGAGAGAGCACCAGCGTTTGTGGGGCTGTGAATGGGGTTGTGTGGCTCCTTGAAGAGCAGCAAGAGCTTTTGGTCCTGGCCCCTTTGGTGTGGGAGGAATCCCTGGACATTCGCAGTTCCTGAGCCGGGCTCCGGCTGTACCGAGGGGTGCAGGCAGCTAGTATTGGACTTTGGGAGGCTGTCGCAAGAGAGAGCGCCAGCGTTTGTGGGGCTGTGAATGGGGTTGCCTGGCTCCTTGAAGAGCAGCAAGAGCTTTTGGTCCTGGCCCCTTTGGTGTGGGAGAAATCCCTGGACGTTCGCAATTGCTGAGCCGGGCTCCGGCGGTACCGAGGGGTGCAGGCAGGTAGTATTGGACTTTGGGAGGCTGTCGCAAGAGAGAGCACCATCGTTTGTGGGGCTGTGAATGGGGTTGCCTGGCTCCTTGAAGAGCAGCAAGAGCTTTTGGTCCTGGCCCCTTTGGTGTGGGAGGAATCCCTGGACGTTCGCAATTGCTGAGCCGGGCTCCGGCTGTACCGAGCGGCAAAGGCAGCTAGTATTGGACTTTGGGAGGCTGTCGCAAGAGAGAGCACCATCGTTTGTGGGGCTGTGAATGGGGTTGCGTGGCTCCTTGAAGAGCAGCAAGAGCTTTTGGTCCTGGCACCTTTGGTGTGGGAGGAATCCCTGGACGTTTGCAGTTCCTGAGCCGGGCTCCGGCTGTACTCGGTGGTGCAGGCAGCTAGTATTGGACTTTGGGAGGCTCTCGCAAGAGAGAGCGCCAGCGTTTGTGGGGCTGTGAATGGGGTTGCCTGGCTCCTTAAAGAGCAGCAAGAGCTTTTGGTCCTGGCCCCTTTGGTGTGGGAGGAATCCCTGGACGTTCATAATTGCTGAGCCGGGCTCCGGCTGTACTCAGCAGCTCAGGCAGCTAGTATTGGACTTTGGGAGGCTGTCGCAAGAGAGAGCGCCATCGTTTGTGGGGCTGTGAATGGGGTTGCGTGGCTCCTTGAAGAGCAGCAAGAGCTTTTGGTCCTGGCACCTTTGGTGTGGGAGGAATCCCTGGACGTTCGCAATTGCTGAGCCGGGGTCTTGCTGTACTCACTGGTGCAGGCAGTTAGTATTGGACTTTGGGAGGTTCTCGCAAGAGAGAGCGCCAGCGTTTGTGGGGCTGTGAATGGGGTTGCCTGGCTCCTTAAAGAGCAGCAAGAGCTTTTGGTCCTGGCACCTTTGGTGTGGGAGGAATCCCTGGACGTTCGCAATTGCTGAGCCGGGCTCCGGCTGTACCGAGCGGCGCAGGCAGCTAGTATTGGACTTTGGGAGGCTGTCGCAAGAGAGAGCGCCATCGTTTGTGGGGCTGTGAATGGGGTTGCGTGGCTCCTTGAAGAGCAGCAAGAGCTTTTGGTCCTGGCCCCTTTGGTGTGGGAGGAATCCCTGGACGTTCGCAATTGCTGAGCCGGGCTCCGGTGTACTCAGCGGCACAGGCAGCTAGTATTGTACTTTGGGAGGCTGTCGCAAGAGAGAGCGCCAGCGTTTGTGGGGCTGTGAATGGGGTTGCCTGGCTCCTTGAAGAGCAGCAAGAGCTTTTGGTCCTGGCCCCTTTGGTGTGGGAGGAATCCCTGGACGTTCGCAATTGCTGAGCCGGGCTCCGGCTGTACCGATCGGCGCAGGCAGCTAGTATTGGACTTTGGGAGGCTGTCGCAAGAGAGAGCGCCAGCGTTTGTGGGGCTGTGAATGGGGTTGCCTGGCTCCTTGAAGAGCAGCAAGAGCTTTTGGTCCTGGCACCTTTGGTGTGGCAGGAATCCCTGGACGTTCGCAATTGCTGAGCCGGGCTCCGGCTGTACCGAGCCGCGCAGGCAGCTAGTATTGGACTTTGGGAGGCTGTCGCAAGAGAGAGTGCCATCGTTTGTGGGGCTGTGAATGGGGTTGCCTGGCTCCTTGAAGAGCAGCAAGAGTTTTTGGTCCTGGCACCTTTGGTGTGGGAGGAATCCCTGGACGTTCATAATTGCTGAGCCGGGCTCCGGCTGTACCGAGCGGCGCAGGCAGCTAGTATTGGACTTTGGGAGGCTGTCGCAAGAGAGAGCGCCAGCGTTTGTGGGGCTGTGAATGGGGTTGCCTGGCTCCTTGAAGAGCAGCAAGAGCTTTTGGTCCTGGCCCCTTTGGTGTGGGAGGAATCCCTGGACGTTTGCAATTGCTGAGCCGGGCTCCGGTGTACTCAGTGGCACAGGCAGCTAGTATTGGACTTTGGGAGGCTCTCGCAAGAGAGAGTGCCAGCGTTTGTGGGGCTGTGAATGGGGTTGCCTGGCTCCTTGAAGAGCAGCAAGAGCTTTTGGTCCCGGCACCTTTGGTGTGGCAGGAATCCCTGGACGTTTGCAATTGCTGAGCCGGGCTCCGGCTGTACTCAGCGGCGCAAGCAGCCAGTACTGGACTTTGGGAGTCTCTCGCAAGAGAGAGCGCCAGCGTTTGTGGGGCTGTGAATGGGGTTGCGTGGCTCCTTGAAGAGCAGCAAGAGCTTTTGGTCCTGGCCCCTTTGGTGTGGGAGGAATCCCTGGACGTTTGCAATTGCTGAGCCGGGGTCCGGTGTACTCAGCGGCACAGGCAGCTAGTATTGTACTTTGGGAGGCTGTCGCAAGAGAGAGCGCCAGCGTTTGTGGGGCTGTGAATGGGGTTGCCTGGCTCCTTGAAGAGCAGCAAGAGCTTTTGGTCGTTGCCCCTTTGGTGTGGGAGGAATCCCCGGACGTTCGCAATTGCTGAGCCGGGCTCCGGCTGTACCGATCGGCGCAGGCAGCTAGTATTGGACTTTGGGAGGCTGTCGCAAGAGAGAGCGCCAGCGTTTGTGGGGCTGTGAATGGGGTTGCGTGGCTCCTTGAAGAGCAGCAAGAGCTTTTGGTCCTGGCCCCTTTGGTGTGGGAGGAATCCCCGGACATTCGCAGTTCCTGAGCCGGGCTCCGGCCGTACGGAGGGGTGCAGGCAGCTAGTATTGGACTTTGGGAGGCTGTCGCAAGAGAGAGCGCCATCGTTTGTGGGGCTGTGAATGGGGTTGCCTGGCTCCTTGAAGAGCAGCAAGAGCTTTTGGTCCTGGCACCTTTGGTGTGGGAGGAATCCCTGGACGTTCGCAGTTGCTGAGCCGGGCTCCGGCTGTACCGAGGGGTGCAGGCAGCTAGTATTGGACTTTGGGAGGCTGTCGCAAGAGAGAGCGCCAGCGTTTGTGGGGCTGTGAATGGGGTTGCGTGGCTCCTTGAAGAGCAGCAAGAGCTTTTGGTCCTGGCACCTTTGGTGTGGGAGGAATCCCTGGACGTTTGCAGTTGCTGAGCCGGTGTCTTGCTGTACTCACTGGTGCAGGCAGCTAGTATTGGACTTTGGGAGGCTGTTGCAAGAGAGAGCGCCAGCGTTTGTGGGGCTGTGAATGGGGTTGCCTGGCTCCTTGAAGAGCAGCAAGAGCTTTTGGTCCTGGCCCCTTTGGTGTGGGAGGAATCCCTGGACGTTTGCAATTGCTGAGCCGGGCTCCGGCTGTACTGAGCGGCACAGGCAGCTAGTATTGGACTTTGGGAGGCTGTCGCAAGAGAGAGCGCCAGCGTTTGTGGGGCTGTGAATGGGGTTGCCTGGCTCCTTGAAGAGCAGCAAGAGCTTTTGGTCCTGGCACCTTTGGTGTGGGAGGAATCCCTGGACGTTCGCAATTGCTGAGCCGGGCTCCGGTGTACTCAGTGGCACAGGCAGCTAGTGTTGGACTTTGGGAGGCTGTCGCAAGAGAGAGCGCCAGCGTTTGTGGGGCTGTGAATGGGGTTGCCTGGCTCCTTGAAGAGCAGCAAGAGCTTTTGGTCCTGGCACCTTTGGTGTGGGAGGAATCCCTGGACGTTCGCAATTGCTGAGCCGGGCTCTGGCTGTACTCAGCGGCGCAGGCAGGTAGTGTTGGACTTTGGGAGGCTGTCGCAAGAGAGAGCGCCAGCGTTTGTGGGGCTGTGAATGGGGTTGCCTGGCTCCTTGAAGAGCAGCAAGAGCTTTTGGTCCTGGCCCCTTTGGTGTGGGAGGAATCCCTGGACGTTTGCAATTGCTGAGCCTGGGTCCGGCTGTACCGAGGGGTGCAGGCAGCTAGTATTGGACTTTGGGAGGCTGTCGCAAGAGAGAGCGCCATCGTTTGTGGGGCTGTGAATGGGGTTGCGTGGCTCCTTGAAGAGCAGCAAGAGCTTTTGGTCCTGGCCCCTTTGGTGTGGGAGGAATCCCTGGACGTTCGCAATTGCTGAGCCGGGCTCCGGCTGTACCGAGGGGTGCAGGCAGCTAGTATTGGACTTTGGGAGGCTGTCGCAAGAGAGAGCGCCATCGTTTGTGGGGCTGTGAATGGGGTTGCCTGGCTCCTTGAAGAGCAGCAAGAGCTTTTGGTCCTGGCCCCTTTGGTGTGGGAGGAATCCCTGGACGTTCGCAATTGCTGAGCCGGGCTCCGGCTGTACCGAGCGGCACAGGCAGCTAGTATTGGACTTTGGGAGGCTGTCGCAAGAGAGAGCACCAGCGTTTGTGGGGCTGTGAATGGGGTTGCGTGGCTCCTTGAAGAGCAGCAAGAGCTTTTGGTCCTGGCACCTTTGGTGTGGGAGGAATCCCTGGACGTTCGCAATTGCTGAGCCGGGCTACGGCTGTACCGAGGGGTGCAGGCAGGTAGTGTTGGACTTTGGGAGGCTGTCGCAAGAGAGAGCACCAGCGTTTGTGGGGCTGTGAATGGGGTTGCGTGGCTCCTTGAAGAGCAGCAAGAGCTTTTGGTCCTGGCACCTTTGGTGTGGGAGGAATCCCTGGACGTTTGCAATTGCAGAGCCGGGCTCCGGCTGTACCGAGCCGCGCAGGCAGCTAGTATTGGACTTTGGGAGGCTGTCGCAAGAGAGAGCGCCAGCGTTTGTGGGGCTGTGAATGGGGTTGCCTGGCTCCTTGAAGAGCAGCAAGAGCTTTTGGTCCTGGCACCTTTGGTGTGGGAGGAATCCCTGGACGTTCGCAATTGCTGAGCCGGGCTCCGGCTGTACCGAGGGGTGCAGGCAGCTAGTGTTGGACTTTGGGAGGCTGTCGCAAGAGAGAGCACCATCGTTTGTGGGGCTGTGAATGGGGTTGCCTGGCTCCTTGAAGAGCAGCAAGAGCTTTTGGTCCTGGCACCTTTGGTGTGGGAGGAATCCCTGGACGTTTGCAATTGCTGAGCCGGACTCCGGCTGTACTCAGCAGCTGAGGCAGCTAGTATTGGACTTTGGGAGGCTGTCGCAAGAGAGAGCGCCATCGTTTGTGGGGCTGTGAATGGGGTTGCCTGGCTCCTTGAAGAGCAGCAAGAGCTTTTGGTCCTGGCCCCTTTGGTGTGGGAGGAATCCCTGGACGTTTGCAATTGCTGAGCCTGGGTCCGGCTGTACCGAGGGGTGCAGGCAGCTAGTATTGGACTTTGGGAGGCTGTCGCAAGAGAGAGCGCCATCGTTTGTGGGGCTGTGAATGGGGTTGCGTGGCTCCTTGAAGAGCAGCAAGAGCTTTTGGTCCTGGCACCTTTGGTGTGGCAGGAATCCCTGCACGTTCGCAATTGCTGAGCCGGGCTCCGGCTGTACCGAGGGGTGCAGGCAGCTAGTATTGGACTTTGGGAGGCTGTCGCAAGAGAGAGCGCCATCGTTTGTGGGGCTGTGAATGGGGTTGCCTGGCTCCTTGAAGAGCAGCAAGAGCTTTTGGTCCTGGCCCCTTTGGTGTGGGAGGAATCCCTGGACGTTCGCAATTGCTGAGCCGGGCTCTGGCTGTACCGAGCGGCACAGGCAGCTAGTATTGGACTTTGGGAGGCTGTCGCAAGAGAGAGCACCAGCGTTTGTGGGGCTGTGAATGGGGTTGCCTGGCTCCTTGAAGAGCAGCAAGAGCTTTTGGTCCTGGCACCTTTGGTGTGGGAGGAATCCCTGGACGTTCGCAATTGCTGAGCCGGGCTACGGCTGTACCGAGGGGTGCAGGCAGGTAGTGTTGGACTTTGGGAGGCTGTCGCAAGAGAGAGCACCAGCGTTTGTGGGGCTGTGAATGGGGTTGCCTGGCTCCTTGAAGAGCAGCAAGAGCTTTTGGTCCTGGCCCCTTTGGTGTGGGAGGAATCCCTGGACGTTTGCAATTGCTGAGCCGGGCTCCGGCTGTACCGAGCCGCGCAGGCAGCTAGTATTCGACTTTGGGAGGCTGTCGCAAGAGAGAGCGCCAGCGTTTGTGGGGCTGTGAATGGGGTTGCCTGGCTCCTTGAAGAGCAGCAAGAGCTTTTGGTCCTGGCACCTTTGGTGTGGGAGGAATCCCTGGACGTTCGCAATTGCTGAGCCGGGCTCCGGCTGTACCGAGGGGTGCAGGCAGCTAGTGTTGGACTTTGGGAGGCTGTCGCAAGAGAGAGCACCATCGTTTGTGGGGCTGTGAATGGGGTTGCCTGGCTCCTTGAAGAGCAGCAAGAGCTTTTGGTCCTGGCCCCTTTGGTGTGGGAGAAATCCCTGGACGTTCGCAATTGCTGAGCCGGGCTTCGGCTGTACTGAGCGGCACAGGCAGCTAGTATTGGACTTTGGGAGGCTGTCGCAAGAGAGAGCACCAGCGTTTGTGGGGCTGTGAATGGGGTTGCCTGGCTCCTTGAAGAGCAGCAAGAGTTTTTGGTCCTGGCACCTTTGGTGTGGGAGGAATACCTGGACGTTTGCAATTGCTGAGCCGGGCTCCGTCTGTACTCAGCGGCAAAGGCAGTTAGTATTGGACTTTGGGAGGCTGTCGCAAGAGAGAGCGCCATCGTTTGTGGGGCTGTGAATGGGGTTGCGTGGCTCCTTGAAGAGCAGCAAGAGCTTTTGGTCCTGGCCCCTTTGGTGTGGGAGGAATCCCCGGACATTTGCAGTTCCTGAGCCGGGCTCCGGCTGTACTCATTGGCGCAGGCAGCTGGTATTGGACTTTGGGAGGCTCTCGCAAGAGAGAGCGCCAGCGTTTGTGGGGCTGTGAATGGGGTTGCGTGGCTCCTTGAAGAGCAGCAAGAGCTTTTGGTCCTGGCCCCTTTGGTGTGGGAGGAATCCCTGGACGTTTGCAATTGCTGAGCCTGGGTCCGGCTGTACCGAGGGGTGCAGGCAGCTAGTATTGGACTTTGGGAGGCTGTCGCAAGAGAGAGCGCCATCGTTTGTGGGGCTGTGAATGGGGTTGCCTGGCTCCTTGAAGAGCAGCAAGAGCTTTTGGTCCTGGCCCCTTTGGTGTGGGAGGAATCCCTGGACGTTTGCAATTGCTGAGCCGGGCTCCGGCTGTACCGAGGGGTGCAGGCAGCTAGTGTTGGACTTTGGGAGGCTGTCGCAAGAGAGAGCGCCAGCGTTTGTGGGGCTGTGAATGGGGTTGCCTGGCTCCTTGAAGAGCAGCAAGAGCTTTTGGTCCTGGCATGTTTGGTGTGGGAGGAATCCCTGGACGTTTGCAATTGCTGAGCCGGGCTCCGGCTGTACCGAGGGGTGCAGGCAGCTAGTATTGGACTTTGGGAGGCTGTCGCAAGAGAGAGCGCCAGCGTTTGTGGGGCTGTGAATGGGGTTGCCTGGCTCCTTGAAGAGCAGCAAGAGCTTTTGGTCCTGGCACCTTTGGTGTGGGAGGAATGCCCGGACATTGGCAGTTCCTGAGCCGGGCTCCGGCTGTACTCAGCGGCGCAGGCAGCTGGTATTGGACTTTGGGAGGCTGTCGCAAGAGAGAGCGCCATCGTTTGTGGGGCTGTGAATGGGGTTGCCTGGCTCCTTAAAGAGCAGCAAGAGCTTTTGGTCCTGGCACCTTTGGTGTGGGAGGAATCCCTGGACGTTTGCAATTGCTGAGCCGGGGTCCGGTGTACTCAGCGGCACAGGCAGCTAGTATTGGACTTTGGGAGGCTGTCGCAAGAGAGAGCGCCAGCGTTTGTGGGGCTGTGAATGGGGTTGCCTGGCTCCTTGAAGAGCAGCAAGAGCTTTTGGTCCTGGCCCCTTTGGTGTGGGAGGAATCCCTGGACGTTCGCAATTGGTGAGCCGGGCTCCGGCTGTACTCAGCGGCGCAGGCAGCTAGTATTGGACTTTGGGAGGCTGTCGCAAGAGAGAGCGCCATCGTTTGTGGGGGTGTGAATGGGGTTGCCTGGCTCCTTGAAGAGCAGCAAGAGCTTTTGGTCCTGGCACCTTTGGTGTGGGAGGAATCCCTGGACGTTCGCAATTGCTGAGCCGGGCTCCGGCGGTACCGAGGGGTGCAGGCAGCTAGTATTGGACTTTGGGAGGCTGTCGCAAGAGAGAGCGCCAGCGTTTGTGGGGCTGTGAATGGGGTTGCCTGGCTCCTTGAAGAGCAGCAAGAGCTTTTGGTCCTGGCACCTTTGGTGTGGGAGGAATCCCTGGATGTTCATAATTGGTGAGCAGGGCTCCGGCTGTACCGAGCGGCACAGGCAGCTAGTATTGGACTTTGGGAGGCTCGTGCAAGAGAGAGCGCCATCGTTTGTGGGGCTGTGAATGGGGTTGCCTGGCTCCTTGAAGAGCAGCAAGAGCTTTTGGTCCTGGCCCCTTTGGTGTGGGAGGAATCCCCGGACATTCGCAGTTCCTGAGCCGGGCTCCGGCCGTACGGAGGGGTGCAGGCAGCTAGTATTGGACTTTGGGAGGCTGTCGCAAGAGAGAGCGCCAGCGTTTGTGGGGCTGTGACTGGGGTTGCCTGGCTCCTTGAAGAGCAGCAAGAGCTTTTGGTCCTGGCACCTTTGGTGTGGCAGGAATCCCTGGACGTTTGCAATTGCTGAGCTGGGCTACGGCTGTACCGAGGGGTGCAGGCAGCTAGTATTGTACTTTGGGAGGCTGTCGCAAGAGAGAGCACCAGCGTTTGTGGGGCTGTGAATGGGGTTGTGTGGCTCCTTGAAGAGCAGCAAGAGCTTTTGGTCCTGGCCCCTTTGGTGTGGGAGGAATCCCTGGACATTCGCAGTTCCTGAGCCGGGCTCCGGCTGTACCGAGGGGTGCAGGCAGCTAGTATTGGACTTTGGGAGGCTGTCGCAAGAGAGAGCGCCAGCGTTTGTGGGGCTGTGAATGGGGTTGCCTGGCTCCTTGAAGAGCAGCAAGAGCTTTTGGTCCTGGCCCCTTTGGTGTGGGAGAAATCCCTGGACGTTCGCAATTGCTGAGCCGGGCTCCGGCGGTACCGAGGGGTGCAGGCAGGTAGTATTGGACTTTGGGAGGCTGTCGCAAGAGAGAGCACCATCGTTTGTGGGGCTGTGAATGGGGTTGCCTGGCTCCTTGAAGAGCAGCAAGAGCTTTTGGTCCTGGCCCCTTTGGTGTGGGAGGAATCCCTGGACGTTCGCAATTGCTGAGCCGGGCTCCGGCTGTACCGAGCGGCAAAGGCAGCTAGTATTGGACTTTGGGAGGCTGTCGCAAGAGAGAGCACCATCGTTTGTGGGGCTGTGAATGGGGTTGCGTGGCTCCTTGAAGAGCAGCAAGAGCTTTTGGTCCTGGCACCTTTGGTGTGGGAGGAATCCCTGGACGTTTGCAGTTCCTGAGCCGGGCTCCGGCTGTACTCGGTGGTGCAGGCAGCTAGTATTGGACTTTGGGAGGCTCTCGCAAGAGAGAGCGCCAGCGTTTGTGGGGCTGTGAATGGGGTTGCCTGGCTCCTTAAAGAGCAGCAAGAGCTTTTGGTCCTGGCCCCTTTGGTGTGGGAGGAATCCCTGGACGTTCATAATTGCTGAGCCGGGCTCCGGCTGTACTCAGCAGCTCAGGCAGCTAGTATTGGACTTTGGGAGGCTGTCGCAAGAGAGAGCGCCATCGTTTGTGGGGCTGTGAATGGGGTTGCGTGGCTCCTTGAAGAGCAGCAAGAGCTTTTGGTCCTGGCACCTTTGGTGTGGGAGGAATCCCTGGACGTTCGCAATTGCTGAGCCGGGGTCTTGCTGTACTCACTGGTGCAGGCAGTTAGTATTGGACTTTGGGAGGTTCTCGCAAGAGAGAGCGCCAGCGTTTGTGGGGCTGTGAATGGGGTTGCCTGGCTCCTTAAAGAGCAGCAAGAGCTTTTGGTCCTGGCACCTTTGGTGTGGGAGGAATCCCTGGACGTTCGCAATTGCTGAGCCGGGGTCCGGTGTACTCAGCGGCGCAGGCAGCTAGTATTGGACTTTGGGAGGCTGTCGCAAGAGAGAGCGCCATCGTTTGTGGGGCTGTGAATGGGGTTGCGTGGCTCCTTGAAGAGCAGCAAGAGCTTTTGGTCCTGGCCCCTTTGGTGTGGGAGGAATCCCTGGACGTTCGCAATTGCTGAGCCGGGCTCCGGTGTACTCAGCGGCACAGGCAGCTAGTATTGTACTTTGGGAGGCTGTCGCAAGAGAGAGCGCCAGCGTTTGTGGGGCTGTGAATGGGGTTGCCTGGCTCCTTGAAGAGCAGCAAGAGCTTTTGGTCCTGGCCCCTTTGGTGTGGGAGGAATCCCTGGACGTTCGCAATTGCTGAGCTGGGCTCCGGCTGTACCGAGCGGCGCAGGCAGCTAGTATTGTACTTTGGGAGGCTGTCGCAAGAGAGAGCGCCAGCGTTTGTGGGGCTGTGAATGGGGTTGCGTGGCTCCTTGAAGAGCAGCAAGAGCTTTTGGTCCTGGCACCTTTGGTGTGGGAGGAATCCCTGGACGTTTGCAGTTGCTGAGCCGGTGTCTTGCTGTACTCACTGGTGCAGGCAGCTAGTATTGGACTTTGGGAGGCTGTTGCAAGAGAGAGCACCAGCGTTTGTGGGGCTGTGAATGGGGTTGCCTGGCTCCTTGAAGAGCAGCAAGAGCTTTTGGTCCTGGCCCCTTTGGTGTGGGAGGAATCCCTGGACGTTTGCAATTGCTGAGCCGGGCTCCGGCTGTACTGAGCGGCACAGGCAGCTAGTATTGGACTTTGGGAGGCTGTCGCAAGAGAGAGCGCCAGCGTTTGTGGGGCTGTGAATGGGGTTGCCTGGCTCCTTGAAGAGCAGCAAGAGCTTTTGGTCCTGGCACCTTTGGTGTGGGAGGAATCCCTGGACGTTCGCAATTGCTGAGCCGGGCTCCGGTGTACTCAGTGGCACAGGCAGCTAGTGTTGGACTTTGGGAGGCTGTCGCAAGAGAGAGCGCCAGCGTTTGTGGGGCTGTGAATGGGGTTGCCTGGCTCCTTGAAGAGCAGCAAGAGCTTTTGGTCCTGGCACCTTTGGTGTGGGAGGAATCCCTGGACGTTCGCAATTGCTGAGCCGGGCTCTGGCTGTACTCAGCGGCGCAGGCAGCTAGTGTTGGACTTTGGGAGGCTGTCGCAAGAGAGAGCGCCAGCGTTTGTGGGGCTGTGAATGGGGTTGCCTGGCTCCTTGAAGAGTAGCAAGAGCTTTTGGTCCTGGCCCCTTTGGTGTGGGAGGAATCCCTGGACGTTTGCAATTGCTGAGCCTGGGTCCGGCTGTACCGAGGGGTGCAGGCAGCTAGTATTGGACTTTGGGAGGCTGTCGCAAGAGAGAGCGCCATCGTTTGTGGGGCTGTGAATGGGGTTGCCTGGCTCCTTGAAGAGCAGCAAGAGCTTTTGGTCCTGGCCCCTTTGGTGTGGGAGGAATCCCTGGACGTTCGCAATTGGTGAGCCGGGCTCCGGCTGTACCGAGGGGTGCAGGCAGCTAGTATTGGACTTTGGGAGGCTGTCGCAAGAGAGAGCGCCATCGTTTGTGGGGCTGTGAATGGGGTTGCCTGGCTCCTTGAAGAGCAGCAAGAGCTTTTGGTCCTGGCCCCTTTGGTGTGGGAGGAATCCCTGGACGTTCGCAATTGCTGAGCCGGGCTCCGGCTGTACCGAGCGGCACAGGCAGCTAGTATTGGACTTTGGGAGGCTGTCGCAAGAGAGAGCACCAGCGTTTGTGGGGCTGTGAATGGGGTTGCCTGGCTCCTTGAAGAGCAGCAAGAGCTTTTGGTCCTGGCCCCTTTGGTGTGGGAGGAATCCCCGGACGTTCGCAATTGCTGAGCCGGGCTACGGCTGTACCGAGGGGTGCAGGCAGGTAGTGTTGGACTTTGGGAGGCTGTCGCAAGAGAGAGCACCAGCGTTTGTGGGGCTGTGAATGGGGTTGCCTGGCTCCTTGAAGAGCAGCAAGAGCTTTTGGTCCTGGCACCTTTGGTGTGGGAGGAATCCCTGGACGTTTGCAATTGCAGAGCCGGGCTCCGGCTGTACCGAGCCGCGCAGGCAGCTAGTATTGGACTTTGGGAGGCTGTCGCAAGAGAGAGCGCCAGCGTTTGTGGGGCTGTGAATGGGGTTGCCTGGCTCCTTGAAGAGCAGCAAGAGCTTTTGGTCCTGGCACCTTTGGTGTGGGAGGAATCCCTGGACGTTCGCAATTGCTGAGCCGGGCTCCGGCTGTACCGAGGGGTGCAGGCAGCTAGTGTTGGACTTTGGGAGGCTGTCGCAAGAGAGAGCACCATCGTTTGTGGGGCTGTGAATGGGGTTGCCTGGCTCCTTGAAGAGCAGCAAGAGCTTTTGGTCCTGGCACCTTTGGTGTGGGAGGAATCCCTGGACGTTCGCAATTGCTGAGCCGGACTCCGGCTGTACTCAGCAGCTGAGGCAGCTAGTATTGGACTTTGGGAGGCTGTCGCAAGAGAGAGCGCCATCGTTTGTGGGGCTGTGAATGGGGTTGCCTGGCTCCTTGAAGAGCAGCAAGAGCTTTTGGTCCTGGCCCCTTTGGTGTGGGAGGAATCCCTGGACGTTTGCAATTGCTGAGCCTGGGTCCGGCTGTACCGAGGGGTGCAGGCAGCTAGTATTGGACTTTGGGAGGCTGTCGCAAGAGAGAGCGCCATCGTTTGTGGGGCTGTGAATGGGGTTGCGTGGCTCCTTGAAGAGCAGCAAGAGCTTTTGGTCCTGGCACCTTTGGTGTGGGAGGAATCCCTGCACGTTCGCAATTGCTGAGCCGGGCTCCGGCTGTACCGAGGGGTGCAGGCAGCTAGTATTGGACTTTGGGAGGCTGTCGCAAGAGAGAGCGCCATCGTTTGTGGGGCTGTGAATGGGGTTGCCTGGCTCCTTGAAGAGCAGCAAGAGCTTTTGGTCCTGGCCCCTTTGGTGTGGGAGGAATCCCTGGACGTTCGCAATTGCTGAGCCGGGCTCTGGCTGTACCGAGCGGCACAGGCAGCTAGTATTGGACTTTGGGAGGCTGTCGCAAGAGAGAGCACCAGCGTTTGTGGGGCTGTGAATGGGGTTGCCTGGCTCCTTGAAGAGCAGCAAGAGCTTTTGGTCCTGGCACCTTTGGTGTGGGAGGAATCCCTGGACGTTCGCAATTGCTGAGCCGGGCTACGGCTGTACCGAGGGGTGCAGGCAGGTAGTGTTGGACTTTGGGAGGCTGTCGCAAGAGAGAGCACCAGCGTTTGTGGGGCTGTGAATGGGGTTGCCTGGCTCCTTGAAGAGCAGCAAGAGCTTTTGGTCCTGGCCCCTTTGGTGTGGGAGGAATCCCTGGACGTTTGCAATTGCTGAGCCGGGCTCCGGCTGTACCGAGCCGCGCAGGCAGCTAGTATTCGACTTTGGGAGGCTGTCGCAAGAGAGAGCGCCAGCGTTTGTGGGGCTGTGAATGGGGTTGCCTGGCTCCTTGAAGAGCAGCAAGAGCTTTTGGTCCTGGCACCTTTGGTGTGGGAGGAATCCCTGGACGTTCGCAATTGCTGAGCCGGGCTCCGGCTGTACCGAGGGGTGCAGGCAGCTAGTGTTGGACTTTGGGAGGCTGTCGCAAGAGAGAGCACCATCGTTTGTGGGGCTGTGAATGGGGTTGCCTGGCTCCTTGAAGAGCAGCAAGAGCTTTTGGTCCTGGCCCCTTTGGTGTGGGAGAAATCCCTGGACGTTCGCAATTGCTGAGCCGGGCTTCGGCTGTACTGAGCGGCACAGGCAGCTAGTATTGGACTTTGGGAGGCTGTCGCAAGAGAGAGCACCAGCGTTTGTGGGGCTGTGAATGGGGTTGCCTGGCTCCTTGAAGAGCAGCAAGAGTTTTTGGTCCTGGCACCTTTGGTGTGGGAGGAATACCTGGACGTTTGCAATTGCTGAGCCGGGCTCCGTCTGTACTCAGCGGCAAAGGCAGTTAGTATTGGACTTTGGGAGGCTGTCGCAAGAGAGAGCGCCATCGTTTGTGGGGCTGTGAATGGGGTTGCGTGGCTCCTTGAAGAGCAGCAAGAGCTTTTGGTCCTGGCCCCTTTGGTGTGGGAGGAATCCCCGGACATTTGCAGTTCCTGAGCCGGGCTCCGGCTGTACTCATTGGCGCAGGCAGCTGGTATTGGACTTTGGGAGGCTCTCGCAAGAGAGAGCGCCAGCGTTTGTGGGGCTGTGAATGGGGTTGCGTGGCTCCTTGAAGAGCAGCAAGAGCTTTTGGTCCTGGCCCCTTTGGTGTGGGAGGAATCCCTGGACGTTTGCAATTGCTGAGCCTGGGTCCGGCTGTACCGAGGGGTGCAGGCAGCTAGTATTGGACTTTGGGAGGCTGTCGCAAGAGAGAGCGCCATCGTTTGTGGGGCTGTGAATGGGGTTGCCTGGCTCCTTGAAGAGCAGCAAGAGCTTTTGGTCCTGGCCCCTTTGGTGTGGGAGGAATCCCTGGACGTTTGCAATTGCTGAGCCGGGCTCTGGCTGTACCGAGGGGTGCAGGCAGCTAGTGTTGGACTTTGGGAGGCTGTCGCAAGAGAGAGCGCCATCGTTTGTGGGGCTGTGAATGGGGTTGCCTGGCTCCTTGAAGAGCAGCAAGAGCTTTTGGTCCTGGCATGTTTGGTGTGGGAGGAATCCCTGGACGTTTGCAATTGCTGAGCCGGGCTCCGGCTGTACCGAGGGGTGCAGGCAGCTAGTATTGGACTTTGGGAGGCTGTCGCAAGAGAGAGCGCCAGCGTTTGTGGGGCTGTGAATGGGGTTGCCTGGCTCCTTGAAGAGCAGCAAGAGCTTTTGGTCCTGGCACCTTTGGTGTGGGAGGAATGCCCGGACATTGGCAGTTCCTGAGCCGGGCTCCGGCTGTACTCAGCGGCGCAGGCAGCTGGTATTGGACTTTGGGAGGCTGTCGCAAGAGAGAGCGCCATCGTTTGTGGGGCTGTGAATGGGGTTGCCTGGCTCCTTAAAGAGCAGCAAGAGCTTTTGGTCCTGGCACCTTTGGTGTGGGAGGAATCCCTGGACGTTTGCAATTGCTGAGCCGGGGTCCGGTGTACTCAGCGGCACAGGCAGCTAGTATTGGACTTTGGGAGGCTGTCGCAAGAGAGAGCGCCAGCGTTTGTGGGGCTGTGAATGGGGTTGCCTGGCTCCTTGAAGAGCAGCAAGAGCTTTTGGTCCTGGCACCTTTGGTGTGGGAGGAATCCCTGGACGTTCGCAATTGGTGAGCCGGGCTCCGGCTGTACTCAGCGGCGCAGGCAGCTAGTATTGGACTTTGGGAGGCTGTCGCAAGAGAGAGCGCCATCGTTTGTGGGGCTGTGAATGGGGTTGCCTGGCTCCTTGAAGAGCAGCAAGAGCTTTTGGTCCTGGCACCTTTGGTGTGGGAGGAATCCCTGGACGTTCGCAATTGCTGAGCCGGGCTCCGGCGGTACCGAGGGGTGCAGGCAGCTAGTATTGGACTTTGGGAGGCTGTCGCAAGAGAGAGCGCCAGCGTTTGTGGGGCTGTGAATGGGGTTGCCTGGCTCCTTGAAGAGCAGCAAGAGCTTTTGGTCCTGGCACCTTTGGTGTGGGAGGAATCCCTGGATGTTCATAATTGGTGAGCAGGGCTCCGGCTGTACCGAGCGGCACAGGCAGCTAGTATTGGACTTTGGGAGGCTCGTGCAAGAGAGAGCGCCATCGTTTGTGGGGCTGTGAATGGGGTTGCCTGGCTCCTTGAAGAGCAGCAAGAGCTTTTGGTCCTGGCCCCTTTGGTGTGGGAGGAATCCCCGGACATTCGCAGTTCCTGAGCCGGGCTCCGGCCGTACGGAGGGGTGCAGGCAGCTAGTATTGGACTTTGGGAGGCTGTCGCAAGAGAGAGCGCCAGCGTTTGTGGGGCTGTGACTGGGGTTGCCTGGCTCCTTGAAGAGCAGCAAGAGCTTTTGGTCCTGGCACCTTTGGTGTGGCAGGAATCCCTGGACGTTTGCAATTGCTGAGCTGGGCTACGGCTGTACCGAGGGGTGCAGGCAGCTAGTATTGTACTTTGGGAGGCTGTCGCAAGAGAGAGCACCAGCGTTTGTGGGGCTGTGAATGGGGTTGTGTGGCTCCTTGAAGAGCAGCAAGAGCTTTTGGTCCTGGCCCCTTTGGTGTGGGAGGAATCCCTGGACATTCGCAGTTCCTGAGCCGGGCTCCGGCTGTACCGAGGGGTGCAGGCAGCTAGTATTGGACTTTGGGAGGCTGTCGCAAGAGAGAGCGCCAGCGTTTGTGGGGCTGTGAATGGGGTTGCCTGGCTCCTTGAAGAGCAGCAAGAGCTTTTGGTCCTGGCCCCTTTGGTGTGGGAGAAATCCCTGGACGTTCGCAATTGCTGAGCCGGGCTCCGGCGGTACCGAGGGGTGCAGGCAGGTAGTATTGGACTTTGGGAGGCTGTCGCAAGAGAGAGCACCATCGTTTGTGGGGCTGTGAATGGGGTTGCCTGGCTCCTTGAAGAGCAGCAAGAGCTTTTGGTCCTGGCCCCTTTGGTGTGGGAGGAATCCCTGGACGTTCGCAATTGCTGAGCCGGGCTCCGGCTGTACCGAGCGGCAAAGGCAGCTAGTATTGGACTTTGGGAGGCTGTCGCAAGAGAGAGCACCAGCGTTTGTGGGGCTGTGAATGGGGTTGCGTGGCTCCTTGAAGAGCAGCAAGAGCTTTTGGTCCTGGCCCCTTTGGTGTGGCAGGAATCCCTGGACGTTTGCAGTTCCTGAGCCGGGCTCCGGCTGTACCGAGGGGTGCAGGCAGGTAGTATTGGACTTTGGGAGGCTCTCGCAAGAGAGAGCGCCAGCGTTTGTGGGGCTGTGAATGGGGTTGCCTGGCTCCTTAAAGAGCAGCAAGAGCTTTTGGTCCTGGCCCCTTTGGTGTGGGAGGAATCCCTGGACGTTCATAATTGCTGAGCCGGGCTCCGGCTGTACTCAGCAGCTCAGGCAGCTAGTATTGGACTTTGGGAGGCTGTCGCAAGAGAGAGCGCCATCGTTTGTGGGGCTGTGAATGGGGTTGCGTGGCTCCTTGAAGAGCAGCAAGAGCTTTTGGTCCTGGCACCTTTGGTGTGGGAGGAATCCCTGGACGTTCGCAATTGCTGAGCCGGGGTCTTGCTGTACTCACTGGTGCAGGCAGTTAGTATTGGACTTTGGGAGGTTCTCGCAAGAGAGAGCGCCAGCGTTTGTGGGGCTGTGAATGGGGTTGCCTGGCTCCTTAAAGAGCAGCAAGAGCTTTTGGTCCTGGCACCTTTGGTGTGGGAGGAATCCCTGGACGTTCGCAATTGCTGAGCCGGGCTCCGGCTGTACCGAGCGGCGCAGGCAGCTAGTATTGGACTTTGGGAGGCTGTCGCAAGAGAGAGCGCCATCGTTTGTGGGGCTGTGAATGGGGTTGCGTGGCTCCTTGAAGAGCAGCAAGAGCTTTTGGTCCTGGCCCCTTTGGTGTGGGAGGAATCCCTGGACGTTCGCAATTGCTGAGCCGGGCTCCGGTGTACTCAGCGGCACAGGCAGCTAGTATTGTACTTTGGGAGGCTGTCGCAAGAGAGAGCGCCAGCGTTTGTGGGGCTGTGAATGGGGTTGCGTGGCTCCTTGAAGAGCAGCAAGAGCTTTTGGTCCTGGCATGTTTGGTGTGGGAGGAATCCCTGGACGTTCGCAATTGCTGAGCTGGGCTCCGGCTGTACCGATCGGCGCAGGCAGCTAGTATTGGACTTTGGGAGGCTCTCGCAAGAGAGAGTGCCAGCGTTTGTGGGGCTGTGAATGGGGTTGCCTGGCTCCTTGAAGAGCAGCAAGAGCTTTTGGTCCTGGCACCTTTGGTGTGGCAGGAATCCCTGGACGTTTGCAATTGCTGAGCCGGGCTCCGGCTGTACCGAGCCGCGCAGGCAGCTAGTATTGGACTTTGGGAGGCTGTCGCAAGAGAGAGTGCCATCGTTTGTGGGGCTGTGAATGGGGTTGCCTGGCTCCTTGAAGAGCAGCAAGAGTTTTTGGTCCTGGCACCTTTGGTGTGGGAGGAATCCCTGGACGTTCATAATTGCTGAGCCGGGCTCCGGCTGTACCGAGCGGCGCAGGCAGCTAGTATTGGACTTTGGGAGGCTGTCGCAAGAGAGAGCGCCAGCGTTTGTGGGGCTGTGAATGGGGTTGCCTGGCTCCTTGAAGAGCAGCAAGAGCTTTTGGTCCTGGCACCTTTGGTGTGGGAGGAATCCCTGGACGTTTGCAATTGCTGAGCCGGGCTCCGGTGTACTCAGTGGCACAGGCAGCTAGTATTGGACTTTGGGAGGCTCTCGCAAGAGAGAGTGCCAGCGTTTGTGGGGCTGTGAATGGGGTTGCCTGGCTCCTTGAAGAGCAGCAAGAGCTTTTGGTCCCGGCACCTTTGGTGTGGCAGGAATCCCTGGACGTTTGCAATTGCTGAGCCGGGCTCCGGCTGTACTCAGCGGCGCAAGCAGCCAGTACTGGACTTTGGGAGTCTCTCGCAAGAGAGAGCGCCATCGTTTGTGGGGCTGTGAATGGGGTTGCGTGGCTCCTTGAAGAGCAGCAAGAGCTTTTGGTCCTGGCCCCTTTGGTGTGGGAGGAATCCCTGGACGTTTGCAATTGCTGAGCCGGGGTCCGGTGTACTCAGCGGCACAGGCAGCTAGTATTGTACTTTGGGAGGCTGTCGCAAGAGAGAGCGCCAGCGTTTGTGGGGCTGTGAATGGGGTTGCCTGGCTCCTTGAAGAGCAGCAAGAGCTTTTGGTCCTGGCCCCTTTGGTGTGGGAGGAATCCCCGGACGTTCGCAATTGCTGAGCCGGGCTCCGGCTGTACCGATCGGCGCAGGCAGCTAGTATTGGACTTTGGGAGGCTGTCGCAAGAGAGAGCGCCAGCGTTTGTGGGGCTGTGAATGGGGTTGCGTGGCTCCTTGAAGAGCAGCAAGAGCTTTTGGTCCTGGCCCCTTTGGTGTGGGAGGAATCCCCGGACATTCGCAGTTCCTGAGCCGGGCTCCGGCCGTACGGAGGGGTGCAGGCAGCTAGTATTGGACTTTGGGAGGCTGTCGCAAGAGAGAGCGCCATCGTTTGTGGGGCTGTGAATGGGGTTGCCTGGCTCCTTAAAGAGCAGCAAGAGCTTTTGGTCCTGGCCCCTTTGGTGTGGGAGGAATCCCTGGACGTTCATAATTGCTGAGCCGGGCTCCGGCTGTACCGAGGGGCGCAGGCAGCTAGTATTGGACTTTGGGAGGCTGTCGCAAGAGAGAGCGCCAGCGTTTGTGGGGCTGTGAATGGGGTTGCCTGGCTCCTTGAAGAGCAGCAAGAGCTTTTGGTCCTGGCCCCTTTGGTGTGGGAGGAATCCCTGGACGTTTGCAGTTGCTGAGCCGAGGTCTTACTGTACTCACTGGTGCAGGCAGGTAGTATTGGACTTTGGGAGGCTGTCGCAAGAGAGAGCGCCAGCGTTTGTGGGGCTGTGAATGGGGTTGCCTGGCTCCTTAAAGAGCAGCAAGAGCTTTTGGTCCTGGCACCTTTGGTGTGGGAGGAATCCCTGGACGTTCGCAATTGCTGAGCCGGGCTCCGGCTGTACCGAGCGGCACAGGCAGCTAGTATTGGACTTTGGGAGGCTGTCGCAAGAGAGAGCGCCAGCGTTTGTGGGGCTGTGAATGGGGTTGCCTGGCTCCTTGAAGAGCAGCAAGAGCTTTTGGTCCTGGCCCCTTTGGTGTGGGAGGAATCCCTGGACGTTCGCAATTGCTGAGCCTGGCTCCGGTGTACTCAGTGGCACAGGCAGCTAGTATTGGACTTTGGGAGGCTGTCGCAAGAGAGAGCGTCATCGTTTGTGGGGCTGTGAATGGGGTTGCCTGGCTCCTTGAAGAGCAGCAAGAGCTTTTGGTCCTGGCCCCTTTGGTGTGGGAGGAATCCCTGGACGTTCGCAATTGCTGAGCCGGGCTCCGGCTGTACCGAGGGGTGCAGGCAGCTAGTATTGGACTTTGGGAGGCTGTCGCAAGAGAGAGCGCCATCGTTTGTGGGGCTGTGAATGGGGTTGCCTGGCTCCTTAAAGAGCAGCAAGAGCTTTTGGTCCTGGCCCCTTTGGTGTGGGAGGAATCCCTGGACGTTCGCAATTGCTGAGCCGGGCTCCGGCTGTACCGAGGTGTGCAGGCAGCTAGTATTGGACTTTGGGAGGCTGTCGCAAGAGAGAGCGCCAGCGTTTGTGGGGCTGTGAATGGGGTTGCCTGGCTCCTTGAAGAGCAGCAAGAGCTTTTGGTCCTGGCACCTTTGGTGTGGGAGGAATACCTGGACGTTTGCAATTGCTGAGCTGGGCTACGGCTGTACCGAGGGGTGCAGGCAGCTAGTATTGGACTTTGGGAGGCTGTCGCAAGAGAGAGCACCAGCGTTTGTGGGGCTGTGAATGGGGTTGCCTGGCTCCTTGAAGAGCAGCAAGAGCTTTTGGTCCTGGCCCCTTTGGTGTGGGAGGAATCCCTGGACGTTCGCAATTGCTGAGCCGGACTCCGGCCGTACCGAGGGGTGCAGGCAGCTGGTATTGGACTTTGGGAGGCTGTCGCAAGAGAGAGCACCAGCGTTTGTGGGGCTGTGAATGGGGTTGCCTGGCTCCTTGAAGAGCAGCAAGAGCTTTTGGTCCTGGCCCCTTTGGTGTGGGAGGAATACCTGGACGTTTGCAATTGCTGAGCCGGGCTCCGGCTGTACTCAGCGGCAAAGGCAGCTAGTATTGGACTTTGGGAGGCTGTCGCAAGAGAGAGCGCCATCGTTTGTGGGGCTGTGAATGGGGTTGCCTGGCTCCTTGAAGAGCAGCAAGAGCTTTTGGTCCTGGCACCTTTGGTGTGGGAGGAATCCCCGGACATTCTCAGTTCCTGAGCCGGGCTCCGGCTGTACTCAGCGGCGCAGGCAGCTAGTATTGGACTTTGGGAGGCTGTCGCAAGAGAGAGTGCCATCGTTTGTGGGGCTGTGAATGGGGTTGCCTGGCTCCTTGAAGAGCAGCAAGAGTTTTTGGTCCTGGCACCTTTGGTGTGGGAGGAATCCCTGGACGTTCATAATTGCTGAGCCGGGCTCCGGCTGTACCGAGCGGCGCAGGCAGCTAGTATTGGACTTTGGGAGGCTGTCGCAAGAGAGAGCGCCAGCGTTTGTGGGGCTGTGAATGGGGTTGCCTGGCTCCTTGAAGAGCAGCAAGAGCTTTTGGTCCTGGCACCTTTGGTGTGGGAGGAATCCCTGCACGTTTGCAATTGCTGAGCCGGGCTCCGGTGTACTCAGTGGCACAGGCAGCTAGTATTGGACTTTGGGAGGCTCTCGCAAGAGAGAGTGCCAGCGTTTGTGGGGCTGTGAATGGGGTTGCCTGGCTCCTTGAAGAGCAGCAAGAGCTTTTGGTCCCGGCACCTTTGGTGTGGCAGGAATCCCTGGACGTTTGCAATTGCTGAGCCGGGCTCCGGCTGTACTCAGCGGCGCAAGCAGCCAGTACTGGACTTTGGGAGTCTCTCGCAAGAGAGAGCGCCAGCGTTTGTGGGGCTGTGAATGGGGTTGCGTGGCTCCTTGAAGAGCAGCAAGAGCTTTTGGTCCTGGCCCCTTTGGTGTGGGAGGAATCCCTGGACGTTTGCAATTGCTGAGCCGGGGTCCGGTGTACTCAGCGGCACAGGCAGCTAGTATTGTACTTTGGGAGGCTGTCGCAAGAGAGAGCGCCAGCGTTTGTGGGGCTGTGAATGGGGTTGCCTGGCTCCTTGAAGAGCAGCAAGAGCTTTTGGTCCTGGCCCCTTTGGTGTGGGAGGAATCCCCGGACGTTCGCAATTGCTGAGCCGGGCTCCGGCTGTACCGATCGGCGCAGGCAGCTAGTATTGGACTTTGGGAGGCTGTCGCAAGAGAGAGCGCCAGCGTTTGTGGGGCTGTGAATGGGGTTGCGTGGCTCCTTGAAGAGCAGCAAGAGCTTTTGGTCCTGGCCCCTTTGGTGTGGGAGGAATCCCCGGACATTCGCAGTTCCTGAGCCGGGCTCCGGCCGTACGGAGGGGTGCAGGCAGCTAGTATTGGACTTTGGGAGGCTGTCGCAAGAGAGAGCGCCATCGTTTGTGGGGCTGTGAATGGGGTTGTGTGGCTCCTTAAAGAGCAGCAAGAGCTTTTGGTCCTGGCCCCTTTGGTGTGGCAGGAATCCCTGGACGTTTGCAATTGCTGAGCCGGGCTCCGGCTGTACCGAGGGGCGCAGGCAGCTAGTATTGGACTTTGGGAGGCTGTCGCAAGAGAGAGCGCCAGCGTTTGTGGGGCTGTGAATGGGGTTGCCTGGCTCCTTGAAGAGCAGCAAGAGCTTTTGGTCCTGGCCCCTTTGGTGTGGGAGGAATCCCTGGACGTTTGCAGTTGCTGAGCCGAGGTCTTACTGTACTCACTGGTGCAGGCAGGTAGTATTGGACTTTGGGAGGCTGTCGCAAGAGAGAGCGCCAGCGTTTGTGGGGCTGTGAATGGGGTTGCCTGGCTCCTTAAAGAGCAGCAAGAGCTTTTGGTCCTGGCACCTTTGGTGTGGGAGGAATCCCTGGACGTTCGCAATTGCTGAGCCGGGCTCCGGCTGTACCGAGCGGCACAGGCAGCTAGTATTGGACTTTGGGAGGCTGTCGCAAGAGAGAGCGCCAGCGTTTGTGGGGCTGTGAATGGGGTTGCCTGGCTCCTTGAAGAGCAGCAAGAGCTTTTGGTCCTGGCCCCTTTGGTGTGGGAGGAATCCCTGGACGTTCGCAATTGCTGAGCCTGGCTCCGGTGTACTCAGTGGCACAGGCAGCTAGTATTGGACTTTGGGAGGCTGTCGCAAGAGAGAGCGTCATCGTTTGTGGGGCTGTGAATGGGGTTGCCTGGCTCCTTGAAGAGCAGCAAGAGCTTTTGGTCCTGGCCCCTTTGGTGTGGGAGGAATCCCTGGACGTTCGCAATTGCTGAGCCGGGCTCCGGCTGTACCGAGGGGTGCAGGCAGCTAGTATTGGACTTTGGGAGGCTGTCGCAAGAGAGAGCGCCATCGTTTGTGGGGCTGTGAATGGGGTTGCCTGGCTCCTTAAAGAGCAGCAAGAGCTTTTGGTCCTGGCCCCTTTGGTGTGGGAGGAATCCCTGGACGTTCGCAATTGCTGAGCCGGGCTCCGGCTGTACCGAGGTGTGCAGGCAGCTAGTATTGGACTTCGGGAGGCTGTCGCAAGAGAGAGCGCCAGCGTTTGTGGGGCTGTGAATGGGGTTGCCTGGCTCCTTGAAGAGCAGCAAGAGCTTTTGGTCCTGGCACCTTTGGTGTGGGAGGAATACCTGGACGTTTGCAATTGCTGAGCTGGGCTACGGCTGTACCGAGGGGTGCAGGCAGCTAGTATTGGACTTTGGGAGGCTGTCGCAAGAGAGAGCACCAGCGTTTGTGGGGCTGTGAATGGGGTTGCCTGGCTCCTTGAAGAGCAGCAAGAGCTTTTGGTCCTGGCCCCTTTGGTGTGGGAGGAATCCCTGGACGTTCGCAATTGCTGAGCCGGACTCCGGCCGTACCGAGGGGTGCAGGCAGCTGGTATTGGACTTTGGGAGGCTGTCGCAAGAGAGAGCACCAGCGTTTGTGGGGCTGTGAATGGGGTTGCCTGGCTCCTTGAAGAGCAGCAAGAGCTTTTGGTCCTGGCCCCTTTGGTGTGGGAGGAATACCTGGACGTTTGCAATTGCTGAGCCGGGCTCCGGCTGTACTCAGCGGCAAAGGCAGCTAGTATTGGACTTTGGGAGGCTGTCGCAAGAGAGAGCGCCATCGTTTGTGGGGCTGTGAATGGGGTTGCCTGGCTCCTTGAAGAGCAGCAAGAGCTTTTGGTCCTGGCACCTTTGGTGTGGGAGGAATCCCCGGACATTCGCAGTTCCTGAGCCGGGCTCCGGCTGTACTCAGCGGCGCAGGCAGCTAGTATTGGACTTTGGGAGGCTGTCGCAAGAGAGAGCGCCAGCGTTTGTGGGGCTGTGAATGGGGTTGCCTGGCTCCTTGAAGAGCAGCAAGAGCTTTTGGTCCTGGCCCCTTTGGTGTGGGAGGAATCCCTGGACGTTTGCAATTGCAGAGCCGGGCTCCGGCTGTACCGAGGGGCGCAGGCAGCTAGTATTGGACTTTGGGAGGCTGTCGCAAGAGAGAGCGCCAGCGTTTGTGGGGCTGTGAATGGGGTTGCCTGGCTCCTTGAAGAGCAGCAAGAGCTTTTGGTCCTGGCACCTTTGGTGTGGCAGGAATCCCTGGACATTCGCAGTTACTGAGCCGGGCTCCGGCTGTACCGATCGGCGCAGGCAGCTAGTATTGGACTTTGGGAGGCTGTCGCAAGAGAGAGCGCCAGCGTTTGTGGGGCTGTGAATGGGGTTGCGTGGCTCCTTGAAGAGCAGCAAGAGCTTTTGGTCCTGGCACCTTTGGTGTGGGAGGAATGCCCGGACATTCGCAATTGCTGAGCCGGGCTCCGGCTGTACTCAGCGGCGCAGGCAGCTAGTATTGGACTTTGGGAGTCTCTCGCAAGAGAGAGCGCCATCGTTTGTGGGGCTGTGAATGGGGTTGCCTGGCTCCTTAAAGAGCAGCAAGAGCTTTTGGTCCTGGCCCCTTTGGTGTGGGAGGAATCCCTGGACGTTCGCAATTGCTGAGCCTGGGTCCGGCAGTACCGAGGGGTGCAGGCAGCTAGTATTGGACTTTGGGAGGCTGTCGCAAGAGAGAGCGCCATCGTTTGTGGGGCTGTGAATGGGGTTGCCTGGCTCCTTGAAGAGCAGCAAGAGCTTTTGGTGCTGGCCCCTTTGGTGTGGGAGGAATCCCTGGACGTTTGCAATTGCTGAGCCGGGCTCCGGCTGTACCGAGGGGTGCAGGCAGGTAGTATTGGACTTTGGGAGGCTGTCGCAAGAGAGAGCACCAGCGTTTGTGGGGCTGTGAATGGGGTTGCCTGGCTCCTTGAAGAGCAGCAAGAGCTTTTGGTCCTGGCACCTTTGGTGTGGGAGGAATCCCTGGACGTTCGCAATTGCTGAGCCGGGCTCCGGCTGTACTCAGCGGCGCAGGCAGCTAGTATTGGACTTTGGGAGGCTGTCGCAAGAGAGAGCACCAGCGTTTGTGGGGCTGTGAATGGGGTTGCCTGGCTCCTTGAAGAGCAGCAAGAGCTTTTGGTCCTGGCACCTTTGGTGTGGGAGGAATCCCTGGACGTTCGCAATTGCTGAGCCGGGCTCCGGCGGTACCGAGGGGTGCAGGCAGGTAGTGTTGGACTTTGGGAGGCTGTCGCAAGAGAGAGCACCAGCGTTTGTGGGGCTGTGAATGGGGTTGCGTGGCTCCTTGAAGAGCAGCAAGAGCTTTTGGTCCTGGCCCCTTTGGTGTGGGAGGAATCCCTGGACGTTCGCAATTGGTGAGCCGGGCTTCGGCTGTACTCAGCGGCAAAGGCAGCTAGTATTGGACTTTGGGAGGCTGTCGCAAGAGAGAGCGCCAGCGTTTGTGGGGCTGTGAATGGGGTTGCCTGGCTCCTTGAAGAGCAGCAAGAGCTTTTGGTCCTGGCACCTTTGGTGTGGGAGGAATCCCCGGACATTCGCAGTTGCTGAGCCGGGCTCCGTCTGTACTCAGCGGCGCAGGCAGCTGGTATTGGACTTTGGGAGGCTGTCGCAAGAGAGAGCACCAGTGTTTGTGGGGCTGTGACTGGGGTTGCCTGGCTCCTTAAAGAGCAGCAAGAGCTTTTGGTCCTGGCCCCTTTGGTGTGGGAGGAATCCCTGGACGTTCGCAATTGCTGAGCCTGGGTCCGGCAGTACCGAGGGGTGCAGGCAGGTAGTATTGGACTTTGGGAGGCTGTCGCAAGAGAGAGCGCCATCGTTTGTGGGGCTGTGAATGGGGTTGCCTGGCTCCTTGAAGAGCAGCAAGAGCTTTTGGTCCTGGCACCTTTGGTGTGGGAGGAATCCCTGGACGTTTGCAATTGGTGAGCCGGGCTCCGGCTGTACCGAGGGGTGCAGGCAGCTAGTATTGGACTTTGGGAGGCTGTCGCAAGAGAGAGCGCCAGCGTTTGTGGGGCTGTGAATGGGGTTGCGTGGCTCCTTGAAGAGCAGCAAGAGCTTTTGGTCCTGGCCCCTTTGGTGTGGGAGGAATCCCTGGACGTTCGCAATTGCTGAGCCGGGCTCTGGCTGTACCGAGCGGCACAGGCAGCTAGTATTGGACTTTGGGAGGCTCTCGCAAGAGAGAGCGCCAGCGTTTGTGGGGCTGTGAATGGGGTTGCGTGGCTCCTTGAAGAGCAGCAAGAGCTTTTGGTCCTGGCCCCTTTGGTGTGGGAGGAATCCCTGGACGTTTGCAATTGCTGAGCCGGGCTCCGGCCGTACCGAGCGGCACAGGCAGCTAGTATTGGACTTTGGGAGGCTGTCGCAAGAGAGAGCGCCATCGTTTGTGGGGCTGTGAATGGGGTTGCCTGGCTCCTTGAAGAGCAGCAAGAGCTTTTGGTCCTGGCACCTTTGGTGTGGGAGGAATCCCTGGACGTTCGCAATTGCTGAGCCGGGCTCCGGCGGTACCGAGGGGTGCAGGCAGCTAGTGTTGGACTTTGGGAGGCTGTCGCAAGAGAGAGCACCAGCGTTTGTGGGGCTGTGAATGGGGTTGCCTGGCTCCTTAAAGAGCAGCAAGAGCTTTTGGTCCTGGCCCCTTTGGTGTGGGAGGAATCCCTGGACGTTCGCAATTGCTGAGCCGGGCTCCGGCTGTACTCAGCGGCAAAGGCAGGTAGTATTGGACTTTGGGAGGCTGTCGCAAGAGAGAGCGCCATCGTTTGTGGGGCTGTGAATGGGGTTGCCTGGCTCCTTGAAGAGCAGCAAGAGCTTTTGGTCCTGGCCCCTTTGGTGTGGGAGGAATCCCCGGACGTTCGCAGTTCCTGAGCCGGGCTCCGGCTGTACTCAGCGGCGCAGGCAGCTGGTATTGGACTTTGGGAGGCTGTCGCAAGAGAGAGCGCCAGCGTTTGTGGGGCTGTGAATGGGGTTGCCTGGCTCCTTGAAGAGCAGCAAGAGCTTTTGGTCCTGGCCCCTTTGGTGTGGGAGGAATCCCTGGACGTTCGCAATTGCTGAGCCTGTGTCCGGCTGTACCGAGGGGTGCAGGCAGGTAGTATTGGACTTTGGGAGGCTGTCGCAAGAGAGAGCGCCATCGTTTGTGGGGCTGTGAATGGGGTTGCCTGGCTCCTTGAAGAGCAGCAAGAGCTTTTGGTCGTTGCCCCTTTGGTGTGGGAGGAATCCCTGGACGTTTGCAATTGCTGAGCCGGGCTCCGGCTGTACTGAGGGGTGCAGGCAGCTAGTATTGGACTTTGGGAGGCTGTCGCAAGAGAGAGCGCCATCGTTTGTGGGGCTGTGACTGGGGTTGCCTGGCTCCTTGAAGAGCAGCAAGAGCTTTTGGTCCTGGCCCCTTTGGTGTGGCAGGAATCCCTGGACGTTCGCAATTGCTGAGCCTGGGTCCGGCTGTACCGAGGGGTGCAGGCAGCTAGTATTGGACTTTGGGAGGCTGTCGCAAGAGAGAGCGCCAGCGTTTGTGGGGCTGTGAATGGGGTTGCCTGGCTCCTTGAAGAGCAGCAAGAGCTTTTGGTCCTGGCCCCTTTGGTGTGGGAGGAATCCCTGGACGTTCGCAATTGGTGAGCCGGGCTCCGGCTGTACTCGGTGGTGCAGGCAGCTAGTATTGGACTTTGGGAGGCTGTCGCAAGAGAGAGCGCCAGCGTTTGTGGGGCTGTGAATGGGGTTGCCTGGCTCCTTGAAGAGCAGCAAGAGCTTTTGGTCCTGGCACCTTTGGTGTGGGAGGAATCCCTGGACGTTCATAATTGCTGAGCCGGGCTCCGGCTGTACCGAGGGGTGCAGGCAGGTAGTATTGGACTTTGGGAGGCTGTCGCAAGAGAGAGTGCCAGCGTTTGTGGGGCTGTGAATGGGGTTGCCTGGCTCCTTGAAGAGCAGCAAGAGCTTTTGGTCCTGGCATGTTTGGTGTGGGAGGAATCCCTGGACATTCGCAGTTCCTGAGCTGGGCTCCGGCTGTACTCAGCGGCGCAGGCAGCTGGTATTGGACTTTGGGAGGCTGTCGCAAGAGAGAGCGCCAGCGTTTGTGGGGCTGTGAATGGGGTTGCCTGGCTCCTTGAAGAGCAGCAAGAGCTTTTGGTCCTGGCACCTTTGGTGTGGGAGGAATCCCTGGACGTTCGCAATTGCTGAGCCGGGCTCCGGCTGTACCGAGGGGTGCAGGCAGCTAGTATTGGACTTTGGGAGGCTGTCGCAAGAGAGAGCGCCAGCGTTTGTGGGGCTGTGAATGGGGTTGCCTGGCTCCTTGAAGAGCAGCAAGAGCTTTTGGTCCTGGCCCCTTTGGTGTGGGAGGAATCCCCGGACATTCGCAGTTCCTGAGCCGGGCTCCGGCCGTACGGAGGGGTGCAGGCAGCTAGTATTGGACTTTGGGAGGCTGTCGCAAGAGAGAGCGCCAGCGTTTGTGGGGCTGTGACTGGGGTTGCCTGGCTCCTTGAAGAGCAGCAAGAGCTTTTGGTCCTGGCACCTTTGGTGTGGCAGGAATCCCTGGACGTTTGCAATTGCTGAGCCGGGCTCCGGCGGTACCGAGGGGTGCAGGCAGGTAGTATTGGACTTTGGGAGGCTGTCGCAAGAGAGAGCACCATCGTTTGTGGGGCTGTGAATGGGGTTGCCTGGCTCCTTGAAGAGCAGCAAGAGCTTTTGGTCCTGGCCCCTTTGGTGTGGGAGGAATCCCTGGACGTTCGCAATTGCTGAGCCGGGCTCCGGCGGTACCGAGGGGTGCAGGCAGCTAGTATTGGACTTTGGGAGGCTGTCGCAAGAGAGAGCGCCATCGTTTGTGGGGCTGTGAATGGGGTTGCGTGGCTCCTTGAAGAGCAGCAAGAGCTTTTGGTCCTGGCACCTTTGGTGTGGGAGGAATCCCTGGACGTTTGCAGTTCCTGAGCCGGGCTCCGGCTGTACTCGGTGGTGCAGGCAGCTAGTATTGGACTTTGGGAGGCTGTCGCAAGAGAGAGCGCCAGCGTTTGTGGGGCTGTGAATGGGGTTGCCTGGCTCCTTAAAGAGCAGCAAGAGCTTTTGGTCCTGGCCCCTTTGGTGTGGGAGGAATCCCTGGACGTTCGCAATTGCTGAGCCGGGCTCCGGCTGTACCGAGCGGCACAGGCAGCTAGTATTGGACTTTGGGAGGCTGTCGCAAGAGAGAGCGCCATCGTTTGTGGGGCTGTGAATGGGGTTGCCTGGCTCTTTGAAGAGCAGCAAGAGCTTTTGGTCCTGGCCCCTTTGGTGTGGGAGGAATCCCTGGACGTTCATAATTGCTGAGCCGGGCTCCGGCTGTACTCAGCAGCTCAGGCAGCTAGTATTGGACTTTGGGAGGCTGTCGCAAGAGAGAGCGCCATCGTTTGTGGGGCTGTGAATGGGGTTGCGTGGCTCCTTGAAGAGCAGCAAGAGCTTTTGGTCCTGGCACCTTTGGTGTGGGAGGAATCCCTGGACGTTCGCAATTGCTGAGCCGGGGTCTTGCTGTACTCACTGGTGCAGGCAGTTAGTATTGGACTTTGGGAGGTTCTCGCAAGAGAGAGCGCCAGCGTTTGTGGGGCTGTGAATGGGGTTGCCTGGCTCCTTAAAGAGCAGCAAGAGCTTTTGGTCCTGGCACCTTTGGTGTGGGAGGAATCCCTGGACGTTCGCAATTGCTGAGCCGGGCTCCGGCTGTACCGAGCGGCGCAGGCAGCTAGTATTGGACTTTGGGAGGCTGTCGCAAGAGAGAGCGCCATCGTTTGTGGGGCTGTGAATGGGGTTGCGTGGCTCCTTGAAGAGCAGCAAGAGCTTTTGGTCCTGGCCCCTTTGGTGTGGGAGGAATCCCTGGACGTTCGCAATTGCTGAGCCGGGCTCCGGTGTACTCAGCGGCACAGGCAGCTAGTATTGTACTTTGGGAGGCTGTCGCAAGAGAGAGCGCCAGCGTTTGTGGGGCTGTGAATGGGGTTGCCTGGCTCCTTGAAGAGCAGCAAGAGCTTTTGGTCCTGGCCCCTTTGGTGTGGGAGGAATCCCTGGACGTTCGCAATTGCTGAGCCGGGCTCCGGCTGTACCGATCGGCGCAGGCAGCTAGTATTGGACTTTGGGAGGCTCTCGCAAGAGAGAGTGCCAGCGTTTGTGGGGCTGTGAATGGGGTTGCCTGGCTCCTTGAAGAGCAGCAAGAGCTTTTGGTCCTGGCACCTTTGGTGTGGCAGGAATCCCTGGACGTTCGCAATTGCTGAGCCGGGCTCCGGCTGTACCGAGCCGCGCAGGCAGCTAGTATTGGACTTTGGGAGGCTGTCGCAAGAGAGAGTGCCATCGTTTGTGGGGCTGTGAATGGGGTTGCCTGGCTCCTTGAAGAGCAGCAAGAGTTTTTGGTCCTGGCACCTTTGGTGTGGGAGGAATCCCTGGACGTTCATAATTGCTGAGCCGGGCTCCGGCTGTACCGAGCGGCGCAGGCAGCTAGTATTGGACTTTGGGAGGCTGTCGCAAGAGAGAGCGCCAGCGTTTGTGGGGCTGTGAATGGGGTTGCCTGGCTCCTTGAAGAGCAGCAAGAGCTTTTGGTCCTGGCACCTTTGGTGTGGGAGGAATCCCTGCACGTTTGCAATTGCTGAGCCGGGCTCCGGTGTACTCAGTGGCACAGGCAGCTAGTATTGGACTTTGGGAGGCTGTCGCAAGAGAGAGCGCCATCGTTTGTGGGGCTGTGAATGGGGTTGCGTGGCTCCTTGAAGAGCAGCAAGAGCTTTTGGTCCTGGCACCTTTGGTGTGGGAGGAATCCCTGGACGTTCGCAATTGCTGAGCCGGGGTCTTGCTGTACTCACTGGTGCAGGCAGTTAGTATTGGACTTTGGGAGGTTCTCGCAAGAGAGAGCGCCAGCGTTTGTGGGGCTGTGAATGGGGTTGCCTGGCTCCTTAAAGAGCAGCAAGAGCTTTTGGTCCTGGCACCTTTGGTGTGGGAGGAATCCCTGGACGTTCGCAATTGCTGAGCCGGGCTCCGGCTGTACCGAGCGGCGCAGGCAGCTAGTATTGGACTTTGGGAGGCTGTCGCAAGAGAGAGCGCCATCGTTTGTGGGGCTGTGAATGGGGTTGCGTGGCTCCTTGAAGAGCAGCAAGAGCTTTTGGTCCTGGCCCCTTTGGTGTGGGAGGAATCCCTGGACGTTCGCAATTGCTGAGCCGGGCTCCGGTGTACTCAGCGGCACAGGCAGCTAGTATTGTACTTTGGGAGGCTGTCGCAAGAGAGAGCGCCAGCGTTTGTGGGGCTGTGAATGGGGTTGCCTGGCTCCTTGAAGAGCAGCAAGAGCTTTTGGTCCTGGCCCCTTTGGTGTGGGAGGAATCCCTGGACGTTCGCAATTGCTGAGCCGGGCTCCGGCTGTACCGATCGGCGCAGGCAGCTAGTATTGGACTTTGGGAGGCTGTCGCAAGAGAGAGCGCCAGCGTTTGTGGGGCTGTGAATGGGGTTGCCTGGCTCCTTGAAGAGCAGCAAGAGCTTTTGGTCCTGGCACCTTTGGTGTGGCAGGAATCCCTGGACGTTCGCAATTGCTGAGCCGGGCTCCGGCTGTACCGAGCCGCGCAGGCAGCTAGTATTGGACTTTGGGAGGCTGTCGCAAGAGAGAGTGCCATCGTTTGTGGGGCTGTGAATGGGGTTGCCTGGCTCCTTGAAGAGCAGCAAGAGTTTTTGGTCCTGGCACCTTTGGTGTGGGAGGAATCCCTGGACGTTCATAATTGCTGAGCCGGGCTCCGGCTGTACCGAGCGGCGCAGGCAGCTAGTATTGGACTTTGGGAGGCTGTCGCAAGAGAGAGCGCCAGCGTTTGTGGGGCTGTGAATGGGGTTGCCTGGCTCCTTGAAGAGCAGCAAGAGCTTTTGGTCCTGGCACCTTTGGTGTGGGAGGAATCCCTGCACGTTTGCAATTGCTGAGCCGGGCTCCGGTGTACTCAGTGGCACAGGCAGGTAGTATTGGACTTTGGGAGGCTCTCGCAAGAGAGAGTGCCAGCGTTTGTGGGGCTGTGAATGGGGTTGCCTGGCTCCTTGAAGAGCAGCAAGAGCTTTTGGTCCCGGCACCTTTGGTGTGGCAGGAATCCCTGGACGTTTGCAATTGCTGAGCCGGACTCCGGCTGTACTCAGCGGCGCAAGCAGCCAGTACTGGACTTTGGGAGTCTCTCGCAAGAGAGAGCGCCAGCGTTTGTGGGGCTGTGAATGGGGTTGCGTGGCTCCTTGAAGAGCAGCAAGAGCTTTTGGTCCTGGCCCCTTTGGTGTGGGAGGAATCCCTGGACGTTTGCAATTGCTGAGCCGGGGTCCGGTGTACTCAGCGGCACAGGCAGATAGTATTGTACTTTGGGAGGCTGTCGCAAGAGAGAGCGCCAGCGTTTGTGGGGCTGTGAATGGGGTTGCCTGGCTCCTTGAAGAGCAGCAAGAGCTTTTGGTCCTGGCCCCTTTGGTGTGGGAGGAATCCCCGGACGTTCGCAATTGCTGAGCCGGGCTCCGGCTGTACCGATCGGCGCAGGCAGCTAGTATTGGACTTTGGGAGGCTGTCGCAAGAGAGAACGCCAGCGTTTGTGGGGCTGTGAATGGGGTTGCGTGGCTCCTTGAAGAGCAGCAAGAGCTTTTGGTCCTGGCCCCTTTGGTGTGGGAGGAATCCCCGGACATTCGCAGTTCCTGAGCCGGGCTCCGGCCGTACGGAGGGGTGCAGGCAGCTAGTATTGGACTTTGGGAGGCTGTCGCAAGAGAGAGCGCCATCGTTTGTGGGGCTGTGAATGGGGTTGTGTGGCTCCTTAAAGAGCAGCAAGAGCTTTTGGTCCTGGCCCCTTTGGTGTGGGAGGAATCCCTGGACGTTCATAATTGCTGAGCCGGGCTCCGGCTGTACCGAGGGGCGCAGGCAGCTAGTATTGGACTTTGGGAGGCTGTCGCAAGAGAGAGCGCCAGCGTTTGTGGGGCTGTGAATGGGGTTGCCTGGCTCCTTGAAGAGCAGCAAGAGCTTTTGGTCCTGGCCCCTTTGGTGTGGGAGGAATCCCTGGACGTTTGCAGTTGCTGAGCCGAGGTCTTGCTGTACTCACTGGTGCAGGCAGGTAGTATTGGACTTTGGGAGGCTGTCGCAAGAGAGAGCGCCAGCGTTTGTGGGGCTGTGAATGGGGTTGCCTGGCTCCTTAAAGAGCAGCAAGACCTTTTGGTCCTGGCCCCTTTGGTGTGGGAGGAATCCCTGGACGTTCGCAATTGCTGAGCCGGGCTCCGGCTGTACCGAGCGCCACAGGCAGCTAGTATTGGACTTTGGGAGGCTGTCGCAAGAGAGAGCGCCAGCGTTTGTGGGGCTGTGAATGGGGTTGCCTGGCTCCTTGAAGAGCAGCAAGAGCTTTTGGTCCTGGCCCCTTTGGTGTGGGAGGAATCCCTGGACGTTCGCAATTGCTGAGCCGGGCTCCGGTGTACTCAGTGGCACAGGCAGCTAGTATTGGACTTTGGGAGGCTGTCGCAAGAGAGAGCGTCATCGTTTGTGGGGCTGTGAATGGGGTTGCCTGGCTCCTTGAAGAGCAGCAAGAGCTTTTGGTCCTGGCCCCTTTGGTGTGGGAGGAATCCCTGGACGTTCGCAATTGCTGAGCCGGGCTCCGGCTGTACCGAGGGGTGCAGGCAGCTAGTGTTGGACTTTGGGAGGCTGTCGCAAGAGAGAGCGCCATCGTTTGTGGGGCTGTGAATGGGGTTGCCTGGCTCCTTAAAGAGCAGCAAGAGCTTTTGGTCCTGGCCCCTTTGGTGTGGGAGGAATCCCTGGACGTTCGCAATTGCTGAGCCGGGCTCCGGCTGTACCGAGGTGTGCAGGCAGCTAGTATTGGACTTCGGGAGGCTGTCGCAAGAGAGAGCGCCAGCGTTTGTGGGGCTGTGAATGGGGTTGCCTGGCTCCTTGAAGAGCAGCAAGAGCTTTTGGTCCTGGCACCTTTGGTGTGGGAGGAATACCTGGACGTTTGCAATTGCTGAGCTGGGCTACGGCTGTACCGAGGGGTGCAGGCAGCTAGTATTGGACTTTGGGAGGCTGTCGCAAGAGAGAGCACCAGCGTTTGTGGGGCTGTGAATGGGGTTGCCTGGCTCCTTGAAGAGCAGCAAGAGCTTTTGGTCCTGGCCCCTTTGGTGTGGGAGGAATCCCTGGACGTTCGCAATTGCTGAGCCGGACTCCGGCCGTACCGAGGGGTGCAGGCAGCTAGTGTTGGACTTTGGGAGGCTGTCGCAAGAGAGAGCGCCAGCGTTTGTGGGGCTGTGAATGGGGTTGCGTGGCTCCTTGAAGAGCAGCAAGAGCTTTTGGTCCTGGCCCCTTTGGTGTGGGAGGAATACCTGGACGTTTGCAATTGCTGAGCCGGGCTCCGGCTGTACTCAGCGGCAAAGGCAGCTAGTATTGGACTTTGGGAGGCTGTCGCAAGAGAGAGCGCCAGCGTTTGTGGGGCTGTGAATGGGGTTGCCTGGCTCCTTGAAGAGCAGCAAGAGCTTTTGGTCCTGGCACCTTTGGTGTGGCAGGAATCCCCGGACATTCGCAGTTCCTGAGCTGGGCTCCGGCTGTACTCAGCGGCGCAGGCAGCTAGTATTGGACTTTGGGAGGCTGTCGCAAGAGAGAGCGCCATCGTTTGTGGGGCTGTGAATGGGGTTGCCTGGCTCCTTGAAGAGCAGCAAGAGCTTTTGGTCCTGGCCCCTTTGGTGTGGGAGGAATCCCTGGACGTTTGCAATTGCAGAGCCGGGCTCCGGCTGTACCGAGGGGCGCAGGCAGCTAGTATTGGACTTTGGGAGGCTGTCGCAAGAGAGAGCGCCAGCGTTTGTGGGGCTGTGACTGGGGTTGCCTGGCTCCTTGAAGAGCAGCAAGAGCTTTTGGTCCTGGCCCCTTTGGTGTGGCAGGAATCCCCGGACGTTCGCAGTTCCTGAGCCGGGGCCCAGCTGTACCGAGGGGTGCAGGCAGGTAGTATTGGACTTTGGGAGGCTGTCGCAAGAGAGAGCGCCAGCGTTTGTGGGGCTGTGAATGGGGTTGCCTGGCTCCTTGAAGAGCAGCAAGAGCTTTTGGTCCTGGCCCCTTTGGTGTGGGAGGAATGCCCGGACATTCGCAATTGCTGAGCCGGGCTCCGGCTGTACTCAGCGGCGCAGGCAGCTGGTATTGGACTTTGGGAGGCTGTCGCAAGAGAGAGCGCCATCGTTTGTGGGGCTGTGAATGGGGTTGCCTGGCTCCTTGAAGAGCAGCAAGAGCTTTTGGTCCTGGCACCTTTGGTGTGGGAGGAATCCCTGGACGTTCGCAATTGCTGAGCCTGGGTCTGGCTGTACCGAGGGGTGCAGGCAGCTAGTATTGGACTTTGGGAGGCTGTCGCAAGAGAGAGCGCCAGCGTTTGTGGGGCTGTGAATGGGGTTGCCTGGCTCCTTGAAGAGCAGCAAGAGCTTTTGGTCCTGGCACGTTTGGTGTGGGAGGAATCCCTGGACGTTTGCAATATCTGAGCCGGGCTCCGGCTGTACCGAGGGGTGCAGGCAGGTAGTATTGGACTTTGGGAGGCTGTCGCAAGAGAGAGCACCAGCGTTTGTGGGGCTGTGAATGGGGTTGCCTGGCTCCTTGAAGAGCAGCAAGAGCTTTTGGTCCTGGCCCCTTTGGTGTGGGAGGAATCCCTGGACGTTCGCAATTGGTGAGCCGGGCTCCGGCTGTACTCAGCGGCGCAGGCAGCTAGTATTGGACTTTGGGAGGCTGTCGCAAGAGAGAGCGCCAGCGTTTGTGGGGCTGTGAATGGGGTTGCCTGGCTCCTTGAAGAGCAGCAAGAGCTTTTGGTCCTGGCACCTTTGGTGTGGCAGGAATCCCTGGACGTTTGCAATTGCTGAGCCGGGCTCCGGCGGTACCGAGGGGTGCAGGCAGGTAGTGTTGGACTTTGGGAGGCTGTCGCAAGAGAGAGCACCAGCGTTTGTGGGGCTGTGAATGGGGTTGCGTGGCTCCTTGAAGAGCAGCAAGAGCTTTTGGTCCTGGCCCCTTTGGTGTGGCAGGAATCCCTGGACGTTCGCAATTGGTGAGCCGGGCTCCGGCTGTACCGAGCGGCACAGGCAGCTAGTATTGGACTTTGGGAGGCTGTCGCAAGAGAGAGCGCCAGCGTTTGTGGGGCTGTGAATGGGGTTGCCTGGCTCCTTGAAGAGCAGCAAGAGCTTTTGGTCCTGGCCCCTTTGGTGTGGGAGGAATCCCTGGACGTTCGCAATTGCTGAGCCGGGCTCCGGTGTACTCAGTGGCACAGGCAGCTAGTATTGGACTTTGGGAGGCTGTCGCAAGAGAGAGCGTCATCGTTTGTGGGGCTGTGAATGGGGTTGCCTGGCTCCTTGAAGAGCAGCAAGAGCTTTTGGTCCTGGCCCCTTTGGTGTGGGAGGAATCCCTGGACGTTCGCAATTGCTGAGCCGGGCTCCGGCTGTACCGAGGGGTGCAGGCAGCTAGTGTTGGACTTTGGGAGGCTGTCGCAAGAGAGAGCGCCATCGTTTGTGGGGCTGTGAATGGGGTTGCCTGGCTCCTTAAAGAGCAGCAAGAGCTTTTGGTCCTGGCCCCTTTGGTGTGGGAGGAATCCCTGGACGTTCGCAATTGCTGAGCCGGGCTCCGGCTGTACCGAGGTGTGCAGGCAGCTAGTATTGGACTTCGGGAGGCTGTCGCAAGAGAGAGCGCCAGCGTTTGTGGGGCTGTGAATGGGGTTGCCTGGCTCCTTGAAGAGCAGCAAGAGCTTTTGGTCCTGGCACCTTTGGTGTGGGAGGAATACCTGGACGTTTGCAATTGCTGAGCTGGGCTACGGCTGTACCGAGGGGTGCAGGCAGCTAGTATTGGACTTTGGGAGGCTGTCGCAAGAGAGAGCACCAGCGTTTGTGGGGCTGTGAATGGGGTTGCCTGGCTCCTTGAAGAGCAGCAAGAGCTTTTGGTCCTGGCCCCTTTGGTGTGGGAGGAATCCCTGGACGTTCGCAATTGCTGAGCCGGACTCCGGCCGTACCGAGGGGTGCAGGCAGCTAGTGTTGGACTTTGGGAGGCTGTCGCAAGAGAGAGCGCCAGCGTTTGTGGGGCTGTGAATGGGGTTGCGTGGCTCCTTGAAGAGCAGCAAGAGCTTTTGGTCCTGGCCCCTTTGGTGTGGGAGGAATACCTGGACGTTTGCAATTGCTGAGCCGGGCTCCGGCTGTACTCAGCGGCAAAGGCAGCTAGTATTGGACTTTGGGAGGCTGTCGCAAGAGAGAGCGCCAGCGTTTGTGGGGCTGTGAATGGGGTTGCCTGGCTCCTTGAAGAGCAGCAAGAGCTTTTGGTCCTGGCACCTTTGGTGTGGCAGGAATCCCCGGACATTCGCAGTTCCTGAGCTGGGCTCCGGCTGTACTCAGCGGCGCAGGCAGCTAGTATTGGACTTTGGGAGGCTGTCGCAAGAGAGAGCGCCATCGTTTGTGGGGCTGTGAATGGGGTTGCCTGGCTCCTTGAAGAGCAGCAAGAGCTTTTGGTCCTGGCCCCTTTGGTGTGGGAGGAATCCCTGGACGTTTGCAATTGCAGAGCCGGGCTCCGGCTGTACCGAGGGGCGCAGGCAGCTAGTATTGGACTTTGGGAGGCTGTCGCAAGAGAGAGCGCCAGCGTTTGTGGGGCTGTGACTGGGGTTGCCTGGCTCCTTGAAGAGCAGCAAGAGCTTTTGGTCCTGGCCCCTTTGGTGTGGCAGGAATCCCCGGACGTTCGCAGTTCCTGAGCCGGGGCCCAGCTGTACCGAGGGGTGCAGGCAGGTAGTATTGGACTTTGGGAGGCTGTCGCAAGAGAGAGCGCCAGCGTTTGTGGGGCTGTGAATGGGGTTGCCTGGCTCCTTGAAGAGCAGCAAGAGCTTTTGGTCCTGGCCCCTTTGGTGTGGGAGGAATGCCCGGACATTCGCAATTGCTGAGCCGGGCTCCGGCTGTACTCAGCGGCGCAGGCAGCTGGTATTGGACTTTGGGAGGCTGTCGCAAGAGAGAGCGCCATCGTTTGTGGGGCTGTGAATGGGGTTGCCTGGCTCCTTGAAGAGCAGCAAGAGCTTTTGGTCCTGGCACCTTTGGTGTGGGAGGAATCCCTGGACGTTCGCAATTGCTGAGCCTGGGTCTGGCTGTACCGAGGGGTGCAGGCAGCTAGTATTGGACTTTGGGAGGCTGTCGCAAGAGAGAGCGCCAGCGTTTGTGGGGCTGTGAATGGGGTTGCCTGGCTCCTTGAAGAGCAGCAAGAGCTTTTGGTCCTGGCACGTTTGGTGTGGGAGGAATCCCTGGACGTTTGCAATATCTGAGCCGGGCTCCGGCTGTACCGAGGGGTGCAGGCAGGTAGTATTGGACTTTGGGAGGCTGTCGCAAGAGAGAGCACCAGCGTTTGTGGGGCTGTGAATGGGGTTGCCTGGCTCCTTGAAGAGCAGCAAGAGCTTTTGGTCCTGGCCCCTTTGGTGTGGGAGGAATCCCTGGACGTTCGCAATTGGTGAGCCGGGCTCCGGCTGTACTCAGCGGCGCAGGCAGCTAGTATTGGACTTTGGGAGGCTGTCGCAAGAGAGAGCGCCAGCGTTTGTGGGGCTGTGAATGGGGTTGCCTGGCTCCTTGAAGAGCAGCAAGAGCTTTTGGTCCTGGCACCTTTGGTGTGGCAGGAATCCCTGGACGTTTGCAATTGCTGAGCCGGGCTCCGGCGGTACCGAGGGGTGCAGGCAGGTAGTGTTGGACTTTGGGAGGCTGTCGCAAGAGAGAGCACCAGCGTTTGTGGGGCTGTGAATGGGGTTGCGTGGCTCCTTGAAGAGCAGCAAGAGCTTTTGGTCCTGGCCCCTTTGGTGTGGCAGGAATCCCTGGACGTTCGCAATTGGTGAGCCGGGCTCCGGCTGTACCGAGCGGCACAGGCAGCTAGTATTGGACTTTGGGAGGCTGTCGCAAGAGAGAGCGCCATCGTTTGTGGGGCTGTGAATGGGGTTGCCTGGCTCCTTGAAGAGCAGCAAGAGCTTTTGGTCCTGGCACGTTTGGTGTGGGAGGAATCCCCGGACATTCGCAGTTCCTGAGCCGGGCTCCGGCTGTACTCAGCGGCGCAGGCAGCTGGTATTGGACTTTGGGAGGCTGTCGCAAGAGAGAGCACCAGTGTTTGTGGGGCTGTGAATGGGGTTGCCTGGCTCCTTAAAGAGCAGCAAGAGCTTTTGGTCCTGGCCCCTTTGGTGTGGGAGGAATCCCTGGACGTTCGCAATTGCTGAGCCTGGGTCCGGCAGTACCGAGGGGTGCAGGCAGCTAGTATTGGACTTTGGGAGGCTGTCGCAAGAGAGAGCGCCATCGTTTGTGGGGCTGTGAATGGGGTTGCCTGGCTCCTTGAAGAGCAGCAAGAGCTTTTGGTGCTGGCCCCTTTGGTGTGGGAGGAATCCCTGGACGTTTGCAATTGCTGAGCCGGGCTCCGGCTGTACCGAGGGGTGCAGGCAGGTAGTATTGGACTTTGGGAGGCTGTCGCAAGAGAGAGCACCAGCGTTTGTGGGGCTGTGAATGGGGTTGCCTGGCTCCTTGAAGAGCAGCAAGAGCTTTTGGTCCTGGCACCTTTGGTGTGGGAGGAATCCCTGGACGTTCGCAATTGGTGAGCCGGGCTCCGGCTGTACTCAGCGGCGCAGGCAGCTAGTATTGGACTTTGGGAGGCTGTCGCAAGAGAGAGCACCAGCGTTTGTGGGGCTGTGAATGGGGTTGCCTGGCTCCTTGAAGAGCAGCAAGAGCTTTTGGTCCTGGCACCTTTGGTGTGGGAGGAATCCCTGGACGTTCGCAATTGCTGAGCCGGGCTCCGGCGGTACCGAGGGGTGCAGGCAGGTAGTGTTGGACTTTGGGAGGCTGTCGCAAGAGAGAGCACCAGCGTTTGTGGGGCTGTGAATGGGGTTGCGTGGCTCCTTGAAGAGCAGCAAGAGCTTTTGGTCCTGGCCCCTTTGGTGTGGGAGGAATCCCTGGACGTTCGCAATTGGTGAGCCGGGCTTCGGCTGTACTCAGCGGCAAAGGCAGCTAGTATTGGACTTTGGGAGGCTGTCGCAAGAGAGAGCGCCAGCGTTTGTGGGGCTGTGAATGGGGTTGCCTGGCTCCTTGAAGAGCAGCAAGAGCTTTTGGTCCTGGCACCTTTGGTGTGGCAGGAATCCCCGGACATTCGCAGTTGCTGAGCCTGGGTCCGGCTGTACCGAGGGGTGCAGGCAGCTAGTATTGGACTTTGGGAGGCTGTCGCAAGAGAGAGCGCCAGCGTTTGTGGGGCTGTGAATGGGGTTGCCTGGCTCCTTGAAGAGCAGCAAGAGCTTTTGGTCCTGGCACCTTTGGTGTGGGAGGAATCCCTGGACGTTCGCAATTGGTGAGCCGGGCTCCGGCTCTACTCGGTGGTGCAGGCAGCTAGTATTGGACTTTGGGAGGCTGTCGCAAGAGAGAGCGCCAGCGTTTGTGGGGCTGTGAATGGGGTTGCCTGGCTCCTTGAAGAGCAGCAAGAGCTTTTGGTCCTGGCACCTTTGGTGTGGGAGGAATCCCTGGACGTTCATAATTGCTGAGCCGGGCTCCGGCTGTACCGAGGGGTGCAGGCAGCTAGTATTGGACTTTGGGAGGCTGTCGCAAGAGAGAGTGCCAGCGTTTGTGGGGCTGTGAATGGGGTTGCCTGGCTCCTTGAAGAGCAGCAAGAGCTTTTGGTCCTGGCATGTTTGGTGTGGGAGGAATCCCTGGACATTCGCAGTTCCTGAGCTGGGCTCCGGCTGTACTCAGCGGCGCAGGCAGCTGGTATTGGACTTTGGGAGGCTGTCGCAAGAGAGAGCGCCAGCGTTTGTGGGGCTGTGAATGGGGTTGCCTGGCTCCTTGAAGAGCAGCAAGAGCTTTTGGTCCTGGCACCTTTGGTGTGGGAGGAATCCCTGTACGTTCGCAATTGCTGAGCCGGGCTCCGGCTGTACCGAGGGGTGCAGGCAGCTAGTATTGGACTTTGGGAGGCTGTCGCAAGAGAGAGCGCCATCGTTTGTGGGGCTGTGAATGGGGTTGCCTGGCTCCTTGAAGAGCAGCAAGAGCTTTTGGTCCTGGCCCCTTTGGTGTGGGAGGAATCCCTGGACGTTCGCAATTGCTGAGCCGGGCTCCGGCTGTACCGAGCGGCACAGGCAGCTAGTATTGGACTTTGGGAGGCTGTCGCAAGAGAGAGCACCAGCGTTTGTGGGGCTGTGAATGGGGTTGCCTGGCTCCTTGAAGAGCAGCAAGAGCTTTTGGTCCTGGCACCTTTGGTGTGGGAGGAATCCCTGGACGTTCGCAATTGGTGAGCCGGACTCCGGCTGTACCGAGGGGTGCAGGCAGCTAGTATTGGACTTTGGGAGGCTGTCGCAAGAGAGAGCACCAGCGTTTGTGGGGCTGTGAATGGGGTTGCCTGGCTCCTTGAAGAGCAGCAAGAGCTTTTGGTCCTGGCACCTTTGGTGTGGGAGGAATCCCTGGACGTTTGCAATTGCAGAGCCGGGCTCCGGCTGTACCGAGGGGTGCAGGCAGGTAGTATTGGACTTTGGGAGGCTGTCGCAAGAGAGAGCGTCATCGTTTGTGGGGCTGTGAATGGGGTTGCCTGGCTCCTTGAAGAGCAGCAAGAGCTTTTGGTCCTGGCACCTTTGGTGTGGGAGGAATCCCTGGACGTTCGCAATTGCTGAGCCTGGGTCCGGCAGTACCGAGGGGTGCAGGCAGCTAGTATTGGACTTTGGGAGGCTGTCGCAAGAGAGAGCGCCATCGTTTGTGGGGCTGTGAATGGGGTTGCCTGGCTCCTTGAAGAGCAGCAAGAGCTTTTGGTGCTGGCCCCTTTGGTGTGGGAGGAATCCCTGGACGTTTGCAATTGCTGAGCCGGGCTCCGGCTGTACCGAGGGGTGCAGGCAGGTAGTATTGGACTTTGGGAGGCTGTCGCAAGAGAGAGCACCAGCGTTTGTGGGGCTGTGAATGGGGTTGCCTGGCTCCTTGAAGAGCAGCAAGAGCTTTTGGTCCTGGCACCTTTGGTGTGGGAGGAATCCCTGGACGTTCGCAATTGGTGAGCCGGGCTCCGGCTGTACTCAGCGGCGCAGGCAGCTAGTATTGGACTTTGGGAGGCTGTCGCAAGAGAGAGCACCAGCGTTTGTGGGGCTGTGAATGGGGTTGCCTGGCTCCTTGAAGAGCAGCAAGAGCTTTTGGTCCTGGCACCTTTGGTGTGGGAGGAATCCCTGGACGTTCGCAATTGCTGAGCCGGGCTCCGGCGGTACCGAGGGGTGCAGGCAGGTAGTGTTGGACTTTGGGAGGCTGTCGCAAGAGAGAGCACCAGCGTTTGTGGGGCTGTGAATGGGGTTGCGTGGCTCCTTGAAGAGCAGCAAGAGCTTTTGGTCCTGGCCCCTTTGGTGTGGGAGGAATCCCTGGACGTTCGCAATTGGTGAGCCGGGCTTCGGCTGTACTCAGCGGCAAAGGCAGCTAGTATTGGACTTTGGGAGGCTGTCGCAAGAGAGAGCGCCAGCGTTTGTGGGGCTGTGAATGGGGTTGCCTGGCTCCTTGAAGAGCAGCAAGAGCTTTTGGTCCTGGCACCTTTGGTGTGGCAGGAATCCCCGGACATTCGCAGTTGCTGAGCCTGGGTCCGGCTGTACCGAGGGGTGCAGGCAGCTAGTATTGGACTTTGGGAGGCTGTCGCAAGAGAGAGCGCCAGCGTTTGTGGGGCTGTGAATGGGGTTGCCTGGCTCCTTGAAGAGCAGCAAGAGCTTTTGGTCCTGGCACCTTTGGTGTGGGAGGAATCCCTGGACGTTCGCAATTGGTGAGCCGGGCTCCGGCTCTACTCGGTGGTGCAGGCAGCTAGTATTGGACTTTGGGAGGCTGTCGCAAGAGAGAGCGCCAGCGTTTGTGGGGCTGTGAATGGGGTTGCCTGGCTCCTTGAAGAGCAGCAAGAGCTTTTGGTCCTGGCACCTTTGGTGTGGGAGGAATCCCTGGACGTTCATAATTGCTGAGCCGGGCTCCGGCTGTACCGAGGGGTGCAGGCAGCTAGTATTGGACTTTGGGAGGCTGTCGCAAGAGAGAGTGCCAGCGTTTGTGGGGCTGTGAATGGGGTTGCGTGGCTCCTTGAAGAGCAGCAAGAGCTTTTGGTCCTGGCATGTTTGGTGTGGGAGGAATCCCTGGACATTCGCAGTTCCTGAGCTGGGCTCCGGCTGTACTCAGCGGCGCAGGCAGCTGGTATTGGACTTTGGGAGGCTGTCGCAAGAGAGAGCGCCAGCGTTTGTGGGGCTGTGAATGGGGTTGCCTGGCTCCTTGAAGAGCAGCAAGAGCTTTTGGTCCTGGCACCTTTGGTGTGGGAGGAATCCCTGTACGTTCGCAATTGCTGAGCCGGGCTCCGGCTGTACCGAGGGGTGCAGGCAGCTAGTATTGGACTTTGGGAGGCTGTCGCAAGAGAGAGCGCCAGCGTTTGTGGGGCTGTGAATGGGGTTGCCTGGCTCCTTGAAGAGCAGCAAGAGCTTTTGGTCCTGGCCCCTTTGGTGTGGGAGGAATCCCTGGACGTTCGCAATTGCTGAGCCGGGCTCCGGCTGTACCGAGCGGCACAGGCAGGTAGTATTGGACTTTGGGAGGCTGTCGCAAGAGAGAGCACCAGCGTTTGTGGGGCTGTGAATGGGGTTGCCTGGCTCCTTGAAGAGCAGCAAGAGCTTTTGGTCCTGGCACCTTTGGTGTGGGAGGAATCCCTGGACGTTCGCAATTGGTGAGCCGGACTCCGGCTGTACCGAGGGGTGCAGGCAGCTAGTATTGGACTTTGGGAGGCTGTCGCAAGAGAGAGCGCCAGCGTTTGTGGGGCTGTGAATGGGGTTGCCTGGCTCCTTGAAGAGCAGCAAGAGCTTTTGGTCCTGGCACCTTTGGTGTGGGAGGAATCCCTGGACGTTTGCAATTGCAGAGCCGGGCTCCGGCTGTACCGAGGGGTGCAGGCAGGTAGTATTGGACTTTGGGAGGCTGTCGCAAGAGAGAGCGTCATCGTTTGTGGGGCTGTGAATGGGGTTGCCTGGCTCCTTGAAGAGCAGCAAGAGCTTTTGGTCCTGGCACCTTTGGTGTGGGAGGAATCCCTGGACGTTCGCAATTGGTGAGCCGGGCTCCAGCTGTACCGAGGGGTGCAGGCAGCTAGTGTTGGACTTTGGGAGGCTGTCGCAAGAGAGAGCGCCAGCGTTTGTGGGGCTGTGAATGGGGTTGCCTGGCTCCTTAAAGAGCAGCAAGAGCTTTTGGTCCTGGCACCTTTGGTGTGGCAGGAATCCCTGGACGTTCATAATTGCTGAGCCGGGCTCCGGCTGTACCGAGGGGTGCAGGCAGCTAGTATTGGACTTTGGGAGGCTGTCGCAAGAGAGAGTGCCATCGTTTGTGGGGCTGTGAATGGGGTTGCCTGGCTCCTTGAAGAGCAGCAAGAGCTTTTGGTCCTGGCACGTTTGGTGTGGGAGGAATCCCTGGACATTCGCAGTTACTGAGCCGGGCTCCGGCTGTACTCAGCTTCGCAGGCAGCTAGTATTGGACTTTGGGAGGCTGTCGCAAGAGAGAGCACCAGCGTTTGTGGGGCTGTGAATGGGGTTGCCTGGCTCCTTGAAGAGCAGCAAGAGCTTTTGGTCCTGGCCCCTTTGGTGTGGGAGGAATCCCTGGACGTTCGCAATTGCTGAGCCGGGCTACGGCTGTACTCAGCCGCAAAGGCAGCTAGTATTGGACTTTGGGAGGCTGTCGCAAGAGAGAGCGCCATCGTTTGTGGGGCTGTGAATGGGGTTGCCTGGCTCCTTGAAGAGCAGCAAGAGCTTTTGGTCCTGGCACCTTTGGTGTGGGAGGAATCCCCGGACATTCGCAGTTCCTGAGCCGGCCTCCGGCTGTACTCAGCGGCGCAGGCAGCTAGTATTGGACTTTGGGAGGCTGTCGCAAGAGAGAGCGCCAGCGTTTGTGGGGCTGTGAATGGGGTTGCGTGGCTCCTTGAAGAGCAGCAAGAGCTTTTGGTCCTGGCACCTTTGGTGTGGGAGGAATCCCTGGACGTTCGCAATTGCTGAGCCGGGCTCCGGTGTACTCAGCGGCAAAGGCAGCTAGTGTTGGACTTTGGGAGGCTGTCGCAAGAGAGAGCGCCATCGTTTGTGGGGCTGTGAATGGGGTTGCCTGGCTCCTTGAAGAGCAGCAAGAGCTTTTGGTCCTGGCACGTTTGGTGTGGGAGGAATCCCTGGACGTTTGCAATTGCTGAGCCGGGCTCCGGCTGTACCGAGGGGTGCAGGCAGCTAGTATTGGACTTTGGGAGGCTGTCGCAAGAGAGAGCGCCAGCGTTTGTGGGGCTGTGAATGGGGTTGCCTGGCTCCTTGAAGAGCAGCAAGAGCTTTTGGTCCTGGCCCCTTTGGTGTGGGAGAAATCCCTGGACGTTCGCAATTGCTGAGCCGGGCTCCGGCGGTACCGAGGGGTGCAGGCAGCTAGTGTTGGACTTTGGGAGGCTGTCGCAAGAGAGAGCACCAGCGTTTGTGGGGCTGTGAATGGGGTTGCCTGGCTCCTTGAAGAGCAGCAAGAGCTTTTGGTCCTGGCCCCTTTGGTGTGGGAGGAATCCCTGGACGTTCGCAATTGCTGAGCCGGGCTCCGGCTGTACTCAGCGGCAAAGGCAGGTAGTATTGGACTTTGGGAGGCTGTCGCAAGAGAGAGCGCCATCGTTTGTGGGGCTGTGAATGGGGTTGCCTGGCTCCTTGAAGAGCAGCAAGAGCTTTTGGTCCTGGCCCCTTTGGTGTGGGAGGAATCCCCGGACGTTCGCAGTTCCTGAGCCGGGCTCCGGCTGTACTCAGCGGCGCAGGCAGCTGGTATTGGACTTTGGGAGGCTCTTGCAAGAGAGAGCGCCAGCGTTTGTGGGGCTGTGAATGGGGTTGCCTGGCTCCTTGAAGAGCAGCAAGAGCTTTTGGTCCTGGCCCCTTTGGTGTGGGAGGAATCCCTGGACGTTCGCAATTGCTGAGCCTGTGTCCGGCTGTACCGAGGGGTGCAGGCAGGTAGTATTGGACTTTGGGAGGCTGTCGCAAGAGAGAGCGCCATCGTTTGTGGGGCTGTGAATGGGGTTGCCTGGCTCCTTGAAGAGCAGCAAGAGCTTTTGGTCCTGGCCCCTTTGGTGTGGGAGGAATCCCTGGACGTTTGCAATTGCTGAGCCGGGCTCCGGCTGTACCGAGGGGTGCAGGCAGCTAGTATTGGACTTTGGGAGGCTGTCGCAAGAGAGAGCGCCATCGTTTGTGGGGCTGTGACTGGGGTTGCCTGGCTCCTTGAAGAGCAGCAAGAGCTTTTGGTCCTGGCCCCTTTGGTGTGGGAGGAATCCCTGGACGTTCGCAATTGCTGAGCCTGGGTCCGGCTGTACCGAGGGGTGCAGGCAGCTAGTATTGGACTTTGAGAGGCTGTCGCAAGAGAGAGTGCCAGCGTTTGTGGGGCTGTGACTGCGGTTGCCTGGCTCCTTGAAGAGCAGCAAGAGCTTTTGGTCCTGGCACCTTTGGTGTGGCAGGAATCCCTGGACGTTCGCAATTGGTGAGCCGGGCTCCGGCCGTACCGAGGGGTGCAGGCAGCTAGTATTGGACTTTGGGAGGCTGTCGCAAGAGAGAGCGCCAGCGTTTGTGGGGCTGTGAATGGGGTTGCCTGGCTCCTTGAAGAGCAGCAAGAGCTTTTGGTCCTGGCACCTTTGGTGTGGGAGGAATCCCTGGACGTTCATAATTGCTGAGCCGGGCTCCGGCTGTACCGAGGGGTGCAGGCAGCTAGTATTGGACTTTGGGAGGCTGTCGCAAGAGAGAGTGCCAGCGTTTGTGGGGCTGTGAATGGGGTTGCCTGGCTCCTTGAAGAGCAGCAAGAGCTTTTGGTCCTGGCATGTTTGGTGTGGGAGGAATCCCTGGACATTCGCAGTTCCTGAGCTGGGCTCCGGCTGTACTCAGCGGCGCAGGCAGCTGGTATTGGACTTTGGGAGGCTGTCGCAAGAGAGAGCGCCATCGTTTGTGGGGCTGTGAATGGGGTTGCCTGGCTCCTTGAAGAGCAGCAAGAGCTTTTGGTCCTGGCACCTTTGGTGTGGGAGGAATCCCTGGACGTTCGCAATTGCTGAGCCGGGCTCCGGCTGTACCGAGGGGTGCAGGCAGCTAGTATTGGACTTTGGGAGGCTCTCGCAAGAGAGAGCGCCAGCGTTTGTGGGGCTGTGAATGGGGTTGCCTGGCTCCTTGAAGAGCAGCAAGAGCTTTTGGTCCTGGCCCCTTTGGTGTGGGAGGAATCCCTGGACGTTCGCAATTGGTGAGCCGGGCTCCGGCTGTACCGAGCGGCACAGGCAGCTAGTATTGGACTTTGGGAGGCTGTCGCAAGAGAGAGCACCAGCGTTTGTGGGGCTGTGAATGGGGTTGCCTGGCTCCTTGAAGAGCAGCAAGAGCTTTTGGTCCTGGCACCTTTGGTGTGGGAGGAATCCCTGGACGTTTGCAATTGCTGAGCCGGGCTCCGGCTGTACCGAGGGGTGCAGGCAGCTAGTATTGGACTTTGGGAGGCTGTCGCAAGAGAGAGCACCAGCGTTTGTGGGGCTGTGAATGGGGTTGCCTGGCTCCTTGAAGAGCAGCAAGAGCTTTTGGTCCTGGCACCTTTGGTGTGGGAGGAATCCCTGGACGTTTGCAATTGCAGAGCCGGGCTCCGGCTGTACCGAGGGGTGCAGGCAGCTAGTATTGGACTTTGGGAGGCTGTCGCAAGAGAGAGCGCCAGCGTTTGTGGGGCTGTGAATGGGGTTGCCTGGCTCCTTGAAGAGCAGCAAGAGCTTTTGGTCCTGGCACCTTTGGTGTGGGAGGAATCCCTGGACGTTCGCAATTGGTGAGCCGGGCTCCAGCTGTACCGAGGGGTGCAGGCAGCTAGTGTTGGACTTTGGGAGGCTGTCGCAAGAGAGAGCGCCATCGTTTGTGGGGCTGTGAATGGGGTTGCCTGGCTCCTTAAAGAGCAGCAAGAGCTTTTGGTCCTGGCCCCTTTGGTGTGGGAGGAATCCCTGGACGTTCGCAATTGCTGAGCCGGGCTCCGGCTGTACCGAGGTGTGCAGGCAGCTAGTGTTGGACTTTGGGAGGCTGTCGCAAGAGAGAGCGCCAGCGTTTGTGGGGCTGTGAATGGGGTTGCCTGGCTCCTTGAAGAGCAGCAAGAGCTTTTGGTCCTGGCCCCTTTGGTGTGGGAGGAATCCCTGGACGTTTGCAATTGCTGAGCTGTGCTACGGCTGTACCGAGGGGTGCAGGCAGCTAGTATTGGACTTTGGGAGGCTGTCGCAAGAGAGAGCACCAGCGTTTGTGGGGCTGTGAATGGGGTTGCCTGGCTCCTTGAAGAGCAGCAAGAGCTTTTGGTCCTGGCACCTTTGGTGTGGCAGGAATCCCTGGACGTTCATAATTGCTGAGCCGGGCTCCGGCTGTACCGAGGGGTGCAGGCAGCTAGTATTGGACTTTGGGAGGCTGTCGCAAGAGAGAGTGCCAGCGTTTGTGGGGCTGTGAATGGGGTTGCGTGGCTCCTTGAAGAGCAGCAAGAGCTTTTGGTCCTGGCACGTTTGGTGTGGGAGGAATCCCTGGACATTCGCAGTTACTGAGCCGGGCTCCGGCTGTACTCAGCTTCGCAGGCAGCTAGTATTGGACTTTGGGAGGCTGTCGCAAGAGAGAGCACCAGCGTTTGTGGGGCTGTGAATGGGGTTGCCTGGCTCCTTGAAGAGCAGCAAGAGCTTTTGGTCCTGGCACCTTTGGTGTGGCAGGAATATCTGGACGTTCGCAATTGCTGAGCCGGGCTCCGGCTGTACTCAGCCGCAAAGGCAGCTAGTATTGGACTTTGGGAGGCTGTCGCAAGAGAGAGCGCCATCGTTTGTGGGGCTGTGAATGGGGTTGCCTGGCTCCTTGAAGAGCAGCAAGAGCTTTTGGTCCTGGCACGTTTGGTGTGGGAGGAATCCCTGGACGTTTGCAATTGCTGAGCCGGGCTCCGGCTGTACCGAGGGGTGCAGGCAGCTAGTATTGGACTTTGGGAGGCTGTCGCAAGAGAGAGCGCCAGCGTTTGTGGGGCTGTGAATGGGGTTGCCTGGCTCCTTGAAGAGCAGCAAGAGCTTTTGGTCCTGGCCCCTTTGGTGTGGGAGAAATCCCTGGACGTTCGCAATTGCTGAGCCGGGCTCCGGCGGTACCGAGGGGTGCAGGCAGCTAGTGTTGGACTTTGGGAGGCTGTCGCAAGAGAGAGCACCAGCGTTTGTGGGGCTGTGAATGGGGTTGCCTGGCTCCTTGAAGAGCAGCAAGAGCTTTTGGTCCTGGCCCCTTTGGTGTGGGAGGAATCCCTGGACGTTCGCAATTGCTGAGCCGGGCTCCGGCTGTACTCAGCGGCAAAGGCAGGTAGTATTGGACTTTGGGAGGCTGTCGCAAGAGAGAGCGCCATCGTTTGTGGGGCTGTGAATGGGGTTGCCTGGCTCCTTGAAGAGCAGCAAGAGCTTTTGGTCCTGGCCCCTTTGGTGTGGGAGGAATCCCCGGACGTTCGCAGTTCCTGAGCCGGGCTCCGGCTGTACTCAGCGGCGCAGGCAGCTGGTATTGGACTTTGGGAGGCTCTTGCAAGAGAGAGCGCCAGCGTTTGTGGGGCTGTGAATGGGGTTGCCTGGCTCCTTGAAGAGCAGCAAGAGCTTTTGGTCCTGGCCCCTTTGGTGTGGGAGGAATCCCTGGACGTTCGCAATTGCTGAGCCTGTGTCCGGCTGTACCGAGGGGTGCAGGCAGGTAGTATTGGACTTTGGGAGGCTGTCGCAAGAGAGAGCGCCAGCGTTTGTGGGGCTGTGAATGGGGTTGCCTGGCTCCTTGAAGAGCAGCAAGAGCTTTTGGTCCTGGCCCCTTTGGTGTGGGAGGAATCCCTGGACGTTTGCAATTGCTGAGCCGGGCTCCGGCTGTACCGAGGGGTGCAGGCAGCTAGTATTGGACTTTGGGAGGCTGTCGCAAGAGAGAGCGCCATCGTTTGTGGGGCTGTGACTGGGGTTGCCTGGCTCCTTGAAGAGCAGCAAGAGCTTTTGGTCCTGGCCCCTTTGGTGTGGGAGGAATCCCTGGACGTTCGCAATTGCTGAGCCTGGGTCCGGCTGTACCGAGGGGTGCAGGCAGCTAGTATTGGACTTTGAGAGGCTGTCGCAAGAGAGAGTGCCAGCGTTTGTGGGGCTGTGACTGGGGTTGCCTGGCTCCTTGAAGAGCAGCAAGAGCTTTTGGTCCTGGCACCTTTGGTGTGGCAGGAATCCCTGGACGTTCGCAATTGGTGAGCCGGGCTCCGGCCGTACCGAGGGGTGCAGGCAGCTAGTATTGGACTTTGGGAGGCTGTCGCAAGAGAGAGCGCCAGCGTTTGTGGGGCTGTGAATGGGGTTGCCTGGCTCCTTGAAGAGCAGCAAGAGCTTTTGGTCCTGGCACCTTTGGTGTGGGAGGAATCCCTGGACGTTCATAATTGCTGAGCCGGGCTCCGGCTGTACCGAGGGGTGCAGGCAGCTAGTATTGGACTTTGGGAGGCTGTCGCAAGAGAGAGTGCCAGCGTTTGTGGGGCTGTGAATGGGGTTGCCTGGCTCCTTGAAGAGCAGCAAGAGCTTTTGGTCCTGGCATGTTTGGTGTGGGAGGAATCCCTGGACATTCGCAGTTCCTGAGCTGGGCTCCGGCTGTACTCAGCGGCGCAGGCAGCTGGTATTGGACTTTGGGAGGCTGTCGCAAGAGAGAGCGCCATCGTTTGTGGGGCTGTGAATGGGGTTGCCTGGCTCCTTGAAGAGCAGCAAGAGCTTTTGGTCCTGGCACCTTTGGTGTGGGAGGAATCCCTGGACGTTCGCAATTGCTGAGCCGGGCTCCGGCTGTACCGAGGGGTGCAGGCAGCTAGTATTGGACTTTGGGAGGCTCTCGCAAGAGAGAGCGCCAGCGTTTGTGGGGCTGTGAATGGGGTTGCCTGGCTCCTTGAAGAGCAGCAAGAGCTTTTGGTCCTGGCCCCTTTGGTGTGGGAGGAATCCCTGGACGTTCGCAATTGGTGAGCCGGGCTCCGGCTGTACCGAGCGGCACAGGCAGCTAGTATTGGACTTTGGGAGGCTGTCGCAAGAGAGAGCACCAGCGTTTGTGGGGCTGTGAATGGGGTTGCCTGGCTCCTTGAAGAGCAGCAAGAGCTTTTGGTCCTGGCACCTTTGGTGTGGGAGGAATCCCTGGACGTTTGCAATTGCTGAGCCGGGCTCCGGCTGTACCGAGGGGTGCAGGCAGCTAGTATTGGACTTTGGGAGGCTGTCGCAAGAGAGAGCACCAGCGTTTGTGGGGCTGTGAATGGGGTTGCCTGGCTCCTTGAAGAGCAGCAAGAGCTTTTGGTCCTGGCACCTTTGGTGTGGGAGGAATCCCTGGACGTTTGCAATTGCAGAGCCGGGCTCCGGCTGTACCGAGGGGTGCAGGCAGGTAGTATTGGACTTTGGGAGGCTGTCGCAAGAGAGAGCGCCAGCGTTTGTGGGGCTGTGAATGGGGTTGCCTGGCTCCTTGAAGAGCAGCAAGAGCTTTTGGTCCTGGCACCTTTGGTGTGGGAGGAATCCCTGGACGTTCGCAATTGGTGAGCCGGGCTCCAGCTGTACCGAGGGGTGCAGGCAGCTAGTGTTGGACTTTGGGAGGCTGTCGCAAGAGAGAGCGCCATCGTTTGTGGGGCTGTGAATGGGGTTGCCTGGCTCCTTAAAGAGCAGCAAGAGCTTTTGGTCCTGGCCCCTTTGGTGTGGGAGGAATCCCTGGACGTTCGCAATTGCTGAGCCGGGCTCCGGCTGTACCGAGGTGTGCAGGCAGCTAGTGTTGGACTTTGGGAGGCTGTCGCAAGAGAGAGCGCCAGCGTTTGTGGGGCTGTGAATGGGGTTGCCTGGCTCCTTGAAGAGCAGCAAGAGCTTTTGGTCCTGGCCCCTTTGGTGTGGGAGGAATCCCTGGACGTTTGCAATTGCTGAGCTGTGCTACGGCTGTACCGAGGGGTGCAGGCAGCTAGTGTTGGACTTTGGGAGGCTGTCGCAAGAGAGAGCACCAGCGTTTGTGGGGCTGTGAATGGGGTTGCCTGGCTCCTTGAAGAGCAGCAAGAGCTTTTGGTCCTGGCACCTTTGGTGTGGCAGGAATCCCTGGACGTTCATAATTGCTGAGCCGGGCTCCGGCTGTACCGAGGGGTGCAGGCAGCTAGTATTGGACTTTGGGAGGCTGTCGCAAGAGAGAGTGCCAGCGTTTGTGGGGCTGTGAATGGGGTTGCGTGGCTCCTTGAAGAGCAGCAAGAGCTTTTGGTCCTGGCACGTTTGGTGTGGGAGGAATCCCTGGACATTCGCAGTTACTGAGCCGGGCTCCGGCTGTACTCAGCTTCGCAGGCAGCTAGTATTGGACTTTGGGAGGCTGTCGCAAGAGAGAGCACCAGCGTTTGTGGGGCTGTGAATGGGGTTGCCTGGCTCCTTGAAGAGCAGCAAGAGCTTTTGGTCCTGGCACCTTTGGTGTGGCAGGAATATCTGGACGTTCGCAATTGCTGAGCCGGGCTCCGGCTGTACTCAGCCGCAAAGGCAGCTAGTATTGGACTTTGGGAGGCTGTCGCAAGAGAGAGCGCCATCGTTTGTGGGGCTGTGAATGGGGTTGCCTGGCTCCTTGAAGAGCAGCAAGAGCTTTTGGTCCTGGCACCTTTGGTGTGGGAGGAATCCCCGGACATTCGCAGTTCCTGAGCCGGCCTCCGGCTGTACTCAGCGGCGCAGGCAGCTGGTATTGGACTTTGGGAGGCTGTCGCAAGAGAGAGCGCCAGCGTTTGTGGGGCTGTGAATGGGGTTGCGTGGCTCCTTGAAGAGCAGCAAGAGCTTTTGGTCCTGGCACCTTTGGTGTGGGAGGAATCCCCGGACGTTCGCAATTCCTGAGCCGGGCTCCGGTGTACTCAGTGGCACAGGCAGCTAGTGTTGGACTTTGGGAGGCTGTCGCAAGAGAGAGTGCCATCGTTTGTGGGGCTGTGAATGGGGTTGCGTGGCTCCTTGAAGAGCAGCAAGAGCTTTTGGTCCTGGCACCTTTGGTGTGGGAGGAATCCCTGGACGTTTGCAATTGCTGAGCCGGGCTCCGGCTGTACCGAGGGGTGCAGGCAGCTAGTATTGGACTTTGGGAGGCTGTCGCAAGAGAGAGCGCCAGCGTTTGTGGGGCTGTGAATGGGGTTGCCTGGCTCCTTGAAGAGCAGCAAGAGCTTTTGGTCCTGGCACCTTTGGTGTGGGAGGAATCCCTGGACGTTCGCAATTGGTGAGCCTGGGTCCGGCTGTACCGAGGGGTGCAGGCAGCTAGTATTGGACTTTGAGAGGCTGTCGCAAGAGAGAGTGCCAGCGTTTGTGGGGCTGTGAATGGGGTTGCCTGGCTCCTTGAAGAGCAGCAAGAGCTTTTGGTCCTGGCACCTTTGGTGTGGGAGGAATCCCTGGACGTTCGCAATTGGTGAGCCGGGCTCTGGCTGTACCGAGGGGTGCAGGCAGCTAGTATTGGACTTTGGGAGGCTCTCGCAAGAGAGAGCGCCAGCGTTTGTGGGGCTGTGAATGGGGTTGCCTGGCTCCTTGAAGAGCAGCAAGAGCTTTTGGTCCTGGCCCCTTTGGTGTGGGAGGAATCCCTGGACGTTCATAATTGCTGAGCCGGGCTCCGGCTGTACCGAGGGGTGCAGGCAGCTAGTATTGGACTTTGGGAGGCTGTCGCAAGAGAGAGTGCCAGCGTTTGTGGGGCTGTGAATGGGGTTGCCTGGCTCCTTGAAGAGCAGCAAGAGCTTTTGGTCCTGGCACCTTTGGTGTGGCAGGAATCCCTGGACGTTTGCAATTGCTGAGCCGGGCTCCGGCTGTACCGAGGGGTGCAGGCAGCTAGTATTGGACTTTGGGAGGCTGTCGCAAGAGAGAGCGCCAGCGTTTGTGGGGCTGTGAATGGGGTTGCCTGGCTCCTTGAAGAGCAGCAAGAGCTTTTGGTCCTGGCCCCTTTGGTGTGGGAGGAATGCCCGGACATTCGCAGTTCCTGAGCCGGGCTCCGGCTGTACTCAGCGGTGCAGGCAGCTGGTATTGGACTTTGGGAGGCTGTCGCAAGAGAGAGCGCCAGCGTTTGTGGGGCTGTGAATGGGGTTGCCTGGCTCCTTGAAGAGCAGCAAGAGCTTTTGGTCCTGGCCCCTTTGGTGTGGGAGGAATCCCTGGACGTTCGCAATTGCTGAGCCTGGGTCCGGCTGTACCGAGGGGTGCAGGCAGCTAGTATTGGACTTTGGGAGGCTCTCGCAAGAGAGAGCGCCATCGTTTGTGGGGCTGTGAATGGGGTTGCCTGGCTCCTTGAAGAGCAGCAAGAGCTTTTGGTCCTGGCACCTTTGGTGTGGGAGGAATCCCTGGACGTTCGCAATTGCTGAGCCGGGCTCCGGCTGTACTCAGCCGCAAAGGCAGCTAGTATTGGACTTTGGGAGGCTGTCGCAAGAGAGAGCGCCATCGTTTGTGGGGCTGTGAATGGGGTTGCCTGGCTCCTTGAAGAGCAGCAAGAGCTTTTGGTCCTGGCACCTTTGGTGTGGGAGGAATCCCCAGACATTCGCAGTTCCTGAGCCGGGCTCCGGCTGTACTCAGCGGCGCAGGCAGCTGGTATTGGACTTTGGGAGGCTGTCGCAAGAGAGAGCGCCAGCGTTTGTGGGGCTGTGAATGGGGTTGCGTGGCTCCTTGAAGAGCAGCAAGAGCTTTTGGTCCTGGCACCTTTGGTGTGGGAGGAATCCCTGGACGTTTGCAATTGCTGAGCCGGGCTCCGGCTGTACCGAGGGGTGCAGGCAGGTAGTATTGGACTTTGGGAGGCTGTCGCAAGAGAGAGCGCCAGCGTTTGTGGGGCTGTGACTGGGGTTGCCTGGCTCCTTGAAGAGCAGCAAGAGCTTTTGGTCCTGGCCCCTTTGGTGTGGCAGGAATCCCTGGACGTTCGCAATTGCTGAGCCTGGCTCCGGCTGTACCGAGGGGTGCAGGCAGCTGGTATTGGACTTTGGGAGGCTGTCGCAAGAGAGAGCGCCAGCGTTTGTGGGGCTGTGAATGGGGTTGCCTGGCTCCTTGAAGAGCAGCAAGAGCTTTTGGTCCTGGCACCTTTGGTGTGGGAGGAATCCCTGGACGTTCATAATTGCTGAGCCGGGCTCCGGCTGTACCGAGGGGTGCAGGCAGCTAGTATTGGACTTTGGGAGGCTGTCGCAAGAGAGAGCGCCAGCGTTTGTGGGGCTGTGAATGGGGTTGCCTGGCTCCTTGAAGAGCAGCAAGAGCTTTTGGTCCTGGCCCCTTTGGTGTGGGAGGAATCCCTGGACATTCGCAGTTACTGAGCCGGGCTCCGGCTGTACCGAGCGGCACAGGCAGGTAGTATTGGACTTTGGGAGGCTGTCGCAAGAGAGAGCGCCGGCGTTTGTGGGGCTGTGAATGGGGTTGCCTGGCTCCTTGAAGAGCAGCAAGAGCTTTTGGTCCTGGCCCCTTTGGTGTGGGAGGAATCCCTGGACGTTTGCAATTGCTGAGCCGGGCTCCGGCTGTACCGAGGGGTGCAGGCAGCTAGTATTGGACTTTGGGAGGCTGTCGCAAGAGAGAGCACCAGCGTTTGTGGGGCTGTGAATGGGGTTGCGTGGCTCCTTGAAGAGCAGCAAGAGCTTTTGGTGCTGGCCCCTTTGGTGTGGGAGGAATCCCTGGACGTTCGCAAATGCTGAGCCGGGCTCCTTTGTACTCAGTGGCACAGGCAGCTAGTATTGGACTTTGGGAGGCTGTCGCAAAAGAGAGCGCCAGCGTTTGTGGGGCTGTGAATGGGGTTGCCTGGCTCCTTGAAGAGCAGCAAGAGCTTTTGGTCCTGGCATGTTTGGTGTGGGAGGAATCCCTGGACATTCGCAGTTCCTGAGCTGGGCTCCGGCTGTACTCAGCGGCGCAGGCAGCTGGTATTGGACTTTGGGAGGCTGTCGCAAGAGAGAGCGCCAGCGTTTGTGGGGCTGTGAATGGGGTTGCCTGGCTCCTTGAAGAGCAGCAAGAGCTTTTGGTCCTGGCACCTTTGGTGTGGGAGGAATCCCTGGACGTTCGCAATTGCTGAGCCGGGCTCCGGCTGTACCGAGGGGTGCAGGCAGCTAGTATTGGACTTTGGGAGGCTCTCGCAAGAGAGAGCGCCAGCGTTTGTGGGGCTGTGAATGGGGTTGCCTGGCTCCTTGAAGAGCAGCAAGAGCTTTTGGTCCTGGCCCCTTTGGTGTGGGAGGAATCCCTGGACGTTCGCAATTGCTGAGCCGGGCTCCGGCTGTACCGAGCGGCACAGGCAGCTAGTATTGTACTTTGGGAGGCTGTCGCAAGAGAGAGCGTCATCGTTTGTGGGGCTGTGAATGGGGTTGCCTGGCTCCTTGAAGAGCAGCAAGAGCTTTTGGTCCTGGCACCTTTGGTGTGGGAGGAATCCCTGGACGTTCGCAATTGGTGAGCCTGGGTCCAGCTGTACCGAGGGGTGCAGGCAGCTAGTGTTGGACTTTGGGAGGCTGTCGCAAGAGAGAGCGCCATCGTTTGTGGGGCTGTGAATGGGGTTGCCTGGCTCCTTAAAGAGCAGCAAGAGCTTTTGGTCCTGGCCCCTTTGGTGTGGGAGGAATCCCTGGACGTTCGCAATTGCTGAGCCGGGCTCCGGCTGTACCGAGGTGTGCAGGCAGCTAGTGTTGGACTTTGGGAGGCTGTCGCAAGAGAGAGCGCCATCGTTTGTGGGGCTGTGAATGGGGTTGCCTGGCTCCTTGAAGAGCAGCAAGAGCTTTTGGTCCTGGCACCTTTGGTGTGGCAGGAATCCCTGGACGTTCATAATTGCTGAGCCGGGCTCCGGCTGTACCGAGGGGTGCAGGCAGCTAGTATTGGACTTTGGGAGGCTGTCGCAAGAGAGAGCGCCAGCGTTTGTGGGGCTGTGAATGGGGTTGCCTGGCTCCTTGAAGAGCGGCAAGAGCTTTTGGTCCTGGCACGTTTGGTGTGGGAGGAATCCCTGGACATTCGCAGTTACTGAGCCGGGCTCCGGCTGTACTCAGCTTCGCAGGCAGCTAGTATTGGACTTTGGGAGGCTGTCGCAAGAGAGAGCACCAGCGTTTGTGGGGCTGTGACTGGGGTTGCCTGGCTCCTTGAAGAGCAGCAAGAGCTTTTGGTCCTGGCCCCTTTGGTGTGGGAGGAATCCCTGGACGTTCGCAATTGCTGAGCCGGGCTACGGCTGTACTCAGCCGCAAAGGCAGCTAGTATTGGACTTTGGGAGGCTGTCGCAAGAGAGAGCGCCATCGTTTGTGGGGCTGTGACTGGGGTTGCCTGGCTCCTTGAAGAGCAGCAAGAGCTTTTGGTCCTGGCACCTTTGGTGTGGGAGGAATCCCCGGACATTCGCAGTTCCTGAGCCGGGCTCCGGCTGTACTCAGCGGCGCAGGCAGCTGGTATTGGACTTTGGGAGGCTGTCGCAAGAGAGAGCGCCAGCGTTTGTGGGGCTGTGAATGGGGTTGCGTGGCTCCTTGAAGAGCAGCAAGAGCTTTTGGTCCTGGCACCTTTGGTGTGGGAGGAATCCCTGGACGTTCGCAATTGCTGAGCCGGGCTCCGGTGTACTCAGTGGCACAGGCAGCTAGTGTTGGACTTTGGGAGGCTGTCGCAAGAGAGAGCGCCATCGTTTGTGGGGCTGTGAATGGGGTTGCCTGGCTCCTTGAAGAGCAGCAAGAGCTTTTGGTCCTGGCACGTTTGGTGTGGGAGGAATCCCTGGACGTTTGCAATTGCTGAGCCGGGCTCCGGCTGTACCGAGGGGTGCAGGCAGCTAGTGTTGGACTTTGGGAGGCTGTCGCAAGAGAGAGCGCCAGCGTTTGTGGGGCTGTGAATGGGGTTGCCTGGCTCCTTGAAGAGCAGCAAGAGCTTTTGGTCCTGGCACGTTTGGTGTGGGAGGAATCCCTGGACGTTTGCAATTGCTGAGCCGGGCTCCGGCTGTACCGAGGGGTGCAGGCAGCTAGTATTGGACTTTGGGAGGCTGTCGCAAGAGAGAGCGCCAGCGTTTGTGGGGCTGTGAATGGGGTTGCCTGGCTCCTTGAAGAGCAGCAAGAGCTTTTGGTCCTGGCCCCTTTGGTGTGGGAGAAATCCCTGGACGTTCGCAATTGCTGAGCCGGGCTCCGGCGGTACCGAGGGGTGCAGGCAGCTAGTGTTGGACTTTGGGAGGCTGTCGCAAGAGAGAGCACCAGCGTTTGTGGGGCTGTGAATGGGGTTGCCTGGCTCCTTGAAGAGCAGCAAGAGCTTTTGGTCCTGGCCCCTTTGGTGTGGGAGGAATCCCTGGACGTTCGCAATTGCTGAGCCGGGCTCCGGCTGTACTCAGCGGCAAAGGCAGGTAGTATTGGACTTTGGGAGGCTGTCGCAAGAGAGAGCGCCATCGTTTGTGGGGCTGTGAATGGGGTTGCCTGGCTCCTTGAAGAGCAGCAAGAGCTTTTGGTCCTGGCCCCTTTGGTGTGGGAGGAATCCCCGGACGTTCGCAGTTCCTGAGCCGGGCTCCGGCTGTACTCAGCGGCGCAGGCAGCTGGTATTGGACTTTGGGAGGCTCTTGCAAGAGAGAGCGCCAGCGTTTGTGGGGCTGTGAATGGGGTTGCCTGGCTCCTTGAAGAGCAGCAAGAGCTTTTGGTCCTGGCCCCTTTGGTGTGGGAGGAATCCCTGGACGTTCGCAATTGCTGAGCCTGTGTCCGGCTGTACCGAGGGGTGCAGGCAGGTAGTATTGGACTTTGGGAGGCTGTCGCAAGAGAGAGCGCCATCGTTTGTGGGGCTGTGAATGGGGTTGCCTGGCTCCTTGAAGAGCAGCAAGAGCTTTTGGTCCTGGCCCCTTTGGTGTGGGAGGAATCCCTGGACGTTTGCAATTGCTGAGCCGGGCTCCGGCTGTACCGAGGGGTGCAGGCAGCTAGTATTGGACTTTGGGAGGCTGTCGCAAGAGAGAGCGCCATCGTTTGTGGGGCTGTGACTGGGGTTGCCTGGCTCCTTGAAGAGCAGCAAGAGCTTTTGGTCCTGGCCCCTTTGGTGTGGGAGGAATCCCTGGACGTTCGCAATTGCTGAGCCTGGGTCCGGCTGTACTCAGCGGCGCAGGCAGCTGGTATTGGACTTTGGGAGGCTGTCGCAAGAGAGAGCGCCATCGTTTGTGGGGCTGTGAATGGGGTTGCCTGGCTCCTTGAAGAGCAGCAAGAGCTTTTGGTCCTGGCACCTTTGGTGTGGGAGGAATCCCTGGACGTTCGCAATTGCTGAGCCGGGCTCCGGCTGTACCGAGGGGTGCAGGCAGCTAGTATTGGACTTTGGGAGGCTCTCGCAAGAGAGAGCGCCAGCGTTTGTGGGGCTGTGAATGGGGTTGCCTGGCTCCTTGAAGAGCAGCAAGAGCTTTTGGTCCTGGCCCCTTTGGTGTGGGAGGAATCCCTGGACGTTCGCAATTGGTGAGCCGGGCTCCGGCTGTACCGAGCGGCACAGGCAGCTAGTATTGGACTTTGGGAGGCTGTCGCAAGAGAGAGCACCAGCGTTTGTGGGGCTGTGAATGGGGTTGCCTGGCTCCTTGAAGAGCAGCAAGAGCTTTTGGTCCTGGCACCTTTGGTGTGGGAGGAATCCCTGGACGTTTGCAATTGCTGAGCCGGGCTCCGGCTGTACCGAGGGGTGCAGGCAGCTAGTATTGGACTTTGGGAGGCTGTCGCAAGAGAGAGCGCCATCGTTTGTGGGGCTGTGAATGGGGTTGCCTGGCTCCTTGAAGAGCAGCAAGAGCTTTTGGTCCTGGCACCTTTGGTGTGGGAGGAATCCCTGGACGTTTGCAATTGCAGAGCCGGGCTCCGGCTGTACCGAGGGGTGCAGGCAGGTAGTATTGGACTTTGGGAGGCTGTCGCAAGAGAGAGCGCCAGCGTTTGTGGGGCTGTGAATGGGGTTGCCTGGCTCCTTGAAGAGCAGCAAGAGCTTTTGGTCCTGGCACCTTTGGTGTGGGAGGAATCCCTGGACGTTCGCAATTGGTGAGCCGGGCTCCAGCTGTACCGAGGGGTGCAGGCAGCTAGTGTTGGACTTTGGGAGGCTGTCGCAAGAGAGAGCGCCATCGTTTGTGGGGCTGTGAATGGGGTTGCCTGGCTCCTTAAAGAGCAGCAAGAGCTTTTGGTCCTGGCCCCTTTGGTGTGGGAGGAATCCCTGGACGTTCGCAATTGCTGAGCCGGGCTCCGGCTGTACTCAGCGGCGCAGGCAGCTGGTATTGGACTTTGGGAGGCTGTCGCAAGAGAGAGCGCCAGCGTTTGTGGGGCTGTGAATGGGGTTGCGTGGCTCCTTGAAGAGCAGCAAGAGCTTTTGGTCCTGGCACCTTTGGTGTGGGAGGAATCCCCGGACGTTCGCAATTGGTGAGCCGGGCTCCGGTGTACTCAGTGGCACAGGCAGCTAGTGTTGGACTTTGGGAGGCTGTCGCAAGAGAGAGCGCCATCGTTTGTGGGGCTGTGAATGGGGTTGCGTGGCTCCTTGAAGAGCAGCAAGAGCTTTTGGTCCTGGCCCCTTTGGTGTGGGAGGAATCCCTGGACGTTTGCAATTGCTGAGCCGGGCTCCGGCTGTACCGAGGGGTGCAGGCAGCTAGTATTGGACTTTGGGAGGCTGTCGCAAGAGAGAGCGCCAGCGTTTGTGGGGCTGTGAATGGGGTTGCCTGGCTCCTTGAAGAGCAGCAAGAGCTTTTGGTCCTGGCACCTTTGGTGTGGGAGGAATCCCTGGACGTTCGCAATTGCTGAGCCTGGGTCCGGCTGTACCGAGGGGTGCAGGCAGCTAGTATTGGACTTTGAGAGGCTGTCGCAAGAGAGAGTGCCAGCGTTTGTGGGGCTGTGAATGGGGTTGCGTGGCTCCTTGAAGAGCAGCAAGAGCTTTTGGTCCTGGCACCTTTGGTGTGGGAGGAATCCCTGGACGTTCGCAATTGGTGAGCCGGGCTCTGGCTGTACCGAGGGGTGCAGGCAGCTAGTATTGGACTTTGGGAGGCTCTCGCAAGAGAGAGCGCCAGCGTTTGTGGGGCTGTGAATGGGGTTGCCTGGCTCCTTGAAGAGCAGCAAGAGCTTTTGGTCCTGGCCCCTTTGGTGTGGGAGGAATCCCTGGACGTTCATAATTGCTGAGCCGGGCTCCGGCTGTACCGAGGGGTGCAGGCAGCTAGTATTGGACTTTGGGAGGCTGTCGCAAGAGAGAGTGCCAGCGTTTGTGGGGCTGTGAATGGGGTTGCCTGTCTCCTTGAAGAGCAGCAAGAGCTTTTGGTCCTGGCACGTTTGGTGTGGGAGGAATCCCTGGACATTCGCAGTTACTGAGCCGGGCTCCGGCTGTACTCAGCTTCGCAGGCAGCTAGTATTGGACTTTGGGAGGCTGTCGCAAGAGAGAGCACCAGCGTTTGTGGGGCTGTGAATGGGGTTGCCTGGCTCCTTGAAGAGCAGCAAGAGCTTTTGGTCCTGGCCCCTTTGGTGTGGGAGGAATGCCCGGACATTCGCAGTTCCTGAGCCGGGCTCCGGCTGTACTCAGCGGTGCAGGCAGCTGGTATTGGACTTTGGGAGGCTGTCGCAAGAGAGAGCGCCAGCGTTTGTGGGGCTGTGAATGGGGTTGCCTGGCTCCTTGAAGAGCAGCAAGAGCTTTTGGTCCTGGCCCCTTTGGTGTGGGAGGAATCCCTGGACGTTCGCAATTGCTGAGCCTGGGTCCGGCTGTACCGAGGGGCGCAGGCAGCTAGTATTGGACTTTGGGAGGCTGTCGCAAGAGAGAGCGCCATCGTTTGTGGGGATGTGAATGGGGTTGCCTGGCTCCTTGAAGAGCAGCAAGAGCTTTTGGTCCTGGCACCTTTGGTGTGGGAGGAATCCCTGGACGTTTGCAATTGCTGAGCTGGGCTCCGGCTGTACCGAGGGGTGCAGGCAGCTAGTATTGGACTTTGGGAGGCTGTCGCAAGAGAGAGCGCCAGCGTTTGTGGGGCTGTGAATGGGGTTGCCTGGCTCCTTGAAGAGCAGCAAGAGCTTTTGGTCCTGGCACCTTTGGTGTGGCAGGAATCCCTGGACGTTCGCAATTGCTGAGCCGGGCTCCGGCTGTACCGAGCGGCACAGGCAGCTAGTATTGGACTTTGGGAGGCTGTCGCAAGAGAGAGCGCCATCGTTTGTGGGGCTGTGAATGGGGTTGCCTGGCTCCTTGAAGAGCAGCAAGAGCTTTTGGTCCTGGCACCTTTGGTGTGGGAGGAATCCCCGGACATTCGCAGTTCCTGAGCCGGGCTCCGGCTGTACTCAGCGGCGCAGGCAGCTGGTATTGGACTTTGGGAGGCTCTCGCAAGAGAGAGCGCCAGCGTTTGTGGGGCTGTGAATGGGGTTGCGTGGCTCCTTGAAGAGCAGCAAGAGCTTTTGGTCCTGGCACCTTTGGTGTGGGAGGAATCCCTGGACGTTTGCAATTGGTGAGCCGGGCTCCGGCTGTACCGAGGGGTGCAGGCAGGTAGTATTGGACTTTGGGAGGCTGTCGCAAGAGAGAGCGCCAGCGTTTGTGGGGCTGTGACTGGGGTTGCCTGGTTCCTTGAAGAGCAGCAAGAGCTTTTGGTCCTGGCCCCTTTGGTGTGGGAGGAATCCCTGGACGTTCGCAATTGCTGAGCCTGGCTCCGGCTGTACCGAGGGGTGCAGGCAGCTGGTATTGGACTTTGGGAGGCTGTCGCAAGAGAGAGCGCCAGCGTTTGTGGGGCTGTGAATGGGGTTGCCTGGCTCCTTGAAGAGCAGCAAGAGCTTTTGGTCCTGGCACCTTTGGTGTGGCAGGAATCCCTGGACGTTCATAATTGCTGAGCCGGGCTCCGGCTGTACCGAGGGGTGCAGGCAGCTAGTATTGGACTTTGGGAGGCTGTCGCAAGAGAGAGCGCCAGCGTTTGTGGGGCTGTGAATGGGGTTGCCTGGCTCCTTGAAGAGCAGCAAGAGCTTTTGGTCCTGGCCCCTTTGGTGTGGGAGGAATCCCTGGACATTCGCAGTTACTGAGCCGGGCTCCGGCTGTACCGAGCGGCACAGGCAGGTAGTATTGGACTTTGGGAGGCTGTCGCAAGAGAGAGCGCCGGCGTTTGTGGGGCTGTGAATGGGGTTGCCTGGCTCCTTGAAGAGCAGCAAGAGCTTTTGGTCCTGGCCCCTTTGGTGTGGGAGGAATCCCTGGACGTTCGCAATTGCTGAGCCTGTGTCCGGCTGTACCAAGGGGTGCAGGCAGCTAGTATTGGACTTTGGGAGGCTGTCGCAAGAGAGAGCACCAGCGTTTGTGGGGCTGTGAATGGGGTTGCGTGGCTCCTTGAAGAGCAGCAAGAGCTTTTGGTGCTGGCCCCTTTGGTGTGGGAGGAATCCCTGGACGTTCGCAAATGCTGAGCCGGGCTCCTTTGTACTCAGTGGCACAGGCAGCTAGTATTGGACTTTGGGAGGCTGTCGCAAAAGAGAGCGCCAGCGTTTGTGGGGCTGTGAATGGGGTTGCCTGGCTCCTTGAAGAGCAGCAAGAGCTTTTGGTCCTGGCCCCTTTGGTGTGGCAGGAATCCCTGGACGTTCGCAGTTCCTGAGCCGGGCTCCGGCTGTACTGAGCGGTACAGGCAGCTAGTATTGGACTTTGGGAGGCTGTCGCAAGAGAGAGCGCCAGCGTTTGTGGGGCTGTGAATGGGGTTGCCTGGCTCCTTGAAGAGCAGCAAGAGCTTTTGGTCCTGGCACCTTTGGTGTGGGAGGAATCCCTGGACGTTCATAATTGCTGAGCCGGGCTCCGGCTGTACCGAGGGGTGCAGGCAGCTAGTATTGGACTTTGGGAGGCTGTCGCAAGAGAGAGCGCCATCGTTTGTGGGGCTGTGAATGGGGTTGCCTGGCTCCTTGAAGAGCAGCAAGAGCTTTTGGTCCTGGCCCCTTTGGTGTGGGAGGAATCCCTGGACGTTTGCAATTGGTGAGCCGGGCTCCGGCTGTACCGAGGGGTGCAGGCAGCTAGTATTGGACTTTGGGAGGCTGTCGCAAGAGAGAGCGCCAGCGTTTGTGGGGCTGTGAATGGGGTTGCCTGGCTCCTTGAAGAGCAGCAAGAGCTTTTGGTCCTGGCCCCTTTGGTGTGGGAGGAATCCCTGGACGTTCGCAAATGCTGAGCCGGGCTCCTTTGTACTCAGAGGCACAGGCAGCTAGTATTGGACTTTGGGAGGCTGTCGCAAAAGAGAGCGCCAGCGTTTGTGGGGCTGTGAATGGGGTTGCCTGGCTCCTTGAAGAGCAGCAAGAGCTTTTGGTCCTGGCACCTTTGGTGTGGGAGGAATCCCTGGACGTTCGCAGTTCCTGAGCCGGGCTCCGGCTGTACTGAGCGGCACAGGCAGCTAGTATTGGACTTTGGGAGGCTGTCGCAAGAGAGAGCGCCATCGTTTGTGGGGCTGTGAATGGGGTTGCGTGGCTCCTTGAAGAGCAGCAAGAGCTTTTGGTCCTGGCACCTTTGGTGTGGGAGGAATCCCTGGACGTTCATAATTGGTGAGCCGGGCTCCGGCTGTACCGAGCGGCACAGGCAGCTAGTATTGGACTTTGGGAGGCTGTCGCAAGAGAGAGCGCCAGCGTTTGTGGGGCTGTGAATGGGGTTGCGTGGCTCCTTGAAGAGCAGCAAGAGCTTTTGGTCCTGGCCCCTTTGGTGTGGGAGGAATCCCCGGACATTCGCAGTTCCTGAGCTGGGCTCCGGCTGTACCGAGGGGTGCAGGCAGCTAGTATTGGACTTTGGGAGGCTGTCGCAAGAGAGAGCGCCAGCGTTTGTGGGGCTGTGACTGGGGTTGCCTGGCTCCTTGAAGAGCAGCAAGAGCTTTTGGTCCTGGCACCTTTGGTGTGGGAGGAATCCCTGGACGTTCGCAATTGCTGAGCCGGGCTCCGGCTGTACCGAGCCGCGCAGGCAGCTAGTATTGGACTTTGGGAGGCTGTCGCAAGAGAGAGCGCCAGCGTTTGTGGGGCTGTGAATGGGGTTGCCTGGCTCCTTGAAGAGCAGCAAGAGCTTTTGGTCCTGGCACCTTTGGTGTGGGAGGAATCCCTGGACGTTCGCAATTGCTGAGCTGGGCTACGGCTGTACCGAGGGGTGCAGGCAGCTAGTATTGGACTTTGGGAGGCTGTCGCAAGAGAGAGCGCCATCGTTTGTGGGGCTGTGAATGGGGTTGCCTGGCTCCTTGAAGAGCAGCAAGAGCTTTTGGTCCTGGCACGTTTGGTGTGGGAGGAATCCCTGGACGTTTGCAATTGGTGAGCCGGGCTCCGGCTGTACTCAGTGGTGCAGGCAGCTAGTATTGGACTTTGGGAGGCTGTCGCAAGAGAGAGCACCAGCGTTTGTGGGGCTGTGAATGGGGTTGCCTGGCTCCTTGAAGAGCAGCAAGAGCTTTTGGTCCTGGCCCCTTTGGTGTGGGAGGAATCCCTGGACGTTCGCAATTGCTGAGCCGGGCTCCGGCTGTACTCAGCCGCAAAGGCAGCTAGTATTGGACTTTGGGAGGCTGTCGCAAGAGAGAGCGCCATCGTTTGTGGGGCTGTGAATGGGGTTGCCTGGCTCCTTGAAGAGCAGCAAGAGCTTTTGGTCCTGACCCCTTTGGTGTGGGAGGAATCCCTGGACGTTCGCAATTGCTGAGCCGGACTCCGGCTGTACTGAGGGGCGCAGGCAGCTAGTATTGGACTTTGGGAGGCTGTCGCAAGAGAGAGCGCCATCGTTTGTGGGGCTGTGAATGGGGTTGCCTGGCTCCTTGAAGAGCAGCAAGAGCTTTTGGTCCTGGCCCGTTTGGTGTGGGAGGAATCCCTGGACGTTCGCAATTGCTGAGCCGGGCTCCGGCTGTACCGAGGGGTGCAGGCAGCTAGTATTGGACTTTGGGAGGCTGTCGCAAGAGAGAGCGCCAGCGTTTGTGGGGCTGTGAATGGGGTTGCCTGGCTCCTTGAAGAGCAGCAAGAGCTTTTGGTCCTGGCCCCTTTGGTGTGGGAGGAATCCCCAGACGTTCGCAGTTCCTGATCCGGGCTCCGGCTGTACCGAGCGGCGCAGGCAGCTAGTATTGGACTTTGGGAGGCTGTCGCAAGAGAGAGCGCCAGCGTTCCTGGGGCTGTGAATGGGGTTGCCTGGCTCCTTGAAGAGCAGCAAGAGCTTTTGGTCCTGGCACTTTTGGTGTGGGAGGAATCCCTGGACGTTTGCAGTTGCTGAGCCGGGCTCCAGCTGTACGCAGCAGCGCAGGCAGGTAGTATTGGACTTTGGGAGGCTGTCACAAGAGAGAGCGCCATCGTTTGTGGGGCTGTGAATGGGGTTGCCTGGCTCCTTGAAGAGCAGCAAGAGCTTTTGGTCCTGGCACCTTTGGTGTGGGAGGAATCCCCGGACATTCGCAGTTCCTGAGCCGGGCTCCGGCTGTACTCAGCGGCGCAGGCAGCTGGTATTGGACTTTGGGAGGCTGTCGCAAGAGAGAGCGCCATCGTTTGTGGGGCTGTGAATGGGGTTGCCTGGCTCCTTGAAGAGCAGCAAGAGCTTTTGGTCCTGGCACCTTTGGTGTGGGAGGAATTCCTGGACGTTCGCAATTGCTGAGCCGGGCTCCGGCTGTACCGAGGGGTGCAGGCAGCTAGTATTGGACTTTGGGAGGCTGTCGCAAGAGAGAGCGCCAGCGTTTGTGGGGCTGTGACTGGGGTTGCCTGGCTCCTTGAAGAGCAGCAAGAGCTTTTGGTCCTGGCCCCTTTGGTGTGGGAGGAATCCCTGGACGTTCGCAATTGCTGAGCCGGGCTCCGGCTGTACCGAGGGCTGCAGGCAGCTAGTATTGGACTTTGGGAGGCTCTCGCAAGAGAGAGCGCCAGCGTTTGTGGGGCTGTGAATGGGGTTGCCTGGCTCCTTGAAGAGCAGCAAGAGCTTTTGGTCCTGGCACCTTTGGTGTGGGAGGAATCCCTGGACGTTCGCAATTGCTGAGCCAGGCTCCGGCTGTACCGAGCGGCACAGGCAGCTAGTATTGGACTTTGGGAGGCTGTCGCAAGAGAGAGCGCCATCGTTTGTGGGGCTGTGACTGGGGTTGCCTGGCTCCTTGAAGAGCAGCAAGAGCTTTTGGTCCTGGCCCCTTTGGTGTGGGAGGAATCCCTGGACGTTGGCAATTGCTGAGCCGGGCTCCGGCTGTACCGAGGGGCGCAGGCAGCTGGTATTGGACTTTGGGAGGCTCGTGCAAGAGAGAGCGCCAGCGTTTGTGGGGCTGTGAATGGGGTTGCCTGGCTCCTTGAAGAGCAGCAAGAGCTTTTGGTCCTGGCGCCTTTGGTGTGGCAGGAATCCCTGGACGTTCGCAATTGCTGAGCCGGACTCCGGCTGTACTCAGCAGCGCAGGCAGCTAGTATTGGACTTTGGGAGGCTGTCGCAAGAGAGAGCGCCATCGTTTGTGGGGCTGTGAATGGGGTTGCCTGGCTCCTTGAAGAGCAGCAAGAGCTTTTGGTCCTGGCACCTTTGGTGTGGGAGGAATCCCTGGACGTTCGCAATTGCTGAGCCGGGCTCCGGCTGTACCAAGCGGCGCAGGCAACTAGTATTGGACTTTGGGAGGCTGTCGCAAGAGAGAGCGCCATCGTTTGTGGGGCTGTGAATGGGGTTGCCTGGCTCCTTGAAGAGCAGCAAGAGCTTTTGGTCCTGGCACCTTTGGTGTGGGAGGAATCCCCGGACATTCGCAGTTCCTGAGCTGGGCTCCGGCTGTACTCAGCGGCGCAGGCAGCTGGTATTGGACTTTGGGAGGCTGTCGCAAGAGAGAGCGCCAGCGTTTGTGGGGCTGTGAATGGGGTTGCCTGGCTCCTTGAAGAGCAGCAAGAGCTTTTGGTCCTGGCACCTTTGGTGTGGGAGGAATCCCTGGACGTTCGCAATTGCTGAGCTGGGCTACGGCTGTACCGAGGGGTGCAGGCAGCTAGTATTGGACTTTGGGAGGCTGTCGCAAGAGAGAGCACCAGCGTTTGTGGGGCTGTGAATGGGGTTGCCTGGCTCCTTGAAGAGCAGCAAGAGCTTTTGGTGCTGGCCCCTTTGGTGTGGGAGGAATCCCTGGACGTTCGCAATTGCTGAGCCGGGCTCCGGCTGTACTCAGCCGCAAAGGCAGCTAGTATTGGACTTTGGGAGGCTGTCGCAAGAGAGAGCGCCATCGTTTGTGGGGCTGTGAATGGGGTTGCCTGGCTCCTTGAAGAGCAGCAAGAGCTTTTGGTCCTGGCACCTTTGGTGTGGGAGGAATCCCTGGACGTTCGCAATTGCTGAGCCGGACTCCGGCTGTACTGAGGGGCGCAGGCAGCTAGTATTGGACTTTGGGAGGCTGTCGCAAGAGAGAGCGCCATCGTTTGTGGGGCTGTGAATGGGGTTGCCTGGCTCCTTGAAGAGCAGCAAGAGCTTTTGGTCCTGGCACGTTTGGTGTGGGAGGAATCCCTGGACGTTTGCAATTGCTGAGCCGGGCTCCGGCTGTACCGAGGGGTGCAGGCAGCTAGTATTGGACTTTGGGAGGCTGTCGCAAGAGAGAGCGCCAGCGTTTGTGGGGCTGTGAATGGGGTTGCCTGGCTCCTTGAAGAGCAGCAAGAGCTTTTGGTCCTGGCCCCTTTGGTGTGGGAGGAATCCCCAGACGTTCGCAGTTCCTGATCCGGGCTCCGGCTGTACCGAGCGGCGCAGGCAGCTAGTATTGGACTTTGGGAGGCTGTCGCAAGAGAGAGCGCCAGCGTTTGTGGGGCTGTGAATGGGGTTGCCTGGCTCCTTGAAGAGCAGCAAGAGTTTTTGGTCCTGGCACCTTTGGTGTGGGAGGAATCCCTGGACGTTTGCAATTGCTGAGCCGGGCTCCGGCTGTACCGAGCGGCACAGGCAGCTAGTATTGGACTTTGGGAGGCTGTCGCAAGAGAGAGCGCCAGCGTTTGTGGGGCTGTGACTGGGGTTGCCTGGCTCCTTGAAGAGCAGCAAGAGCTTTTGGTCCTGGCACCTTTGGTGTGGGAGGAATCCCTGGACGTTCGAAATTGCTGAGCCGGACTCCGGCTGTACTCAGCAGCGCAGGCAGCTAGTATTGGACTTTGGGAGGCTGTCGCAGGAGAGAGCACCAGCGTTTGTGGGGCTGTGAATGGGGTTGCGTGGCTCCTTGAAGAGCAGCAAGAGCTTTTGGTCCTGGCACCTTTGGTGTGGGAGGAATCCCTGGACATTCGCAGTTCCTGAGCCGGGCTCCGGCTGTACTCAGCGGCGCAGGCAGCTGGTATTGGACTTTGGGAGGCTGTCGCAAGAGAGAGCGCCATCGTTTGTGGGGCTGTGAATGGGGTTGCCTGGCTCCTTGAAGAGCAGCAAGAGCTTTTGGTCCTGGCACCTTTGGTGTGGGAGGAATTCCTGGACGTTCGCAATTGCTGAGCCGGGCTCCGGCTGTACCGAGGGGTGCAGGCAGCTAGTATTGGACTTTGGGAGGCTGTCGCAAGAGAGAGCGCCAGCGTTTGTGGGGCTGTGAATGGGGTTGCCTGGCTCCTTGAAGAGCAGCAAGAGCTTTTGGTCCTGGCACCTTTGGTGTGGGAGGAATCCCTGGACGTTCGCAATTGCTGAGCCAGGCTCCGGCTGTACCGAGCGGCACAGGCAGCTAGTATTGGACTTTGGGAGGCTGTCGCAAGAGAGAGCGCCATCGTTTGTGGGGCTGTGAATGGGGTTGCCTGGCTCCTTGAAGAGCAGCAAGAGCTTTTGGTCCTGGCCCCTTTGGTGTGGGAGGAATCCCTGGACGTTGGCAATTGCTGAGCCTGGGTCCGGCAGTACCGAGGGGTGCAGGCAGGTAGTATTGGACTTTGGGAGGCTGTCGCAAGAGAGAGCGCCAGCGTTTGTGGGGCTGTGAATGGGGTTGCCTGGCTCCTTGAAGAGCAGCAAGAGCTTTTGGTCCTGGCGCCTTTGGTGTGGCAGGAATCCCTGGACGTTCGCAATTGCTGAGCCGGACTCCAGCTGTACTCAGCAGCGCAGGCAGCTAGTATTGGACTTTGGGAGGCTGTCGCAAGAGAGAGCGCCAGCGTTTGTGGGGCTGTGACTGGGGTTGCCTGGCTCCTTGAAGAGCAGCAAGAGCTTTTGGTCCTGGCACCTTTGGTGTGGGAGGAATCCCTGGACGTTCGCAATTGCTGAGCTGGGCTCCGGCTGTACCAAGCGGCGCAGGCAACTAGTATTGGACTTTGGGAGGCTGTCGCAAGAGAGAGCGCCATCGTTTGTGGGGCTGTGAATGGGGTTGCCTGGCTCCTTGAAGAGCAGCAAGAGCTTTTGGTCCTGGCACCTTTGGTGTGGCAGGAATCCCTGGACGTTCGCAATTGCTGAGCTGGGCTCCGGCGGTACCGAGGGGTGCGGGCAGCTAGTATTGGACTTTGGGAGGCTGTCGCAAGAGAGAGCGCCAGCATTTGTGGGGCTGTGAATGGGGTTGCCTGGCTCCTTGAAGAGCAGCAAGAGCTTTTGGTCCTGGCACCTTTGGTGTGGGAGGAATCCCTGGACGTTCGCAATTGCTGAGCCGGGCTCCGGTGTACTCAGTGGCACAGGCAGCTAGTATTGGACTTTGGGAGGCTGTCGCAAGAGAGAGCGTCATCGTTTGTGGGGCTGTGAATGGGGTTGCCTGGCTCCTTGAAGAGCAGCAAGAGCTTTTGGTCCTGGCCCCTTTGGTGTGGGAGGAATCCCTGGACGTTCGCAATTGCTGAGCCGGGCTCCGGCTGTACCGAGGGGTGCAGGCAGCTAGTATTGGACTTTGGGAGGCTGTCGCAAGAGAGAGCGCCAGCGTTTGTGGGGCTGTGAATGGGGTTGCGTGGCTCCTTGAAGAGCAGCAAGAGCTTTTGGTCCTGGCACCTTTGGTGTGGGAGGAATCCCTGGACATTTGCAGTTACTGAGCCAGGCTCCGGCTGTAATCAGCGGCGCAGGCAGCTGGTATTGGACTTTGGGAGGCTGTCGCAAGAGAGAGCGCCAGCGTTTGTGGGGCTGTGAATGGGGTTGCCTGGCTCCTTGAAGAGCAGCAAGAGCTTTTGGTCCTGGCACCTTTGGTGTGGCAGGAATCCCTGGACGTTTGCAATTGCTGAGCCGGGCTCCGGCTGTACCGAGGGGTGCAGGCAGCTAGTATTGGACTTTGGGAGGCTGTCGCAAGAGAGAGCGCCAGCGTTTGTGGGGCTGTGAATGGGGTTGCCTGGCTCCTTGAAGAGCAGCAAGAGCTTTTGGTCCTGGCCCCTTTGGTGTGGGAGGAATCCCTGGACGTTCGCAATTGCTGAGCCGGGCTCCGGCTGTACCGAGGGGTGCAGGCAGCTAGTATTGGACTTTGGGAGGCTGTCGCAAGAGAGAGCGCCAGCGTTTGTGGGGCTGTGACTGGGGTTGCCTGGCTCCTTGAAGAGCAGCAAGAGCTTTTGGTCCTGGCACCTTTGGTGTGGGAGGAATCCCTGGACGTTCGCAATTGGTGAGCCGGGCTCCGGCTGTACTCAGCAGCGCAGGCAGCTAGTATTGGACTTTGGGAGGCTGTCGCAAGAGAGAGCACCAGCGTTTGTGGGGCTGTGAATGGGGTTGCGTGGCTCCTTGAAGAGCAGCAAGAGCTTTTGGTCCTGGCCCCTTTGGTGTGGGAGGAATCCCCGGACATTCGCAGTTCCTGAGCCGGGCTCCGGCTGTACTCAGCGGCGCAGGCAGCTGGTATTGGACTTTGGGAGGCTGTCGCAAGAGAGAGCGCCAGCGTTTGTGGGGCTGTGAATGGGGTTGCCTGGCTCGTTGAAGAGCAGCAAGAGCTTTTGGTCCTGGCACCTTTGGTGTGGGAGGAATCCCTGGACGTTCGCAATTGCTGAGCCTGGGTCCGGCTGTACCGAGGGGTGCAGGCAGCTAGTATTGGACTTTGGGAGGCTGTCGCAAGAGAGAGCGCCATCGTTTGTGGGGCTGTGAATGGGGTTGCCTGGCTCCTTGAAGAGCAGCAAGAGCTTTTGGTCCTGGCACCTTTGGTGTGGGAGGAATCCCTGGACGTTCGCAATTGGTGAGCCGGACTCCGGCTGTACCGAGGGGTGCAGGCAGCTAGTATTGGACTTTGGGAGGCTGTCGCAAGAGAGAGCGCCATCGTTTGTGGGGCTGTGACTGGGGTTGCCTGGCTCTTTAAAGAGCAGCAAGAGCTTTTGTTCCTGGCACCTTTGGTGTGGCAGGAATCCCTGGACGTTCGCAATTGCTGAGCCAGGCTCCGGCTGTACCGAGCGGCGCAGGTAGCTAGTATTGGACTTTGGGAGGCTGTCGCAAGAGAGAGCGCCAGCGTTTGTGGGGCTGTGACTGGGGTTGCCTGGCTCCTTGAAGAGCAGCAAGAGCTTTTGGTCCTGGCCCCTTTGGTGTGGCAGGAATCCCTGGACGTTCGCAGTTCCTGAGCCGGGCTCCGGCTGTACTCGGTGGTGCAGGCAGGTAGTATTGGACTTTGGGAGGCTGTCGCAAGAGAGAGCGCCAGCGTTTGTGGGGCTGTGAATGGGGTTGCCTGGCTCCTTGAAGAGCAGCAAGAGCTTTTGGTCCTGGCCCCTTTGGTGTGGGAGGAATCCCCGGACATTTGCAGTTCCTGAGCCGGGCTCCGGCTGTACTCAGCGGCGCAGGCAGCTGGTATTGGACTTTGGGAGGCTGTCGCAAGAGAGAGCGCCAGCGTTTGTGGGGCTGTGAATGGGGTTGCCTGGCTCCTTGAAGAGCAGCAAGAGCTTTTGGTCCTGGCACCTTTGGTGTGGCAGGAATCCCTGGACGTTTGCAATTGCTGAGCCGGGCTCCGGCTGTACCGAGCCGCGCAGGCAGCTAGTATTGGACTTTGGGAGGCTGTCGCAAGAGAGAGCGCCAGCGTTTGTGGGGCTGTGACTGGGGTTGCCTGGCTCCTTGAAGAGCAGCAAGAGCTTTTGGTCCTGGCACCTTTGGTGTGGCAGGAATCCCTGGACGTTCGCAATTGCTGAGCCGGGCTCCGGCCATACCGAGGGGTGCAGGCAGCTAGTATTGGACTTTGGGAGGCTGTCGCAAGAGAGAGCGCCATCGTTTGTGGGGCTGTGAATGGGGTTGCCTGGCTCCTTGAAGAGCAGCAAGAGCTTTTGGTCCTGGCCCCTTTGGTGTGGGAGGAATTCCTGGACGTTCTCAATTGCTGAGCCGGGCTCCTGCTGTACCGAGCGGCACAGGCAGCTAGTATTGGACTTTGGGAGGCTGTCGCAAGAGAGAGCTCCATCGTTTGTGGGGCTGTGAATGGGGTTGCCTGGCTCCTTGAAGAGCAGCAAGAGCTTTTGGTCCTGGCCCCTTTGGTGTGGGAGGAATCCCTGGACGTTCGCAATTGCTGAGCCGGGGTCCGGCTGTACCGAGGGGTGCAGGCAGCTAGTATTGGACTTTGGGAGGCTGTCGCAAGAGAGAGCGCCAGCGTTTGTGGGGCTGTGAATGGGGTTGCCTGGCTCCTTGAAGAGCAGCAAGAGCTTTTGGTCCTGGCACCTTTGGTGTGGGAGGAATCCCTGGACGTTCGCAATTGCTGAGCCGGGCTCCGGCTGTACCGAGCGGCGCAGGCAGCTAGTATTGGACTTTGGGAGGCTGTCGCAAGAGAGAGCGCCAGCGTTTGTGGGGCTGTGAATGGGGTTGCGTGGCTCCTTGAAGAGCAGCAAGAGCTTTTGGTCCTGGCACCTTTGGTGTGGGAGGAATCCCTGGACGTTCGCAATTGCTGAGCCGGGCTCCGGCTGTACCGAGGGGTGCAGGCAGCTAGTATTGGACTTTGGGAGGCTGTCGCAAGAGAGAGCGCCAGCGTTTGTGGGGCTGTGAATGGGGTTGCCTGGCTCCTTGAAGAGCAGCAAGAGCTTTTGGTCCTGGCACCTTTGGTGTGGCAGGAATCCCTGGACGTTCGCAATTGCTGAGCCAGGCTCCGGTTGTACCGAGCGGCACAGGCAGCTAGTATTGGACTTTGGGAGTCTCTCGCAAGAGAGAGCGCCATCGTTTGTGGGGCTCTGAATGGGGTTGCGTGGCTCCTTGAAGAGCAGCAAGAGCTTTTGGTCCTGGCCCCTTTGGTGTGGGAGGAATCCCTGGACATTCGCAGTTCCTGAGCCGGGCTCCGGCTGTACCGAGGGGTGCAGGCAGCTAGTATTGGACTTTGGGAGGCTGTCGCAAGAGAGAGCGCCATCGTTTGTGGGGCTGTGAATGGGGTTGCCTGGCTCCTTGAAGAGCAGCAAGAGCTTTTGGTCCTGGCACCTTTGGTGTGGGAGGAATCCCTGGACGTTCGCAATTGCTGAGCCGGGCTCCGGCTGTACCGAGCGGCACAGGCAGCTAGTATTGGACTTTGGGAGGCTGTCGCAAGAGAGAGCGCCATCGTTTGTGGGGCTGTGAATGGGGTTGCCTGGCTCCTTGAAGAGCAGCAAGAGCTTTTGGTCCTGGCCCCTTTGGTGTGGCAGGAATCCCTGGACGTTCGCAATTGCTGAGCCGGGCTCCGGCTGTACCGAGGGGTGCAGGCAGCTAGTATTGGACTTTGGGAGGCTGTCGCAAGAGAGAACACCAGCGTTTGTGGGGCTGTGAATGGGGTTGCCTGGCTCCTTGAAGAGCAGCAAGAGCTTTTGGTCCTGGCACCTTTGGTGTGGGAGGAATCCCTGGACGTTCGCAATTGCTGAGCCGGGCTCCGGCTGTACTCAGCGGCAAAGGCAGCTAGTATTGGACTTTGGGAGGCTGTCGCAAGAGAGAGCGCCAGCGTTTGTGGGGCTGTGAATGGGGTTGCCTGGCTCCTTGAAGAGCAGCAAGAGCTTTTGGTCCTGGCACCTTTGGTGTGGGAGGAATCCCTGGACGTTCGCAATTGCTGAGCCGGGCTCCGGCTGTACTCAGCGGCAAAGGCAGCTAGTATTGGACTTTGGGAGGCTGTCGCAAGAGAGAGCGCCATCGTTTGTGGGGCTGTGAATGGGGTTGCCTGGCTCCTTGAAGAGCAGCAAGAGCTTTTGGTCCTGGCACCTTTGGTGTGGCAGGAATCCCTGGACGTTCGCAATTGCTGAGCCTGGTTCCGGCTGTACCGAGGGGTGCTGGCAGCTATTATTGGACTTTGGGAGGCTGTCGCAAGAGAGAGCGCCATCGTTTGTGGGGCTGTGAATGGGGTTGCCTGGCTCCTTGAAGAGCAGCAAGAGCTTTTGGTCCTGGCACGTTTGGTGTGGGAGGAATCCCTGGACGTTCGCAATTGCTGAGCCGGGCTCCGGCTGTACCGAGGGGTGCAGGCAGCTAGTATTGGACTTTGGGAGGCTGTCGCAAGAGAGAGCGCCAGCGTTTGTGGGGCTGTGAATGGGGTTGCCTGGCTCCTTGAAGAGCAGCAAGAGCTTTTGGTCCTGGCCCCTTTGGTGTGGGAGGAATCCCTGGACGTTCGCAATTGGTGAGCCGGGCTCCGGCTGTACCGAGGGGTGCAGGCAGCTAGTATTGGACTTTGGGAGGCTGTCGCAAGAGAGAGCGCCAGCGTTTGTGGGGCTGTGAATGGGGTTGCGTGGCTCCTTGAAGAGCAGCAAGAGCTTTTGGTCCTGGCACCTTTGGTGTGTGAGGAATCCCTGGACGTTCGCAATTGCTGAGCCGGGCTCCGGCTGTACCGAGGGGCGCAGGCAGCTAGTATTGGACTTTGGGAGGCTGTCGCAAGAGAGAGCGCCAGCGTTTGTGGGGCTGTGAATGGGGTTGCCTGTCTCCTTGAAGAGCAGCAAGAGCTTTTGGTGCTGGCCCCTTTGGTGTGGGAGGAATCCCTGGACGTTCGCAATTGCTGAGCTGGGCTCCGGCTGTACCGAGGGGTGCAGGCAGCTAGTATTGGACTTTGGGAGGCTGTCGCAAGAGAGAGCGCCATCGTTTGTGGGGCTGTGAATGGGGTTGCCTGGCTCCTTGAAGAGCAGCAAGAGCTTTTGGTCCTGGCACCTTTGGTGTGGCAGGAATCCCTGGACGTTCGCAATTGCTGAGCTGGGCTCCGGCGGTACCGAGGGGTGCGGGCAGCTAGTATTGGACTTTGGGAGGCTGTCGCAAGAGAGAGCACCAGCGTTTGTGGGGCTGTGAATGGGGTTGCCTGGCTCCTTGAAGAGCAGCAAGAGCTTTTGGTCCTGGCCACTTTGGTGTGGGAGGAATCCCCGGACATTCGCAGTTCCTGAGCCGGGCTCCGGCTGTACCGAGCGGCACAGGCAGCTAGTATTGGACTTTGGGAGGCTGTCGCAAGAGAGAGCGCCATCGTTTGTGGGGCTGTGAATGGGGTTGCCTGGCTCCTTGAAGAGCAGCAAGAGCTTTTGGTCCTGGCACCTTTGGTGTGGGAGGAATCCCTGGACGTTCGCAATTGGTGAGCCGGGCTCCGGCTGTACCGAGCGGCACAGGCAGCTAGTATTGGACTTTGGGAGGCTGTCGCAAGAGAGAGCGCCATCGTTTGTGGGGCTGTGAATGGGGTTGCCTGGCTCCTTGAAGAGCAGCAAGAGCTTTTGGTCCTGGCCCCTTTGGTGTGGGAGGAATCCCTGGACGTTCGCAATTGCTGAGCCGGGCTCCGGCTGTACCGAGGGGTGCAGGCAGCTAGTATTGGACTTTGGGAGGCTGTCGCAAGAGAGAGCGCCAGCGTTTGTGGGGCTGTGAATGGGGTTGCCTGGCTCCTTGAAGAGCAGCAAGAGCTTTTGGTCCTGGCCCCTTTGGTGTGGGAGGAATACCTGGACGTTCGCAATTGCTGAGCCGGGCTCCGGCTGTACCGAGCGGCACAGGCAGCTAGTATTGGACTTTGGGAGGCTGTTGCAAGAGAGAGCGCCATCGTTTGTGGGGCTGTGAATGGGGTTGCGTGGCTCCTTGAAGAGCAGCAAGAGCTTTTGGTCCTGGCACCTTTGGTGTGGGAGGAATCCCTGGACGTTTGCAATTGGTGAGCCGGGCTCCGGCTGTACTCAGCAGCGCAGGCAGCTAGTATTGGACTTTGGGAGGCTGTCGCAAGAGAGAGCACCAGCGTTTGTGGGGCTGTGAATGGGGTTGCGTGGCTCCTTGAAGAGCAGCAAGAGCTTTTGGTCCTGGCCCCTTTGGTGTGGGAGGAATCCCTGGACGTTCGCAATTGGTGAGCCGGGCTCCGGCTGTACCGAGGGGTGCAGGCAGCTAGTATTGGACTTTGGGAGGCTGTCGCAAGAGAGAGCGCCATCGTTTGTGGGGCTGTGACTGGGGTTGCCTGGCTCTTTAAAGAGCAGCAAGAGCTTTTGTTCCTGGCACCTTTGGTGTGGCAGGAATCCCTAGACGTTCGCAATTGCTGAGCCAGGCTCCGGCTGTACCGAGCGGCGCAGGCAGCTAGTATTGGACTTTGGGAGGCTGTCGCAAGAGAGAGCGCCAGCGTTTGTGGGGCTGTGACTGGGGTTGCCTGGCTCCTTGAAGAGCAGCAAGAGCTTTTGGTGCTGGCCCCTTTGGTGTGGGAGGAATCCCTGGACGTTTGCAATTGCTGAGCCGGGCTCCGGCTGTACTGAGCAGCGCAGGCAGCTAGTATTGGACTTTGGGAGTCTCTCGCAAGAGAGAGCGCCATCGTTTGTGGGGCTGTGAATGGGGTTGCGTGGCTCCTTGAAGAGCAGCAAGAGCTTTTGGTCCTGGCCCCTTTGGTGTGGGAGGAATCCCCGGACATTTGCAGTTCCTGAGCCGGGCTCCGGCTGTACTCAGCGGCGCAGGCAGCTGGTATTCGACTTTGGGAGGCTGTCGCAAGAGAGAGCGCCAGCGTTTGTGGGGCTGTGAATGGGGTTGCCTGGCTCCTTGAAGAGCAGCAAGAGCTTTTGGTCCTGGCACCTTTGGTGTGGCAGGAATCCCTGGACGTTTGCAATTGCTGAGCCGGGCTCCGGCTGTACCGAGCCGCGCAGGCAGCTAGTATTGGACTTTGGGAGGCTGTCGCAAGAGAGAGCGCCAGCGTTTGTGGGGCTGTGAATGGAGTTGCCTGGCTCCTTGAAGAGCAGCAAGAGCTTTTGGTCCTGGCACCTTTGGTGTGGCAGGAATCCCTGGACGTTCGCAATTGCTGAGCCGGGCTCCGGCCGTACCGAGGGGTGCAGGCAGGTAGTATTGGACTTTGGGAGGCTGTCGCAAGAGAGAGCACCAGCGTTTGTGGGGCTGTGAATGGGGTTGCCTGGCTCCTTGAAGAGCAGCAAGAGCTTTTGGTCCTGGCCCCTTTGGTGTGGGAGGAATTCCTGGACGTTCTCAATTGCTGAGCCGGGCTCCTGCTGTACCGAGCGGCACAGGCAGCTAGTATTGGACTTTGGGAGGCTGTCGCAAGAGAGAGCGCCATCGTTTGTGGGGCTGTGAATGGGCTTGCCTGGCTCCTTGAAGAGCAGCAAGAGCTTTTGGTCCTGGCCCCTTTGGTGTGGGAGGAATCCCTGGACGTTCGCAATTGCTGAGCCGGGGTCCGGCTGTACCGAGGGGTGCAGGCAGCTAGTATTGGACTTTGGGAGGCTGTCGCAAGAGAGAGCGCCAGCGTTTGTGGGGCTGTGAATGGGGTTGCGTGGCTCCTTGAAGAGCAGCAAGAGCTTTTGGTCCTGGCACCTTTGGTGTGGGAGGAATCCCTGGACGTTCGCAATTGCTGAGCCGGGGTCCGGCTGTACCGAGGGGTGCAGGCAGCTAGTATTGGACTTTGGGAGGCTGTCGCAAGAGAGAGCGCCAGCGTTTGTGGGGCTGTGAATGGGGTTGCCTGGCTCCTTGAAGAGCAGCAAGAGCTTTTGGTCCTGGCACCTTTGGTGTGGGAGGAATCCCTGGACGTTCGCAATTGCTGAGCCGGGCTCCGGCTGTACCGAGGGGTGCAGGCAGGTAGTATTGGACTTTGGGAGGCTGTCGCAAGAGAGAGCGCCAGCGTTTGTGGGGCTGTGAATGGGGTTGCCTGGCTCCTTGAAGAGCAGCAAGAGCTTTTGGTCCTGGCACCTTTGGTGTGGCAGGAATCCCTGGACGTTCGCAATTGCTGAGCCAGGCTCCGGTTGTACCGAGCGGCACAGGCAGCTAGTATTGGACTTTGGGAGTCTCTCGCAAGAGAGAGCGCCAGCGTTTGTGGGGCTGTGAATGGGGTTGCCTGGCTCCTTGAAGAGCAGCAAGAGCTTTTGGTCCTGGCCCCTTTGGTGTGGGAGGAATCCCCGGACATTCGCAGTTCCTGAGCCGGGCTCCGGCTGTACCGAGGGGTGCAGGCAGCTAGTATTGGACTTTGGGAGGCTGTCGCAAGAGAGAGCGCCATCGTTTGTGGGGCTGTGAATGGGGTTGCCTGGCTCCTTGAAGAGCAGCAAGAGCTTTTGGTGCTGGCCCCTTTGGTGTGGGAGGAATCCCTGGACGTTTGTAATTGCTGAGCTGGGCTCCGGCTGTACCGAGGGGTGCAGGCAGCTAGTATTGGACTTTGGGAGGCTGTCGCAAGAGAGAACACCAGCGTTTGTGGGGCTGTGAATGGGGTTGCCTGGCTCCTTGAAGAGCAGCAAGAGCTTTTGGTCCTGGCCCCTTTGGTGTGGGAGGAATCCCTGGACGTTCGCAATTGCTGAGCCGGGCTCCGGCTGTACCGAGCGGCACAGGCAGCTAGTATTGGACTTTGGGAGGCTGTCGCAAGAGAGAGCGCCATCGTTTGTGGGGCTGTGAATGGGGTTGCCTGGCTCCTTGAAGAGCAGCAAGAGCTTTTGGTCCTGGCCCCTTTGGTGTGGGAGGAATCCCTGGACGTTCGCAATTGCTGAGCCGGGCTCCGGCTGTACCGAGGGGTGCAGGCAGCTAGTATTGGACTTTGGGAGGCTGTCGCAAGAGAGAACACCAGCGTTTGTGGGGCTGTGAATGGGGTTGCCTGGCTCCTTGAAGAGCAGCAAGAGCTTTTGGTCCTGGCACCTTTGGTGTGGGAGGAATCCCTGGACGTTCGCAATTGCTGAGCCGGGCTCCGGCTGTACTCAGCGGCAAAGGCAGCTAGTATTGGACTTTGGGAGGCTGTCGCAAGAGAGAGCGCCAGCGTTTGTGGGGCTGTGAATGGGGTTGCCTGGCTCCTTGAAGAGCAGCAAGAGCTTTTGGTCCTGGCACCTTTGGTGTGGGAGGAATCCCTGGACGTTCGCAATTGCTGAGCCGGGCTCCGGCTGTACTCAGCGGCAAAGGCAGCTAGTATTGGACTTTGGGAGTCTCTTGCAAGAGAGAGCGCCAGCGTTTGTGGGGCTGTGAATGGGGTTGCCTGGCTCCTTGAAGAGCAGCAAGAGCTTTTGGTCCTGGCACCTTTGGTGTGGGAGGAATCCCTGGACGTTCGCAATTGCTGAGCCGGGCTCCGGCTGTACCGAGGGGTGCAGGCAGCTAGTATTGGACTTTGGGAGGCTGTCGCAAGAGAGAGCGCCAGCGTTTGTGGGGCTGTGAATGGGGTTGCCTGGCTCCTTAAAGAGCAGCAAGAGCTTTTGGTCCTGGCCCCTTTGGTGTGGGAGGAATCCCTGGACGTTTGCAGTTCCTGAGCCGGGGTCCGGCCGTACCGAGGGGTGCAGGCAGCTAGTATTGGACTTTGGGAGGCTGTCGCAAGAGAGAGCGCCATCGTTTGTGGGGCTGTGAATGGGGTTGCCTGGCTCCTTGAAGAGCAGCAAGAGCTTTTGGTCCTGGCACCTTTGGTGTGGCAGGAATCCCTGGACGTTCGCAATTGCTGAGCCGGGCTCCGGCTGTACTCAGCGGCAAAGGCAGCTAGTATTGGACTTTGGGAGGCTGTCGCAAGAGAGAGCGCCAGCGTTTGTGGGGCTGTGAATGCGGTTGCCTGGCTCCTTGAAGAGCAGCAAGAGCTTTTGGTCCTGGCACCTTTGGTGTGGGAGGAATCCCCGGACATTCGCAGTTCCTGAGCTGGGCTCCGGCTGTACTCAGCGGCGCAGGCAGCTGGTATTGGACTTTGGGAGGCTGTCGCAAGAGAGAGCTCCATCGTTTGTGGGGCTGTGAATGGGGTTGCCTGGCTCCTTGAAGAGCAGCAAGAGCTTTTGGTCCTGGCACCTTTGGTGTGGGAGGAATCCCTGGACGTTCGCAATTGGTGAGCCGGGCTCCGGCCGTACCGATCGGCGCAGGCAGCTAGTATTGGACTTTGGGAGGCTGTCGCAAGAGAGAGCGCCATCGTTTGTGGGGCTGTGAATGGGGTTGCCTGGCTCCTTGAAGAGCAGCAAGAGCTTTTGGTCCTGGCACCTTTGGTGTGGCAGGAATCCCTGGACATTCGCAGTTCTTGAGCCGGGCTCCGGCTGTACCGAGGGGTGCAGGCAGCTAGTATTGGACTTTGGGAGGCTGTCGCAAGAGAGAGCGCCAGCGTTTGTGGGGCTGTGACTGGGGTTGCCTGGCTCCTTGAAGAGCAGCAAGAGCTTTTGGTCCTGGCCCCTTTGGTGTGGGAGGAATCCCTGGACGTTTGCAATTGGTGAGCCGGGCTCCGGCTGTACCGAGCCGCGCAGGCAGCTAGTATTGGACTTTGGGAGGCTGTCGCAAGAGAGAGCACCAGCGTTTGTGGGGCTGTGAATGGGGTTGCCTGGCTCCTTGAAGAGCAGCAAGAGCTTTTGGTCCTGGCCCCTTTGGTGTGGGAGGAATTCCTGGACGTTCGCAATTGGTGAGCCGGGCTCCTGCTGTACCGAGCGGCACAGGCAGCTAGTATTGGACTTTGGGAGGCTGTCGCAAGAGAGAGCGCCATCGTTTGTGGGGCTGTGAATGGGGTTGCCTGGCTCCTTGAAGAGCAGCAAGAGCTTTTGGTCCTGGCCCCTTTGGTGTGGGAGGAATCCCTGGACGTTCGCAATTGCTGAGCCGGGGTCCGGCTGTACCGAGGGGTGCAGGCAGCTAGTATTGGACTTTGGGAGGCTGTCGCAAGAGAGAGCGCCAGCGTTTGTGGGGCTGTGACTGGGGTTGCCTGGCTCCTTGAAGAGCAGCAAGAGCTTTTGGTCCTGGCACCTTTGGTGTGGCAGGAATCCCTGGACGTTTGCAATTGCTGAGCCGGGCTCCGGCTGTACCGAGCGGCGCAGGCAGCTAGTATTGGACTTTGGGAGGCTGTCGCAAGAGAGAGCGCCAGCGTTTGTGGGGCTGTGACTGGGGTTGCCTGGCTCCTTGAAGAGCAGCAAGAGCTTTTGGTCCTGGCCCCTTTGGTGTGGCAGGAATCCCTGGACGTTTGCAATTGCTGAGCCGGGCTCCGGCCGTACCGAGGGGTGCAGGCAGGTAGTATTGGACTTTGGGAGGCTGTCGCAAGAGAGAGCACCAGCGTTTGTGGGGCTGTGAATGGGGTTGCCTGGCTCCTTGAAGAGCAGCAAGAGCTTTTGGTCCTGGCCCCTTTGGTGTGGGAGGAATTCCTGGACGTTCTCAATTGGTGAGTCGGGCTCCTGCTGTACCGAGCGGCACAGGCAGCTAGTATTGGACTTTGGGAGGCTGTCGCAAGAGAGAGCGCCAGCGTTTGTGGGGCTGTGAATGGGGTTGCCTGGCTCCTTGAAGAGCAGCAAGAGCTTTTGGTCCTGGCCCCTTTGGTGTGGGAGGAATCCCTGGACGTTCGCAATTGCTGAGCCGGGGTCCGGCTGTACTCAGCGGCAAAGGCAGCTAGTATTGGACTTTGGGAGGCTGTCGCAAGAGAGAGCGCCAGCGTTTGTGGGGCTGTGAATGCGGTTGCCTGGCTCCTTGAAGAGCAGCAAGAGCTTTTGGTCCTGGCCCCTTTGGTGTGGGAGGAATCCCCGGACATTCGCAGTTCCTGAGCTGGGCTCCGGCTGTACTCAGCGGCGCAGGCAGCTGGTATTGGACTTTGGGAGGCTGTCGCAAGAGAGAGCTCCATCGTTTGTGGGGCTGTGAATGGGGTTGCCTGGCTCCTTGAAGAGCAGCAAGAGCTTTTGGTCCTGGCACCTTTGGTGTGGCAGGAATCCCTGGACGTTCGCAATTGCTGAGCCGGGCTCCGGCTGTACCGAGCGGCACAGGCAGCTAGTATTGGACTTTGGGAGGCTGTCGCAAGAGAGAGCGCCAGCGTTTGTGGGGCTGTGAATGGGGTTGCCTGGCTCCTTGAAGAGCAGCAAGAGCTTTTGGTCCTGGCACCTTTGGTGTGGGAGGAATCCCTGGACGTTCGCAATTGCTGAGCCGGGCTCCGGCTGTACCGAGCGGCACAGGCAGCTAGTATTGGACTTTGGGAGGCTCTCGCAAGAGAGAGCGCCAGCGTTTGTGGGGCTGTGAATGGGCTTGCCTGTCTCCTTGAAGAGCAGTAAGAGCTTTTGGTCCTGGCCCCTTTGGTGTGGGAGGAATCCCTGGACGTTCGCAATTGCTGAGCCGGGGTCCGGCTGTACCGAGGGGTGCAGGCAGCTAGTATTGGACTTTGGGAGGCTGTCGCAAGAGAGAGCGCCAGCGTTTGTGGGGCTGTGAATGGGGTTGCCTGGCTCCTTGAAGAGCAGCAAGAGCTTTTGGTCCTGGCACCTTTGGTGTGGGAGGAATCCCCGGACATTCACAGTTCCTGAGCTGGGCTCCGGCTGTACTCAGCGGCGCAGGCAGCTGGTATTGGACTTTGGGAGGCTGTCGCAAGAGAGAGCTCCATCGTTTGTGGGGCTGTGAATGGGGTTGCCTGGCTCCTTGAAGAGCAGCAAGAGCTTTTGGTGCTGGCCCCTTTGGTGTGGGAGGAATCCCTGGACGTTCGCAATTGCTGAGCCGGGCTCCGGCTGTACCGAGGAGTGCAGGCAGCTAGTATTGGACTTTGGGAGGCTGTCGCAAGAGAGAGCGCCATCGTTTGTGGGGCTGTGAATGGGGTTGCCTGGCTCCTTGAAGAGCAGCAAGAGCTTTTGGTCCTGGCACCTTTGGTGTGGCAGGAATCCCTGGACGTTTGCAATTGCTGAGCCGGGTTCCGGCTGTACCGAGCCGCGCAGGCAGCTAGTATTGGACTTTGGGAGGCTGTCGCAAGAGAGAGCGCCAGCGTTTGTGGGGCTGTGACTGGGGTTGCCTGGCTCCTTGAAGAGCAGCAAGAGCTTTTGGTCCTGGCCCCTTTGGTGTGGGAGGAATCCCTGGACGTTCGGAATTGCTGAGCCGGGCTCCGGCTGTACCGAGGGGTGCAGGCAGGTAGTATTGGACTTTGGGAGGCTGTCGCAAGAGAGAGCTCCATCATTTGTGGGGCTGTGAATGGGGTTGCCTGGCTCCTTGAAGAGCAGCAAGAGCTTTTGGTCCTGGCACCTTTGGTGTGGCAGGAATCCCTGGACGTTCGCAGTTCCTGAGCCGGGCTCCGGCTGTACCGAGGGGTGCAGGCAGCTAGTATTGGACTTTGGGAGGCTGTCGCAAGAGAGAGCGCCAGCGTTTGTGGGGCTGTGAATGGGGTTGCCTGGCTCCTTGAAGAGCAGCAAGAGCTTTTGGTCCTGGCACCTTTGGTGTGGCAGGAATCCCTGGACGTTTGCAATTGGTGAGCCGGGCTCCGGCTGTACTCAGCGGCAAAGGCAGCTAGTATTGGACTTTGGGAGGCTGTCGCAAGAGAGAGCGCCAGCGTTTGTGGGGCTGTGAATGCGGTTGCCTGGCTCCTTGAAGAGCAGCAAGAGCTTTTGGTCCTGGCACCTTTGGTGTGGGAGGAATCCCCGGACATTCGCAGTTCCTGAGCTGGGCTCCGGCTGTACTCAGCGGCGCAGGCAGCTGGTATTGGACTTTGGGAGGCTGTCGCAAGAGAGAGCTCCATCGTTTGTGGGGCTGTGAATGGGGTTGCCTGGCTCCTTGAAGAGCAGCAAGAGCTTTTGGTCCTGGCCCCTTTGGTGTGGGAGGAATCCCTGGACGTTCGCAATTGGTGAGCCGGGCTCCGGCTGTACCGAGGGGTGCAGGCAGCTAGTATTGGACTTTGGGAGGCTGTCGCAAGAGAGAGCGCCAGCGTTTGTGGGGCTGTGAATGGGGTTGCCTGGCTCCTTGAAGAGCAGCAAGAGCTTTTGGTCCTGGCACCTTTGGTGTGGCAGGAATCCCTGGACGTTTGCAATTGCTGAGCCGGGCTCCGGCTGTACCGAGCCGCGCAGGCAGCTAGTATTGGACTTTGGGAGGCTGTCGCAAGAGAGAGCGCCAGCGTTTGTGGGGCTGTGACTGGGGTTGCCCGGCTCCTTAAAGAGCAGCAAGAGCTTTTGGTCCTGGCACCTTTGGTGTGGCAGGAATCCCTGGACGTTCGCAATTGCTGAGCCGGGCTCCGGCCGTACCGAGGGGTGCAGGCAGGTAGTATTGGACTTTGGGAGGTTCTCGCAAGAGAGAGCACCATCGTTTGTGGGGCTGTGAATGGGGTTGCCTGGCTCCTTGAAGAGCAGCAAGAGCTTTTGGTCCTGGCCCCTTTGGTGTGGGAGGAATTCCTGGACGTTCTCAATTGCTGAGCCGGGCTCCGGCTGTACCGAGCGGCACAGGCAGCTAGTATTGGACTTTGGGAGGCTGTCGCAAGAGAGAGCGCCAGCGTTTGTGGGGCTGTGAATGGGCTTGCCTGGCTCCTTGAAGAGCAGCAAGAGCTTTTGGTCCTGGCCCCTTTGGTGTGGGAGGAATCCCTGGACGTTCGCAATTGCTGAGCCGGGGTCCGGCTGTACCGAGGGGTGCAGGCAGCTAGTATTGGACTTTGGGAGGCTGTCGCAAGAGAGAGCGCCAGCGTTTGTGGGGCTGTGAATGGGGTTGCGTGGCTCCTTGAAGAGCAGCAAGAGCTTTTGGTCCTGGCCCCTTTGGTGTGGGAGGAATCCCTGGACGTTCGGAATTGCTGAGCCGGGCTCCGGCTGTACCGAGCCGCGCAGGCAGCTAGTATTGGACTTTGGGAGGCTGTCGCAAGAGAGAGCGCCATCGTTTGTGGGGCTGTGAATGGGGTTGCCTGGCTCCTTGAAGAGCAGCAAGAGCTTTTGGTCCTGGCACCTTTGGTGTGGCAGGAATCCCTGGACGTTCGCAATTGGTGAGCCGGGCTCCGGCCGTACCGATCGGCGCAGGCAGCTAGTATTGGACTTTGGGAGGCTGTCGCAAGAGAGAGCGCCATCGTTTGTGGGGCTGTGAATGGGGTTGCCTGGCTCCTTGAAGAGCAGCAAGAGCTTTTGGTCCTGGCCCCTTTGGTGTGGGAGGAATCCCTGGACGTTCGCAATTGGTGAGCCGGGCTCCGGCTGTACCGAGGGGTGCAGGCAGCTAGTATTGGACTTTGGGAGGCTGTTGCAAGAGAGAGCGCCATCGTTTGTGGGGCTGTGAATGGGGTTGCCTGGCTCCTTGAAGAGCAGCAAGAGCTTTTGGTCCTGGCACCTTTGGTGTGGGAGGAATCCCTGGACGTTCGCAATTGGTGAGCCGGGCTCCGGCTGTACTCAGCAGCGCAGGCAGCTAGTATTGGACTTTGGGAGGCTGTCGCAAGAGAGAGCACCAGCGTTTGTGGGGCTGTGAATGGGGTTGCGTGGCTCCTTGAAGAGCAGCAAGAGCTTTTGGTCCTGGCCCCTTTGGTGTGGGAGGAATCCCCGGACATTCGCAGTTCCTGAGCCGGGCTCCGGCTGTACTCAGCGGCGCAGGCAGCTGGTATTGGACTTTGGGAGGCTGTCGCAAGAGAGAGCGCCAGCGTTTGTGGGGCTGTGAATGGGGTTGCCTGGCTCGTTGAAGAGCAGCAAGAGCTTTTGGTCCTGGCACCTTTGGTGTGGGAGGAATCCCTGGACGTTCGCAATTGCTGAGCCTGGGTCCGGCTGTACCGAGGGGTGCAGGCAGCTAGTATTGGACTTTGGGAGGCTGTCGCAAGAGAGAGCGCCATCGTTTGTGGGGCTGTGAATGGGGTTGCCTGGCTCCTTGAAGAGCAGCAAGAGCTTTTGGTCCTGGCACCTTTGGTGTGGGAGGAATCCCTTGACGTTCGCAATTGGTGAGCCGGACTCCGGCTGTACCGAGGGGTGCAGGCAGCTAGTATTGGACTTTGGGAGGCTGTCGCAAGAGAGAGCGCCATCGTTTGTGGGGCTGTGACTGGGGTTGCCTGGCTCTTTAAAGAGCAGCAAGAGCTTTTGTTCCTGGCACCTTTGGTGTGGCAGGAATCCCTGGACGTTCGCAATTGCTGAGCCAGGCTCCGGCTGTACCGAGCGGCGCAGGCAGCTAGTATTGGACTTTGGGAGGCTGTCGCAAGAGAGAGCGCCAGCGTTTGTGGGGCTGTGACTGGGGTTGCCTGGCTCCTTGAAGAGCAGCAAGAGCTTTTGGTCCTGGCCCCTTTGGGGTGGCAGGAATCCCTGGACGTTTGCAATTGCTGAGCCGGGCTCCGGCTGTACTGAGCAGCGCAGGCAGCTAGTATTGGACTTTGGGAGTCTCTCGCAAGAGAGAGCGCCATCGTTTGTGGGGCTGTGAATGGGGTTGCCTGGCTCCTTGAAGAGCAGCAAGAGCTTTTGGTCCTGGCCCCTTTGGTGTGGGAGGAATCCCCGGACATTTGCAGTTCCTGAGCCGGGCTCCGGCTGTACTCAGCGGCGCAGGCAGCTGGTATTGGACTTTGGGAGGCTGTCGCAAGAGAGAGCGCCAGCGTTTGTGGGGCTGTGAATGGGGTTGCCTGGCTCCTTGAAGAGCAGCAAGAGCTTTTGGTCCTGGCACCTTTGGTGTGGCAGGAATCCCTGGACGTTTGCAATTGCTGAGCCGGGCTCCGGCTGTACCGAGCCGCGCAGGCAGCTAGTATTGGACTTTGGGAGGCTGTCGCAAGAGAGAGCGCCAGCGTTTGTGGGGCTGTGACTGGGGTTGCCTGGCTCCTTGAAGAGCAGCAAGAGCTTTTGGTCCTGGCACCTTTGGTGTGGCAGGAATCCCTGGACGTTCGCAATTGCTGAGCCGGGCTCCGGCCGTACCGAGGGGTGCAGGCAGGTAGTATTGGACTTTGGGAGGCTGTCGCAAGAGAGAGCGCCATCGTTTGTGGGGCTGTGAATGGGGTTGCCTGGCTCCTTGAAGAGCAGCAAGAGCTTTTGGTCCTGGCACCTTTGGTGTGGGAGGAATCCCTGGACGTTTGCAATTGGTGAGCCGGGCTCCGGCTGTACTCAGCAGCGCAGGCAGCTAGTATTGGACTTTGGGAGGCTGTCGCAAGAGAGAGCACCAGCGTTTGTGGGGCTGTGAATGGGGTTGCGTGGCTCCTTGAAGAGCAGCAAGAGCTTTTGGTCCTGGCCCCTTTGGTGTGGGAGGAATCCCCGGACATTCGCAGTTCCTGAGCCGGGCTCCGGCTGTACTCAGCGGCGCAGGCAGCTGGTATTGGACTTTGGGAGGCTGTCGCAAGAGAGAGCGCCAGCGTTTGTGGGGCTGTGAATGGGGTTGCCTGGCTCGTTGAAGAGCAGCAAGAGCTTTTCGTCCTGGCACCTTTGGTGTGGGAGGAATCCCTGGACGTTCGCAATTGCTGAGCCTGGGTCCGGCTGTACCGAGGGGTGCAGGCAGCTAGTATTGGACTTTGGGAGGCTGTCGCAAGAGAGAGCGCCATCGTTTGTGGGGCTGTGAATGGGGTTGCCTGGCTCCTTGAAGAGCAGCAAGAGCTTTTGGTCCTGGCCCCTTTGGTGTGGGAGGAATCCCTTGACGTTCGCAATTGGTGAGCCGGACTCCGGCTGTACCGAGGGGTGCAGGCAGCTAGTATTGGACTTTGGGAGGCTGTCGCAAGAGAGAGCGCCATCGTTTGTGGGGCTGTGACTGGGGTTGCCTGGCTCTTTAAAGAGCAGCAAGAGCTTTTGTTCCTGGCACCTTTGGTGTGGCAGGAATCCCTGGACGTTCGCAATTGCTGAGCCAGGCTCCGGCTGTACCGAGCGGCGCAGGCAGCTAGTATTGGACTTTGGGAGGCTGTCGCAAGAGAGAGCGCCAGCGTTTGTGGGGCTGTGACTGGGGTTGCCTGGCTCCTTGAAGAGCAGCAAGAGCTTTTGGTCCTGGCCCCTTTGGGGTGGCAGGAATCCCTGGACGTTTGCAATTGCTGAGCCGGGCTCCGGCTGTACTGAGCAGCGCAGGCAGCTAGTATTGGACTTTGGGAGTCTCTCGCAAGAGAGAGCGCCATCGTTTGTGGGGCTGTGAATGGGGTTGCCTGGCTCCTTGAAGAGCAGCAAGAGCTTTTGGTCCTGGCCCCTTTGGTGTGGGAGGAATCCCCGGACATTTGCAGTTCCTGAGCCGGGCTCCGGCTGTACTCAGCGGCGCAGGCAGCTGGTATTGGACTTTGGGAGGCTGTCGCAAGAGAGAGCGCCAGCGTTTGTGGGGCTGTGAATGGGGTTGCCTGGCTCCTTGAAGAGCAGCAAGAGCTTTTGGTCCTGGCACCTTTGGTGTGGCAGGAATCCCTGGACGTTTGCAATTGCTGAGCCGGGCTCCGGCTGTACCGAGCCGCGCAGGCAGCTAGTATTGGACTTTGGGAGGCTGTCGCAAGAGAGAGCGCCAGCGTTTGTGGGGCTGTGACTGGGGTTGCCTGGCTCCTTGAAGAGCAGCAAGAGCTTTTGGTCCTGGCACCTTTGGTGTGGCAGGAATCCCTGGACGTTCGCAATTGGTGAGCCGGGCTCCGGCCGTACCGAGGGGTGCAGGCAGGTAGTATTGGACTTTGGGAGGCTGTCGCAAGAGAGAGCACCAGCGTTTGTGGGGCTGTGAATGGGGTTGCCTGGCTCCTTGAAGAGCAGCAAGAGCTTTTGGTCCTGGCCCCTTTGGTGTGGGAGGAATTCCTGGACGTTCTCAATTGGTGAGCCGGGCTCCTGCTGTACCGAGCGGCACAGGCAGCTAGTATTGGACTTTGGGAGGCTGTCGCAAGAGAGAGCGCCAGCGTTTGTGGGGCTGTGAATGGGGTTGCCTGGCTCCTTGAAGAGCAGCAAGAGCTTTTGGTCCTGGCCCCTTTGGTGTGGGAGGAATCCCTGGACGTTCGCAATTGCTGAGCCGGGGTCCGGCTGTACCGAGGGGTGCAGGCAGCTAGTATTGGACTTTGGGAGGCTGTCGCAAGAGAGAGCGCCAGCGTTTGTGGGGCTGTGAATGGGGTTGCGTGGCTCCTTGAAGAGCAGCAAGAGCTTTTGGTCCTGGCACCTTTGGTGTGGGAGGAATCCCTGGACGTTCGCAATTGCTGAGCCGGGCTCCGGCTGTACCGAGGGGTGCAGGCAGGTAGTATTGGACTTTGGGAGGCTGTCGCAAGAGAGAGCGCCAGCATTTGTGGGGCTGTGAATGGGGTTGCCTGGCTCCTTGAAGAGCAGCAAGAGCTTTTGGTCCTGGCACCTTTGGTGTGGCAGGAATCCCTGGACGTTCGCAATTGCTGAGCCAGGCTCCGGTTGTACCGAGCGGCACAGGCAGCTAGTATTGGACTTTAGGAGTCTCTCGCAAGAGAGAGCGCCAGCGTTTGTGGGGCTCTGAATGGGGTTGCCTGGCTCCTTGAAGAGCAGCAAGAGCTTTTGGTCCTGGCCCCTTTGGTGTGGGAGGAATCCCCGGACATTCGCAGTTGCTGAGCCGGGCTCCGGCTGTACCGAGGGGTGCAGGCAGCTAGTATTGGACTTTGGGAGGCTGTCGCAAGAGAGAGCGCCATCGTTTGTGGGGCTGTGAATGGGGTTGCCTGGCTCCTTGAAGAGCAGCAAGAGCTTTTGGTCCTGGCACCTTTGGTGTGGGAGGAATCCCTGGACGTTTGTAATTGCTGAGCTGGGCTCCGGCTGTACCGAGGGGTGCAGGCAGCTAGTATTGGACTTTGGGAGGCTGTCGCAAGAGAGAACACCAGCGTTTGTGGGGCTGTGAATGGGGTTGCCTGGCTCCTTGAAGAGCAGCAAGAGCTTTTGGTCCTGGCCCCTTTGGTGTGGGAGGAATCCCTGGACGTTCGCAATTGCTGAGCCGGGCTCCGGCTGTACCGAGCGGCACAGGCAGCTAGTATTGGACTTTGGGAGGCTGTCGCAAGAGAGAGCGCCATCGTTTGTGGGGCTGTGAATGGGGTTGCCTGGCTCCTTGAAGAGCAGCAAGAGCTTTTGGTCCTGGCCCCTTTGGTGTGGGAGGAATCCCTGGACGTTCGCAATTGCTGAGCCGGGCTCCGGCTGTACCGAGGGGTGCAGGCAGCTAGTATTGGACTTTGGGAGGCTGTCGCAAGAGAGAACACCAGCGTTTGTGGGGCTGTGAATGGGGTTGCCTGGCTCCTTGAAGAGCAGCAAGAGCTTTTGGTCCTGGCACCTTTGGTGTGGGAGGAATCCCTGGACGTTCGCAATTGCTGAGCCGGGCTCCGGCTGTACTCAGCGGCAAAGGCAGCTAGTATTGGACTTTGGGAGGCTGTCGCAAGAGAGAGCGCCAGCGTTTGTGGGGCTGTGAATGGGGTTGCCTGGCTCCTTGAAGAGCAGCAAGAGCTTTTGGTCCTGGCACCTTTGGTGTGGGAGGAATCCCTGGACGTTCGCAATTGCTGAGCCGGGCTCCGGCTGTACTCAGCGGCAAAGGCAGCTAGTATTGGACTTTGGGAGTCTCTTGCAAGAGAGAGCGCCAGCGTTTGTGGGGCTGTGAATGGGGTTGCCTGGCTCCTTGAAGAGCAGCAAGAGCTTTTGGTCCTGGCACCTTTGGTGTGGGAGGAATCCCTGGACGTTCGCAATTGCTGAGCCGGGCTCCGGCTGTACCGAGGGGTGCAGGCAGCTAGTATTGGACTTTGGGAGGCTGTCGCAAGAGAGAGCGCCAGCGTTTGTGGGGCTGTGAATGGGGTTGCCTGGCTCCTTAAAGAGCAGCAAGAGCTTTTGGTCCTGGCACCTTTGGTGTGGGAGGAATCCCTGGACGTTCGTAATTGCTGAGCTGGGCTCCGGCTGTACCGAGGGGTGCAGGCAGCTAGTATTGGACTTTGGGAGGCTGTCGCAAGAGAGAGCACCAGCATTTGTGGGGCTGTGAATGGGGTTGCCTGGCTCCTTGAAGAGCAGCAAGAGCTTTTGGTCCTGGCACCTTTGGTGTGGCAGGAATCCCTGGACGTTCGCAATTGCTGAGCCGGGCTCCGGCTGTACTCAGCGGCAAAGGCAGCTAGTATTGGACTTTGGGAGGCTGTCGCAAGAGAGAGCGCCAGCGTTTGTGGGGCTGTGAATGCGGTTGCCTGGCTCCTTGAAGAGCAGCAAGAGCTTTTGGTCCTGGCCCCTTTGGTGTGGGAGGAATCCCCGGACATTCGCAGTTCCTGAGCTGGGCTCCGGCTGTACTCAGCGGCGCAGGCAGCTGGTATTGGACTTTGGGAGGCTGTCGCAAGAGAGAGCTCCATCGTTTGTGGGGCTGTGAATGGGGTTGCCTGGCTCCTTGAAGAGCAGCAAGAGCTTTTGGTCCTGGCCCCTTTGGTGTGGGAGGAATCCCTGGACGTTCGCAATTGCTGAGCCAGGCTCCGGCCGTACCGATCGGCGCAGGCAGCTAGTATTGGACTTTGGGAGGCTGTCGCAAGAGAGAGCGCCATCGTTTGTGGGGCTGTGAATGGGGTTGCCTGGCTCCTTGAAGAGCAGCAAGAGCTTTTGGTCCTGGCCCCTTTGGTGTGGCAGGAATCCCTGGACATTCGCAGTTCTTGAGCCGGGCTCCGGCTGTACCGAGGGGTGCAGGCAGCTAGTATTGGACTTTGGGAGGCTGTCGCAAGAGAGAGCGCCATCGTTTGTGGGGCTGTGAATGGGGTTGCCTGGCTCCTTGAAGAGCAGCAAGAGCTTTTGGTCCTGGCACCTTTGGTGTGGCAGGAATCCCTGGACGTTTGCAATTGCTGAGCCGGGCTCCGGCTGTACCGAGCCGCGCAGGCAGCTAGTATTGGACTTTGGGAGGCTGTCGCAAGAGAGAGCGCCAGCGTTTGTGGGGCTGTGACTGGGGTTGCCTGGCTCCTTGAAGAGCAGCAAGAGCTTTTGGTCCTGGCCCCTTTGGTGTGGCAGGAATCCCTGGACGTTTGCAATTGCTGAGCCGGGGTCCGGCCGTACCGAGGGGTGCAGGCAGGTAGTATTGGACTTTGGGAGGCTGTCGCAAGAGAGAGCACCAGCGTTTGTGGGGCTGTGAATGGGGTTGCCTGGCTCCTTGAAGAGCAGCAAGAGCTTTTGGTCCTGGCCCCTTTGGTGTGGGAGGAATTCCTGGACGTTCGCAATTGGTGAGCCGGGCTCCGGCTGTACCGAGCGGCACAGGCAGCTAGTATTGGACTTTGGGTGGCTGTCGCAAGAGAGAGCGCCATCGTTTGTGGGGCTGTGAATGGGCTTGCCTGGCTCCTTGAAGAGCAGCAAGAGCTTTTGGTCCTGGCCCCTTTGGTGTGGGAGGAATCCCTGGACGTTCGCAATTGCTGAGCCGGGGTCCGGCTGTACCGAGGGGTGCAGGCAGCTAGTATTGGACTTTGGGAGGCTGTCGCAAGAGAGAGCGCCAGCGTTTGTGGGGCTGTGAATGGGGTTGCCTGGCTCCTTGAAGAGCAGCAAGAGCTTTTGGTCCTGGCCCCTTTGGTGTGGGAGGAATTCCTGGACGTTCGCAATTGCTGAGCCGGGCTCCGGCTGTACCGAGCGGCACAGGCAGCTAGTATTGGACTTTGGGAGGCTGTCGCAAGAGAGAGCGCCATCGTTTGTGGGGCTGTGAATGGGGTTGCCTGGCTCCTTGAAGAGCAGCAAGAGCTTTTGGTCCTGGCCCCTTTGGTGTGGGAGGAATCCCTGGACGTTCGCAATTGCTGAGCCGGGGTCCGGCTGTACCGAGGGGTGCAGGCAGCTAGTATTGGACTTTGGGAGGCTGTCGCAAGAGAGAGCGCCAGCGTTTGTGGGGCTGTGAATGGGGTTGCGTGGCTCCTTGAAGAGCAGCAAGAGCTTTTGGTCCTGGCCCCTTTGGTGTGGGAGGAATCCCTGGACGTTCGGAATTGCTGAGCCGGGCTCCGGCTGTACCGAGGGGTGCAGGCAGGTAGTATTGGACTTTGGGAGGCTGTCGCAAGAGAGAGCTCCATCATTTGTGGGGCTGTGAATGGGGTTGCCTGGCTCCTTGAAGAGCAGCAAGAGCTTTTGGTCCTGGCACCTTTGTTGTGGGAGGAATCCCTGGACGTTCGCAATTGCTGAGCCGGGCTCCGGCTGTACCGAGGGGTGCAGGCAGCTAGTATTGGACTTTGGGAGGCTGTCGCAAGAGAGAGCGCCAGCGTTTGTGGGGCTGTGAATGGGGTTGCCTGGCTCCTTGAAGAGCAGCAAGAGCTTTTGGTCCTGGCACCTTTGGTGTGGCAGGAATCCCTGGACGTTCGCAATTGCTGAGCCAGGCTCCGGTTGTACCGAGCGGCACAGGCAGCTAGTATTGGACTTTGGGAGGCTGTTGCAAGAGAGAGCGCCAGCGTTTGTGGGGCTGTGAATGGGGTTGCCTGGCTCCTTGAAGAGCAGCAAGAGCTTTTGGTCCTGGCACCTTTGGTGTGGCAGGAATCCCTGGACGTTCGCAATTGCTGAGCCGGGCTCCGGCTGTACTCAGCGGCAAATGCAGCTAGTATTGGACTTTGGGAGGCTGTCGCAAGAGAGAGCGCCAGCGTTTGTGGGGCTGTGAATGCGGTTGCCTGGCTCCTTGAAGAGCAGCAAGAGCTTTTGGTCCTGGCACCTTTGGTGTGGGAGGAATCCCCGGACATTCGCAGTTCCTGAGCTGGGCTCCGGCTGTACTCAGCGGCGCAGGCAGCTGGTATTGGACTTTGGGAGGCTGTCGCAAGAGAGAGCTCCATCGTTTGTGGGGCTGTGAATGGGGTTGCCTGGCTCCTTGAAGAGCAGCAAGAGCTTTTGGTCCTGGCCCCTTTGGTGTGGGAGGAATCCCTGGACGTTCGCAATTGGTGAGCCGGGCTCCGGCTGTACCGAGGGGTGCAGGCAGCTAGTATTGGACTTTGGGAGGCTGTCGCAAGAGAGAGCGCCAGCGTTTGTGGGGCTGTGAATGGGGTTGCCTGGCTCCTTGAAGAGCAGCAAGAGCTTTTGGTCCTGGCACCTTTGGTGTGGGAGGAATCCCTGGACGTTCGGAATTGCTGAGCCGGGCTCCGGCTGTACCGAGCCGCGCAGGCAGCTAGTATTGGACTTTGGGAGGCTGTCGCAAGAGAGAGCGCCATCGTTTGTGGGGCTGTGAATGGGGTTGCCTGGCTCCTTGAAGAGCAGCAAGAGCTTTTGGTCCTGGCACCTTTGGTGTGGGAGGAATCCCTGGACGTTCGGAATTGCTGAGCCGGGCTCCGGCTGTACCGAGGGGTGCAGGCAGGTAGTATTGGACTTTGGGAGGCTCTCGCAAGAGAGAGCGCCAGCGTTTGTGGGGCTGTGAATGGGGTTGCCTGGCTCCTTGAAGAGCAGCAAGAGCTTTTGGTCCTGGCACCTTTGGTGTGGCAGGAATCCCTGGACGTTCGCAATTGCTGAGCCAGGCTCCGGTTGTACCGAGCGGCACAGGCAGCTAGTATTGGACTTTGGGAGTCTCTCGCAAGAGAGAGCGCCAGCGTTTGTGGGGCTGTGAATGGGGTTGCGTGGCTCCTTGAAGAGCAGCAAGAGCTTTTGGTCCTGGCCCCTTTGGTGTGGGAGGAATCCCCGGACATTCGCAGTTCCTGAGCCGGGCTCCGGCTGTACCGAGGGGTGCAGGCAGCTAGTATTGGACTTTGGGAGGCTCTCGCAAGAGAGAGCGCCATCGTTTGTGGGGCTGTGAATGGGGTTGCCTGGCTCCTTGAAGAGCAGCAAGAGCTTTTGGTCCTGGCACCTTTGGTGTGGCAGGAATCCCTGGACGTTCGCAATTGCTGAGCCGGGCTCCGGCTGTACCGAGCGGCACAGGCAGCTAGTATTGGACTTTGGGAGGCTGTCGCAAGAGAGAGCGCCAGCGTTTGTGGGGCTGTGAATGGGGTTGCCTGGCTCCTTGAAGAGCAGCAAGAGCTTTTGGTCCTGGCCCCTTTGGTGTGGCAGGAATCCCTGGACGTTCACAATTGCTGAGCCGGGCTCCGGCTGTACCGAGGGGTGCAGGCAGCTAGTATTGGACTTTGGGAGGCTGTCGCAAGAGAGAACACCAGCGTTTGTGGGGCTGTGAATGGGGTTGCCTGGCTCCTTGAAGAGCAGCAAGAGCTTTTGGTCCTGGCCCCTTTGGTGTGGGAGGAATCCCTGGACGTTCGCAATTGCTGAGCCGGGCTCCGGCTGTACTCAGCGGCAAAGGCAGTTAGTATTGGACTTTGGGAGGCTGTTGCAAGAGAGAGCGCCAGTGTTTGTGGGGCTGTGAATGGGGTTGCCTGGCTCCTTGAAGAGCAGCAAGAGCTTTTGGTCCTGGCCCCTTTGGTGTGGCAGGAATCCCTGGACGTTCGCAATTGCTGAGCTGGGCTCCGGCTGTACTCAGCGGCAAAGGCAGCTAGTATTGGACTTTGGGAGTCTCTTGCAAGAGAGCGCGCCAGCGTTTGTGGGGCTGTGAATGGGGTTGCCTGGCTCCTTGAAGAGCAGCAAGAGCTTTTGGTCCTGGCACCTTTGGTGTGGGAGGAATCCCTGGACGTTCGCAATTGCTGAGCCGGGCTCCGGCTGTACCGAGGGGTGCAGGCAGCTAGTATTGGACTTTGGGAGGCTGTCGCAAGAGAGAGCGCCAGCGTTTGTGGGGCTGTGAATGGGGTTGCCTGGCTCCTTAAAGAGCAGCAAGAGCTTTTGGTCCTGGCCCCTTTGGTGTGGGAGGAATCCCTGGACGTTCGCAATTGCTGAGCTGGGCTCCGGCTGTACCGAGGGGTGCAGGCAGCTAGTATTGGACTTTGGGAGGCTGTCGCAAGAGAGAGCACCAGCGTTTGTGGGGCTGTGAATGGGGTTGCCTGGCTCCTTGAAGAGCAGCAAGAGCTTTTGGTCCTGGCACCTTTGGTGTGGGAGGAATCCCTGGACGTTCGCAATTGCTGAGCCGGGCTCCGGCCGTACCGAGGGGTGCAGGCAGGTAGTATTGGACTTTGGGAGGTTCTCGCAAGAGAGAGCACCAGCGTTTGTGGGGCTGTGAATGGGGTTGCCTGGCTCCTTGAAGAGCAGCAAGAGCTTTTGGTCCTGGCCCCTTTGGTGTGGGAGGAATTCCTGGATGTTCTCAATTGCTGAGCCGGGCTCCGGCTGTACCGAGCGGCACAGGCAGCTAGTATTGGACTTTGGGAGGCTGTCGCAAGAGAGAGCGCCAGCGTTTGTGGGGCTGTGAATGGGCTTGCCTGGCTCCTTGAAGAGCAGCAAGAGCTTTTGGTCCTGGCCCCTTTGGTGTGGGAGGAATCCCTGGACGTTCGCAATTGCTGAGCCGGGCTCCGGCCGTACCGAGCCGCGCAGGCAGCTAGTATTGGACTTTGGGAGGCTGTCGCAAGAGAGAGCGCCATCGTTTGTGGGGCTGTGAATGGGGTTGCCTGGCTCCTTGAAGAGCAGCAAGAGCTTTTGGTCCTGGCCCCTTTGGTGTGGGAGGAATCCCTGGACGTTCGGAATTGCTGAGCCGGGCTCCGGCTGTACCGAGGGGTGCAGGCAGCTAGTATTGGACTTTGGGAGGCTGTCGCAAGAGAGAGCGCCAGCGTTTGTGGGGCTGTGAATGGGGTTGCCTGGCTCCTTGAAGAGCAGCAAGAGCTTTTGGTCCTGGCACCTTTGGTGTGGCAGGAATCCCTGGACGTTCGCAATTGCTGAGCCAGGCTCCGGTTGTACCGAGCGGCACAGGCAGCTAGTATTGGACTTTGGGAGTCTCTCGCAAGAGAGAGCGCCAGCGTTTGTGGGGCTGTGAATGGGGTTGCGTGGCTCCTTGAAGAGCAGCAAGAGCTTTTGGTCCTGGCCCCTTTGGTGTGGGAGGAATCCCCGGACATTCGCAGTTCCTGAGCCGGGCTCCGGCTGTACCGAGGGGTGCAGGCAGCTAGTATTGGACTTTGGGAGGCTGTCGCAAGAGAGAGCGCCATCGTTTGTGGGGCTGTGACTGGGGTTGCCTGGCTCCTTGAAGAGCAGCAAGAGCTTTTGGTCCTGGCACCTTTGGTGTGGGAGGAATCCCTGGACGTTCGCAATTGCTGAGCCGGGCTCCGGCTGTACCGAGCGGCACAGGCAGCTAGTATTGGACTTTGGGAGTCTCTTGCAAGAGAGCGCGCCAGCGTTTGTGGGGCTGTGAATGGGGTTGCCTGGCTCCTTGAAGAGCAGCAAGAGCTTTTGGTCCTGGCACCTTTGGTGTGGGAGGAATCCCTGGACGTTCGCAATTGCTGAGCCGGGCTCCGGCTGTACCGAGGGGTGCAGGCAGCTAGTATTGGACTTTGGGAGGCTGTCGCAAGAGAGAGCGCCAGCGTTTGTGGGGCTGTGAATGGGGTTGCCTGGCTCCTTAAAGAGCAGCAAGAGCTTTTGGTCCTGGCCCCTTTGGTGTGGGAGGAATCCCTGGACGTTCGCAATTGCTGAGCTGGGCTCCGGCTGTACCGAGGGGTGCAGGCAGCTAGTATTGGACTTTGGGAGGCTGTCGCAAGAGAGAGCACCAGCGTTTGTGGGGCTGTGAATGGGGTTGCCTGGCTCCTTGAAGAGCAGCAAGAGCTTTTGGTCCTGGCACCTTTGGTGTGGGAGGAATCCCTGGACGTTCGCAATTGCTGAGCCGGGCTCCGGCCGTACCGAGGGGTGCAGGCAGGTAGTATTGGACTTTGGGAGGTTCTCGCAAGAGAGAGCACCAGCGTTTGTGGGGCTGTGAATGGGGTTGCCTGGCTCCTTGAAGAGCAGCAAGAGCTTTTGGTCCTGGCCCCTTTGGTGTGGGAGGAATTCCTGGATGTTCTCAATTGCTGAGCCGGGCTCCGGCTGTACCGAGCGGCACAGGCAGCTAGTATTGGACTTTGGGAGGCTGTCGCAAGAGAGAGCGCCAGCGTTTGTGGGGCTGTGAATGGGCTTGCCTGGCTCCTTGAAGAGCAGCAAGAGCTTTTGGTCCTGGCCCCTTTGGTGTGGGAGGAATCCCTGGACGTTCGCAATTGCTGAGCCGGGCTCCGGCCGTACCGAGCCGCGCAGGCAGCTAGTATTGGACTTTGGGAGGCTGTCGCAAGAGAGAGCGCCATCGTTTGTGGGGCTGTGAATGGGGTTGCCTGGCTCCTTGAAGAGCAGCAAGAGCTTTTGGTCCTGGCCCCTTTGGTGTGGGAGGAATCCCTGGACGTTCGGAATTGCTGAGCCGGGCTCCGGCTGTACCGAGGGGTGCAGGCAGCTAGTATTGGACTTTGGGAGGCTGTCGCAAGAGAGAGCGCCAGCGTTTGTGGGGCTGTGAATGGGGTTGCCTGGCTCCTTGAAGAGCAGCAAGAGCTTTTGGTCCTGGCACCTTTGGTGTGGCAGGAATCCCTGGACGTTCGCAATTGCTGAGCCAGGCTCCGGTTGTACCGAGCGGCACAGGCAGCTAGTATTGGACTTTGGGAGTCTCTCGCAAGAGAGAGCGCCAGCGTTTGTGGGGCTGTGAATGGGGTTGCGTGGCTCCTTGAAGAGCAGCAAGAGCTTTTGGTCCTGGCCCCTTTGGTGTGGGAGGAATCCCCGGACATTCGCAGTTCCTGAGCCGGGCTCCGGCTGTACCGAGGGGTGCAGGCAGCTAGTATTGGACTTTGGGAGGCTGTCGCAAGAGAGAGCGCCATCGTTTGTGGGGCTGTGACTGGGGTTGCCTGGCTCCTTGAAGAGCAGCAAGAGCTTTTGGTCCTGGCACCTTTGGTGTGGGAGGAATCCCTGGACGTTCGCAATTGCTGAGCCGGGCTCCGGCTGTACCGAGCGGCACAGGCAGCTAGTATTGGACTTTGGGAGGCTGTCGCAAGAGAGAGCGCCATCGTTTGTGGGGCTGTGAATGGGGTTGCCTGGCTCCTTGAAGAGCAGCAAGAGCTTTTGGTCCTGGCCCCTTTGGTGTGGGAGGAATCCCTGGACGTTCACAATTGCTGAGCCGGGCTCCGGCTGTACCGAGGGGTGCAGGCAGCTAGTATTGGACTTTGGGAGGCTGTCGCAAGAGAGAACACCAGCGTTTGTGGGGCTGTGAATGGGGTTGCCTGGCTCCTTGAAGAGCAGCAAGAGCTTTTGGTCCTGGCACCTTTGGTGTGGGAGGAATCCCTGGACGTTCGCAATTGCTGAGCCGGGCTCCGGCTGTACTGAGCGGCAAAGGCAGCTAGTATTGGACTTTGGGAGGCTGTTGCAAGAGAGAGCGCCAGTGTTTGTGGGGCTGTGAATGGGGTTGCCTGGCTCCTTGAAGAGCAGCAAGAGCTTTTGGTCCTGGCCCCTTTGGTGTGGCAGGAATCCCTGGACGTTCGCAATTGCTGAGCTGGGCTCCGGCTGTACTCAGCGGCAAAGGCAGCTAGTATTGGACTTTGGGAGTCTCTTGCAAGAGAGCGCGCCAGCGTTTGTGGGGCTGTGAATGGGGTTGCCTGGCTCCTTGAAGAGCAGCAAGAGCTTTTGGTCCTGGCCCCTTTGGTGTGGGAGGAATCCCTGGACGTTCGCAATTGGTGAGCCGGGCTCCGGCTGTACTCAGCGGCAAAGGCAGCTAGTATTGGACTTTGGGAGGCTGTCGCAAGAGAGAGCGCCAGCGTTTGTGGGGCTGTGAATGGGGTTGCCTGGCTCCTTAAAGAGCAGCAAGAGCTTTTGGTCCTGGCCCCTTTGGTGTGGGAGGAATCCCTGGACGTTCGCAATTGCTGAGCTGGGCTCCGGCTGTACCGAGGGGTGCAGGCAGCTAGTATTGGACTTTGGGAGGCTGTCGCAAGAGAGAGCACCAGCGTTTGTGGGGCTGTGAATGGGGTTGCCTGGCTCCTTGAAGAGCAGCAAGAGCTTTTGGTCCTGGCACCTTTGGTGTGGGAGGAATCCCTGGACGTTCGCAATTGCTGAGCCGGGCTCCGGCTGTACTGAGCGGCAAAGGCAGCTAGTATTGGACTTTGGGAGGCTGTCGCAAGAGAGAGCGCCAGCATTTGTGGGGCTGTGAATGGGGTTGCCTGGCTCCTTGAAGAGCAGCAAGAGCTTTTGGTCCTGGCCCCTTTGGTGTGGGAGGAATCCCTGGACGTTCGCAATTGCTGAGCCGGGCTCCGGCTGTACCGAGCGGCACAGGCAGCTAGTATTGGACTTTGGGAGGCTGTCGCAAGAGAGAGCGCCATCGTTTGTGGGGCTGTGAATGGGGTTGCCTGGCTCCTTGAAGAGCAGCAAGAGCTTTTGGTCCTGGCCCCTTTGGTGTGGGAGGAATCCCTGGACGTTCGCAATTGCTGAGCCGGGCTCCGGCTGTACCGAGGGGTGCAGGCAGCTAGTATTGGACTTTGGGAGGCTGTCGCAAGAGAGAGCGCCATCGTTTGTGGGGCTGTGAATGGGGTTGCGTGGCTCCTTGAAGAGCAGCAAGAGCTTTTGGTCCTGGCACCTTTGGTGTGGGAGGAATCCCTGGACATTTGCAGTTACTGAGCCAGGCTCCGGCTGTAATCAGCGGCGCAGGCAGCTGGTATTGGACTTTGGGAGTCTCTCGCAAGAGAGAGCGCCAGCGTTTGTGGGGCTGTGAATGGGGTTGCCTGGCTCCTTGAAGAGCAGCAAGAGCTTTTGGTCCTGGCACCTTTGGTGTGGCAGGAATCCCTGGACGTTTGCAATTGCTGAGCCGGGCTCCGGCTGTACCGAGGGGTGCAGGCAGCTAGTATTGGACTTTGGGAGGCTGTCGCAAGAGAGAGCGCCAGCGTTTGTGGGGCTGTGAATGGGGTTGCCTGGCTCCTTGAAGAGCAGCAAGAGCTTTTGGTCCTGGCCCCTTTGGTGTGGGAGGAATCCCTGGACGTTCGCAATTGCTGAGCCGGGCTCCGGCTGTACCGAGGGGTGCAGGCAGCTAGTATTGGACTTTGGGAGGCTGTCGCAAGAGAGAGCGCCAGCGTTTGTGGGGCTGTGACTGGGGTTGCCTGGCTCCTTGAAGAGCAGCAAGAGCTTTTGGTCCTGGCACCTTTGGTGTGGGAGGAATCCCTGGACGTTCGCAATTGGTGAGCCGGGCTCCGGCTGTACTCAGCAGCGCAGGCAGCTAGTATTGGACTTTGGGAGGCTGTCGCAAGAGAGAGCACCAGCGTTTGTGGGGCTGTGACTGGGGTTGCGTGGCTCCTTGAAGAGCAGAAAGAGCTTTTGGTCCTGGCCCCTTTGGTGTGGGAGGAATCCCCGGACATTCGCAGTTCCTGAGCCGGGCTCCGGCTGTACTCAGCGGCGCAGGCAGCTAGTATTGGACTTTGGGAGGCTGTCGCAAGAGAGAGCGCCAGCGTTTGTGGGGCTGTGAATGGGGTTGCCTGGCTCGTTGAAGAGCAGCAAGAGCTTTTGGTCCTGGCACCTTTGGTGTGGGAGGAATCCCTGGACGTTCGCAATTGCTGAGCCTGGGTCCGGCTGTACCGAGGGGTGCAGGCAGCTAGTATTGGACTTTGGGAGGCTGTCGCAAGAGAGAGCGCCATCGTTTGTGGGGCTGTGAATGGGGTTGCCTGGCTCCTTGAAGAGCAGCAAGAGCTTTTGGTCCTGGCACCTTTGGTGTGGGAGGAATCCCTGGACGTTCGCAATTGGTGAGCCGGACTCCGGCTGTACCGAGGGGTGCAGGCAGCTAGTATTGGACTTTGGGAGGCTGTCGCAAGAGAGAGCGCCATCGTTTGTGGGGCTGTGACTGGGGTTGCCTGGCTCTTTAAAGAGCAGCAAGAGCTTTTGTTCCTGGCACCTTTGGTGTGGCAGGAATCCCTGGACGTTCGCAATTGCTGAGCCAGGCTCCGGCTGTACCGAGCGGCGCAGGTAGCTAGTATTGGACTTTGGGAGGCTGTCGCAAGAGAGAGCGCCAGCGTTGGTGGGGCTGTGACTGGGGTTGCCTGGCTCCTTGAAGAGCAGCAAGAGCTTTTGGTCCTGGCCCCTTTGGTGTGGCAGGAATCCCTGGACGTTTGCAATTGCTGAGCCGGGCTCCGGCTGTACTGAGCAGCGCAGGCAGCTAGTATTGGACTTTGGGAGTCTCTCACAAGAGAGAGCGCCATCGTTTGTGGGGCTGTGAATGGGGTTGCCTGGCTCCTTGAAGAGCAGCAAGAGCTTTTGGTCCTGGCCCCTTTGGTGTGGGAGGAATCCCCGGACATTTGCAGTTCCTGAGCCGGGCTCCGGCTGTACCGAGGGGTGCAGGCAGCTGGTATTGGACTTTGGGAGGCTGTCGCAAGAGAGAGCGCCATCGTTTGTGGGGCTGTGAATGGGGTTGCCTGGCTCCTTGAAGAGCAGCAAGAGCTTTTGGTCCTGGCACCTTTGGTGTGGCAGGAATCCCTGGACGTTTGCAATTGCTGAGCCGGGCTCCGGCTGTACCGAGCCGCGCAGGCAGCTAGTATTGGACTTTGGGAGGCTGTCGCAAGAGAGAGCGCCAGCGTTTGTGGGGCTGTGACTGGGGTTGCCTGGCTCCTTGAAGAGCAGCAAGAGCTTTTGGTCCTGGCACCTTTGGTGTGGCAGGAATCCCTGGACGTTCGCAATTGCTGAGCCGGGCTCCGGCCGTACCGAGGGGTGCAGGCAGCTAGTATTGGACTTTGGGAGGCTGTCGCAAGAGAGAGCGCCATCGTTTATGGGGCTGTGAATGGGGTTGCCTGGCTCCTTGAAGAGCAGCAAGAGCTTTTGGTCCTGGCCCCTTTGGTGTGGGAGGAATTCCTGGACGTTCTCAATTGCTGAGCTGGGCTCCGGCTGTACCGAGCGGCACAGGCAGCTAGTATTGGACTTTGGGAGGCTGTCGCAAGAGAGAGCTCCATCGTTTGTGGGGCTGTGAATGGGGTTGCCTGGCTCCTTGAAGAGCAGCAAGAGCTTTTGGTCCTGGCCCCTTTGGTGTGGGAGGAATCCCTGGACGTTCGCAATTGCTGAGCCGGGGTCCGGCTGTACCGAGGGGTGCAGGCAGCTAGTATTGGACTTTGGGAGGCTGTCGCAAGAGAGAGCGCCAGCGTTTGTGGGGCTGTGAATGGGGTTGCCTGGCTCCTTGAAGAGCAGCAAGAGCTTTTGGTCCTGGCACCTTTGGTGTGGGAGGAATCCCTGGACGTTCGCAATTGCTGAGCCGGGCTCCGGCTGTACCGAGCGGCGCAGGCAGCTAGTATTGGACTTTGGGAGGCTGTCGCAAGAGAGAGCGCCAGCGTTTGTGGGGCTGTGAATGGGGTTGCCTGGCTCCTTGAAGAGCAGCAAGAGCTTTTGGTCCTGACCCCTTTGGTGTGGGAGGAATCCCTGGACGTTCGCAATTGGTGAGCCGGGCTCCGGCTGTACCGAGGGGTGCAGGCAGCTAGTATTGGACTTTGGGAGGCTGTCGCAAGAGAGAGCGCCATCGTTTGTGGGGCTGTGAATGGGGTTGCCTGGCTCCTTGAAGAGCAGCAAGAGCTTTTGGTCCTGGCACGTTTGGTGTGGCAGGAATCCCTGGACGTTCGCAATTGCTGAGCCAGGCTCCGGTTGTACCGAGCGGCACAGGCAGCTAGTATTGGACTTTGGGAGTCTCTCGCAAGAGAGAGCGCCAGCGTTTGTGGGGCTCTGAATGGGGTTGCGTGGCTCCTTGAAGAGCAGCAAGAGCTTTTGGTCCTGGCCCCTTTTGGTGTGGGAGGAATCCCCGGACATTCGCAGTTCCTGAGCCGGGCTCCGGCTGTACCGAGGGGTGCAGGCAGCTAGTATTGGACTTTCGGAGGCTGTCGCAAGAGAGAGCGCCATCGTTTGTGGGGCTGTGAATGGGGTTGCGTGGCTCCTTGAAGAGCAGCAAGAGCTTTTGGTCCTGGCACCTTTGGTGTGGGAGGAATCCCTGGACGTTCGCAATTGCTGAGCCGGGCTCCGGCTGTACCGAGCGGCACAGGCAGCTAGTATTGGACTTTGGGAGGCTGTCGCAAGAGAGAGCGCCATCGTTTGTGGGGCTGTGAATGGGGTTGCCTGGCTCCTTGAAGAGCAGCAAGAGCTTTTGGTCCTGGCCCCTTTGGTGTGGCAGGAATCCCTGGACGTTCGCAATTGCTGAGCCGGGCTCCGGCTGTACCGAGGGGTGCAGGCAGCTAGTATTGGACTTTGGGAGGCTGTCGCAAGAGAGAACACCAGCGTTTGTGGGGCTGTGAATGGGGTTGCCTGGCTCCTTGAAGAGCAGCAAGAGCTTTTGGTCCTGGCCCCTTTGGTGTGGGAGGAATCCCTGGACGTTCGCAATTGCTGAGCCGGGCTCCGGCTGTACTCAGCGGCAAAGGCAGCTAGTATTGGACTTTGGGAGGCTGTCGCAAGAGAGAGCACCAGCGTTTGTGGGGCTGTGAATGGGGTTGCCTGGCTCCTTGAAGAGCAGCAAGAGCTTTTGGTCCTGGCACCTTTGGTGTGGGAGGAATCCCTGGACGTTCGCAATTGCTGAGCCGGGCTCCGGCTGTACTCAGCGGCAAAGGCAGCTAGTATTGGACTTTGGGAGGCTGTCGCAAGAGAGAGCGCCATCGTTTGTGGGGCTGTGAATGGGGTTGCCTGGCTCCTTGAAGAGCAGCAAGAGCTTTTGGTCCTGGCACCTTTGGTGTGGCAGGAATCCCTGGACGTTCGCAATTGCTGAGCCTGGTTCCGGCTGTACCGAGGGGTGCTGGCAGCTATTATTGGACTTTGGGAGGCTGTCGCAAGAGAGAGCGCCAGCGTTTGTGGGGCTGTGAATGGGGTTGCCTGGCTCCTTGAAGAGCAGCAAGAGCTTTTGGTCCTGGCACCTTTGGTGTGGCAGGAATCCCTGGACGTTCGCAATTGCTGAGCCGGGCTCCGGCTGTACCGAGGGGTGCAGGCAGCTAGTATTGGACTTTGGGAGGCTCTCGCAAGAGAGAGCGCCAGCGTTTGTGGGGCTGTGAATGGGGTTGCCTGGCTCCTTGAAGAGCAGCAAGAGCTTTTGGTCCTGGCACCTTTGGTGTGGCAGGAATCCCTGGACGTTCGCAATTGCTGAGCCAGGCTCCGGTTGTACCGAGCGGCACAGGCAGCTAGTATTGGACTTTGGGAGTCTCTCGCAAGAGAGAGCGCCAGCGTTTGTGGGGCTGTGAATGGGGTTGCGTGGCTCCTTGAAGAGCAGCAAGAGCTTTTGGTCCTGGCCCCTTTGGTGTGGGAGGAATCCCCGGACATTCGCAGTTCCTGAGCCGGGCTCCGGCTGTACCGAGGGGTGCAGGCAGCTAGTATTGGACTTTGGGAGGCTGTCGCAAGAGAGAGCGCCATCGTTTGTGGGGCTGTGAATGGGGTTGCCTGGCTCCTTGAAGAGCAGCAAGAGCTTTTGGTCCTGGCACCTTTGGTGTGGGAGGAATCCCTGGACGTTCGCAATTGCTGAGCCGGGCTCCGGCTGTACCGAGCGGCACAGGCAGCTAGTATTGGACTTTGGGAGGCTGTCGCAAGAGAGAGCGCCAGCGTTTGTGGGGCTGTGAATGGGGTTGCCTGGCTCCTTGAAGAGCAGCAAGAGCTTTTGGTCCTGGCCCCTTTGGTGTGGCAGGAATCCCTGGACGTTCACAATTGCTGAGCCGGGCTCCGGCTGTACCGAGGGGTGCAGGCAGCTAGTATTGGACTTTGGGAGGCTGTCGCAAGAGAGAACACCAGCGTTTGTGGGGCTGTGAATGGGGTTGCCTGGCTCCTTGAAGAGCAGCAAGAGCTTTTGGTCCTGGCCCCTTTGGTGTGGGAGGAATCCCTGGACGTTCGCAATTGCTGAGCCGGGCTCCGGCTGTACTCAGCGGCAAAGGCAGTTAGTATTGGACTTTGGGAGGCTGTTGCAAGAGAGAGCGCCAGTGTTTGTGGGGCTGTGAATGGGGTTGCCTGGCTCCTTGAAGAGCAGCAAGAGCTTTTGGTCCTGGCCCCTTTGGTGTGGCAGGAATCCCTGGACGTTCGCAATTGCTGAGCTGGGCTCCGGCTGTACTCAGCGGCAAAGGCAGCTAGTATTGGACTTTGGGAGTCTCTTGCAAGAGAGCGCGCCAGCGTTTGTGGGGCTGTGAATGGGGTTGCCTGGCTCCTTGAAGAGCAGCAAGAGCTTTTGGTCCTGGCACCTTTGGTGTGGGAGGAATCCCTGGACGTTCGCAATTGCTGAGCCGGGCTCCGGCTGTACCGAGGGGTGCAGGCAGCTAGTATTGGACTTTGGGAGGCTGTCGCAAGAGAGAGCGCCAGCGTTTGTGGGGCTGTGAATGGGGTTGCCTGGCTCCTTAAAGAGCAGCAAGAGCTTTTGGTCCTGGCACCTTTGGTGTGGGAGGAATCCCTGGACGTTCGCAATTGCTGAGCTGGGCTCCGGCTGTACCGAGGGGTGCAGGCAGCTAGTATTGGACTTTGGGAGGCTGTCGCAAGAGAGAGCACCAGCGTTTGTGGGGCTGTGAATGGGGTTGCCTGGCTCCTTGAAGAGCAGCAAGAGCTTTTGGTCCTGGCACCTTTGGTGTGGGAGGAATCCCTGGACGTTCGCAATTGCTGAGCCGGGCTCCGGCCGTACCGAGGGGTGCAGGCAGGTAGTATTGGACTTTGGGAGGCTGTCGCAAGAGAGAGCACCAGCGTTTGTGGGGCTGTGAATGGGGTTGCCTGGCTCCTTGAAGAGCAGCAAGAGCTTTTGGTCCTGGCCCCTTTGGTGTGGGAGGAATTCCTGGATGTTCTCAATTGCTGAGCCGGGCTCCGGCTGTACCGAGGGGTGCAGGCAGCTAGTATTGGACTTTGGGAGGCTGTCGCAAGAGAGAGCGCCATCGTTTGTGGGGCTGTGAATGGGGTTGCCTGGCTCCTTGAAGAGCAGCAAGAGCTTTTGGTCCTGGCACGTTTGGTGTGGCAGGAATCCCTGGACGTTCGCAATTGCTGAGCCAGGCTCCGGTTGTACCGAGCGGGACAGGCAGCTAGTATTGGACTTTGGGAGTCTCTCGCAAGAGAGAGCGCCAGCGTTTGTGGGGCTCTGAATGGGGTTGCGTGGCTCCTTGAAGAGCAGCAAGAGCTTTTGGTCCTGGCCCCTTTGGTGTGGGAGGAATCCCCGGACGTTCGCAGTTCCTGAGCCGGGCTCCGGCTGTACCGAGGGGTGCAGGCAGCTAGTATTGGACTTTGGGAGGCTGTCGCAAGAGAGAGCGCCAGCGTTTGTGGGGCTGTGAATGGGGTTGCCTGGCTCCTTGAAGAGCAGCAAGAGCTTTTGGTCCTGGCACCTTTGGTGTGGCAGGAATCCCTGGACGTTCGCAATTGCTGAGCCAGGCTCCGGTTGTACCGAGCGGCACAGGCAGCTAGTATTGGACTTTGGGAGTCTCTCGCAAGAGAGAGCGCCAGCGTTTGTGGGGCTGTGAATGGGGTTGCGTGGCTCCTTGAAGAGCAGCAAGAGCTTTTGGTCCTGGCCCCTTTGGTGTGGGAGGAATCCCCGGACATTCGCAGTTCCTGAGCCGGGCTCCGGCTGTACCGAGGGGTGCAGGCAGGTAGTATTGGACTTTGGGAGGCTGTCGCAAGAGAGAGCGCCATCGTTTGTGGGGCTGTGACTGGGGTTGCCTGGCTCCTTGAAGAGCAGCAAGAGCTTTTGGTCCTGGCACCTTTGGTGTGGGAGGAATCCCTGGACGTTCGCAATTGCTGAGCCGGGCTCCGGCTGTACCGAGCGGCACAGGCAGCTAGTATTGGACTTTGGGAGGCTGTCGCAAGAGAGAGCGCCATCGTTTGTGGGGCTGTGAATGGGGTTGCCTGGCTCCTTGAAGAGCAGCAAGAGCTTTTGGTCCTGGCCCCTTTGGTGTGGGAGGAATCCCTGGACGTTCACAATTGCTGAGCCGGGCTCCGGCTGTACCGAGGGGTGCAGGCAGCTAGTATTGGACTTTGGGAGGCTGTCGCAAGAGAGAACACCAGCGTTTGTGGGGCTGTGAATGGGGTTGCCTGGCTCCTTGAAGAGCAGCAAGAGCTTTTGGTCCTGGCACCTTTGGTGTGGGAGGAATCCCTGGACGTTCGCAATTGCTGAGCCGGGCTCCGGCTGTACTCAGCGGCAAAGGCAGCTATTATTGGACTTTGGGAGGCTGTTGCAAGAGAGAGCGCCAGTGTTTGTGGGGCTGTGAATGGGGTTGCCTGGCTCCTTGAAGAGCAGCAAGAGCTTTTGGTCCTGGCCCCTTTGGTGTGGCAGGAATCCCTGGACGTTCGCAATTGCTGAGCTGGGCTCCGGCTGTACTCAGCGGCAAAGGCAGCTAGTATTGGACTTTGGGAGTCTCTTGCAAGAGAGCGCGCCAGCGTTTGTGGGGCTGTGAATGGGGTTGCCTGGCTCCTTGAAGAGCAGCAAGAGCTTTTGGTCCTGGCCCCTTTGGTGTGGGAGGAATCCCTGGACGTTCGCAATTGGTGAGCCGGGCTCCGGCTGTACTCAGCGGCAAAGGCAGCTAGTATTGGACTTTGGGAGGCTGTCGCAAGAGAGAGCGCCAGCGTTTGTGGGGCTGTGAATGGGGTTGCCTGGCTCCTTAAAGAGCAGCAAGAGCTTTTGGTCCTGGCCCCTTTGGTGTGGGAGGAATCCCTGGACGTTCGCAATTGCTGAGCTGGGCTCCGGCTGTACCGAGGGGTGCAGGCAGCTAGTATTGGACTTTGGGAGGCTGTCGCAAGAGAGAGCACCAGCGTTTGTGGGGCTGTGAATGGGGTTGCCTGGCTCCTTGAAGAGCAGCAAGAGCTTTTGGTCCTGGCACCTTTGGTGTGGGAGGAATCCCTGGACGTTCGCAATTGCTGAGCCGGGCTCCGGCTGTACTGAGCGGCAAAGGCAGCTAGTATTGGACTTTGGGAGGCTGTCGCAAGAGAGAGCGCCAGCATTTGTGGGGCTGTGAATGGGGTTGCCTGGCTCCTTGAAGAGCAGCAAGAGCTTTTGGTCCTGGCACCTTTGGTGTGGGAGGAATCCCTGGACGTTCGCAATTGCTGAGCCGGGCTCCGGCTGTACCGAGCGGCACAGGCAGCTAGTATTGGACTTTGGGAGGCTGTCGCAAGAGAGAGCGCCATCGTTTGTGGGGCTGTGAATGGGGTTGCCTGGCTCCTTGAAGAGCAGCAAGAGCTTTTGGTCCTGGCCCCTTTGGTGTGGGAGGAATCCCTGGACGTTCGCAATTGCTGAGCCGGGCTCCGGCTGTACCGAGGGGTGCAGGCAGCTAGTATTGGACTTTGGGAGGCTGTCGCAAGAGAGAGCGCCAGCGTTTGTGGGGCTGTGAATGGGGTTGCGTGGCTCCTTGAAGAGCAGCAAGAGCTTTTGGTCCTGGCACCTTTGGTGTGGGAGGAATCCCTGGACATTTGCAGTTACTGAGCCAGGCTCCGGCTGTAATCAGCGGCGCAGGCAGCTGGTATTGGACTTTGGGAGTCTCTCGCAAGAGAGAGCGCCAGCGTTTGTGGGGCTGTGAATGGGGTTGCCTGGCTCCTTGAAGAGCAGCAAGAGCTTTTGGTCCTGGCACCTTTGGTGTGGCAGGAATCCCTGGACGTTTGCAATTGCTGAGCCGGGCTCCGGCTGTACCGAGGGGTGCAGGCAGCTAGTATTGGACTTTGGGAGGCTGTCGCAAGAGAGAGCGCCAGCGTTTGTGGGGCTGTGAATGGGGTTGCCTGGCTCCTTGAAGAGCAGCAAGAGCTTTTGGTCCTGGCCCCTTTGGTGTGGGAGGAATCCCTGGACGTTCGCAATTGCTGAGCCGGGCTCCGGCTGTACCGAGGGGTGCAGGCAGCTAGTATTGGACTTTGGGAGGCTGTCGCAAGAGAGAGCGCCAGCGTTTGTGGGGCTGTGACTGGGGTTGCCTGGCTCCTTGAAGAGCAGCAAGAGCTTTTGGTCCTGGCACCTTTGGTGTGGGAGGAATCCCTGGACGTTCGCAATTGGTGAGCCGGGCTCCGGCTGTACTCAGCAGCGCAGGCAGCTAGTATTGGACTTTGGGAGGCTGTCGCAAGAGAGAGCACCAGCGTTTGTGGGGCTGTGAATGGGGTTGCGTGGCTCCTTGAAGAGCAGAAAGAGCTTTTGGTCCTGGCCCCTTTGGTGTGGGAGGAATCCCCGGACATTCGCAGTTCCTGAGCCGGGCTCCGGCTGTACTCAGCGGCGCAGGCAGCTGGTATTGGACTTTGGGAGGCTGTCGCAAGAGAGAGCGCCAGCGTTTGTGGGGCTGTGAATGGGGTTGCCTGGCTCGTTGAAGAGCAGCAAGAGCTTTTGGTCCTGGCACCTTTGGTGTGGGAGGAATCCCTGGACGTTCGCAATTGCTGAGCCTGGGTCCGGCTGTACCGAGGGGTGCAGGCAGCTAGTATTGGACTTTGGGAGGCTGTCGCAAGAGAGAGCGCCATCGTTTGTGGGGCTGTGAATGGGGTTGCGTGGCTCCTTGAAGAGCAGCAAGAGCTTTTGGTCCTGGCCCCTTTGGTGTGGGAGGAATCCCTGGACGTTCGCAATTGCTGAGCCGGGCTCCGGCCGTACCGAGGGGTGCAGGCAGCTAGTATTGGACTTTGGGAGGCTGTCGCAAGAGAGAGCGCCATCGTTTGTGGGGCTGTGAATGGGGTTGCCTGGCTCCTTGAAGAGCAGCAAGAGCTTTTGGTCCTGGCACCTTTGGTGTGGCAGGAATCCCTGGACGTTCGCAATTGCTGAGCCAGGCTCCGGCTGTACCGAGCGGCGCAGGTAGCTAGTATTGGACTTTGGGAGGCTGTCGCAAGAGAGAGCGCCAGCGTTGGTGGGGCTGTGACTGGGGTTGCCTGGCTCCTTGAAGAGCAGCAAGAGCTTTTGGTCCTGGCCCCTTTGGTGTGGCAGGAATCCCTGGACGTTTGCAATTGCTGAGCCGGGCTCCGGCTGTACTGAGCAGCGCAGGCAGCTAGTATTGGACTTTGGGAGTCTCTCACAAGAGAGAGCGCCATCGTTTGTGGGGCTGTGAATGGGGTTGCCTGGCTCCTTGAAGAGCAGCAAGAGCTTTTGGTCCTGGCCCCTTTGGTGTGGGAGGAATCCCCGGACATTTGCAGTTCCTGAGCCGGGCTCCGGCTGTACTCAGCGGCGCAGGCAGCTGGTATTGGACTTTGGGAGGCTGTCGCAAGAGAGAGCGCCATCGTTTGTGGGGCTGTGAATGGGGTTGCCTGGCTCCTTGAAGAGCAGCAAGAGCTTTTGGTCCTGGCACCTTTGGTGTGGCAGGAATCCCTGGACGTTTGCAATTGCTGAGCCGGGCTCCGGCTGTACCGAGCCGCGCAGGCAGCTAGTATTGGACTTTGGGAGGCTGTCGCAAGAGAGAGCGCCAGCGTTTGTGGGGCTGTGACTGGGGTTGCCTGGCTCCTTGAAGAGCAGCAAGAGCTTTTGGTCCTGGCACCTTTGGTGTGGCAGGAATCCCTGGACGTTCGCAATTGCTGAGCCGGGCTCCGGCCGTACCGAGGGGTGCAGGCAGCTAGTATTGGACTTTGGGAGGCTGTCGCAAGAGAGAGCGCCATCGTTTATGGGGCTGTGAATGGGGTTGCCTGGCTCCTTGAAGAGCAGCAAGAGCTTTTGGTCCTGGCCCCTTTGGTGTGGGAGGAATTCCTGGACGTTCTCAATTGGTGAGCCGGGCTCCGGCTGTACTCAGCGGCAAAGGCAGCTAGTATTGGACTTTGGGAGGCTGTCGCAAGAGAGAGCTCCATCGTTTGTGGGGCTGTGAATGGGGTTGCCTGGCTCCTTGAAGAGCAGCAAGAGCTTTTGGTCCTGGCCCCTTTGGTGTGGGAGGAATCCCTGGACGTTCGCAATTGCTGAGCCGGGGTCCGGCTGTACCGAGGGGTGCAGGCAGCTAGTATTGGACTTTGGGAGGCTGTCGCAAGAGAGAGCGCCAGCGTTTGTGGGGCTGTGAATGGGGTTGCCTGGCTCCTTGAAGAGCAGCAAGAGCTTTTGGTCCTGGCACCTTTGGTGTGGGAGGAATCCCTGGACGTTCGCAATTGCTGAGCCGGGCTCCGGCTGTACCGAGCGGCGCAGGCAGCTAGTATTGGACTTTGGGAGGCTGTCGCAAGAGAGAGCGCCAGCGTTTGTGGGGCTGTGAATGGGGTTGCCTGGCTCCTTGAAGAGCAGCAAGAGCTTTTGGTCCTGGCACCTTTGGTGTGGGAGGAATCCCTGGACGTTCGCAATTGCTGAGCCGGGCTCCGGCTGTACCGAGGGGTGCAGGCAGCTAGTATTGGACTTTGGGAGGCTGTCGCAAGAGAGAGCGCCAGCGTTTGTGGGGCTGTGAATGGGGTTGCCTGGCTCCTTGAAGAGCAGCAAGAGCTTTTGGTCCTGGCACCTTTGGTGTGGCAGGAATCCCTGGACGTTCGCAATTGCTGAGCCAGGCTCCGGTTGTACCGAGCGGGACAGGCAGCTAGTATTGGACTTTGGGAGTCTCTCGCAAGAGAGAGCGCCAGCGTTTGTGGGGCTCTGAATGGGGTTGCGTGGCTCCTTGAAGAGCAGCAAGAGCTTTTGGTCCTGGCCCCTTTGGTGTGGGAGGAATCCCCGGACATTCGCAGTTCCTGAGCCGGGCTCCGGCTGTACCGAGGGGTGCAGGCAGCTAGTATTGGACTTTGGGAGGCTGTCGCAAGAGAGAGCGCCATCGTTTGTGGGGCTGTGAATGGGGTTGCCTGGCTCCTTGAAGAGCAGCAAGAGCTTTTGGTCCTGGCACCTTTGGTGTGGGAGGAATCCCTGGACGTTCGCAATTGCTGAGCCGGGCTCCGGCTGTACCGAGCGGCACAGGCAGCTAGTATTGGACTTTGGGAGGCTGTCGCAAGAGAGAGCGCCATCGTTTGTGGGGCTGTGAATGGGGTTGCCTGGCTCCTTGAAGAGCAGCAAGAGCTTTTGGTCCTGGCCCCTTTGGTGTGGCAGGAATCCCTGGACGTTCGCAATTGCTGAGCCGGGCTCCGGCTGTACCGAGGGGTGCAGGCAGCTAGTATTGGACTTTGGGAGGCTGTCGCAAGAGAGAACACCAGCGTTTGTGGGGCTGTGAATGGGGTTGCCTGGCTCCTTGAAGAGCAGCAAGAGCTTTTGGTCCTGGCACCTTTGGTGTGGGAGGAATCCCTGGACGTTCGCAATTGCTGAGCCGGGCTCCGGCTGTACTCAGCGGCAAAGGCAGCTAGTATTGGACTTTGGGAGGCTGTCGCAAGAGAGAGCGCCATCGTTTGTGGGGGTGTGAATGGGGTTGCCTGGCTCCTTGAAGAGCAGCAAGAGCTTTTGGTCCTGGCACCTTTGGTGTGGGAGGAATCCCTGGACGTTCGCAATTGCTGAGCCGGGCTCCGGCTGTACTCAGCGGCAAAGGCAGCTAGTATTGGACTTTGGGAGGCTGTCGCAAGAGAGAGCGCCATCGTTTGTGGGGCTGTGAATGGGGTTGCCTGGCTCCTTGAAGAGCAGCAAGAGCTTTTGGTCCTGGCACCTTTGGTGTGGCAGGAATCCCTGGACGTTCGCAATTGCTGAGCCTGGTTCCGGCTGTACCGAGGGGTGCTGGCAGCTATTATTGGACTTTGGGAGGCTGTCGCAAGAGAGAGCGCCAGCGTTTGTGGGGCTGTGAATGGGGTTGCCTGGCTCCTTGAAGAGCAGCAAGAGCTTTTGGTCCTGGCACGTTTGGTGTGGGAGGAATCCCTGGACGTTCGCAATTGCTGAGCCGGGCTCCGGCTGTACCGAGGGGTGCAGGCAGCTAGTATTGGACTTTGGGAGGCTGTCGCAAGAGAGAGCGCCAGCGTTTGTGGGGCTGTGAATGGGGTTGCCTGGCTCCTTGAAGAGCAGCAAGAGCTTTTGGTCCTGGCCCCTTTGGTGTGGGAGGAATCCCTGGACGTTCGCAATTGGTGAGCCGGGCTCCGGCTGTACCGAGGGGTGCAGGCAGCTAGTATTGGACTTTGGGAGGCTGTCGCAAGAGAGAGCGCCAGCGTTTGTGGGGCTGTGAATGGGGTTGCGTGGCTCCTTGAAGAGCAGCAAGAGCTTTTGGTCCTGGCACCTTTGGTGTGTGAGGAATCCCTGGACGTTCGCAATTGCTGAGCCGGGCTCCGGCTGTACCGAGGGGCGCAGGCAGCTAGTATTGGACTTTGGGAGGCTGTCGCAAGAGAGAGCGCCAGCGTTTGTGGGGCTGTGAATGGGGTTGCCTGGCTCCTTGAAGAGCAGCAAGAGCTTTTGGTCCTGGCACCTTTGGTGTGGGAGGAATCCCTGGACGTTCGCAATTGCTGAGCTGGGCTCCGGCTGTACCGAGGGGTGCAGGCAGCTAGTATTGGACTTTGGGAGGCTGTCGCAAGAGAGAGCGCCATCGTTTGTGGGGCTGTGAATGGGGTTGCCTGGCTCCTTGAAGAGCAGCAAGAGCTTTTGGTCCTGGCCCCTTTGGTGTGGCAGGAATCCCTGGACGTTCGCAATTGCTGAGCTGGGCTCCGGCTGTACCGAGGGGTGCGGGCAGCTAGTATTGGACTTTGGGAGGCTGTCGCAAGAGAGAGCACCAGCGTTTGTGGGGCTGTGAATGGGGTTGCCTGGCTCCTTGAAGAGCAGCAAGAGCTTTTGGTCCTGGCCACTTTGGTGTGGGAGGAATCCCCGGACATTCGCAGTTCCTGAGCCGGGCTCCGGCTGTACCGAGCGGCACAGGCAGCTAGTATTGGACTTTGGGAGGCTGTCGCAAGAGAGAGCGCCAGCATTTGTGGGGCTGTGAATGGGGTTGCCTGGCTCCTTGAAGAGCAGCAAGAGCTTTTGGTCCTGGCACCTTTGGTGTGGGAGGAATCCCTGGACGTTCGCAATTGGTGAGCCGGGCTCCGGCTGTACCGAGCGGCACAGGCAGGTAGTATTGGACTTTGGGAGGCTGTCGCAAGAGAGAGCGCCATCGTTTGTGGGGCTGTGAATGGGGTTGCCTGGCTCCTTGAAGAGCAGCAAGAGCTTTTGGTCCTGGCCCCTTTGGTGTGGGAGGAATCCCTGGACGTTCGCAATTGCTGAGCCGGGCTCCGGCTGTACCGAGGGGTGCAGGCAGCTAGTATTGGACTTTGGGAGGCTGTCGCAAGAGAGAGCGCCAGCGTTTGTGGGGCTGTGAATGGGGTTGCCTGGCTCCTTGAAGAGCAGCAAGAGCTTTTGGTCCTGGCCCCTTTGGTGTGGGAGGAATCCCTGGACGTTCGCAATTGCTGAGCCGGGCTCCGGCTGTACTCAGCGGCACAGGCAGCTAGTATTGGACTTTGGGAGGCTGTTGCAAGAGAGAGCGCCATCGTTTGTGGGGCTGTGAATGGGGTTGCCTGGCTCCTTGAAGAGCAGCAAGAGCTTTTGGTCCTGGCACCTTTGGTGTGGGAGGAATCCCTGGACGTTTGCAATTGGTGAGCCGGGCTCCGGCTGTACTCAGCAGCGCAGGCAGCTAGTATTGGACTTTGGGAGGCTGTCGCAAGAGAGAGCACCAGCGTTTGTGGGGCTGTGAATGGGGTTGCGTGGCTCCTTGAAGAGCAGCAAGAGCTTTTGGTCCTGGCCCCTTTGGTGTGGGAGGAATCCCCGGACATTCGCAGTTCCTGAGCCGGGCTCCGGCTGTACTCAGCGGCGCAGGCAGCTGGTATTGGACTTTGGGAGGCTGTCGCAAGAGAGAGCGCCAGCGTTTGTGGGGCTGTGAATGGGGTTGCCTGGCTCGTTGAAGAGCAGCAAGAGCTTTTGGTCCTGGCACCTTTGGTGTGGCAGGAATCCCTGGACGTTCGCAATTGCTGAGCCTGGGTCCGGCTGTACCGAGGGGTGCAGGCAGCTAGTATTGGACTTTGGGAGGCTGTCGCAAGAGAGAGCGCCATCGTTTGTGGGGCTGTGAATGGGGTTGCCTGGCTCCTTGAAGAGCAGCAAGAGCTTTTGGTCCTGGCACCTTTGGTGTGGGAGGAATCCCTGGACGTTCGCAATTGGTGAGCCGGACTCCGGCTGTACCGAGGGGTGCAGGCAGCTAGTATTGGACTTTGGGAGGCTGTCGCAAGAGAGAGCGCCATCGTTTGTGGGGCTGTGAATGGGGTTGCCTGGCTCTTTAAAGAGCAGCAAGAGCTTTTGTTCCTGGCACCTTTGGTGTGGCAGGAATCCCTGGACGTTCGCAATTGCTGAGCCAGGCTCCGGCTGTACCGAGCGGCGCAGGCAGCTAGTATTGGACTTTGGGAGGCTGTCGCAAGAGAGAGCGCCAGCGTTTGTGGGGCTGTGACTGGGGTTGCCTGGCTCCTTGAAGAGCAGCAAGAGCTTTTGGTCCTGGCCCCTTTGGGGTGGCAGGAATCCCTGGACGTTTGCAATTGCTGAGCCGGGCTCCGGCTGTACTGAGCAGCGCAGGCAGCTAGTATTGGACTTTGGGAGTCTCTCGCAAGAGAGAGCGCCATCGTTTGTGGGGCTGTGAATGGGGTTGCCTGGCTCCTTGAAGAGCAGCAAGAGCTTTTGGTCCTGGCCCCTTTGGTGTGGGAGGAATCCCCGGACATTTGCAGTTCCTGAGCCGGGCTCCGGCTGTACTCAGCGGCGCAGGCAGCTGGTATTGGACTTTGGGAGGCTGTCGCAAGAGAGAGCGCCAGCGTTTGTGGGGCTGTGAATGGGGTTGCCTGGCTCCTTGAAGAGCAGCAAGAGCTTTTGGTCCTGGCACCTTTGGTGTGGCAGGAATCCCTGGACGTTTGCAATTGCTGAGCCGGGCTCCGGCTGTACCGAGCCGCGCAGGCAGCTAGTATTGGACTTTGGGAGGCTGTCGCAAGAGAGAGCGCCAGCGTTTGTGGGGCTGTGACTGGGGTTGCCTGGCTCCTTGAAGAGCAGCAAGAGCTTTTGGTCCTGGCACCTTTGGTGTGGCAGGAATCCCTGGACGTTCGCAATTGCTGAGCCGGGCTCCGGCCGTACCGAGGGGTGCAGGCAGGTAGTATTGGACTTTGGGAGGCTGTCGCAAGAGAGAGCACCAGCGTTTGTGGGGCTGTGAATGGGGTTGCCTGGCTCCTTGAAGAGCAGCAAGAGCTTTTGGTCCTGGCCCCTTTGGTGTGGGAGGAATTCCTGGACGTTCTCAATTGCTGAGCCGGGCTCCTGCTGTACCGAGCGGCACAGGCAGCTAGTATTGGACTTTGGGAGGCTGTCGCAAGAGAGAGCGCCAGCGTTTGTGGGTCTGTGAATGGGCTTGCCTGGCTCCTTGAAGAGCAGCAAGAGCTTTTGGTCCTGGCCCCTTTGGTGTGGGAGGAATCCCTGGACGTTCGCAATTGCTGAGCCGGGGTCCGGCTGTACCGAGGGGTGCAGGCAGCTAGTATTGGACTTTGGGAGGCTGTCGCAAGAGAGAGCGCCAGCGTTTGTGGGGCTGTGAATGGGGTTGCGTGGCTCCTTGAAGAGCAGCAAGAGCTTTTGGTCCTGGCACCTTTGGTGTGGGAGGAATCCCTGGACGTTCGCAATTGCTGAGCCGGGCTCCGGCTGTACCGAGGGGTGCAGGCAGCTAGTATTGGACTTTGGGAGGCTGTCGCAAGAGAGAGCGCCAGCGTTTGTGGGGCTGTGAATGGGGTTGCCTGGCTCCTTGAAGAGCAGCAAGAGCTTTTGGTCCTGGCACCTTTGGTGTGGGAGGAATCCCTGGACGTTCGCAATTGCTGAGCCGGGCTCCGGCTGTACCGAGGGGTGCAGGCAGGTAGTATTGGACTTTGGGAGGCTGTCGCAAGAGAGAGCGCCAGCGTTTGTGGGGCTGTGAATGGGGTTGCCTGGCTCCTTGAAGAGCAGCAAGAGCTTTTGGTCCTGGCCCCTTTGGTGTGGGAGGAATCCCTGGACGTTCGCAATTGCTGAGCCAGGCTCCGGTTGTACCGAGCGGCACAGGCAGCTAGTATTGGACTTTGGGAGTCTCTCGCAAGAGAGAGCGCCAGCGTTTGTGGGGCTCTGAATGGGGTTGCCTGGCTCCTTGAAGAGCAGCAAGAGCTTTTGGTCCTGGCCCCTTTGGTGTGGGAGGAATCCCCGGACATTCGCAGTTCCTGAGCCGGGCTCCGGCTGTACCGAGGGGTGCAGGCAGCTAGTATTGGACTTTGGGAGGCTGTCGCAAGAGAGAGCGCCATCGTTTGTGGGGCTGTGAATGGGGTTGCCTGGCTCCTTGAAGAGCAGCAAGAGCTTTTGGTGCTGGCCCCTTTGGTGTGGGAGGAATCCCTGGACGTTTGTAATTGCTGAGCTGGGCTCCGGCTGTACCGAGGGGTGCAGGCAGCTAGTATTGGACTTTGGGAGGCTGTCGCAAGAGAGAGCGCCATCGTTTGTGGGGCTGTGAATGGGGTTGCCTGGCTCCTTGAAGAGCAGCAAGAGCTTTTGGTCCTGGCCCCTTTGGTGTGGGAGGAATCCCTGGACGTTCGCAATTGCTGAGCCGGGCTCCGGCTGTACCGAGCGGCACAGGCAGCTAGTATTGGACTTTGGGAGGCTCGTGCAAGAGAGAGCGCCATCGTTTGTGGGGCTGTGAATGGGGTTGCCTGGCTCCTTGAAGAGCAGCAAGAGCTTTTGGTCCTGGCCCCTTTGGTGTGGGAGGAATCCCTGGACGTTCGCAATTGCTGAGCCGGGCTCCGGCTGTACCGAGGGGTGCAGGCAGCTAGTATTGGACTTTGGGAGGCTGTCGCAAGAGAGAACACCAGCGTTTGTGGGGCTGTGAATGGGGTTGCCTGGCTCCTTGAAGAGCAGCAAGAGCTTTTGGTCCTGGCACCTTTGGTGTGGGAGGAATCCCTGGACGTTCGCAATTGCTGAGCCGGGCTCCGGCTGTACTCAGCGGCAAAGGCAGCTAGTATTGGACTTTGGGAGGCTGTCGCAAGAGAGAGCGCCAGCGTTTGTGGGGCTGTGAATGGGGTTGCCTGGCTCCTTGAAGAGCAGCAAGAGCTTTTGGTCCTGGCCCCTTTGGTGTGGGAGGAATCCCCGGACATTTGCAGTTCCTGAGCCGGGCTCCGGCTGTACTCAGCGGCGCAGGCAGCTGGTATTGGACTTTGGGAGGCTGTCGCAAGAGAGAGCGCCAGCGTTTGTGGGGCTGTGAATGGGGTTGCCTGGCTCCTTGAAGAGCAGCAAGAGCTTTTGGTCCTGGCACCTTTGGTGTGGCAGGAATCCCTGGACGTTTGCAATTGCTGAGCCGGGCTCCGGCTGTACCGAGCCGCGCAGGCAGCTAGTATTGGACTTTGGGAGGCTGTCGCAAGAGAGAGCGCCAGCGTTTGTGGGGCTGTGACTGGGGTTGCCTGGCTCCTTGAAGAGCAGCAAGAGCTTTTGGTCCTGGCACCTTTGGTGTGGCAGGAATCCCTGGACGTTCGCAATTGCTGAGCCGGGCTCCGGCCGTACCGAGGGGTGCAGGCAGGTAGTATTGGACTTTGGGAGGCTGTCGCAAGAGAGAGCACCAGCATTTGTGGGGCTGTGAATGGGGTTGCCTGGCTCCTTGAAGAGCAGCAAGAGCTTTTGGTCCTGGCACCTTTGGTGTGGCAGGAATCCCTGGACGTTCGCAATTGCTGAGCCGGGCTCCGGCTGTACTCAGCGGCAAAGGCAGCTAGTATTGGACTTTGGGAGGCTGTCGCAAGAGAGAGCGCCAGCGTTTGTGGGGCTGTGAATGCGGTTGCCTGGCTCCTTGAAGAGCAGCAAGAGCTTTTGGTCCTGGCACCTTTGGTGTGGGAGGAATCCCCGGACATTCGCAGTTCCTGAGCTGGGCTCCGGCTGTACTCAGCGGCGCAGGCAGCTGGTATTGGACTTTGGGAGGCTGTCGCAAGAGAGAGCGCCATCGTTTGTGGGGCTGTGAATGGGGTTGCCTGGCTCCTTGAAGAGCAGCAAGAGCTTTTGGTCCTGGCACCTTTGGTGTGGCAGGAATCCCTGGACATTCGCAGTTCTTGAGCCGGGCTCCGGCTGTACCGAGGGGTGCAGGCAGCTAGTATTGGACTTTGGGAGGCTGTCGCAAGAGAGAGTGCCAGCGTTTGTGGGGCTGTGACTGGGGTTGCCTGGCTCCTTGAAGAGCAGCAAGAGCTTTTGGTCCTGGCCCCTTTGGTGTGGCAGGAATCCCTGGACGTTTGCAATTGCTGAGCCGGGCTCCGGCTGTACCGAGCGGCGCAGGCAGCTAGTATTGGACTTTGGGAGGCTGTCGCAAGAGAGAGCGCCAGCGTTTGTGGGGCTGTGACTGGGGTTGCCTGGCTCCTTGAAGAGCAGCAAGAGCTTTTGGTCCTGGCCCCTTTGGTGTGGCAGGAATCCCTGGACGTTTGCAATTGCTGAGCCGGGGTCCGGCCGTACCGAGGGGTGCAGGCAGCTAGTATTGGACTTTGGGAGGCTGTCGCAAGAGAGAGCACCAGCGTTTGTGGGGCTGTGAATGGGGTTGCCTGGCTCCTTGAAGAGCAGCAAGAGCTTTTGGTCCTGGCCCCTTTGGTGTGGGAGGAATTCCTGGACGTTCTCAATTGGTGAGCCGGGCTCCGGCTGTACCGAGCGGCACAGGCAGCTAGTATTGGACTTTGGGAGGCTGTCGCAAGAGAGAGCGCCATCGTTTGTGGGGCTGTGAATGGGGTTGCCTGGCTCCTTGAAGAGCAGCAAGAGCTTTTGGTCCTGGCCCCTTTGGTGTGGGAGGAATCCCTGGACGTTCGCAATTGCTGAGCCGGGGTCCGGCTGTACCGAGGGGTGCAGGCAGCTAGTATTGGACTTTGGGAGGCTGTCGCAAGAGAGAGCGCCAGCGTTTGTGGGGCTGTGAATGGGGTTGCCTGGCTCCTTGAAGAGCAGCAAGAGCTTTTGGTCCTGGCCCCTTTGGTGTGGGAGGAATCCCTGGACGTTCGCAATTGCTGAGCCGGGCTCCGGCTGTACCGAGGGGTGCAGGCAGCTAGTATTGGACTTTGGGAGGCTGTCGCAAGAGAGAGCGCCAGCGTTTGTGGGGCTGTGAATGGGGTTGCCTGGCTCCTTGAAGAGCAGCAAGAGCTTTTGGTCCTGGCACCTTTGGTGTGGCAGGAATCCCTGGACGTTTGCAATTGCTGAGCCGGGCTCCGGCTGTACCGAGCCGCGCAGGCAGCTAGTATTGGACTTTGGGAGGCTGTCGCAAGAGAGAGCGCCAGCGTTTGTGGGGCTGTGACTGGGGTTGCCTGGCTCCTTGAAGAGCAGCAAGAGCTTTTGGTCCTGGCCCCTTTGGTGTGGCAGGAATCCCTGGACGTTTGCAATTGCTGAGCCGGGCTCCGGCCGTACCGAGGGGTGCAGGCAGCTAGTATTGGACTTTGGGAGGCTGTCGCAAGAGAGAGCACCAGCGTTTGTGGGGCTGTGAATGGGGTTGCCTGGCTCCTTGAAGAGCAGCAAGAGCTTTTGGTCCTGGCCCCTTTGGTGTGGGAGGAATTCCTGGACGTTCGCAATTGGTGAGCCGGGCTCCTGCTGTACCGAGCGGCACAGGCAGCTAGTATTGGACTTTGGGAGGCTGTCGCAAGAGAGAGCGCCATCGTTTGTGGGGCTGTGAATGGGGTTGCCTGGCTCCTTGAAGAGCAGCAAGAGCTTTTGGTCCTGGCCCCTTTGGTGCGGGAGGAATCCCTGGACGTTCGCAATTGCTGAGCCGGGGTCCGGCTGTACCGAGGGGTGCAGGCAGCTAGTATTGGACTTTGGGAGGCTGTCGCAAGAGAGAGCGCCAGCGTTTGTGGGGCTGTGAATGGGGTTGCCTGGCTCCTTGAAGAGCAGCAAGAGCTTTTGGTCCTGGCACCTTTGGTGTGGCAGGAATCCCTGGACGTTTGCAATTGCTGAGCCGGGCTCCGGCTGTACCGAGCCGCGCAGGCAGCTAGTATTGGACTTTGGGAGGCTGTCGCAAGAGAGAGCGCCATCGTTTGTGGGGCTGTGAATGGGGTTGCGTGGCTCCTTGAAGAGCAGCAAGAGCTTTTGGTCCTGGCCCCTTTGGTGTGGCAGGAATCCCTGGACGTTTGCAATTGCTGAGCCGGGGTCCGGCCGTACCGAGGGGTGCAGGCAGCTAGTATTGGACTTTGGGAGGCTGTCGCAAGAGAGAGCACCAGCGTTTGTGGGGCTGTGAATGGGGTTGCCTGGCTCCTTGAAGAGCAGCAAGAGCTTTTGGTCCTGGCCCCTTTGGTGTGGGAGGAATTCCTGGATGTTCTCAATTGGTGAGTCGGGCTCCTGCTGTACCGAGCGGCACAGGCAGCTAGTATTGGACTTTGGGAGGCTGTCGCAAGAGAGAGCGCCATCGTTTGTGGGGCTGTGAATGGGGTTGCCTGGCTCCTTGAAGAGCAGCAAGAGCTTTTGGTCCTGGCCCCTTTGGTGTGGGAGGAATCCCTGGACGTTCGCAATTGCTGAGCCGGGGTCCGGCTGTACCGAGGGGTGCAGGCAGCTAGTATTGGACTTTGGGAGGCTGTCGCAAGAGAGAGCGCCAGCGTTTGTGGGGCTGTGAATGGGGTTGCCTGGCTCCTTGAAGAGCAGCAAGAGCTTTTGGTCCTGGCACCTTTGGTGTGGGAGGAATCCCTGGACGTTCGCAATTGCTGAGCCGGGCTCCGGCTGTACTCAGCGGCAAAGGCAGCTAGTATTGGACTTTGGGAGGCTGTCGCAAGAGAGAGCGCCAGCGTTTGTGGGGCTGTGAATGCGGTTGCCTGGCTCCTTGAAGAGCAGCAAGAGCTTTTGGTCCTGGCCCCTTTGGTGTGGGAGGAATCCCCGGACATTCGCAGTTCCTGAGCTGGGCTCCGGCTGTACTCAGCGGCGCAGGCAGCTGGTATTGGACTTTGGGAGGCTGTCGCAAGAGAGAGCTCCATCGTTTGTGGGGCTGTGAATGGGGTTGCCTGGCTCCTTGAAGAGCAGCAAGAGCTTTTGGTCCTGGCACCTTTGGTGTGGCAGGAATCCCTGGACGTTCGCAATTGCTGAGCCGGGCTCCGGCTGTACCGAGCGGCACAGGCAGCTAGTATTGGACTTTGGGAGGCTGTCGCAAGAGAGAGCGCCAGCGTTTGTGGGGCTGTGAATGGGGTTGCCTGGCTCCTTGAAGAGCAGCAAGAGCTTTTGGTCCTGGCACCTTTGGTGTGGGAGGAATTCCTGGACGTTCGCAATTGCTGAGCCGGGCTCCGGCTGTACCGAGCGGCACAGGCAGCTAGTATTGGACTTTGGGAGGCTCTCGCAAGAGAGAGCGCCAGCGTTTGTGGGGCTGTGAATGGGCTTGCCTGGCTCCTTGAAGAGCAGCAAGAGCTTTTGGTCCTGGCCCCTTTGGTGTGGGAGGAATCCCTGGACGTTCGCAATTGCTGAGCCGGGGTCCGGCTGTACCGAGGGGTGCAGGCAGCTAGTATTGGACTTTGGGAGGCTGTCGCAAGAGAGAGCGCCAGCGTTTGTGGGGCTGTGAATGGGGTTGCGTGGCTCCTTGAAGAGCAGCAAGAGCTTTTGGTCCTGGCCCCTTTGGTGTGGGAGGAATCCCTGGACGTTCGGAATTGCTGAGCCGGGCTCCGGCTGTACCGAGGGGTGCAGGCAGGTAGTATTGGACTTTGGGAGGCTGTCGCAAGAGAGAGCTCCATCATTTGTGGGGCTGTGAATGGGGTTGCCTGGCTCCTTGAAGAGCAGCAAGAGCTTTTGGTCCTGGCCCCTTTGGTGTGGCAGGAATCCCTGGACGTTCGCAGTTCCTGAGCCGGGCTCCGGCTGTACCGAGGGGTGCAGGCAGCTAGTATTGGACTTTGGGAGGCTGTCGCAAGAGAGAGCGCCAGCGTTTGTGGGGCTGTGAATGGGGTTGCCTGGCTCCTTGAAGAGCAGCAAGAGCTTTTGGTCCTGGCCCCTTTGGTGTGGCAGGAATCCCTGGACGTTTGCAATTGCTGAGCCGGGGTCCGGCCGTACCGAGGGGTGCAGGCAGGTAGTATTGGACTTTGGGAGGCTGTCGCAAGAGAGAGCACCAGCGTTTGTGGGGCTGTGAATGGGGTTGCCTGGCTCCTTGAAGAGCAGCAAGAGCTTTTGGTCCTGGCCCCTTTGGTGTGGGAGGAATTCCTGGACGTTCTCAATTGGTGAGCCGGGCTCCTGCTGTACCGAGCGGCACAGGCAGCTAGTATTGGACTTTGGGAGGCTGTCGTAAGAGAGAGCGCCATCGTTTGTGGGGCTGTGAATGGGCTTGCCTGGCTCCTTGAAGAGCAGCAAGAGCTTTTGGTCCTGGCACCTTTGGTGTGGGAGGAATCCCTGGACGTTCGCAATTGCTGAGCCGGGGTCCGGCTGTACCGAGGGGTGCAGGCAGCTAGTATTGGACTTTGGGAGGCTGTCGCAAGAGAGAGCGCCAGCGTTTGTGGGGCTGTGAATGGGGTTGCCTGGCTCCTTGAAGAGCAGCAAGAGCTTTTGGTCCTGGCACCTTTGGTGTGGGAGGAATCCCTGGACGTTCGCAATTGCTGAGCCGGGCTCCGGCTGTACTCAGCGGCAAAGGCAGCTAGTATTGGACTTTGGGAGGCTGTCGCAAGAGAGAGCGCCAGCGTTTGTGGGGCTGTGAATGCGGTTGCCTGGCTCCTTGAAGAGCAGCAAGAGCTTTTGGTCCTGGCCCCTTTGGTGTGGGAGGAATCCCCGGACATTCGCAGTTCCTGAGCTGGGCTCCGGCTGTACTCAGCGGCGCAGGCAGCTAGTATTGGACTTTGGGAGGCTGTCGCAAGAGAGAGCTCCATCGTTTGTGGGGCTGTGAATGGGGTTGCCTGGCTCCTTGAAGAGCAGCAAGAGCTTTTGGTCCTGGCACCTTTGGTGTGGCAGGAATCCCTGGACGTTCGCAATTGCTGAGCCGGGCTCCGGCTGTACCGAGGGGCACAGGCAGCTAGTATTGGACTTTGGGAGGCTGTCGCAAGAGAGAGCGCCAGCGTTTGTGGGGCTGTGAATGGGGTTGCCTGGCTCCTTGAAGAGCAGCAAGAGCTTTTGGTCCTGGCCCCTTTGGTGTGGGAGGAATTCCTGGACGTTCGCAATTGCTGAGCCGGGCTCCGGCTGTACCGAGCGGCACAGGCAGCTATTATTGGACTTTGGGAGGCTCTCGCAAGAGAGAGCGCCAGCGTTTGTGGGGCTGTGAATGGGCTTGCCTGGCTCCTTGAAGAGCAGCAAGAGCTTTTGGTCCTGGCCCCTTTGGTGTGGGAGGAATCCCTGGACGTTCGCAATTGCTGAGCCGGGGTCCGGCTGTACCGAGGGGTGCAGGCAGCTAGTATTGGACTTTGGGAGGCTGTCGCAAGAGAGAGCGCCAGCGTTTGTGGGGCTGTGAATGGGGTTGCCTGGCTCCTTGAAGAGCAGCAAGAGCTTTTGGTCCTGGCCCCTTTGGTGTGGGAGGAATCCCTGGACGTTCGGAATTGCTGAGCCGGGCTCCGGCTGTACCGAGGGGTGCAGGCAGGTAGTATTGGACTTTGGGAGGCTGTCGCAAGAGAGAGCTCCATCATTTGTGGGGCTGTGAATGGGGTTGCCTGGCTCCTTGAAGAGCAGCAAGAGCTTTTGGTCCTGGCACCTTTGTTGTGGCAGGAATCCCTGGACGTTCGCAGTTCCTGAGCCGGGCTCCGGCTGTACCGAGGGGTGCAGGCAGCTAGTATTGGACTTTGGGAGGCTGTCGCAAGAGAGAGCGCCAGCGTTTGTGGGGCTGTGAATGGGGTTGCCTGGCTCCTTGAAGAGCAGCAAGAGCTTTTGGTCCTGGCACCTTTGGTGTGGCAGGAATCCCTGGACGTTCGCAATTGCTGAGCCAGGCTCCGGTTGTACCGAGCGGCAAAGGCAGCTAGTATTGGACTTTGGGAGGCTGTTGCAAGAGAGAGCGCCAGCGTTTGTGGGGCTGTGAATGGGGTTGCCTGGCTCCTTGAAGAGCAGCAAGAGCTTTTGGTCCTGGCACCTTTGGTGTGGCAGGAATCCCTGGACGTTCGCAATTGCTGAGCCGGGCTCCGGCTGTACTCAGCGGCAAAGGCAGCTAGTATTGGACTTTGGGAGGCTGTCGCAAGAGAGAGCGCCAGCGTTTGTGGGGCTGTGAATGCGGTTGCCTGGCTCCTTGAAGAGCAGCAAGAGCTTTTGGTCCTGGCACCTTTGGTGTGGGAGGAATCCCCGGACATTCGCAGTTCCTGAGCTGGGCTCCGGCTGTACTCAGCGGCGCAGGCAGCTGGTATTGGACTTTGGGAGGCTGTCGCAAGAGAGAGCTCCATCGTTTGTGGGGCTGTGAATGGGCTTGCCTGGCTCCTTGAAGAGCAGCAAGAGCTTTTGGTCCTGGCCCCTTTGGTGTGGCAGGAATCCCTGGACGTTTGCAATTGCTGAGCCGGGGTCCGGCCGTACCGAGGGGTGCAGGCAGGTAGTATTGGACTTTGGGAGGCTGTCGCAAGAGAGAGCACCAGCGTTTGTGGGGCTGTGAATGGGGTTGCCTGGCTCCTTGAAGAGCAGCAAGAGCTTTTGGTCCTGGCCCCTTTGGTGTGGGAGGAATTCCTGGACGTTCTCAATTGGTGAGCCGGGCTCCTGCTGTACCGAGCGGCACAGGCAGCTAGTATTGGACTTTGGGAGGCTGTCGCAAGAGAGAGCGCCATCGTTTGTGGGGCTGTGAATGGGCTTGCCTGGCTCCTTGAAGAGCAGCAAGAGCTTTTGGTCCTGGCACCTTTGGTGTGGGAGGAATCCCTGGACGTTCGCAATTGCTGAGCCGCGGTCCGGCTGTACCGAGGGGTGCAGGCAGCTAGTATTGGACTTTGGGAGGCTGTCGCAAGAGAGAGCGCCAGCGTTTGTGGGGCTGTGAATGGGGTTGCCTGGCTCCTTGAAGAGCAGCAAGAGCTTTTGGTGCTGGCCCCTTTGGTGTGGGAGGAATCCCTGGACGTTCGCAATTGCTGAGCCGGGCTCCGGCTGTACTCAGCGGCAAAGGCAGCTAGTATTGGACTTTGGGAGGCTGTCGCAAGAGAGAGCGCCAGCGTTTGTGGGGCTGTGAATGCGGTTGCCTGGCTCCTTGAAGAGCAGCAAGAGCTTTTGGTCCTGGCCCCTTTGGTGTGGGAGGAATCCCCGGACATTCGCAGTTCCTGAGCTGGGCTCCGGCTGTACTCAGCGGCGCAGGCAGCTAGTATTGGACTTTGGGAGGCTGTCGCAAGAGAGAGCTCCATCGTTTGTGGGGCTGTGAATGGGGTTGCCTGGCTCCTTGAAGAGCAGCAAGAGCTTTTGGTCCTGGCACCTTTGGTGTGGCAGGAATCCCTGGACGTTCGCAATTGCTGAGCCGGGCTCCGGCTGTACCGAGGGGCACAGGCAGCTAGTATTGGACTTTGGGAGGCTGTCGCAAGAGAGAGCGCCAGCGTTTGTGGGGCTGTGAATGGGGTTGCCTGGCTCCTTGAAGAGCAGCAAGAGCTTTTGGTCCTGGCCCCTTTGGTGTGGGAGGAATTCCTGGACGTTCGCAATTGCTGAGCCGGGCTCCGGCTGTACCGAGCGGCACAGGCAGCTATTATTGGACTTTGGGAGGCTCTCGCAAGAGAGAGCGCCAGCGTTTGTGGGGCTGTGAATGGGCTTGCCTGGCTCCTTGAAGAGCAGCAAGAGCTTTTGGTCCTGGCCCCTTTGGTGTGGGAGGAATCCCTGGACGTTCGCAATTGCTGAGCCGGGGTCCGGCTGTACCGAGGGGTGCAGGCAGCTAGTATTGGACTTTGGGAGGCTGTCGCAAGAGAGAGCGCCAGCGTTTGTGGGGCTGTGAATGGGGTTGCGTGGCTCCTTGAAGAGCAGCAAGAGCTTTTGGTCCTGGCCCCTTTGGTGTGGGAGGAATCCCTGGACGTTCGGAATTGCTGAGCCGGGCTCCGGCTGTACCGAGGGGTGCAGGCAGGTAGTATTGGACTTTGGGAGGCTGTCGCAAGAGAGAGCTCCATCATTTGTGGGGCTGTGAATGGGGTTGCCTGGCTCCTTGAAGAGCAGCAAGAGCTTTTGGTCCTGGCACCTTTGTTGTGGCAGGAATCCCTGGACGTTCGCAGTTCCTGAGCCGGGCTCCGGCTGTACCGAGGGGTGCAGGCAGCTAGTATTGGACTTTGGGAGGCTGTCGCAAGAGAGAGCGCCAGCGTTTGTGGGGCTGTGAATGGGGTTGCCTGGCTCCTTGAAGAGCAGCAAGAGCTTTTGGTCCTGGCCCCTTTGGTGTGGGAGGAATCCCTGGACGTTCGCAGTTCCTGAGCCGGGCTCCGGCCGTACCGAGGGGTGCAGGCAGGTAGTATTGGACTTTGGGAGGCTGTCGCAAGAGAGAGCGCCAGCGTTTGTGGGGCTGTGAATGGGGTTGCCTGGCTCCTTGAAGAGCAGCAAGAGCTTTTGGTGCTGGCACCTTTGGTGTGGGAGGAATCCCTGGACGTTCGCAATTGCTGAGCCGGGGTCCGGTTGTACCGAGGGGTGCAGGCAGCTAGTATTGGACTTTGGGAGGCTGTTGCAAGAGAGAGCGCCAGCGTTTGTGGGGCTGTGAATGGGGTTGCCTGGCTCCTTGAAGAGCAGCAAGAGCTTTTGGTCCTGGCACCTTTGGTGTGGCAGGAATCCCTGGACGTTCGCAATTGCTGAGCCGGGCTCCGGCTGTACTCAGCGGCAAAGGCAGCTAGTATTGGACTTTGGGAGGCTGTCGCAAGAGAGAGCGCCAGCGTTTGTGGGGCTGTGAATGCGGTTGCCTGGCTCCTTGAAGAGCAGCAAGAGCTTTTGGTCCTGGCACCTTTGGTGTGGGAGGAATCCCCGGACATTCGCAGTTCCTGAGCTGGGCTCCGGCTGTACTCAGCGGCGCAGGCAGCTGGTATTGGACTTTGGGAGGCTGTCGCAAGAGAGAGCTCCATCGTTTGTGGGGCTGTGAATGGGCTTGCCTGGCTCCTTGAAGAGCAGCAAGAGCTTTTGGTCCTGGCCCCTTTGGTGTGGGAGGAATCCCTGGACGTTCGCAATTGGTGAGCCGGGCTCCGGCTGTACCGAGGGGTGCAGGCAGCTAGTATTGGACTTTGGGAGGCTGTCGCAAGAGAGAGCGCCAGCGTTTGTGGGGCTGTGAATGGGGTTGCCTGGCTCCTTGAAGAGCAGCAAGAGCTTTTGGTCCTGGCACCTTTGGTGTGGGAGGAATCCCTGGACGTTCGCAATTGCTGAGCCGGGCTCCGGCTGTACCGAGCCGCGCAGGCAGCTAGTATTGGACTTTGGGAGGCTGTCGCAAGAGAGAGCGCCAGCGTTTGTGGGGCTGTGAATGGGGTTGCCTGGCTCCTTGAAGAGCAGCAAGAGCTTTTGGTCCTGGCACCTTTGGTGTGGGAGGAATCCCTGGACGTTCGGAATTGCTGAGCCGGGCTCCGGCTGTACCGAGGGGTGCAGGCAGCTAGTATTGGACTTTGGGAGGCTGTCGCAAGAGAGAGCGCCAGCGTTTGTGGGGCTGTGAATGGGGTTGCCTGGCTCCTTGAAGAGCAGCAAGAGCTTTTGGTCCTGGCACCTTTGGTGTGGGAGGAATCCCTGGACGTTCGCAATTGCTGAGCCAGGCTCCGGTTGTACCGAGCGGCACAGGCAGCTAGTATTGGACTTTGGGAGTCTCTCGCAAGAGAGAGCGCCAGCGTTTGTGGGGCTGTGAATGGGGTTGCGTGGCTCCTTGAAGAGCAGCAAGAGCTTTTGGTCCTGGCCCCTTTGGTGTGGGAGGAATCCCCGGACATTCGCAGTTCCTGAGCCGGGCTCCGGCTGTACCGAGGGGTGCAGGCAGCTAGTATTGGACTTTGGGAGGCTGTCGCAAGAGAGAGCGCCATCGTTTGTGGGGCTGTGAATGGGGTTGCCTGGCTCCTTGAAGAGCAGCAAGAGCTTTTGGTCCTGGCACCTTTGGTGTGGGAGGAATCCCTGGACGTTCGCAATTGCTGAGCTGGGCTCCGGCTGTACCGAGCGGCACAGGCAGCTAGTATTGGACTTTGGGAGGCTGTCGCAAGAGAGAGCGCCAGCGTTTGTGGGGCTGTGAATGGGGTTGCCTGGCTCCTTGAAGAGCAGCAAGAGCTTTTGGTCCTGGCCCCTTTGGTGTGGCAGGAATCCCTGGACGTTCACAATTGCTGAGCCGGGCTCCGGCTGTACCGAGGGGTGCAGGCAGCTAGTATTGGACTTCGGGAGGCTGTCGCAAGAGAGAACACCAGCGTTTGTGGGGCTGTGAATGGGGTTGCCTGGCTCCTTGAAGAGCAGCAAGAGCTTTTGGTCCTGGCCCCTTTGGTGTGGGAGGAATCCCTGGACGTTCGCAATTGCTGAGCCGGGCTCCGGCTGTACTCAGCGGCAAAGGCAGTTAGTATTGGACTTTGGGAGGCTGTTGCAAGAGAGAGCGCCAGTGTTTGTGGGGCTGTGAATGGGGTTGCCTGGCTCCTTGAAGAGCAGCAAGAGCTTTTGGTCCTGGCCCCTTTGGTGTGGCAGGAATCCCTGGACGTTCGCAATTGCTGAGCTGGGCTCCGGCTGTACTCAGCGGCAAAGGCAGCTAGTATTGGACTTTGGGAGTCTCTTGCAAGAGAGCGCGCCAGCATTTGTGGGGCTGTGAATGGGGTTGCCTGGCTCCTTGAAGAGCAGCAAGAGCTTTTGGTCCTGGCCCCTTTGGTGTGGGAGGAATCCCTGGACGTTCGCAATTGCTGAGCCGGGCTCCGGCTGTACCGAGGGGTGCAGGCAGCTAGTATTGGACTTTGGGAGGCTGTCGCAAGAGAGAGCGCCAGCGTTTGTGGGGCTGTGAATGGGGTTGCCTGGCTCCTTAAAGAGCAGCAAGAGCTTTTGGTCCTGGCACCTTTGGTGTGGGAGGAATCCCTGGACGTTCGCAATTGCTGAGCTGGGCTCCGGCTGTACCGAGGGGTGCAGGCAGCTAGTATTGGACTTTGGGAGGCTGTCGCAAGAGAGAGCACCAGCGTTTGTGGGGCTGTGAATGGGGTTGCCTGGCTCCTTGAAGAGCAGCAAGAGCTTTTGGTCCTGGCACCTTTGGTGTGGGAGGAATCCCTGGACGTTCGCAATTGCTGAGCCGGGCTCCGGCCGTACCGAGGGGTGCAGGCAGGTAGTATTGGACTTTGGGAGGTTCTCGCAAGAGAGAGCACCAGCGTTTGTGGGGCTGTGAATGGGGTTGCCTGGCTCCTTGAAGAGCAGCAAGAGCTTTTGGTCCTGGCCCCTTTGGTGTGGGAGGAATCCCTGGACGTTCTCAATTGCTGAGCCGGGCTCCGGCTGTACCGAGCGGCACAGGCAGCTAGTATTGGACTTTGGGAGGCTGTCGCAAGAGAGAGCGCCAGCGTTTGTGGGGCTGTGAATGGGCTTGCCTGGCTCCTTGAAGAGCAGCAAGAGCTTTTGGTCCTGGCCCCTTTGGTGTGGGAGGAATCCCTGGACGTTCGCAATTGCTGAGCCGGGCTCCGGCCGTACCGAGCCGCGCAGGCAGCTAGTATTGGACTTTGGGAGGCTGTCGCAAGAGAGAGCGCCATCGTTTGTGGGGCTGTGAATGGGGTTGCCTGGCTCCTTAAAGAGCAGCAAGAGCTTTTGGTCCTGGCCCCTTTGGTGTGGGAGGAATCCCTGGACGTTCGGAATTGCTGAGCCGGGCTCCGGCTGTACCGAGGGGTGCAGGCAGCTAGTATTGGACTTTGGGAGGCTGTCGCAAGAGAGAGCGCCAGCGTTTGTGGGGCTGTGAATGGGGTTGCCTGGCTCCTTGAAGAGCAGCAAGAGCTTTTGGTCCTGGCACCTTTGGTGTGGCAGGAATCCCTGGACGTTCGCAATTGCTGAGCCAGGCTCCGGTTGTACCGAGCGGCACAGGCAGCTAGTATTGGACTTTGGGAGTCTCTCGCAAGAGAGAGCGCCAGCGTTTGTGGGGCTGTGAATGGGGTTGCGTGGCTCCTTGAAGAGCAGCAAGAGCTTTTGGTCCTGGCCCCTTTGGTGTGGGAGGAATCCCCGGACATTCGCAGTTCCTGAGCCGGGCTCCGGCTGTACCGAGGGGTGCAGGCAGCTAGTATTGGACTTTGGGAGGCTGTCGCAAGAGAGAGCGCCAGCGTTTGTGGGGCTGTGACTGGGGTTGCCTGGCTCCTTGAAGAGCAGCAAGAGCTTTTGGTCCTGGCACCTTTGGTGTGGGAGGAATCCCTGGACGTTCGCAATTGCTGAGCCGGGCTCCGGCTGTACCGAGCGGCACAGGCAGCTAGTATTGGACTTTGGGAGGCTGTCGCAAGAGAGAGCGCCAGCGTTTGTGGGGCTGTGAATGGGGTTGCCTGGCTCCTTAAAGAGCAGCAAGAGCTTTTGGTCCTGGCACCTTTGGTGTGGGAGGAATCCCTGGACGTTCGCAATTGCTGAGCTGGGCTCCGGCTGTACCGAGGGGTGCAGGCAGGTAGTATTGGACTTTGGGAGGCTGTCGCAAGAGAGAGCACCAGCGTTTGTGGGGCTGTGAATGGGGTTGCCTGGCTCCTTGAAGAGCAGCAAGAGCTTTTGGTCCTGGCACCTTTGGTGTGGGAGGAATCCCTGGACGTTCGCAATTGCTGAGCCGGGCTCCGGCCGTACCGAGGGGTGCAGGCAGGTAGTATTGGACTTTGGGAGGTTCTCGCAAGAGAGAGCACCAGCGTTTGTGGGGCTGTGAATGGGGTTGCCTGGCTCCTTGAAGAGCAGCAAGAGCTTTTGGTCCTGGCCCCTTTGGTGTGGGAGGAATTCCTGGACGTTCTCAATTGCTGAGCCGGGCTCCGGCTGTACCGAGCGGCACAGGCAGCTAGTATTGGACTTTGGGAGGCTGTCGCAAGAGAGAGCGCCAGCGTTTGTGGGGCTGTGAATGGGCTTGCCTGGCTCCTTGAAGAGCAGCAAGAGCTTTTGGTCCTGGCCCCTTTGGTGTGGGAGGAATCCCTGGACGTTCGCAATTGCTGAGCCGGGCTCCGGCCGTACCGAGCCGCGCAGGCAGCTAGTATTGGACTTTGGGAGGCTGTCGCAAGAGAGAGCGCCATCGTTTGTGGGGCTGTGAATGGGGTTGCCTGGCTCCTTGAAGAGCAGCAAGAGCTTTTGGTCCTGGCCCCTTTGGTGTGGCAGGAATCCCTGGACGTTCGGAATTGCTGAGCCGGGCTCCGGCTGTACCGAGGGGTGCAGGCAGCTAGTATTGGACTTTGGGAGGCTGTCGCAAGAGAGAGCGCCAGCGTTTGTGGGGCTGTGAATGGGGTTGCCTGGCTCCTTGAAGAGCAGCAAGAGCTTTTGGTCCTGGCCCCTTTGGTGTGGCAGGAATCCCTGGACGTTCGCAATTGCTGAGCCAGGCTCCGGTTGTACCGAGCGGCACAGGCAGCTAGTATTAGACTTTGGGAGTCTCTCGCAAGAGAGAGCGCCAGCGTTTGTGGGGCTGTGAATGGGGTTGCGTGGCTCCTTGAAGAGCAGCAAGAGCTTTTGGTCCTGGCCCCTTTGGTGTGGGAGGAATCCCCGGACATTCGCAGTTCCTGAGCCGGGCTCCGGCTGTACCGAGGGGTGCAGGCAGCTAGTATTGGACTTTGGGAGGCTGTCGCAAGAGAGAGCGCCATCGTTTGTGGGGCTGTGACTGGGGTTGCCTGGCTCCTTGAAGAGCAGCAAGAGCTTTTGGTCCTGGCACCTTTGGTGTGGGAGGAATCCCTGGACGTTCGCAATTGCTGAGCCGGGCTCCGGCTGTACCGAGCGGCACAGGCAGCTAGTATTGGACTTTGGGAGGCTGTCGCAAGAGAGAGCGCCAGCGTTTGTGGGGCTGTGAATGGGGTTGCCTGGCTCCTTGAAGAGCAGCAAGAGCTTTTGGTCCTGGCCCCTTTGGTGTGGGAGGAATCCCTGGACGTTCACAATTGCTGAGCCGGGCTCCGGCTGTACCGAGGGGTGCAGGCAGCTAGTATTGGACTTTGGGAGGCTGTCGCAAGAGAGAACACCAGCGTTTGTGGGGCTGTGAATGGGGTTGCCTGGCTCCTTGAAGAGCAGCAAGAGCTTTTGGTCCTGGCACCTTTGGTGTGGGAGGAATCCCTGGACGTTCGCAATTGCTGAGCCGGGCTCCGGCTGTACTCAGCGGCAAAGGCAGCTAGTATTGGACTTTGGGAGGCTGTTGCAAGAGAGAGCGCCAGTGTTTGTGGGGCTGTGAATGGGGTTGCCTGGCTCCTTGAAGAGCAGCAAGAGCTTTTGGTCCTGGCCCCTTTGGTGTGGCAGGAATCCCTGGACGTTCGCAATTGCTGAGCTGGGCTCCGGCTGTACTCAGCGGCAAAGGCAGCTAGTATTGGACTTTGGGAGTCTCTTGCAAGAGAGCGCGCCAGCGTTTGTGGGGCTGTGAATGCGGTTGCCTGGCTCCTTGAAGAGCAGCAAGAGCTTTTGGTCCTGGCACCTTTGGTGTGGGAGGAATCCCTGGACGTTCGCAATTGGTGAGCCGGGCTCCGGCTGTACTCAGCGGCAAAGGCAGCTAGTATTGGACTTTGGGAGGCTGTCGCAAGAGAGAGCGCCAGCGTTTGTGGGGCTGTGAATGGGGTTGCCTGGCTCCTTAAAGAGCAGCAAGAGCTTTTGGTCCTGGCCCCTTTGGTGTGGGAGGAATTCCTGGACGTTCGCAATTGCTGAGCTGGGCTCCGGCTGTACCGAGGGGTGCAGGCAGCTAGTATTGGACTTTGGGAGGCTGTCGCAAGAGAGAGCACCAGCGTTTGTGGGGCTGTGAATGGGGTTGCCTGGCTCCTTGAAGAGCAGCAAGAGCTTTTGGTCCTGGCACCTTTGGTGTGGGAGGAATCCCTGGACGTTCGCAATTGCTGAGCCGGGCTCCGGCTGTACTGAGCGGCAAAGGCAGCTAGTATTGGACTTTGGGAGGCTGTCGCAAGAGAGAGCGCCAGCGTTTGTGGGGCTGTGAATGCGGTTGCCTGGCTCCTTGAAGAGCAGCAAGAGCTTTTGGTCCTGGCACCTTTGGTGTGGGAGGAATCCCCGGACATTCGCAGTTCCTGAGCTGGGCTCCGGCTGTACTCAGCGGCGCAGGCAGCTGGTATTGGACTTTGGGAGGCTGTCGCAAGAGAGAGCACCAGCGTTTGTGGGGCTGTGAATGGGGTTGCCTGGCTCCTTGAAGAGCAGCAAGAGCTTTTGGTCCTGGCCCCTTTGGTGTGGGAGGAATTCCTGGACGTTCGCAATTGGTGAGCCGGGCTCCGGCTGTACCGAGCGGCACAGGCAGCTAGTATTGGACTTTGGGAGGCTGTCGCAAGAGAGAGCGCCAGCGTTTGTGGGGCTGTGAATGGGCTTGCCTGGCTCCTTGAAGAGCAGCAAGAGCTTTTGGTCCTGGCCCCTTTGGTGTGGGAGGAATCCCCGGACATTCGCAGTTCTTGAGCCGGGCTCCGGCTGCACCGAGGGGTGCAGGCAGGTAGTATTGGACTTTGGGAGGCTGTCGCAAGAGAGAGTGCCAGCGTTTGTGGGGCTGTGAATGGGGTTGCGTGGCTCCTTGAAGAGCAGCAAGAGCTTTTGGTCCTGGCACCTTTGGTGTGGGAGGAATCCCTGGACGTTCGCAATTGCTGAGCCGGGCTCCGGCCGTACCGAGGGGTGCAGGCAGCTAGTGTTGGACTTTGGGAGGCTGTCGCAAGAGAGAGCACCAGCGTTTGTGGGGCTGTGAATGGGGTTGCGTGGCTCCTTGAAGAGCAGCAAGAGCTTTTGGTCCTGGCACCTTTGGTGTGGGAGGAATCCCTGGACGTTCGCAGTTCTTGAGCCGGGCTCCGGCTGTACCGAGGGGTGCAGGCAGCTAGTATTGGACTTTGGGAGGCTGTCGCAAGAGAGAGCACCAGCGTTTGTGGGGCTGTGAATGGGGTTGCCTGGCTCCTTGAAGAGCAGCAAGAGCTTTTGGTCCTGGCCCCTTTGGTGTGGGAGGAATTCCTGGACGTTCGCAATTGGTGAGCCGGGCTCCGGCTGTACCGAGCGGCACAGGCAGCTAGTATTGGACTTTGGGAGGCTGTCGCAAGAGAGAGCGCCAGCGTTTGTGGGGCTGTGAATGGGCTTGCCTGGCTCCTTGAAGAGCAGCAAGAGCTTTTGGTCCTGGCCCCTTTGGTGTGGGAGGAATCCCTGGACATTCACAATTGCTGAGCCGGGGTCCGGCTGTACCGAGGGGTGCAGGCAGCTAGTATTGGACTTTGGGAGGCTGTCGCAAGAGAGAGCGCCAGCGTTTGTGGGGCTGTGAATGGGGTTGCGTGGCTCCTTGAAGAGCAGCAAGAGCTTTTGGTCCTGGCCCCTTTGGTGTGGGAGGAATCCCTGGACGTTCGGAATTGCTGAGCCGGGCTCCGGCTGTACCGAGGGGTGCAGGCAGGTAGTATTGGACTTTGGGAGGCTGTCGCAAGAGAGAGCTCCATCATTTGTGGGGCTGTGAATGGGGTTGCCTGGCTCCTTGAAGAGCAGCAAGAGCTTTTGGTCCTGGCACCTTTGTTGTGGCAGGAATCCCTGGACGTTCGCAGTTCCTGAGCCGGGCTCCGGCTGTACCGAGGGGTGCAGGCAGCTAGTATTGGACTTTGGGAGGCTGTCGCAAGAGAGAGCGCCAGCGTTTGTGGGGCTGTGAATGGGGTTGCCTGGCTCCTTGAAGAGCAGCAAGAGCTTTTGGTCCTGGCACCTTTGGTGTGGGAGGAATCCCTGGACGTTCGCAATTGCTGAGCCGGGCTCCGGCTGTACTCAGCGGCAAAGGCAGCTAGTATTGGACTTTGGGAGGCTGTCGCAAGAGAGAGCGCCAGCGTTTGTGGGGCTGTGAATGCGGTTGCCTGGCTCCTTGAAGAGCAGCAAGAGCTTTTGGTCCTGGCCCCTTTGGTGTGGGAGGAATCCCTGGACGTTTGCAATTGCTGAGCCGGGCTCCGGCTGTACCGAGCCGCGCAGGCAGCTAGTATTGGACTTTGGGAGGCTGTCGCAAGAGAGAGCGCCAGCGTTTGTGGGGCTGTGACTGGGGTTGCCTGGCTCCTTGAAGAGCAGCAAGAGCTTTTGGTCCTGGCCCCTTTGGTGTGGCAGGAATCCCTGGACGTTCGCAATTGCTGAGCTGGGCTCCGGCTGTACTCAGCGGCAAAGGCAGCTAGTATTGGACTTTGGGAGTCTCTTGCAAGAGAGCGCGCCAGCGTTTGTGGGGCTGTGAATGGGGTTGCCTGGCTCCTTGAAGAGCAGCAAGAGCTTTTGGTCCTGGCACCTTTGGTGTGGCAGGAATCCCTGGACGTTCGCAATTGCTGAGCCGGGCTCCGGCCGTACCGAGGGGTGCAGGCAGGTAGTATTGGACTTTGGGAGGTTCTCGCAAGAGAGAGCACCAGCGTTTGTGGGGCTGTGAATGGGGTTGCCTGGCTCCTTGAAGAGCAGCAAGAGCTTTTGGTCCTGGCCCCTTTGGTGTGGGAGGAATTCCTGGACGTTCTCAATTGCTGAGCCGGGCTCCGGCTGTACCGAGCGGCACAGGCAGCTAGTATTGGACTTTGGGAGGCTGTCGCAAGAGAGAGCGCCAGCGTTTGTGGGGCTGTGAATGGGCTTGCCTGGCTCCTTGAAGAGCAGCAAGAGCTTTTGGTCCTGGCCCCTTTGGTGTGGGAGGAATCCCTGGACGTTCGCAATTGCTGAGCCGGGGTCCGGCTGTACCGCGGGGTGCAGGCAGGTAGTATTGGACTTTGGGAGGCTGTCGCAAGAGAGAGCGCCAGCGTTTGTGGGGCTGTGAATGGGGTTGCGTGGCTCCTTGAAGAGCAGCAAGAGCTTTTGGTCCTGGCACCTTTGGTGTGGGAGGAATCCCTGGACGGTCGGAATTGCTGAGCCGGGCTCCGGCTGTACCGAGCCGCGCAGGCAGCTAGTATTGGACTTTGGGAGGCTGTCGCAAGAGAGAGCACCATCGTTTGTGGGGCTGTGAATGGGGTTGCCTGGCTCCTTGAAGAGCAGCAAGAGCTTTTGGTCCTGGCACCTTTGGTGTGGGAGGAATCCCTGGACGTTCGGAATTGCTGAGCCGGGCTCCGGCTGTACCGAGGGGTGCAGGCAGCTAGTATTGGACTTTGGGAGGCTGTCGCAAGAGAGAGCGCCAGCGTTTGTGGGGCTGTGAATGGGGTTGCGTGGCTCCTTGAAGAGCAGCAAGAGCTTTTGGTCCTGGCACCTTTGGTGTGGCAGGAATCCCTGGACGTTCGCAATTGCTGAGCCAGGCTCCGTCTGTACCGAGCGGCACAGGCAGGTAGTATTGGACTTTGGGAGGCTGTCGCAAGAGAGAGCGCCATCGTTTGTGGGGCTGTGAATGGGGTTGCGTGGCTCCTTGAAGAGCAGCAAGAGCTTTTGGTCCTGGCCCCTTTGGTGTGGGAGGAATCCCCGGACATTCGCAGTTCCTGAGCCGGGCTCCGGCTGTACCGAGGGGTGCAGGCAGCTAGTATTGGACTTTGGGAGGCTGTCGCAAGAGAGAGCGCCATCGTTTGTGGGGCTGTGAATGGGGTTGCCTGGCTCCTTGAAGAGCAGCAAGAGCTTTTGGTCCTGGCACCTTTGGTGTGGGAGGAATCCCTGGACGTTCGCAATTGCTGAGCCGGGCTCCGGCTGTACCGAGCGGCACAGGCAGCTAGTATTGGACTTTGGGAGGCTGTCGCAAGAGAGAGCGCCATCGTTTGTGGGGCTGTGAATGGGGTTGCCTGGCTCCTTGAAGAGCAGCAAGAGCTTTTGGTCCTGGCCCCTTTGGTGTGGCAGTTATCCCTGGACGTTCACAATTGCTGAGCCGGGCTCCGGCTGTACCGAGGGGTGCAGGCAGCTAGTATTGGACTTTGGGAGGCTGTCGCAAGAGAGAACACCAGCGTTTGTGGGGCTGTGAATGGGGTTGCCTGGCTCCTTGAAGAGCAGCAAGAGCTTTTGGTCCTGGCACCTTTGGTGTGGGAGGAATCCCTGGACGTTCGCAATTGCTGAGCCGGGCTCCGGCTGTACTCAGCGGCAAAGGCAGCTAGTATTGGACTTTGGGAGGCTGTTGCAAGAGAGAGCGCCAGTGTTTGTGGGGCTGTGAATGGGGTTGCCTGGCTCCTTGAAGAGCAGCAAGAGCTTTTGGTCCTGGCCCCTTTGGTGTGGCAGGAATCCCTGGACGTTCGCAATTGCTGAGCTGGGCTCCGGCTGTACTCAGCGGCAAAGGCAGCTAGTATTGGACTTTGGGAGGCTGTCGCAAGAGAGAGCGCCAGCGTTTGTGGGGCTGTGAATGGGGTTGCCTGGCTCCTTGAAGAGCAGCAAGAGCTTTTGGTCCTGGCCCCTTTGGTGTGGGAGGAATCCCTGGACGTTCGCAATTGCTGAGCCGGGCTCCGGCTGTACCGAGGGGTGCAGGCAGCTAGTATTGGACTTTGGGAGGCTGTCGCAAGAGAGAGCGCCAGCGTTTGTGGGGCTGTGAATGGGGTTGCCTGGCTCCTTAAAGAGCAGCAAGAGCTTTTGGTCCTGGCACCTTTGGTGTGGGAGGAATCCCTGGACGTTCGCAATTGCTGAGCTGGGCTCCGGCTGTACCGAGGGGTGCAGGCAGCTAGTATTGGACTTTGGGAGGCTGTCGCAAGAGAGAGCACCAGCGTTTGTGGGGCTGTGAATGGGGTTGCCTGGCTCCTTGAAGAGCAGCAAGAGCTTTTGGTCCTGGCACCTTTGGTGTGGGAGGAATCCCTGGACGTTCGCAATTGCTGAGCCGGGCTCCGGCTGTACTCAGCGGCAAAGGCAGCTAGTATTGGACTTTGGGAGGCTGTCGCAAGAGAGAGCGCCAGCGTTTGTGGGGCTGTGAATGGGGTTGCCTGGCTCCTTGAAGAGCAGCAAGAGCTTTTGGTCCTGGCACCTTTGGTGTGGGAGGAATCCCCGGACATTCGCAGTTCCTGAGCTGGGCTCCGGCTGTACTCAGCGGCGCAGGCAGCTGTTATTGGACTTTGGGAGGCTGTCGCAAGAGAGAGCTCCATCGTTTGTGGGGCTGTGAATGGGGTTGCCTGGCTCCTTGAAGAGCAGCAAGAGCTTTTGGTCCTGGCACCTTTGGTGTGGCAGGAATCCCTGGACGTTCGCAATTGCTGAGCCGGGCTCCGGCCGTACCGAGGGGTGCAGGCAGGTAGTATTGGACTTTGGGAGGCTGTCGCAAGAGAGAGCACCAGCGTTTGTGGGGCTGTGAATGGGGTTGCCTGGCTCCTTGAAGAGCAGCAAGAGCTTTTGGTCCTGGCCCCTTTGGTGTGGGAGGAATTCCTGGACGTTCTCAATTGCTGAGCCGGGCTCCGGCTGTACCGAGCGGCACAGGCAGCTAGTATTGGACTTTGGGAGGCTGTCGCAAGAGAGAGCGCCAGCGTTTGTGGGGCTGTGAATGGGCTTGCCTGGCTCCTTGAAGAGCAGCAAGAGCTTTTGGTCCTGGCCCCTTTGGTGTGGGAGGAATCCCTGGACGTTCGCAATTGCTGAGCCGGGGTCCGGCTGTACCGCGGGGTGCAGGCAGGTAGTATTGGACTTTGGGAGGCTGTCGCAAGAGAGAGCGCCAGCGTTTGTGGGGCTGTGAATGGGGTTGCGTGGCTCCTTGAAGAGCAGCAAGAGCTTTTGGTCCTGGCACCTTTGGTGTGGGAGGAATCCCTGGACGGTCGGAATTGCTGAGCCGGGCTCCGGCTGTACCGAGCCGCGCAGGCAGCTAGTATTGGACTTTGGGAGGCTGTCGCAAGAGAGAGCGCCATCGTTTGTGGGGCTGTGAATGGGCTTGCCTGGCTCCTTGAAGAGCAGCAAGAGCTTTTGGTCCTGGCACCTTTGGTGTGGGAGGAATCCCTGGACGTTCGGAATTGCTGAGCCGGGCTCCGGCTGTACCGAGGGGTGCAGGCAGCTAGTATTGGACTTTGGGAGGCTGTCGCAAGAGAGAGCGCCAGCGTTTGTGGGGCTGTGAATGGGGTTGCGTGGCTCCTTGAAGAGCAGCAAGAGCTTTTGGTCCTGGCACCTTTGGTGTGGCAGGAATCCCTGGACGTTCGCAATTGCTGAGCCAGGCTCCGTCTGTACCGAGCGGCACAGGCAGGTAGTATTGGACTTTGGGAGGCTGTCGCAAGAGAGAGCGCCAGCGTTTGTGGGGCTGTGAATGGGGTTGCGTGGCTCCTTGAAGAGCAGCAAGAGCTTTTGGTCCTGGCCCCTTTGGTGTGGGAGGAATCCCCGGACATTCGCAGTTCCTGAGCCGGGCTCCGGCTGTACCGAGGGGTGCAGGCAGCTAGTATTGGACTTTGGGAGGCTGTCGCAAGAGAGAGCGCCATCGTTTGTGGGGCTGTGAATGGGGTTGCCTGGCTCCTTGAAGAGCAGCAAGAGCTTTTGGTCCTGGCACCTTTGGTGTGGGAGGAATCCCTGGACGTTCGCAATTGCTGAGCCGGGCTCCGGCTGTACCGAGCGGCACAGGCAGCTAGTATTGGACTTTGGGAGGCTGTCGCAAGAGAGAGCGCCATCGTTTGTGGGGCTGTGAATGGGGTTGCCTGGCTCCTTGAAGAGCAGCAAGAGCTTTTGGTCCTGGCCCCTTTGGTGTGGCAGTTATCCCTGGACGTTCACAATTGCTGAGCCGGGCTCCGGCTGTACCGAGGGGTGCAGGCAGCTAGTATTGGACTTTGGGAGGCTGTCGCAAGAGAGAACACCAGCGTTTGTGGGGCTGTGAATGGGGTTGCCTGGCTCCTTGAAGAGCAGCAAGAGCTTTTGGTCCTGGCACCTTTGGTGTGGGAGGAATCCCTGGACGTTCGCAATTGCTGAGCCGGGCTCCGGCTGTACTCAGCGGCGCAGGCAGCTAGTATTGGACTTTGGGAGGCTGTTGCAAGAGAGAGCGCCAGTGTTTGTGGGGCTGTGAATGGGGTTGCCTGGCTCCTTGAAGAGCAGCAAGAGCTTTTGGTCCTGGCCCCTTTGGTGTGGCAGGAATCCCTGGACGTTCGCAATTGCTGAGCTGGGCTCCGGCTGTACTCAGCGGCAAAGGCAGCTAGTATTGGACTTTGGGAGGCTCTCGAAAGCGAGAGCGCCATCGTTTGTGGGGCTGTGAATGGGGTTGCCTGGCTCCTTGAAGAGCAGCAAGAGCTTTTGGTGCTGGCCCCTTTGGTGTGGCAGGAATCCCTGGACGTTCGCAATTGCTGAGCCGGGCTCCGGCCGTACCGAGGGGTGCAGGCAGCTAGTATTGGACTTTGGGAGGCTGTCGCAAGAGTGAGCGCCAGCGTTTGTGGGGCTGTGAATGGGGTTGCCTGGCTCCTTGAAGAGCAGCAAGAGCTTTTGGTCCTGGCCCCTTTGGTGTGGGAGGAATCCCCGGACGTTCGCAGTTCCTGAGCCGGGCTCCGGCTGTACTCGGTGGTGCAGGCAGCTAGTATTGGACTTTGGGAGGCTGTCGCAAGAGAGAGCACCAGCGTTTGTGGGGCTGTGAATGGGGTTGCCTGGCTCCTTGAAGAGCAGCAAGAGCTTTTGGTCCTGGCACCTTTGGTGTGGGAGGAATCCCTGGACGTTCGCAATTGCTGAGCCGGGCTCCGGCTGTACTCAGCGGCAAAGGCAGCTAGTATTGGACTTTGGGAGGCTGTCGCAAGAGAGAGCGCCAGCGTTTGTGGGGCTGTGAATGGGGTTGCCTGGCTCCTTGAAGAGCAGCAAGAGCTTTTGGTCCTGGCCCCTTTGGTGTGGGAGGAATCCCCGGACATTCGCAGTTCCTGAGCTGGGCTCCGGCTGTACTCAGCGGCGCAGGCAGCTGGTATTGGACTTTGGGAGGCTGTCGCAAGAGAGAGCTCCATCGTTTGTGGGGCTGTGAATGGGGTTGCCTGGCTCCTTGAAGAGCAGCAAGAGCTTTTGGTCCTGGCACCTTTGGTGTGGCAGGAATCCCTGGACGTTCGCAATTGCTGAGCCGGGCTCCGGCCGTACCGATCGGCGCAGGCAGCTAGTATTGGACTTTGGGAGGCTCGTGCAAGAGAGAGCGCCATCGTTTGTGGGGCTGTGAATGGGGTTGCCTGGCTCCTTGAAGAGCAGCAAGAGCTTTTGGTCCTGGCCCCTTTGGTGTGGGAGGAATCCCCGGACATTCGCAGTTCCTGAGCCGGGCTCCGGCTGCACCGAGGGGTGCAGGCAGGTAGTATTGGACTTTGGGAGGCTGTCGCAAGAGAGAGTGCCAGCGTTTGTGGGGCTGTGAATGGGGTTGCGTGGCTCCTTGAAGAGCAGCAAGAGCTTTTGGTCCTGGCACCTTTGGTGTGGGAGGAATCCCTGGACGTTTGCAATTGCTGAGCCGGGCTCCGGCCGTACCGAGGGGTGCAGGCAGCTAGTGTTGGACTTTGGGAGGCTGTCGCAAGAGAGAGCACCAGCGTTTGTGGGGCTGTGAATGGGGTTGCGTGGCTCCTTGAAGAGCAGCAAGAGCTTTTGGTCCTGGCACCTTTGGTGTGGGAGGAATCCCTGGACGTTGGCAATTGCTGAGCCGGGCTCCGGCTGTACCGAGGGGTGCAGGCAGCTAGTATTGGACTTTGGGAGGCTGTCGCAAGAGAGAGCGCCAGCGTTTGTGGGGCTGTGAAGGGGGTTGCCTGGCTCCTTGAAGAGCAGCAAGAGCTTTTGGTCCTGGCACCTTTGGTGTGGGAGGAATCCCTGGACGTTTGCAATTGCTGAGCCGGGCTCCGGCTGTACCGAGCCGCGCAGGCAGCTATTATTGGACTTTGGGAGGCTGTCGCAAGAGAGAGCGCCAGCGTTTGTGGGGCTGTGAATGGGGTTGCCTGGCTCCTTGAAGAGCAGCAAGAGCTTTTGGTCCTGGCCCCTTTGGTGTGGGAGGAATTCCTGGACGTTCGCAATTGCTGAGCCGGGCTCCGGCTGTACCGAGCGGCACAGGCAGCTAGTATTGGACTTTGGGAGGCTGTCGCAAGAGAGAGCGCCAGCGTTTGTGGGGCTGTGAATGGGCTTGCCTGGCTCCTTGAAGAGCAGCAAGAGCTTTTGGTCCTGGCCCCTTTGGTGTGGGAGGAATCCCTGGACGTTCGCAATTGCTGAGCCGGGGTCCGGCTGTACCGAGGGGTGCAGGCAGCTAGTATTGGACTTTGGGAGGCTGTCGCAAGAGAGAGCGCCAGCGTTTGTGGGGCTGTGAATGGGGTTGCGTGGCTCCTTGAAGAGCAGCAAGAGCTTTTGGTCCTGGCACCTTTGGTGTGGGAGGAATCCCTGGACGTTCGCAATTGCTGAGCCGGGCTCCGGCTGTACCGAGAGGTGCAGGCAGGTAGTATTGGACTTTGGGAGGCTGTCGCAAGAGAGAGCGCCAGCGTTTGTGGGGCTGTGAATGGGGTTGCCTGGCTCCTTGAAGAGCAGCAAGAGCTTTTGGTCCTGGCACCTTTGGTGTGGGAGGAATCCCTGGACGTTCGCAGTTCCTGAGCCGGGCTCCGGCTGTACCGAGGGGTGCAGGCAGCTAGTATTGGACTTTGGGAGGCTGTCGCAAGAGAGAGCGCCAGCGTTTGTGGGGCTGTGAATGGGGTTGCGTGGCTCCTTGAAGAGCAGCAAGAGCTTTTGGTCCTGGCCCCTTTGGTGTGGGAGGAATCCCTGGACGTTCGCAATTGCTGAGCCGGGCTCCGGCTGTACTCAGCAGCGCAGGCAGCTAGTATTGGACTTTGGGAGGCTGTCGCAAGAGAGAGCGCCAGCGTTTGTGGGGCTGTGAATGGGGTTGCCTGGCTCCTTGAAGAGCAGCAAGAGCTTTTGGTCCTGGCCCCTTTGGTGTGGGAGGAATCCCTGGACGTTCGCAATTGCTGAGCCGGGCTCCGGCTGTACCGAGGGGTGCAGGCAGCTAGTATTGGACTTTGGGAGGCTGTCGCAAGAGAGAGCGCCAGCGTTTGTGGGGCTGTGAATGGGGTTGCCTGGCTCCTTAAAGAGCAGCAAGAGCTTTTGGTCCTGGCACCTTTGGTGTGGGAGGAATCCCTGGACGTTCGCAGTTCCTGAGCCGGGCTCCGGCTGTACCGAGGGGTGCAGGCAGCTAGTATTGGACTTTGGGAGGCTGTCGCAAGAGAGAGCGCCAGCGTTTGTGGGGCTGTGAATGGGGTTGCGTGGCTCCTTGAAGAGCAGCAAGAGCTTTTGGTCCTGGCCCCTTTGGTGTGGGAGGAATCCCTGGACGTTCGCAATTGCTGAGCCGGGCTCCGGCTGTACTCAGCAGCGCAGGCAGCTAGTATTGGACTTTGGGAGGCTGTCGCAAGAGAGAGCGCCAGCGTTTGTGGGGCTGTGAATGGGGTTGCCTGGCTCCTTGAAGAGCAGCAAGAGCTTTTGGTCCTGGCCCCTTTGGTGTGGGAGGAATCCCTGGACGTTCGCAATTGCTGAGCCGGGCTCCGGCTGTACCGAGGGGTGCAGGCAGCTAGTATTGGACTTTGGGAGGCTGTCGCAAGAGAGAGCGCCAGCGTTTGTGGGGCTGTGAATGGGGTTGCCTGGCTCCTTAAAGAGCAGCAAGAGCTTTTGGTCCTGGCACCTTTGGTGTGGGAGGAATCCCTGGACGTTCGCAATTGCTGAGCTGGGCTCCGGCTGTACCGAGGGGTGCAGGCAGGTAGTATTGGACTTTGGGAGGCTGTCGCAAGAGAGAGCACCAGCGTTTGTGGGGCTGTGAATGGGGTTGCCTGGCTCCTTGAAGAGCAGCAAGAGCTTTTGGTCCTGGCACCTTTGGTGTGGGAGGAATCCCTGGACGTTCGCAATTGCTGAGCCGGGCTCCGGCTGTACTCAGCGGCAAAGGCAGCTAGTATTGGACTTTGGGAGGCTGTCGCAAGAGAGAGCGCCAGCGTTTGTGGGGCTGTGAATGCGGTTGCCTGGCTCCTTGAAGAGCAGCAAGAGCTTTTGGTCCTGGCCCCTTTGGTGTGGGAGGAATCCCCGGACATTCGCAGTTCCTGAGCTGGGCTCCGGCTGTACTCAGCGGCGCAGGCAGCTGGTATTGGACTTTGGGAGGCTGTCGCAAGAGAGAGCACCAGCGTTTGTGGGGCTGTGAATGGGCTTGCCTGGCTCCTTGAAGAGCAGCAAGAGCTTTTGGTCCTGGCCCCTTTGGTGTGGGAGGAATCCCTGGACGTTCGCAATTGGTGAGCCGGGCTCCGGCTGTACTCAGCGGCAAAGGCAGCTAGTATTGGACTTTGGGAGGCTGTCGCAAGAGAGAGCGCCAGCGTTTGTGGGGCTGTGAATGGGGTTGCCTGGCTCCTTGAAGAGCAGCAAGAGCTTTTGGTCCTGGCACCTTTGGTGTGGGAGGAATCCCTGGACGTTCGCAATTGCTGAGCCGGGCTCCGGCTGTACCGAGCGGCACAGGCAGCTAGTATTGGACTTTGGGAGGCTGTCGCAAGAGAGAGCGCCAGCGTTTGTGGGGCTGTGAATGGGGTTGCGTGGCTCCTTGAAGAGCAGCAAGAGCTTTTGGTCCTGGCCCCTTTGGTGTGGCAGGAATCCCTGGACGTTCGCAATTGCTGAGCCAGGCTCCGGTTGTACCGAGCGGCACAGGCAGCTAGTATTGGACTTTGGGAGTCTCTCGCAAGAGAGAGCGCCAGCGTTTGTGGGGCTGTGAATGGGGTTGCCTGGCTCCTTGAAGAGCAGCAAGAGCTTTTGGTCCTGGCCCCTTTGGTGTGGGAGGAATCCCCGGACATTCGCAGTTCCTGAGCCGGGCTCCGGCTGTACCGAGGGGTGCAGGCAGCTAGTATTGGACTTTGGGAGGCTGTCGCAAGAGAGAGCGCCAGCGTTTGTGGGGCTGTGAATGGGGTTGCCTGGCTCCTTGAAGAGCAGCAAGAGCTTTTGGTCCTGGCACCTTTGGTGTGGGAGGAATCCCTGGACGTTTGTAATTGCTGAGCTGGGCTCCGGCTGTACCGAGGGGTGCAGGCAGCTAGTATTGGACTTTGGGAGGCTGTCGCAAGAGAGAACACCAGCGTTTGTGGGGCTGTGAATGGGGTTGCCTGGCTCCTTGAAGAGCAGCAAGAGCTTTTGGTCCTGGCACCTTTGGTGTGGGAGGAATCCCTGGACGTTCGCAATTGGTGAGCCGGGCTCCGGCTGTACCGAGCGGCACAGGCAGCTAGTATTGGACTTTGGGAGGCTGTCGCAAGAGAGAGCGCCAGCGTTTGTGGGGCTGTGAATGGGCTTGCCTGGCTCCTTGAAGAGCAGCAAGAGCTTTTGGTCCTGGCCCCTTTGGTGTGGCAGGAATCCCTGGACGTTCGCAATTGGTGAGCCGGGCTCCGGCTGTACCGAGGGGTGCAGGCAGCTAGTATTGGACTTTGGGAGGCTGTCGCAAGAGAGAACACCATCGTTTGTGGGGCTGTGAATGGGGTTGCCTGGCTCCTTGAAGAGCAGCAAGAGCTTTTGGTCCTGGCACCTTTGGTGTGGGAGGAATCCCTGGACGTTCGCAATTGCTGAGCCGGGCTCCGGCTGTACTCAGCGGCAAAGGCAGCTAGTATTGGACTTTGGGAGGCTGTTGCAAGAGAGAGCGCCAGCGTTTGTGGGGCTGTGAATGGGGTTGCCTGGCTCCTTGAAGAGCAGCAAGAGCTTTTGGTCCTGGCACCTTTGGTGTGGGAGGAATCCCTGGACGTTCGCAATTGCTGAGCCGGGCTCCGGCTGTACCGAGCCGCGCAGGCAGCTAGTATTGGACTTTGGGAGGCTGTCGCAAGAGAGAGCGCCAGCGTTTGTGGGGCTGTGAATGGGGTTGCCTGGCTCCTTGAAGAGCAGCAAGAGCTTTTGGTCCTGGCACCTTTGGTGTGGGAGGAATCCCTGGACGTTCGCAATTGCTGAGCCGGGCTCCGGCTGTACTCAGCGGCAAAGGCAGCTAGTATTGGACTTTGGGAGGCTGTCGCAAGAGAGAGCGCCAGCGTTTGTGGGGCTGTGAATGGGGTTGCCTGGCTCCTTGAAGAGCAGCAAGAGCTTTTGGTCCTGGCACCTTTGGTGTGGGAGGAATCCCCGGACATTCGCAGTTCCTGAGCTGGGCTCCAGCTGTACTCAGCGGCGCAGGCAGCTGGTATTGGACTTTGGGAGGCTGTCGCAAGAGAGAGCGCCATCGTTTGTGGGGCTGTGAATGGGGTTGCCTGGCTCCTTGAAGAGCAGCAAGAGCTTTTGGTCCTGGCCCCTTTGGTGTGGGAGGAATCCCTGGACGTTCGCAATTGCTGAGCCTGGGTCCGGCTGTACCGAGGGGTGCAGGCAGCTAGTATTGGACTTTGGGAGGCCGTCGCAAGAGAGAGCACCAGCGTTTGTGGGGCTGTGAATGGGGTTGCCTGGCTCCTTGAAGAGCAGCAAGAGCTTTTGGTCCTGGCACGTTTGGTGTGGGAGGAATCCCTGGACGTTTGCAATTGCTGAGCCGGGCTCCGGCTGTACCGAGGGGTGCAGGCAGCTAGTATTGGACTTTGGGAGGCTGTCGCAAGAGAGAGCACCAGCGTTTGTGGGGCTGTGAATGGGCTTGCCTGGCTCCTTGAAGAGCAGCAAGAGCTTTTGGTCCTGGCCCCTTTGGTGTGGGAGGAATCCCTGGACGTTCGCAATTGGTGAGCCGGGCTCCGGCTGTACTCAGCGGCAAAGGCAGCTAGTATTGGACTTTGGGAGGCTGTCGCAAGAGAGAGCGCCAGCGTTTGTGGGGCTGTGAATGCGGTTCCCTGGCTCCTTGAAGAGCAGCAAGAGCTTTTGGTCCTGGCACCTTTGGTGTGGCAGGAATCCCTGGACGTTCGCAATTGCTGAGCCAGGCTCCGGTTGTACCGAGCGGCACAGGCAGCTAGTATTGGACTTTGGGAGTCTCTCGCAAGAGAGAGCGCCAGCGTTTGTGGGGCTGTGAATGGGGTTGCCTGGCTCCTTGAAGAGCAGCAAGAGCTTTTGGTCCTGGCCCCTTTGGTGTGGGAGGAATCCCCGGACATTCGCAGTTCCTGAGCCGGGGTCCGGCTGTACCGAGGGGTGCAGGCAGCTAGTATTGGACTTTGGGAGGCTGTCGCAAGAGAGAGCGCCATCGTTTGTGGGGCTGTGAATGGGGTTGCCTGGCTCCTTGAAGAGCAGCAAGAGCTTTTGGTCCTGGCACCTTTGGTGTGGGGGGAATCCCCGGACGTTCGCGGTTCCTGAGCCGGGCTCCGGCTGTACCGAGGGGTGCAGGCAGCTAGTATTGGACTTTGGGAGGCTGTCGCAAGAGAGAACACCAGCGTTTGTGGGGCTGTGAATGGGGTTGCGTGGCTCCTTGAAGAGCAGCAAGAGCTTTTGGTCCTGGCCCCTTTGGTGTGGGAGGAATCCCTGGACGTTCGCAATTGGTGAGCCGGGCTCCGGCTGTACCGAGCGGCACAGGCAGCTAGTATTGGACTTTGGGAGGCTGTCGCAAGAGAGAGCGCCAGCGTTTGTGGGGCTGTGAATGGGGTTGCCTGGCTCCTTGAAGAGCAGCAAGAGCTTTTGGTCCTGGCCCCTTTGGTGTGGCAGGAATCCCTGGACGTTCGCAATTGCTGAGCCGGGCTCCGGCTGTACCGAGGGGTGCAGGCAGCTAGTATTGGACTTTGGGAGGCTGTCGCAAGAGAGAACACCAGCGTTTGTGGGGCTGTGAATGGGGTTGCCTGTCTCCTTGAAGAGCAGCAAGAGCTTTTGGTCCTGGCACCTTTGGTGTGGGAGGAATCCCTGGACGTTCGCAATTGCTGAGCCGGGCTCCGGCTGTACTCAGCGGCAAAGGCAGCTAGTATTGGACTTTGGGAGGCTGTTGCAAGAGAGAGCGCCAGCGTTTGTGGGGCTGTGAATGGGGTTGCCTGGCTCCTTGAAGAGCAGCAAGAGCTTTTGGTCCTGGCACCTTTGGTGTGGCAGGAATCCCTGGACGTTCGCAATTGCTGAGCCGGGCTCCGGCTGTACTCAGCAGCACAGGCAGCTAGTATTGGACTTTGGGAGGCTGTCGCAAGAGAGAGCGCCAGCATTTGTGGGGCTGTGAATGGGGTTGCCTGGCTCCTTGAAGAGCAGCAAGAGCTTTTGGTGCTGGCCCCTTTGGTGTGGGAGGAATCCCTGGACGTTCGCAATTGCTGAGCCGGGCTCCGGCTGTACCGAGGGGTGCAGGCAGCTAGTATTGGACTTTGGGAGGCTGTCGCAAGAGAGAGCGCCAGCGTTTGTGGGGCTGTGAATGGGGTTGCCTGGCTCCTTAAAGAGCAGCAAGAGCTTTTGGTCCTGGCACCTTTGGTGTGGGAGGAATCCCTGGACGTTCGCAATTGCTGAGCTGGGCTCCGGCTGTACCGAGGGGTGCAGGCAGCTAGTATTGGACTTTGGGAGGCTGTCGCAAGAGAGAGCGCCAGCGTTTGTGGGGCTGTGAATGGGGTTGCCTGGCTCCTTGAAGAGCAGCAAGAGCTTTTGGTCCTGGCACCTTTGGTGTGGCAGGAATCCCTGGACGTTCGCAGTTCCTGAGCTGGGCTCCGGCTGTACTCAGCGGCGCAGGCAGCTGGTATTGGACTTTGGGAGGCTGTCGCAAGAGAGAGCTCCATCGTTTGTGGGGCTGTGAATGGGGTTGCCTGGCTCCTTGAAGAGCAGCAAGAGCTTTTGGTCCTGGCCCCTTTGGTGTGGCAGGAATCCCTGGACGTTCGCAATTGCTGAGCCTGGGTCCGGCTGTACCGAGGGGTGCAGGCAGCTAGTATTGGACTTTGGGAGGCTGTCGCAAGAGAGAGCACCAGCGTTTGTGGGGCTGTGAATGGGGTTGCCTGGCTCCTTGAAGAGCAGCAAGAGCTTTTGGTCCTGGCACGTTTGGTGTGGGAGGAATCCCTGGACGTTTGCAATTGCTGAGCCGGACTCCGGCTGTACCGAGGGGTGCAGGCAGGTAGTATTGGACTTTGGGAGGCTGTCGCAAGAGAGAGCACCAGCGTTTGTGGGGCTGTGAATGGGGTTGCCTGGCTCCTTGAAGAGCAGCAAGAGCTTTTGGTCCTGGCCCCTTTGGTGTGGGAGGAATCCCTGGACGTTTGCAATTGGTGAGCCGGGCTCTGGCTGTACTCAGCGGCGCAGGCAGGTAGTGTTGGACTTTGGGAGGCTGTCGCAAGAGAGAGCGCCATCGTTTGTGGGGCTGTGAATGGGGTTGCCTGGCTCCTTGAAGAGCAGCAAGAGCTTTTGGTCCTGGCCCCTTTGGTGTGGGAGGAATCCCTGGACGTTTGCAATTGCTGAGCCGGGCTCTGGCTGTACTCAGCGGCGCAGGCAGGTAGTGTTGGACTTTGGGAGGCTGTCGCAAGAGAGAGCGCCATCGTTTGTGGGGCTGTGAATGGGGTTGCCTGGCTCCTTGAAGAGCAGCAAGAGCTTTTGGTCCTGACCCCTTTGGTGTGGGAGGAATTCCTGGACGTTTGCATTTGGTGAGCCGGGCTCCGTCCGTACCGAGGGGTGCAGGCAGGTAGTATTGGACTTTGGGAGGCTGTCGCAAGAGAGAGCGCCATCGTTTGTGGGGCTGTGAATGGGGTTGCGTGGCTCCTTGAAGAGCAGCAAGAGCTTTTGGTCCTGGCCCCTTTGGTGTGGCAGGAATCCCTGGACGTTCGCAATTGCTGAGCCGGGCTCCGGCTGTACCGAGTGGTGCAGGCAGCTAGTATTGGACTTTGGGAGGCTGTCGCAAGAGAGAGTGCCAGCGTTTGTGGGGCTGTGAATGGGGTTGCCTGGCTCCTTGAAGAGCAGCAAGAGCTTTTGGTGCTGGCCCCTTTGGTGTGGGAGGAATCCCTGGACATTTGCAATTGCTGAGCCGGGCTCCGGCCGTACCGCGGGGTGCAGGCAGCTAGTATTGGACTTTGGGAAGCTGTCGCAAGAGAGAGCACCAGCGTTTGTGGGGCTGTGAATGGGGTTGCCTGGCTCCTTGAAGAGCAGCAAGAGCTTTTGGTCCTGGCCCCTTTGGTGTGGCAGGAATCCCTGGACGTTTGCAATTGCTGAGCCGGGCTCCGTCCGTACCGAGGGGTGCAGGCAGGTAGTATTGGACTTTGGGAGGCTGTCGCAAGAGAGAGCGCCATCGTTTGTGGGGCTGTGAATGGGGTTGCGTGGCTCCTTGAAGAGCAGCAAGAGCTTTTGGTCCTGGCCCCTTTGGTGTGGGAGGAATCCCTGGACGTTTGCAATTGCTGAGCCGGGCTCCGGCCGTACCGAGGGGTGCAGGCAGCTAGTATTGGACTTTGGGAGGCTGTCGCAAGAGAGAGCGCCAGCGTTTGTGGGTCTGTGAATGGGGTTGCGTGGCTCCTTGAAGAGCAGCAAGAGCTTTTGGTCCTGGCCCCTTTGGTGTGGGAGGAATCCCTGGACGTTTGCAATTGCTGAGTCTCGGTCCGGCTGTACTCAGCGGCGCAGGCAGCTAGTATTGGACTTTGGGAGGCTGTTGCAAGAGAGAGCGCCATCGTTTGTGGGGCTGTGAATGGGGTTGCCTGGCTCCTTGAAGAGCAGCAAGAGCTTTTGGTCCTGGCCCCTTTGGTGTGGGAGGAATCCCTGGACGTTTGCAATTGCTGAGCCGGGCTCTGGCTGTACTCGGTGGTGCAGGCAGCTAGTATTGGACTTTGGGAGGCTGTCGCAAGAGAGAGCGCCATCGTTTGTGGGGCTGTGAATGGGGTTGCCTGGCTCCTTGAAGAGCAGCAAGAGCTTTTGGTGCTGGCCCCTTTGGTGTGGGAGGAATCCCTGGACGTTTGCAATTGCTGAGCCGGGCTCCGGCCGTACGGAGGGTTGCAGGCAGCTAGTATTGGACTTTGGGAGGCTGTCGCAAGAGAGAGCGCCATCGTTTGTGGGGCTGTGAATGGGGTTGCGTGGCTCCTTGAAGAGCAGCAAGAGCTTCTGGTCCTGGCCCCTTTGGTGTGGGAGGAATCCCTGGACGTTTGCAATTGGTGAGCCGGGCTCCGGCTGTACCGAGGGGTGCAGGCAGCTAGTATTGGACTTTGGGAGGCTGTCGCAAGAGAGAGCGCCATCGTTTGTGGGGCTGTGAATGGGGTTGCGTGGCTCCTTGAAGAGCAGCAAGAGCTTTTGGTCCTGGCCCCTTTGGTGTGGGAGGAATCCCTGGACGTTCGCAGTTCCTGAGCCGGGCTCCGGCCGTACCGAGGGGTGCAGGCAGCTAGTATTGGACTTTGGGAGGCTGTCGCAAGAGAGAGCGCCATCGTTTGTGGGGCTGTGAATGGGGTTGCCTGGCTCCTTGAAGAGCAGCAAGAGCTTTTGGTCCTGGCCCCTTTGGTGTGGGAGGAATCCCTGGACGTTCGCAATTCCTGAGCCGGGCTCCGGCTGTACTCAGCGGCGCAGGCAGCTAGTATTGGACTTTGGGAGGCTGTCGCAAGAGAGAGCGCCAGCGTTTGTGGGGCTGTGAATGGGGTTGCCTGGCTCCTTGAAGAGCAGCAAGAGCTTTTGGTCCTGGCCCCTTTGGTGTGGGAGGAATCCCTGGACGTTCGCAATTGCTGAGCCTGGCTCCGGCCGTACCGAGGGGTGCAGGCAGGTAGTATTGGACTTTGGGAGGCTGTCGCAAGAGAGAGCACCATCGTTTGTGGGGCTGTGAATGGGGTTGCCTGGCTCCTTGAAGAGCAGCAAGAGCTTTTGGTGCTGGCCCCTTTGGTGTGGGAGGAATCCCTGGACGTTCGCAGTTCCTGAGCCGGGCTCCGGCTGTACTCGGTGGTGCAGGCAGCTAGTATTGGACTTTGGGAGGCTGTCGCAAGAGAGAGCGCCAGCGTTTGTGGGGCTGTGAATGGGGTTGCGTGGCTCCTTGAAGAGCAGCAAGAGCTTTTGGTCCTGGCCCCTTTGGTGTGGGAGGAATCCCTGGACGTTCGCAATTGCTGAGCCGGGCTCCGGCCGTACCGAGGGGTGCAGGCAGCTAGTATTGGACTTTGGGAGGCTGTCGCAAGAGAGAGCGCCAGCGTTTGTGGGGCTGTGAATGGGGTTGCCTGGCTCCTTAAAGAGCACCAAGAGCTTTTGGTCCTGGCCCCTTTGGTGTGGGAGGAATCCCTGGACGTTTGCAATTGGTGAGCCGGGCTTCGTCCGTACCGAGGGGTGCAGGCAGGTAGTATTGGACTTTGGGAGGCTGTCGCAAGAGAGAGCGCCAGCGTTTGTGGGGCTGTGAATGGGGTTGCCTGGCTCCTTGAAGAGCAGCAAGAGCTTTTGGTCCTGGCCCCTTTGGTGTGGGAGGAATCCCTGGACGTTCGCAATTGCTGAGCCTGACTGCGTCTGTACGAGGGCTACAGGCAGGTAGTATTGGACTTTGGGAGGCTGTCGCAAGAGAGAGCGCCAGCGTTTGTGGGGCTGTGAATGGGGTTGCCTGGCTCCTTGAAGAGCAACTAGAGCTTTTGGTCCTGGCACCTTTGGTGTGGGAGGAATCCCTGGACGTTTGCAATTGCTGAGCCGGGCTCTGGCTGTACTCAGCGGCGCAGGCAGGTAGTGTTGGACTTTGGGAGGCTGTCGCAAGAGAGAGCGCCATCGTTTGTGGGGCTGTGAATGGGGTTGCGTGGCTCCTTGAAGAGCAGCAAGAGCTTTTGGTCCTGGCCCCTTTGGTGTGGGAGGAATCCCTGGACGTTTGCAATTGGTGAGCCGGGCTCTGGCTGTACTCAGCGGCGCAGGCAGCTAGTATTGGACTTTGGGAGGCTGTCGCAAGAGAGAGCGCCATCGTTTGTGGGGCTGTGAATGGGGTTGCCTGGCTCCTTGAAGAGCAGCAAGAGCTTTTGGTCCTGACCCCTTTGGTGTGGGAGGAATCCCTGGACGTTCGCAATTGCTGAGCCGGGCTCCGGCCGTACCGAGGGGTGCAGGCAGCTAGTATTGGACTTTGGGAAGCTGTCGCAAGAGAGAGCACCAGCGTTTGTGGGGCTGTGAATGGGGTTGCCTGGCTCCTTGAAGAGCAGCAAGAGCTTTTGGTCCTGGCCCCTTTGGTGTGGGAGGAATCCCTGGACGTTCGCAATTGCTGAGCCGGGCTCCGGCTGTACCGAGCGGCGCAGGCAGCTAGTATTGGACTTTGGGAGGCTGTCGCAAGAGAGAGCGCCAGCGTTTGTGGGGCTGTGAATGGGGTTGCCTGGCTCCTTGAAGAGCAGCAAGAGCGTTTGGTCCTGGCCCCTTTGGTGTGGGAGGAATCCCTGGACGTTCGCAATTGCTGAGCCTTGCTCCGGCTGTACCGAGGGGTGCAGGCAGCTAGTGTTGGACTTTGGGAGGCTGTCACAAGAGAGAGCGCCAGCGTTTGTGGGGCTGTGAATGGGGTTGCCTGGCTCCTTGAAGAGCAGCAAGAGCTTCTGGTCCTGGCCCCTTTGGTGTGGGAGGAATCCCTGGACGTTTGCAATTGGTGAGCCGGGCTCCGGCTGTACCGAGGGGTGCAGGCAGCTAGTATTGGACTTTGGGAGGCTGTCGCAAGAGAGAGCGCCAGCGTTTGTGGGGCTGTGAATGGGGTTGCCTGGCTCCTTGAAGAGCAGCAAGAGCTTTTGGTCCTGGCCCCTTTGGTGTGGGAGGAATCCCTGGACGTTTGCAATTGCTGAGCCGGGCTCCGGCCGTACCGAGGGGTGCAGGCAGCTAGTATTGGACTTTGGGAGGCTGTCGCAAGAGAGAGCGCCATCGTTTGTGGGGCTGTGAATGGGGTTGCCTGGCTCCTTGAAGAGCAGCAAGAGCTTTTGGTCCTGACCCCTTTGGTGTGGGAGGAATCCCTGGACGTTCGCAATTGGTGAGCCGGGCTCCGGCTGTACCGAGTGGTGCAGGCAGGTAGTATTGGACTTTGGGAGGCTGTTGCAAGAGAGAGTGCCAGCGTTTGTGGGGCTGTGAATGGGCTTGCCTGGCTCCTTGAAGAGCAGCAAGAGCTTTTGGTCCTGGCCCCTTTGGTGTGGGAGGAATCCCTGGACGTTTGCAATTGCTGAGCCGGGCTCCGGCCGTACCGAGGGGTGCAGGCAGCTAGTATTGGACTTTGGGAGGCTGTCGCAAGAGAGAGCGCCATCGTTTGTGGGGCTGTGAATGGGGTTGCCTGGCTCCTTGAAGAGCAGCAAGAGCTTTTGGTCCTGGCCCCTTTGGTGTGGGAGGAATCCCTGGACGTTCGCAATTGCTGAGCCGGGCTCCGGCTGTACTCAGCGGCGCAGGCAGCTAGTATTGGACTTTGGGAGGCTGTCGCAAGAGAGAGCGCCAGCGTTTGTGGGGCTGTGAATGGGGTTGCCTGGCTCCTTGAAGAGCAGCAAGAGCTTTTGGTCCTGGCCCCTTTGGTGTGGGAGGAATCCCTGGACGTTCGCAATTGCTGAGCCTGGCTCCGGCCGTACCGAGGGGTGCAGGCAGGTAGTATTGGACTTTGGGAGGCTGTCGCAAGAGAGAGCGCCAGCGTTTGTGGGGCTGTGAATGGGGTTGCCTGGCTCCTTGAAGAGCAGCAAGAGCTTTTGGTGCTGGCCCCTTTGGTGTGGGAGGAATCCCTGGACGTTCGCAGTTCCTGAGCCGGGCTCCGGCTGTACTCGGTGGTGCAGGCAGCTAGTATTGGACTTTGGGAGGCTGTCGCAAGAGAGAGCGCCATCGTTTGTGGGGCTGTGAATGGGGTTGCCTGGCTCCTTGAAGAGCAGCAAGAGCTTTTGGTCCTGGCACCTTTGGTGTGGGAGGAATCCCTGGACGTTCGCAATTGCTGAGCCGGGCTCCGGCTGTACTCAGCGGCAAAGGCAGCTAGTATTGGACTTTGGGAGGCTGTCGCAAGAGAGAGCGCCAGCGTTTGTGGGGCTGTGAATGCGGTTGCCTGGCTCCTTGAAGAGCAGCAAGAGCTTTTGGTCCTGGCACCTTTGGTGTGGGAGGAATCCCCGGACGTTCGCAGTTCCTGAGCTGGGCTCCGGCTGTACTCAGCGGCGCAGGCAGCTGGTATTGGACTTTGGGAGGCTGTCGCAAGAGAGAGCTCCATCGTTTGTGGGGCTGTGAATGGGGTTGCCTGGCTCCTTGAAGAGCAGCAAGAGCTTTTGGTCCTGGCACCTTTGGTGTGGCAGGAATCCCTGGACGTTCGCAATTGCTGAGCCGGGCTCCGGCCGTACCGATCGGCGCAGGCAGCTAGTATTGGACTTTGGGAGGCTCGTGCAAGAGAGAGCGCCATCGTTTGTGGGGCTGTGAATGGGGTTGCCTGGCTCCTTGAAGAGCAGCAAGAGCTTTTGGTCCTGGCCCCTTTGGTGTGGGAGGAATCCCCGGACATTCGCAGTTCCTGAGCCGGGCTCCGGCTGCACCGAGGGGTGCAGGCAGGTAGTATTGGACTTTGGGAGGCTGTCGCAAGAGAGAGCGCCATCGTTTGTGGGGCTGTGAATGGGGTTGTGTGGCTCCTTGAAGAGCAGCAAGAGCTTTTGGTCCTGGCACCTTTGGTGTGGGAGGAATCCCTGGACGTTTGCAATTGCTGAGCCGGGCTCCGGCCGTACCGAGTGGTGCAGGCAGCTAGTGTTGGACTTTGGGAGGCTGTCGCAAGAGAGAGCACCAGCGTTTGTGGGGCTGTGAATGGGGTTGCGTGGCTCCTTGAAGAGCAGCAAGAGCTTTTGGTCCTGGCACCTTTGGTGTGGGAGGAATCCCTGGACGTTCGGAATTGCTGAGCCGGGCTCCGGCTGTACCGAGGGGTGCAGGCAGCTAGTATTGGACTTTGGGAGGCTGTCGCAAGAGAGAGCGCCAGCGTTTGTGGGGCTGTGAAGGGGGTTGCCTGGCTCCTTGAAGAGCAGCAAGAGCTTTTGGTCCTGGCCCCTTTGGTGTGGCAGGAATCCCTGGACGTTTGCAATTGCTGAGCCGGGCTCCGGCTGTACCGAGCCGCGCAGGCAGCTATTATTGGACTTTGGGAGGCTGTCGCAAGAGAGAGCGCCAGCGTTTGTGGGGCTGTGAATGGGGTTGCCTGGCTCCTTGAAGAGCAGCAAGAGCTTTTGGTCCTGGCCCCTTTGGTGTGGGAGGAATTCCTGGACGTTCGCAATTGCTGAGCCGGGCTCCGGCTGTACCGAGCGGCACAGGCAGCTAGTATTGGACTTTGGGAGGCTGTCGCAAGAGAGAGCGCCAGCGTTTGTGGGGCTGTGAATGGGCTTGCCTGGCTCCTTGAAGAGCAGCAAGAGCTTTTGGTCCTGGCCCCTTTGGTGTGGGAGGAATCCCTGGACGTTCGCAATTGCTGAGCCGGGGTCCGGCTGTACCGAGGGGTGCAGGCAGCTAGTATTGGACTTTGGGAGGCTGTCGCAAGAGAGAGCGCCAGCGTTTGTGGGGCTGTGAATGGGGTTGCCTGGCTCCTTGAAGAGCAGCAAGAGCTTTTGGTCCTGGCCCCTTTGGTGTGGGAGGAATCCCTGGACGTTTGCAATTGCTGAGCCGGGCTCCGGCCGTACCGAGGGGTGCAGGCAGCTAGTATTGGACTTTGGGAGGCTGTCGCAAGAGAGAGCGCCATCGTTTGTGGGGCTGTGAATGGGGTTGCCTGGCTCCTTGAAGAGCAGCAAGAGCTTTTGGTCCTGACCCCTTTGGTGTGGGAGGAATCCCTGGACGTTCGCAATTGGTGAGCCGGGCTCCGGCTGTACCGAGTGGTGCAGGCAGGTAGTATTGGACTTTGGGAGGCTGTTGCAAGAGAGAGTGCCAGCGTTTGTGGGGCTGTGAATGGGGTTGCCTGGCTCCTTGAAGAGCAGCAAGAGCTTTTGGTCCTGGCCCCTTTGGTGTGGGAGGAATCCCTGGACGTTTGCAATTGCTGAGCCGGGCTCCGGCCGTACCGAGGGGTGCAGGCAGCTAGTATTGGACTTTGGGAGGCTGTCGCAAGAGAGAGCGCCATCGTTTGTGGGGCTGTGAATGGGGTTGCCTGGCTCCTTGAAGAGCAGCAAGAGCTTTTGGTCCTGGCCCCTTTGGTGTGGGAGGAATCCCTGGACGTTCGCAATTGCTGAGCCGGGCTCCGGCTGTACTCAGCGGCGCAGGCAGCTAGTATTGGACTTTGGGAGGCTGTCGCAAGAGAGAGCGCCAGCGTTTGTGGGGCTGTGAATGGGGTTGCCTGGCTCCTTGAAGAGCAGCAAGAGCTTTTGGTCCTGGCCCCTTTGGTGTGGGAGGAATCCCTGGACGTTCGCAATTGCTGAGCCTGGCTCCGGCCGTACCGAGGGGTGCAGGCAGGTAGTATTGGACTTTGGGAGGCTGTCGCAAGAGAGAGCGCCAGCGTTTGTGGGGCTGTGAATGGGGTTGCCTGGCTCCTTGAAGAGCAGCAAGAGCTTTTGGTGCTGGCCCCTTTGGTGTGGGAGGAATCCCTGGACGTTCGCAGTTCCTGAGCCGGGCTCCGGCTGTACTCGGTGGTGCAGGCAGCTAGTATTGGACTTTGGGAGGCTGTCGCAAGAGAGAGCGCCATCGTTTGTGGGGCTGTGAATGGGGTTGCCTGGCTCCTTGAAGAGCAGCAAGAGCTTTTGGTCCTGGCCCCTTTGGTGTGGGAGGAATCCCTGGACGTTCGCAATTGGTGAGCCGGGCTCCGGCTGTACTCAGCGGCAAAGGCAGCTAGTATTGGACTTTGGGAGGCTGTCGCAAGAGAGAGCGCCAGCGTTTGTGGGGCTGTGAATGCGGTTGCCTGGCTCCTTGAAGAGCAGCAAGAGCTTTTGGTCCTGGCACCTTTGGTGTGGGAGGAATCCCCGGACGTTCGCAGTTCCTGAGCTGGGCTCCGGCTGTACTCAGCGGCGCAGGCAGCTGGTATTGGACTTTGGGAGGCTGTCGCAAGAGAGAGCTCCATCGTTTGTGGGGCTGTGAATGGGGTTGCCTGGCTCCTTGAAGAGCAGCAAGAGCTTTTGGTCCTGGCACCTTTGGTGTGGCAGGAATCCCTGGACGTTCGCAATTGCTGAGCCGGGCTCCGGCCGTACCGATCGGCGCAGGCAGCTAGTATTGGACTTTGGGAGGCTCGTGCAAGAGAGAGCGCCATCGTTTGTGGGGCTGTGAATGGGGTTGCCTGGCTCCTTGAAGAGCAGCAAGAGCTTTTGGTCCTGGCCCCTTTGGTGTGGGAGGAATCCCCGGACATTCGCAGTTCCTGAGCCGGGCTCCGGCTGCACCGAGGGGTGCAGGCAGGTAGTATTGGACTTTGGGAGGCTGTCGCAAGAGAGAGCGCCATCGTTTGTGGGGCTGTGAATGGGGTTGTGTGGCTCCTTGAAGAGCAGCAAGAGCTTTTGGTCCTGGCACCTTTGGTGTGGGAGGAATCCCTGGACGTTTGCAATTGCTGAGCCGGGCTCCGGCCGTACCGAGGGGTGCAGGCAGCTAGTGTTGGACTTTGGGAGGCTGTCGCAAGAGAGAGCACCAGCGTTTGTGGGGCTGTGAATGGGGTTGTGTGGCTCCTTGAAGAGCAGCAAGAGCTTTTGGTCCTGGCACCTTTGGTGTGGGAGGAATCCCTGGACGTTGGCAATTGCTGAGCCGGGCTCCGGCTGTACCGAGGGGTGCAGGCAGCTAGTATTGGACTTTGGGAGGCTGTCGCAAGAGAGAGCGCCAGCGTTTGTGGGGCTGTGAAGGGGGTTGCCTGGCTCCTTGAAGAGCAGCAAGAGCTTTTGGTCCTGGCCCCTTTGGTGTGGCAGGAATCCCTGGACGTTTGCAATTGCTGAGCCGGGCTCCGGCTGTACCGAGCCGCGCAGGCAGCTATTATTGGACTTTGGGAGGCTGTCGCAAGAGAGAGCGCCAGCGTTTGTGGGGCTGTGAATGGGGTTGCCTGGCTCCTTGAAGAGCAGCAAGAGCTTTTGGTCCTGGCCCCTTTGGTGTGGGAGGAATTCCTGGACGTTCGCAATTGCTGAGCCGGGCTCCGGCTGTACCGAGCGGCACAGGCAGCTAGTATTGGACTTTGGGAGGCTGTCGCAAGAGAGAGCGCCAGCGTTTGTGGGGCTGTGAATGGGGTTGCCTGGCTCCTTGAAGAGCAGCAAGAGCTTTTGGTCCTGGCCCCTTTGGTGTGGGAGGAATCCCTGGACGTTCGCAATTGCTGAGCCGGGGTCCGGCTGTACCGAGGGGTGCAGGCAGCTAGTATTGGACTTTGGGAGGCTGTCGCAAGAGAGAGCGCCAGCGTTTGTGGGGCTGTGAATGGGGTTGCGTGGCTCCTTGAAGAGCAGCAAGAGCTTTTGGTCCTGGCACCTTTGGTGTGGGAGGAATCCCTGGACGTTCGCAATTGCTGAGCCGGGCTCCGGCTGTACCGAGAGGTGCAGGCAGGTAGTATTGGACTTTGGGAGGCTGTCGCAAGAGAGAGCGCCAGCGTTTGTGGGGCTGTGAATGGGGTTGCCTGGCTCCTTGAAGAGCAGCAAGAGCTTTTGGTCCTGGCACCTTTGGTGTGGGAGGAATCCCTGGACGTTCGCAGTTCCTGAGCCGGGCTCCGGCTGTACCGAGGGGTGCAGGCAGCTAGTATTGGACTTTGGGAGGCTGTCGCAAGAGAGAGCTCCATCGTTTGTGGGGCTGTGAATGGGGTTGCCTGGCTCCTTGAAGAGCAGCAAGAGCTTTTGGTCCTGGCACCTTTGGTGTGGCAGGAATCCCTGGACGTTCGCAATTGCTGAGCCGGGCTCCGGCCGTACCGATCGGCGCAGGCAGCTAGTATTGGACTTTGGGAGGCTCGTGCAAGAGAGAGCGCCATCGTTTGTGGGGCTGTGAATGGGGTTGCCTGGCTCCTTGAAGAGCAGCAAGAGCTTTTGGTCCTGGCCCCTTTGGTGTGGGAGGAATCCCCGGACATTCGCAGTTCCTGAGCCGGGCTCCGGCTGCACCGAGGGGTGCAGGCAGGTAGTATTGGACTTTGGGAGGCTGTCGCAAGAGAGAGTGCCAGCGTTTGTGGGGCTGTGAATGGGGTTGTGTGGCTCCTTGAAGAGCAGCAAGAGCTTTTGGTCCTGGCACCTTTGGTGTGGGAGGAATCCCTGGACGTTTGCAATTGCTGAGCCGGGCTCCGGCCGTACCGAGGGGTGCAGGCAGCTAGTGTTGGACTTTGGGAGGCTGTCGCAAGAGAGAGCACCAGCGTTTGTGGGGCTGTGAATGGGGTTGCGTGGCTCCTTGAAGAGCAGCAAGAGCTTTTGGTCCTGGCACCTTTGGTGTGGGAGGAATCCCTGGACGTTGGCAATTGCTGAGCCGGGCTCCGGCTGTACCGAGGGGTGCAGGCAGCTAGTATTGGACTTTGGGAGGCTGTCGCAAGAGAGAGCGCCAGCGTTTGTGGGGCTGTGAAGGGGGTTGCCTGGCTCCTTGAAGAGCAGCAAGAGCTTTTGGTCCTGGCCCCTTTGGTGTGGCAGGAATCCCTGGACGTTTGCAATTGCTGAGCCGGGCTCCGGCTGTACCGAGCCGCGCAGGCAGCTATTATTGGACTTTGGGAGGCTGTCGCAAGAGAGAGCGCCAGCGTTTGTGGGGCTGTGAATGGGGTTGCCTGGCTCCTTGAAGAGCAGCAAGAGCTTTTGGTCCTGGCCCCTTTGGTGTGGGAGGAATTCCTGGACGTTCGCAATTGCTGAGCCGGGCTCCGGCTGTACCGAGCGGCACAGGCAGCTAGTATTGGACTTTGGGAGGCTGTCGCAAGAGAGAGCGCCAGCGTTTGTGGGGCTGTGAATGGGGTTGCCTGGCTCCTTGAAGAGCAGCAAGAGCTTTTGGTCCTGGCCCCTTTGGTGTGGGAGGAATCCCTGGACGTTCGCAATTGCTGAGCCGGGGTCCGGCTGTACCGAGGGGTGCAGGCAGCTAGTATTGGACTTTGGGAGGCTGTCGCAAGAGAGAGCGCCAGCGTTTGTGGGGCTGTGAATGGGGTTGCGTGGCTCCTTGAAGAGCAGCAAGAGCTTTTGGTCCTGGCACCTTTGGTGTGGGAGGAATCCCTGGACGTTCGCAATTGCTGAGCCGGGCTCCGGCTGTACCGAGAGGTGCAGGCAGGTAGTATTGGACTTTGGGAGGCTGTCGCAAGAGAGAGCGCCAGCGTTTGTGGGGCTGTGAATGGGGTTGCCTGGCTCCTTGAAGAGCAGCAAGAGCTTTTGGTCCTGGCACCTTTGGTGTGGGAGGAATCCCTGGACGTTCGCAGTTCCTGAGCCGGGCTCCGGCTGTACCGAGGGGTGCAGGCAGCTAGTATTGGACTTTGGGAGGCTGTCGCAAGAGAGAGCGCCAGCGTTTGTGGGGCTGTGAATGGGGTTGCGTGGCTCCTTGAAGAGCAGCAAGAGCTTTTGGTCCTGGCCCCTTTGGTGTGGGAGGAATCCCTGGACGTTCGCAATTGCTGAGCCGGGCTCCGGCTGTACTCAGCAGCGCAGGCAGCTAGTATTGGACTTTGGGAGGCTGTCGCAAGAGAGAGCGCCAGCGTTTGTGGGGCTGTGAATGGGGTTGCCTGGCTCCTTGAAGAGCAGCAAGAGCTTTTGGTCCTGGCCCCTTTGGTGTGGGAGGAATCCCTGGACGTTCGCAATTGCTGAGCCGGGCTCCGGCTGTACCGAGGGGTGCAGGCAGGTAGTATTGGACTTTGGGAGGCTGTCGCAAGAGAGAGCGCCAGCGTTTGTGGGGCTGTGAATGGGGTTGCCTGGCTCCTTAAAGAGCAGCAAGAGCTTTTGGTCCTGGCACCTTTGGTGTGGGAGGAATCCCTGGACGTTCGCAATTGCTGAGCTGGGCTCCGGCTGTACCGAGGGGTGCAGGCAGCTAGTATTGGACTTTGGGAGGCTGTCGCAAGAGAGAGCACCAGCGTTTGTGGGGCTGTGAATGGGGTTGCCTGGCTCCTTGAAGAGCAGCAAGAGCTTTTGGTCCTGGCACCTTTGGTGTGGGAGGAATCCCTGGACGTTCGCAATTGCTGAGCCGGGCTCCGGCTGTACTCAGCGGCAAAGGCAGCTAGTATTGGACTTTGGGAGGCTGTCGCAAGAGAGAGCGCCAGCGTTTGTGGGGCTGTGAATGCGGTTGCCTGGCTCCTTGAAGAGCAGCAAGAGCTTTTGGTCCTGGCCCCTTTGGTGTGGGAGGAATCCCCGGACATTCGCAGTTCCTGAGCTGGGCTCCGGCTGTACTCAGCGGCGCAGGCAGCTGGTATTGGACTTTGGGAGGCTGTCGCAAGAGAGAGCACCAGCGTTTGTGGGGCTGTGAATGGGGTTGCCTGGCTCCTTGAAGAGCAGCAAGAGCTTTTGGTCCTGGCACCTTTGGTGTGGGAGGAATCCCTGGACGTTCGCAATTGCTGAGCCGGGCTCCGGCTGTACTCAGCGGCAAAGGCAGCTAGTATTGGACTTTGGGAGGCTGTCGCAAGAGAGAGCTCCATCGTTTGTGGGGCTGTGAATGGGGTTGCCTGGCTCCTTGAAGAGCAGCAAGAGCTTTTGGTCCTGGCACCTTTGGTGTGGCAGGAATCCCTGGACGTTCGCAATTGCTGAGCCGGGCTCCGGCCGTACCGATCGGCGCAGGCAGCTAGTATTGGACTTTGGGAGGCTCGTGCAAGAGAGAGCGCCATCGTTTGTGGGGCTGTGAATGGGGTTGCCTGGCTCCTTGAAGAGCAGCAAGAGCTTTTGGTCCTGGCCCCTTTGGTGTGGGAGGAATCCCCGGACATTCGCAGTTCCTGAGCCGGGCTCCGGCTGCACCGAGGGGTGCAGGCAGGTAGTATTGGACTTTGGGAGGCTGTCGCAAGAGAGAGTGCCAGCGTTTGTGGGGCTGTGAATGGGGTTGCGTGGCTCCTTGAAGAGCAGCAAGAGCTTTTGGTCCTGGCACCTTTGGTGTGGGAGGAATCCCTGGACGTTTGCAATTGCTGAGCCGGGCTCCAGCCGTACCGAGGGGTGCAGGCAGCTAGTGTTGGACTTTGGGAGGCTGTCGCAAGAGAGAGCACCAGCGTTTGTGGGGCTGTGAATGGGGTTGCGTGGCTCCTTGAAGAGCAGCAAGAGCTTTTGGTCCTGGCCCCTTTGGTGTGGGAGGAATCCCTGGACGTTGGCAATTGCTGAGCCGGGCTCCGGCTGTACCGAGGGGTGCAGGCAGCTAGTATTGGACTTTGGGAGGCTGTCGCAAGAGAGAGCGCCAGCGTTTGTGGGGCTGTGAAGGGGGTTGCCTGGCTCCTTGAAGAGCAGCAAGAGCTTTTGGTCCTGGCCCCTTTGGTGTGGCAGGAATCCCTGGACGTTTGCAATTGCTGAGCCGGGCTCCGGCTGTACCGAGCCGCGCAGGCAGCTATTATTGGACTTTGGGAGGCTGTCGCAAGAGAGAGCGCCAGCGTTTGTGGGGCTGTGAATGGGGTTGCCTGGCTCCTTGAAGAGCAGCAAGAGCTTTTGGTCCTGGCCCCTTTGGTGTGGGAGGAATTCCTGGACGTTCGCAATTGCTGAGCCGGGCTCCGGCTGTACCGAGCGGCACAGGCAGCTAGTATTGGACTTTGGGAGGCTGTCGCAAGAGAGAGCGCCAGCGTTTGTGGGGCTGTGAATGGGCTTGCCTGGCTCCTTGAAGAGCAGCAAGAGCTTTTGGTCCTGGCCCCTTTGGTGTGGGAGGAATCCCTGGACGTTGGCAATTGCTGAGCCGGGCTCCGGCTGTACCGAGGGGTGCAGGCAGCTAGTATTGGACTTTGGGAGGCTGTCGCAAGAGAGAGCGCCAGCGTTTGTGGGGCTGTGAATGGGGTTGCGTGGCTCCTTGAAGAGCAGCAAGAGCTTTTGGTCCTGGCACCTTTGGTGTGGGAGGAATCCCTGGACGTTCGCAATTGCTGAGCCGGGCTCCGGCTGTACCGAGAGGTGCAGGCAGGTAGTATTGGACTTTGGGAGGCTCGTGCAAGAGAGAGCGCCATCGTTTGTGGGGCTGTGAATGGGGTTGCCTGGCTCCTTGAAGAGCAGCAAGAGCTTTTGGTCCTGGCCCCTTTGGTGTGGGAGGAATCCCCGGACATTCGCAGTTCCTGAGCCGGGCTCCGGCTGCACCGAGGGGTGCAGGCAGGTAGTATTGGACTTTGGGAGGCTGTCGCAAGAGAGAGCGCCATCGTTTGTGGGGCTGTGAATGGGGTTGTGTGGCTCCTTGAAGAGCAGCAAGAGCTTTTGGTCCTGGCACCTTTGGTGTGGGAGGAATCCCTGGACGTTTGCAATTGCTGAGCCGGGCTCCGGCCGTACCGAGGGGTGCAGGCAGCTAGTGTTGGACTTTGGGAGGCTGTCGCAAGAGAGAGCACCAGCGTTTGTGGGGCTGTGAATGGGGTTGCGTGGCTCCTTGAAGAGCAGCAAGAGCTTTTGGTCCTGGCACCTTTGGTGTGGGAGGAATCCCTGGACGTTCGGAATTGCTGAGCCGGGCTCCGGCTGTACCGAGGGGTGCAGGCAGCTAGTATTGGACTTTGGGAGGCTGTCGCAAGAGAGAGCGCCAGCGTTTGTGGGGCTGTGAAGGGGGTTGCCTGGCTCCTTGAAGAGCAGCAAGAGCTTTTGGTCCTGGCCCCTTTGGTGTGGCAGGAATCCCTGGACGTTTGCAATTGCTGAGCCGGGCTCCGGCTGTACCGAGCCGCGCAGGCAGCTATTATTGGACTTTGGGAGGCTGTCGCAAGAGAGAGCGCCAGCGTTTGTGGGGCTGTGAATGGGGTTGCCTGGCTCCTTGAAGAGCAGCAAGAGCTTTTGGTCCTGGCACCTTTGGTGTGGGAGGAATTCCTGGACGTTCGCAATTGCTGAGCCGGGCTCCGGCTGTACCGAGCGGCACAGGCAGCTAGTATTGGACTTTGGGAGGCTGTCGCAAGAGAGAGCGCCAGCGTTTGTGGGGCTGTGAATGGGCTTGCCTGGCTCCTTGAAGAGCAGCAAGAGCTTTTGGTCCTGGCCCCTTTGGTGTGGGAGGAATCCCTGGACGTTCGCAATTGCTGAGCCGGGGTCCGGCTGTACCGAGGGGTGCAGGCAGCTAGTATTGGACTTTGGGAGGCTGTCGCAAGAGAGAGCGCCAGCGTTTGTGGGGCTGTGAATGGGGTTGCGTGGCTCCTTGAAGAGCAGCAAGAGCTTTTGGTCCTGGCACCTTTGGTGTGGGAGGAATCCCTGGACGTTCGCAATTGCTGAGCCGGGCTCCGGCTGTACCGAGAGGTGCAGGCAGGTAGTATTGGACTTTGGGAGGCTGTCGCAAGAGAGAGCGCCAGCGTTTGTGGGGCTGTGAATGGGGTTGCCTGGCTCCTTGAAGAGCAGCAAGAGCTTTTGGTCCTGGCACCTTTGGTGTGGGAGGAATCCCTGGACGTTCGCAGTTCCTGAGCCGGGCTCCGGCTGTACCGAGGGGTGCAGGCAGCTAGTATTGGACTTTGGGAGGCTGTCGCAAGAGAGAGCTCCATCGTTTGTGGGGCTGTGAATGGGGTTGCCTGGCTCCTTGAAGAGCAGCAAGAGCTTTTGGTCCTGGCACCTTTGGTGTGGCAGGAATCCCTGGACGTTCGCAATTGCTGAGCCGGGCTCCGGCCGTACCGATCGGCGCAGGCAGCTAGTATTGGACTTTGGGAGGCTCGTGCAAGAGAGAGCGCCATCGTTTGTGGGGCTGTGAATGGGGTTGCCTGGCTCCTTGAAGAGCAGCAAGAGCTTTTGGTCCTGGCCCCTTTGGTGTGGGAGGAATCCCCGGACATTCGCAGTTCCTGAGCCGGGCTCCGGCTGCACCGAGGGGTGCAGGCAGGTAGTATTGGACTTTGGGAGGCTGTCGCAAGAGAGAGTGCCAGCGTTTGTGGGGCTGTGAATGGGGTTGTGTGGCTCCTTGAAGAGCAGCAAGAGCTTTTGGTCCTGGCACCTTTGGTGTGGGAGGAATCCCTGGACGTTTGCAATTGCTGAGCCGGGCTCCGGCCGTACCGAGGGGTGCAGGCAGCTAGTGTTGGACTTTGGGAGGCTGTCGCAAGAGAGAGCACCAGCGTTTGTGGGGCTGTGAATGGGGTTGCGTGGCTCCTTGAAGAGCAGCAAGAGCTTTTGGTCCTGGCACCTTTGGTGTGGGAGGAATCCCTGGACGTTGGCAATTGCTGAGCCGGGCTCCGGCTGTACCGAGGGGTGCAGGCAGCTAGTATTGGACTTTGGGAGGCTGTCGCAAGAGAGAGCGCCAGCGTTTGTGGGGCTGTGAAGGGGGTTGCCTGGCTCCTTGAAGAGCAGCAAGAGCTTTTGGTCCTGGCCCCTTTGGTGTGGCAGGAATCCCTGGACGTTTGCAATTGCTGAGCCGGGCTCCGGCTGTACCGAGCCGCGCAGGCAGCTATTATTGGACTTTGGGAGGCTGTCGCAAGAGAGAGCGCCAGCGTTTGTGGGGCTGTGAATGGGGTTGCCTGGCTCCTTGAAGAGCAGCAAGAGCTTTTGGTCCTGGCCCCTTTGGTGTGGGAGGAATTCCTGGACGTTCGCAATTGCTGAGCCGGGCTCCGGCTGTACCGAGCGGCACAGGCAGCTAGTATTGGACTTTGGGAGGCTGTCGCAAGAGAGAGCGCCAGCGTTTGTGGGGCTGTGAATGGGGTTGCCTGGCTCCTTGAAGAGCAGCAAGAGCTTTTGGTCCTGGCCCCTTTGGTGTGGGAGGAATCCCTGGACGTTCGCAATTGCTGAGCCGGGGTCCGGCTGTACCGAGGGGTGCAGGCAGCTAGTATTGGACTTTGGGAGGCTGTCGCAAGAGAGAGCGCCAGCGTTTGTGGGGCTGTGAATGGGGTTGCGTGGCTCCTTGAAGAGCAGCAAGAGCTTTTGGTCCTGGCACCTTTGGTGTGGGAGGAATCCCTGGACGTTCGCAATTGCTGAGCCGGGCTCCGGCTGTACCGAGAGGTGCAGGCAGGTAGTATTGGACTTTGGGAGGCTGTCGCAAGAGAGAGCGCCAGCGTTTGTGGGGCTGTGAATGGGGTTGCCTGGCTCCTTGAAGAGCAGCAAGAGCTTTTGGTCCTGGCACCTTTGGTGTGGGAGGAATCCCTGGACGTTCGCAGTTCCTGAGCCGGGCTCCGGCTGTACCGAGGGGTGCAGGCAGCTAGTATTGGACTTTGGGAGGCTGTCGCAAGAGAGAGCGCCAGCGTTTGTGGGGCTGTGAATGGGGTTGCGTGGCTCCTTGAAGAGCAGCAAGAGCTTTTGGTCCTGGCCCCTTTGGTGTGGGAGGAATCCCTGGACGTTCGCAATTGCTGAGCCGGGCTCCGGCTGTACTCAGCAGCGCAGGCAGGTAGTATTGGACTTTGGGAGGCTGTCGCAAGAGAGAGCGCCAGCGTTTGTGGGGCTGTGAATGGGGTTGCCTGGCTCCTTGAAGAGCAGCAAGAGCTTTTGGTCCTGGCCCCTTTGGTGTGGGAGGAATCCCTGGACGTTCGCAATTGCTGAGCCGGGCTCCGGCTGTACCGAGGGGTGCAGGCAGGTAGTATTGGACTTTGGGAGGCTGTCGCAAGAGAGAGCGCCAGCGTTTGTGGGGCTGTGAATGGGGTTGCCTGGCTCCTTAAAGAGCAGCAAGAGCTTTTGGTCCTGGCACCTTTGGTGTGGGAGGAATCCCTGGACGTTCGCAATTGCTGAGCTGGGCTCCGGCTGTACCGAGGGGTGCAGGCAGCTAGTATTGGACTTTGGGAGGCTGTCGCAAGAGAGAGCACCAGCGTTTGTGGGGCTGTGAATGGGGTTGCCTGGCTCCTTGAAGAGCAGCAAGAGCTTTTGGTCCTGGCACCTTTGGTGTGGGAGGAATCCCTGGACGTTCGCAATTGCTGAGCCGGGCTCCGGCTGTACTCAGCGGCAAAGGCAGCTAGTATTGGACTTTGGGAGGCTGTCGCAAGAGAGAGCGCCAGCGTTTGTGGGGCTGTGAATGCGGTTGCCTGGCTCCTTGAAGAGCAGCAAGAGCTTTTGGTCCTGGCCCCTTTGGTGTGGGAGGAATCCCCGGACATTCGCAGTTCCTGAGCTGGGCTCCGGCTGTACTCAGCGGCGCAGGCAGCTGGTATTGGACTTTGGGAGGCTGTCGCAAGAGAGAGCACCAGCGTTTGTGGGGCTGTGAATGGGGTTGCCTGGCTCCTTGAAGAGCAGCAAGAGCTTTTGGTCCTGGCACCTTTGGTGTGGGAGGAATCCCTGGACGTTCGCAATTGCTGAGCCGGGCTCCGGCTGTACTCAGCGGCAAAGGCAGCTAGTATTGGACTTTGGGAGGCTGTCGCAAGAGAGAGCGCCAGCGTTTGTGGGGCTGTGAATGCGGTTGCCTGGCTCCTTGAAGAGCAGCAAGAGCTTTTGGTCCTGGCACCTTTGGTGTGGGAGGAATCCCCGGACATTCGCAGTTCCTGAGCTGGGCTCCGGCTGTACTCAGCGGCGCAGGCAGCTGGTATTGGACTTTGGGAGGCTGTCGCAAGAGAGAGCTCCATCGTTTGTGGGGCTGTGAATGGGGTTGCCTGGCTCCTTGAAGAGCAGCAAGAGCTTTTGGTCCTGGCACCTTTGGTGTGGCAGGAATCCCTGGACGTTCGCAATTGCTGAGCCGGGCTCCGGCCGTACCGATCGGCGCAGGCAGCTAGTATTGGACTTTGGGAGGCTCGTGCAAGAGAGAGCGCCATCGTTTGTGGGGCTGTGAATGGGGTTGCCTGGCTCCTTGAAGAGCAGCAAGAGCTTTTGGTCCTGGCCCCTTTGGTGTGGGAGGAATCCCCGGACATTCGCAGTTCCTGAGCCGGGCTCCGGCTGCACCGAGGGGTGCAGGCAGGTAGTATTGGACTTTGGGAGGCTGTCGCAAGAGAGAGTGCCAGCGTTTGTGGGGCTGTGAATGGGGTTGCGTGGCTCCTTGAAGAGCAGCAAGAGCTTTTGGTCCTGGCACCTTTGGTGTGGGAGGAATCCCTGGACGTTTGCAATTGCTGAGCCGGGCTCCAGCCGTACCGAGGGGTGCAGGCAGCTAGTGTTGGACTTTGGGAGGCTGTCGCAAGAGAGAGCACCAGCGTTTGTGGGGCTGTGAATGGGGTTGCGTGGCTCCTTGAAGAGCAGCAAGAGCTTTTGGTCCTGGCCCCTTTGGTGTGGGAGGAATCCCTGGACGTTGGCAATTGCTGAGCCGGGCTCCGGCTGTACCGAGGGGTGCAGGCAGCTAGTATTGGACTTTGGGAGGCTGTCGCAAGAGAGAGCGCCAGCGTTTGTGGGGCTGTGAAGGGGGTTGCCTGGCTCCTTGAAGAGCAGCAAGAGCTTTTGGTCCTGGCCCCTTTGGTGTGGCAGGAATCCCTGGACGTTTGCAATTGCTGAGCCGGGCTCCGGCTGTACCGAGCCGCGCAGGCAGCTATTATTGGACTTTGGGAGGCTGTCGCAAGAGAGAGCGCCAGCGTTTGTGGGGCTGTGAATGGGGTTGCCTGGCTCCTTGAAGAGCAGCAAGAGCTTTTGGTCCTGGCCCCTTTGGTGTGGGAGGAATTCCTGGACGTTCGCAATTGCTGAGCCGGGCTCCGGCTGTACCGAGCGGCACAGGCAGCTAGTATTGGACTTTGGGAGGCTGTCGCAAGAGAGAGCGCCAGCGTTTGTGGGGCTGTGAATGGGCTTGCCTGGCTCCTTGAAGAGCAGCAAGAGCTTTTGGTCCTGGCCCCTTTGGTGTGGGAGGAATCCCTGGACGTTGGCAATTGCTGAGCCGGGCTCCGGCTGTACCGAGGGGTGCAGGCAGCTAGTATTGGACTTTGGGAGGCTGTCGCAAGAGAGAGCGCCAGCGTTTGTGGGGCTGTGAATGGGGTTGCGTGGCTCCTTGAAGAGCAGCAAGAGCTTTTGGTCCTGGCACCTTTGGTGTGGGAGGAATCCCTGGACGTTCGCAATTGCTGAGCCGGGCTCCGGCTGTACCGAGAGGTGCAGGCAGGTAGTATTGGACTTTGGGAGGCTGTCGCAAGAGAGAGCGCCAGCGTTTGTGGGGCTGTGAATGGGGTTGCCTGGCTCCTTGAAGAGCAGCAAGAGCTTTTGGTCCTGGCACCTTTGGTGTGGGAGGAATCCCTGGACGTTCGCAGTTCCTGAGCCGGGCTCCGGCTGTACCGAGGGGTGCAGGCAGCTAGTATTGGACTTTGGGAGGCTGTCGCAAGAGAGAGCGCCAGCGTTTGTGGGGCTGTGAATGGGGTTGCGTGGCTCCTTGAAGAGCAGCAAGAGCTTTTGGTCCTGGCCCCTTTGGTGTGGGAGGAATCCCTGGACGTTCGCAATTGCTGAGCCGGGCTCCGGCTGTACTCGGTGGTGCAGGCAGCTAGTATTGGACTTTGGGAGGCTGTCGCAAGAGAGAGCGCCAGCGTTTGTGGGGCTGTGAATGGGGTTGCCTGGCTCCTTGAAGAGCAGCAAGAGCTTTTGGTCCTGGCCCCTTTGGTGTGGGAGAAATCCCTGGACGTTCGCAATTGCTGAGCCGGGCTCCGGCTGTACCGAGGGGTGCAGGCAGCTAGTATTGGACTTTGGGAGGCTGTTGCAAGAGAGAGCGCCAGCGTTTGTGGGGCTGTGAATGGGGTTGCCTGGCTCCTTAAAGAGCAGCAAGAGCTTTTGGTCCTGGCCCCTTTGGTGTGGGAGGAATCCCTGGACGTTCGCAATTGCTGAGCTGGGCTCCGGCTGTACCGAGGGGTGCAGGCAGCTAGTATTGGACTTTGGGAGGCTGTCGCAAGAGAGAGCACCAGCGTTTGTGGGGCTGTGAATGGGGTTGCCTGGCTCCTTGAAGAGCAGCAAGAGCTTTTGGTCCTGGCACCTTTGGTGTGGGAGGAATCCCTGGACGTTCGCAATTGCTGAGCCGGGCTCCGGCTGTACTCAGCGGCAAAGGCAGCTAGTATTGGACTTTGGGAGGCTGTCGCAAGAGAGAGCGCCAGCGTTTGTGGGGCTGTGAATGCGGTTGCCTGGCTCCTTGAAGAGCAGCAAGAGCTTTTGGTCCTGGCCCCTTTGGTGTGGGAGGAATCCCCGGACATTCGCAGTTCCTGAGCTGGGCTCCGGCTGTACTCAGCGGCGCAGGCAGCTGGTATTGGACTTTGGGAGGCTGTCGCAAGAGAGAGCACCAGCGTTTGTGGGGCTGTGAATGGGGTTGCCTGGCTCCTTGAAGAGCAGCAAGAGCTTTTGGTCCTGGCACCTTTGGTGTGGGAGGAATCCCTGGACGTTTGCAATTGCTGAGCCGGGCTCCGGCTGTACCGAGCGGCACAGGCAGCTAGTATTGGACTTTGGGAGGCTGTCGCAAGAGAGAGCGCCAGCGTTTGTGGGGCTGTGAATGGGGTTGCCTGGCTCCTTGAAGAGCAGCAAGAGCTTTTGGTCCTGGCCCCTTTGGTGTGGCAGGAATCCCTGGACGTTCGCAATTGCTGAGCCAGGCTCCGGTTGTACCGAGCGGCACAGGCAGCTAGTATTGGACTTTGGGAGTCTCTCGCAAGAGAGAGCGCCAGCGTTTGTGGGGCTGTGAATGGGGTTGCCTGGCTCCTTGAAGAGCAGCAAGAGCTTTTGGTCCTGGCCCCTTTGGTGTGGGAGGAATCCCCGGACATTCGCAGTTCCTGAGCCGGGCTCCGGCCGTACCGAGGGGTGCAGGCAGCTAGTATTGGACTTTGGGAGGCTGTCGCAAGAGAGAGCGCCATCGTTTGTGGGGCTGTGAATGGGGTTGCCTGGCTCCTTGAAGAGCAGCAAGAGCTTTTGGTCCTGGCACCTTTGGTGTGGGAGGAATCCCTGGACGTTTGTAATTGCTGAGCTGGGCTCCGGCTGTACCGAGGGGTGCAGGCAGCTAGTATTGGACTTTGGGAGGCTGTCGCAAGAGAGAACACCAGCGTTTGTGGGGCTGTGAATGGGGTTGCCTGGCTCCTTGAAGAGCAGCAAGAGCTTTTGGTCCTGGCACCTTTGGTGTGGGAGGAATCCCTGGACGTTCGCAATTGGTGAGCCGGGCTCCGGCTGTACCGAGGGGTGCAGGCAGCTAGTATTGGACTTTGGGAGGCTGTCGCAAGAGAGAGCACCAGCGTTTGTGGGGCTGTGAATGGGCTTGCCTGGCTCCTTGAAGAGCAGCAAGAGCTTTTGGTCCTGGCCCCTTTGGTGTGGCAGGAATCCCTGGACGTTCGCAATTGCTGAGCCGGGCTCCGGCTGTACCGAGGGGTGCAGGCAGCTAGTATTGGACTTTGGGAGGCTGTCGCAAGAGAGAACACCAGCGTTTGTGGGGCTGTGAATGGGGTTGCCTGGCTCCTTGAAGAGCAGCAAGAGCTTTTGGTCCTGGCACCTTTGGTGTGGGAGGAATCCCTGGACGTTCGCAATTGCTGAGCCGGGCTCCGGCTGTACTCAGCGGCAAAGGCAGCTAGTATTGGACTTTGGGAGGCTGTTGCAAGAGAGAGCGCCATCGTTTGTGGGGCTGTGAATGGGGTTGCCTGGCTCCTTGAAGAGCAGCAAGAGCTTTTGGTCCTGGCACCTTTGGTGTGGGAGGAATCCCTGGACGTTCGCAATTGCTGAGCCGGGCTCCGGCTGTACCAAGCCGCGCAGGCAGCTAGTATTGGACTTTGGGAGGCTGTCGCAAGAGAGAGCGCCAGCGTTTGTGGGGCTGTGAATGGGGTTGCCTGGCTCCTTGAAGAGCAGCAAGAGCTTTTGGTCCTGGCACCTTTGGTGTGGGAGGAATCCCTGGACGTTCGCAATTGCTGAGCCGGGCTCCGGCTGTACTCAGCGGCAAAGGCAGCTAGTATTGGACTTTGGGAGGCTGTCGCAAGAGAGAGCGCCAGCGTTTGTGGGGCTGTGAATGCGGTTGCCTGGCTCCTTGAAGAGCAGCAAGAGCTTTTGGTCCTGGCCCCTTTGGTGTGGCAGGAATCCCTGGATGTTCGCAATTGCTGAGCCTGGGTCCGGCTGTACCGAGGGGTGCAGGCAGCTAGTATTGGACTTTGGGAGGCCGTCGCAAGAGATAGCACCAGCGTTTGTGGGGCTGTGAATGGGGTTGCCTGGCTCCTTGAAGAGCAGCAAGAGCTTTTGGTCCTGGCACGTTTGGTGTGGGAGGAATCCCTGGACGTTTGCAATTGGTGAGCCGGGCTCCGGCTGTACCGAGGGGTGCAGGCAGCTAGTATTGGACTTTGGGAGGCTGTCGCAAGAGAGAGCACCAGCGTTTGTGGGGCTGTGAATGGGCTTGCCTGGCTCCTTGAAGAGCAGCAAGAGCTTTTGGTCCTGGCCCCTTTGGTGTGGGAGGAATCCCTGGACGTTTGCAATTGCTGAGCCGGGCTCCGGCTGTACTCAGCGGCAAAGGCAGCTAGTATTGGACTTTGGGAGGCTGTCGCAAGAGAGAGCGCCAGCGTTTGTGGGGCTGTGAATGCGGTTCCCTGGCTCCTTGAAGAGCAGCAAGAGCTTTTGGTCCTGGCACCTTTGGTGTGGGAGGAATCCCTGGACGTTCGCAATTGCTGAGCCGGGCTCCGGCTGTACCGAGCGGCACAGGCAGCTAGTATTGGACTTTGGGAGGCTGTCGCAAGAGAGAGCGCCAGCGTTTGTGGGGCTGTGAATGGGGTTGCCTGGCTCCTTGAAGAGCAGCAAGAGCTTTTGGTCCTGGCCCCTTTGGTGTGGCAGGAATCCCTGGACGTTCGCAATTGCTGAGCCAGGCTCCGGTTGTACCGAGCGGCACAGGCAGCTAGTATTGGACTTTGGGAGTCTCTCGCAAGAGAGAGCGCCAGCGTTTGTGGGGCTGTGAATGGGGTTGCCTGGCTCCTTGAAGAGCAGCAAGAGCTTTTGGTCCTGGCCCCTTTGGTGTGGGAGGAATCCCCGGACATTCGCAGTTCCTGAGCCGGGGTCCGGCTGTACCGAGGGGTGCAGGCAGCTAGTATTGGACTTTGGGAGGCTGTCGCAAGAGAGAGCGCCATCGTTTGTGGGGCTGTGAATGGGGTTGCCTGGCTCCTTGAAGAGCAGCAAGAGCTTTTGGTCCTGGCACCTTTGGTGTGGGGGGAATCCCCGGACGTTCGCGGTTCCTGAGCCGGGCTCCGGCTGTACCGAGGGGTGCAGGCAGCTAGTATTGGACTTTGGGAGGCTGTCGCAAGAGAGAACACCAGCGTTTGTGGGGCTGTGAATGGGGTTGCCTGGCTCCTTGAAGAGCAGCAAGAGCTTTTGGTCCTGGCACCTTTGGTGTGGGAGGAATCCCTGGACGTTCGCAATTGGTGAGCCGGGCTCCGGCTGTACCGAGCGGCACAGGCAGCTAGTATTGGACTTTGGGAGGCTGTCGCAAGAGAGAGCGCCAGCGTTTGTGGGGCTGTGAATGGGGTTGCCTGGCTCCTTGAAGAGCAGCAAGAGCTTTTGGTCCTGGCCCCTTTGGTGTGGCAGGAATCCCTGGACGTTCGCAATTGGTGAGCCGGGCTCCGGCTGTACCGAGGGGTGCAGGCAGCTAGTATTGGACTTTGGGAGGCTGTCGCAAGAGAGAACACCAGCGTTTGTGGGGCTGTGAATGGGGTTGCCTGGCTCCTTGAAGAGCAGCAAGAGCTTTTGGTCCTGGCACCTTTGGTGTGGGAGGAATCCCTGGACGTTCGCAATTGCTGAGCCGGGCTCCGGCTGTACTCAGCGGCAAAGGCAGCTAGTATTGGACTTTGGGAGGCTGTTGCAAGAGAGAGCGCCAGCGTTTGTGGGGCTGTGAATGGGGTTGCCTGGCTCCTTGAAGAGCAGCAAGAGCTTTTGGTCCTGGCACCTTTGGTGTGGCAGGAATCCCTGGACGTTCGCAATTGCTGAGCCGGGCTCCGGCTGTACTCAGCAGCACAGGCAGCTAGTATTGGACTTTGGGAGGCTGTCGCAAGAGAGAGCGCCAGCATTTGTGGGGCTGTGAATGGGGTTGCCTGGCTCCTTGAAGAGCAGCAAGAGCTTTTGGTGCTGGCCCCTTTGGTGTGGGAGGAATCCCTGGACGTTCGCAATTGCTGAGCCGGGCTCCGGCTGTACCGAGGGGTGCAGGCAGCTAGTATTGGACTTTGGGAGGCTGTCGCAAGAGAGAGCGCCAGCGTTTGTGGGGCTGTGAATGGGGTTGCCTGGCTCCTTAAAGAGCAGCAAGAGCTTTTGGTCCTGGCACCTTTGGTGTGGGAGGAATCCCTGGACGTTCGCAATTGCTGAGCTGGGCTCCGGCTGTACCGAGGGGTGCAGGCAGCTAGTATTGGACTTTGGGAGGCTGTCGCAAGAGAGAGCACCAGCGTTTGTGGGGCTGTGAATGGGGTTGCCTGGCTCCTTGAAGAGCAGCAAGAGCTTTTGGTCCTGGCCCCTTTGGTGTGGGAGGAATCCCTGGACGTTCGCAATTGCTGAGCCGGGCTCCGGCTGTACTCAGCGGCGCAGGCAGCTAGTATTGGACTTTGGGAGGCTGTCGCAAGAGAGAGCGCCAGCGTTTGTGGGGCTGTGAATGCGGTTGCCTGGCTCCTTGAAGAGCAGCAAGAGCTTTTGGTCCTGGCACCTTTGGTGTGGGAGGAATCCCCGGACATTCGCAGTTCCTGAGCTGGGCTCCGGCTGTACTCAGCGGCGCAGGCAGCTGGTATTGGACTTTGGGAGGCTGTCGCAAGAGAGAGCTCCATCGTTTGTGGGGCTGTGAATGGGGTTGCCTGGCTCCTTGAAGAGCAGCAAGAGCTTTTGGTCCTGGCACCTTTGGTGTGGCAGGAATCCCTGGACGTTCGCAATTGCTGAGCCTGGGTCCGGCTGTACCGAGGGGTGCAGGCAGCTAGTATTGGACTTTGGGAGGCTGTCGCAAGAGAGAGCACCAGCGTTTGTGGGGCTGTGAATGGGGTTGCCTGGCTCCTTGAAGAGCAGCTAGAGCTTTTGGTCCTGGCACGTTTGGTGTGGGAGGAATCCCTGGACGTTTGCAATTGCTGAGCCGGACTCCGGCTGTACCGAGGGGTGCAGGCAGGTAGTATTGGACTTTGGGAGGCTGTCGCAAGAGAGAGCACCAGCGTTTGTGGGGCTGTGAATGGGGTTGCCTGGCTCCTTGAAGAGCAGCAAGAGCTTTTGGTCCTGGCCCCTTTGGTGTGGGAGGAATCCCTGGACGTTTGCAATTGCTGAGCCGGGCTCCGGCCGTACGGAGGGTTGCAGGCAGCTAGTATTGGACTTTGGGAGGCTGTTGCAAGAGAGAGCGCCATCGTTTGTGGGGCTGTGAAGGGGGTTGCCTGGCTCCTTGAAGAGCAGCAAGAGCTTTTGGTCCTGGCCCCTTTGGTGTGGGAGGAATCCCTGCACGTTTGCAATTGGTGAGCCGGGCTCCGGCCGTACCGAGGGGTGCAGGCAGCTAGTATTGGACTTTGGGAGGCTGTCGCAAGAGAGAGCGCCAGCGTTTGTGGGGCTGTGAATGGGGTTGCCTGGCTCCTTGAAGAGCAGCAAGAGCTTTTGGTCCTGGCCCCTTTGGTGTGGGAGGAATCCCCGGACGTTCGCAGTTCCTGAGCCAGGCTCCGGCTGTACTCGGTGGTGCAGGCAGCTAGTATTGGACTTTGGGAGGCTGTCGCAAGAGAGAGCACCATCGTTTGTGGGGCTGTGAATGGGGTTGCGTGGCTCCTTGAAGAGCAGCAAGAGCTTTTGGTCCTGGCCCCTTTGGTGTGGGAGGAATCCCTGGACGTTTGCAATTGCTGAGCCGGGCTCCGGCCGTACCGAGGGATGCAGGCAGGTAGTATTGGACTTTGGGAGGCTGTCGCAAGAGAGAGCGCCATCGTTTGTGGGGCTGTGAATGGGGTTGCGTGGCTCCTTGAAGAGCAGCAAGAGCTTCTGGTCCTGGCCCCTTTGGTGTGGGAGGAATCCCTGGACGTTTGCAATTGGTGAGCCGGGCTCCGGCTGTACCGAGGGGTGCAGGCAGCTAGTATTGGACTTTGGGAGGCTGTCGCAAGAGAGAGCGCCATCGTTTGTGGGGCTGTGAATGGGGTTGCCTGGCTCCTTGAAGAGCAGCAAGAGCTTTTGGTCCTGGCCCCTTTGGTGTGGGAGGAATCCCTGGACGTTCGCAGTTCCTGAGTCGGGCTCCGGCCGTACCGAGGGGTGCAGGCAGCTAGTATTGGACTTTGGGAGGCTGTCGCAAGAGAGAGCGCCATCGTTTGTGGGGCTGTGAATGGGGTTGCCTGGCTCCTTGAAGAGCAGCAAGAGCTTTTGGTGCTGGCCCCTTTGGTGTGGGAGGAATCCCTGGACGTTCGCAATTCCTGAGCCGGGCTCCGGCTGTACTCGGTGGTGCAGGCAGCTAGTATTGGACTTTGGGAGGCTGTCGCAAGAGAGAGCGCCAGCGTTTGTGGGGCTGTGAATGGGGTTGCCTGGCTCCTTGAAGAGCAGCAAGAGCTTTTGGTCCTGGCACCTTTGGTGTGGGAGGAATCCCTGGACGTTCGCAATTGGTGAGCCGGGCTCCGGCTGTACTCGGTGGTGCAGGCAGCTAGTATTGGACTTTGGGAGTCTCTCGCAAGAGAGAACACCAGCGTTTGTGGGGCTGTGAATGGGGTTGCCTGGCTCCTTGAAGAGCAGCAAGAGCTTTTGGTCCTGGCACCTTTGGTGTGGGAGGAATCCCTGGACGTTCGCAATTGGTGAGCCGGGCTCCGGCTGTACCGAGCGGCACAGGCAGCTAGTATTGGACTTTGGGAGGCTGTCGCAAGAGAGAGCGCCAGCGTTTGTGGGGCTGTGAATGGGGTTGCCTGGCTCCTTGAAGAGCAGCAAGAGCTTTTGGTCCTGGCCCCTTTGGTGTGGCAGGAATCCCTGGACGTTCGCAATTGGTGAGCCGGGCTCCGGCTGTACCGAGGGGTGCAGGCAGCTAGTATTGGACTTTGGGAGGCTGTCGCAAGAGAGAACACCAGCGTTTGTGGGGCTGTGAATGGGGTTGCCTGGCTCCTTGAAGAGCAGCAAGAGCTTTTGGTCCTGGCACCTTTGGTGTGGGAGGAATCCCTGGACGTTTGCAATTGCTGAGCCGGGCTCCGGCTGTACTCAGCGGCAAAGGCAGCTAGTATTGGACTTTGGGAGGCTGTTGCAAGAGAGAGCGCCAGCGTTTGTGGGGCTGTGAATGGGGTTGCCTGGCTCCTTGAAGAGCAGCAAGAGCTTTTGGTCCTGGCACCTTTGGTGTGGCAGGAATCCCTGGACGTTCGCAATTGCTGAGCCGGGCTCCGGCTGTACTCAGCAGCACAGGCAGCTAGTATTGGACTTTGGGAGGCTGTCGCAAGAGAGAGCGCCAGCATTTGTGGGGCTGTGAATGGGGTTGCCTGGCTCCTTGAAGAGCAGCAAGAGCTTTTGGTGCTGGCCCCTTTGGTGTGGGAGGAATCCCTGGACGTTCGCAATTGCTGAGCCGGGCTCCGGCTGTACCGAGGGGTGCAGGCAGCTAGTATTGGACTTTGGGAGGCTGTCGCAAGAGAGAGCGCCAGCGTTTGTGGGGCTGTGAATGGGGTTGCCTGGCTCCTTAAAGAGCAGCAAGAGCTTTTGGTCCTGGCACCTTTGGTGTGGGAGGAATCCCTGGACGTTCGCAATTGCTGAGCTGGGCTCCGGCTGTACCGAGGGGTGCAGGCAGCTAGTATTGGACTTTGGGAGGCTGTCGCAAGACAGAGCACCAGCGTTTGTGGGGCTGTGAATGGGGTTGCCTGGCTCCTTGAAGAGCAGCAAGAGCTTTTGGTCCTGGCCCCTTTGGTGTGGGAGGAATCCCTGGACGTTCGCAATTGCTGAGCAGGGCTCCGGCTGTACTCAGCGGCGCAGGCAGCTAGTATTGGACTTTGGGAGGCTGTCGCAAGAGAGAGCGCCAGCGTTTGTGGGGCTGTGAATGCGGTTGCCTGGCTCCTTGAAGAGCAGCAAGAGCTTTTGGTCCTGGCACCTTTGGTGTGGGAGGAATCCCCGGACATTCGCAGTTCCTGAGCTGGGCTCCGGCTGTACTCAGCGGCGCAGGCAGCTGGTATTGGACTTTGGGAGGCTGTCGCAAGAGAGAGCTCCATCGTTTGTGGGGCTGTGAATGGGGTTGCCTGGCTCCTTGAAGAGCAGCAAGAGCTTTTGGTCCTGGCACCTTTGGTGTGGCAGGAATCCCTGGACGTTCGCAATTGCTGAGCCTGGGTCCGGCTGTACCGAGGGGTGCAGGCAGCTAGTATTGGACTTTGGGAGGCTGTCGCAAGAGAGAGCGCCAGCGTTTGTGGGGCTGTGAATGGGGTTGCCTGGCTCCTTGAAGAGCAGCTAGAGCTTTTGGTCCTGGCACGTTTGGTGTGGGAGGAATCCCTGGACGTTTGCAATTGCTGAGCCGGACTCCGGCTGTACCGAGGGGTGCAGGCAGGTAGTATTGGACTTTGGGAGGCTGTCGCAAGAGAGAGCACCAGCGTTTGTGGGGCTGTGAATGGGGTTGCCTGGCTCCTTGAAGAGCAGCAAGAGCTTTTGGTCCTGGCCCCTTTGGTGTGGGAGGAATCCCTGGACGTTTGCAATTGGTGAGCCGGGCTCTGGCTGTACTCAGCGGCGCAGGCAGGTAGTGTTGGACTTTGGGAGGCTGTCGCAAGAGAGAGCGCCATCGTTTGTGGGGCTGTGAATGGGGTTGCCTGGCTCCTTGAAGAGCAGCAAGAGCTTTTGGTCCTGGCCCCTTTGGTGTGGGAGGAATCCCTGGACGTTTGCAATTGCTGAGCCGGGCTCTGGCTGTACTCAGCGGCGCAGGCAGGTAGTGTTGGACTTTGGGAGGCTGTCGCAAGAGAGAGCGCCATCGTTTGTGGGGCTGTGAATGGGGTTGCCTGGCTCCTTGAAGAGCAGCAAGAGCTTTTGGTCCTGACCCCTTTGGTGTGGGAGGAATTCCTGGACGTTTGCATTTGGTGAGCCGGGCTCCGGCCGTACCGAGGGGTGCAGGCAGGTAGTATTGGACTTTGGGAGGCTGTCGCAAGAGAGAGCGCCATCGTTTGTGGGGCTGTGAATGGGGTTGCGTGGCTCCTTGAAGAGCAGCAAGAGCTTTTGGTCCTGGCCCCTTTGGTGTGGGAGGAATCCCTGGACGTTCGCAATTGCTGAGCCGGGCTCCGGCTGTACCGAGTGGTGCAGGCAGGTAGTATTGGACTTTGGGAGGCTGTCGCAAGAGAGAGTGCCAGCGTTTGTGGGGCTGTGAATGGGGTTGCCTGGCTCCTTGAAGAGCAGCAAGAGCTTTTGGTGCTGGCCCCTTTGGTGTGGGAGGAATCCCTGGACATTTGCAATTGCTGAGCCGGGCTCCGGCCGTACCGCGGGGTGCAGGCAGCTAGTATTGGACTTTGGGAAGCTGTCGCAAGAGAGAGCACCAGCGTTTGTGGGGCTGTGAATGGGGTTGCCTGGCTCCTTGAAGAGCAGCAAGAGCTTTTGGTCCTGGCCCCTTTGGTGTGGGAGGAATCCCTGGACGTTTGCAATTGCTGAGCTGGGCTCCGGCTGTACCGAGGGGTGCAGGCAGCTAGTATTGGACTTTGGGAGGCTGTCGCAAGAGAGAGCACCAGCGTTTGTGGGGCTGTGAATGGGGTTGCCTGGCTCCTTGAAGAGCAGCAAGAGCTTTTGGTCCTGGCACCTTTGGTGTGGGAGGAATCCCTGGACGTTCGCAATTGCTGAGCCGGGCTCCGGCTGTACTCAGCGGCAAAGGCAGCTAGTATTGGACTTTGGGAGGCTGTCGCAAGAGAGAGCGCCAGCGTTTGTGGGGCTGTGAATGGGGTTGCCTGGCTCCTTGAAGAGCAGCAAGAGCTTTTGGTCCTGGCCCCTTTGGTGTGGGAGGAATCCCCGGACATTCGCAGTTCCTGAGCTGGGCTCCGGCTGTACTCAGCGGCGCAGGCAGCTGGTATTGGACTTTGGGAGGCTGTCGCAAGAGAGAGCACCAGCGTTTGTGGGGCTGTGAATGGGGTTGCCTGGCTCCTTGAAGAGCAGCAAGAGCTTTTGGTCCTGGCACCTTTGGTGTGGGAGGAATCCCTGGACGTTCGCAATTGCTGAGCCGGGCTCCGGCTGTACCGAGCGGCACAGGCAGCTAGTATTGGACTTTGGGAGGCTGTCGCAAGAGAGAGCGCCAGCGTTTGTGGGGCTGTGAATGGGGTTGCCTGGCTCCTTGAAGAGCAGCAAGAGCTTTTGGTCCTGGCCCCTTTGGTGTGGCAGGAATCCCTGGACGTTCGCAATTGCTGAGCCAGGCTCCGGTTGTACCGAGCGGCACAGGCAGCTAGTATTGGACTTTGGGAGTCTCTCGCAAGAGAGAGCGCCAGCGTTTGTGGGGCTGTGAATGGGGTTGCCTGGCTCCTTGAAGAGCAGCAAGAGCTTTTGGTCCTGGCCCCTTTGGTGTGGCAGGAATCCCCGGACATTCGCAGTTCCTGAGCCGGGCTCCGGCTGTACCGAGGGGTGCAGGCAGCTAGTATTGGACTTTGGGAGGCTGTCGCAAGAGAGAGCGCCATCGTTTGTGGGGCTGTGAATGGGGTTGCCTGGCTCCTTGAAGAGCAGCAAGAGCTTTTGGTCCTGGCACCTTTGGTGTGGGAGGAATCCCTGGACGTTTGTAATTGCTGAGCTGGGCTCCGGCTGTACCGAGGGGTGCAGGCAGCTAGTATTGGACTTTGGGAGGCTGTCGCAAGAGAGAACACCAGCGTTTGTGGGGCTGTGAATGGGGTTGCCTGGCTCCTTGAAGAGCAGCAAGAGCTTTTGGTCCTGGCACCTTTGGTGTGGGAGGAATCCCTGGACGTTCGCAATTGGTGAGCCGGGCTCCGGCTGTACCGAGCGGCACAGGCAGCTAGTATTGGACTTTGGGAGGCTGTCGCAAGAGAGAGCGCCAGCGTTTGTGGGGCTGTGAATGGGCTTGCCTGGCTCCTTGAAGAGCAGCAAGAGCTTTTGGTCCTGGCCCCTTTGGTGTGGCAGGAATCCCTGGACGTTCGCAATTGGTGAGCCGGGCTCCAGCTGTACCGAGGGGTGCAGGCAGCTAGTATTGGACTTTGGGAGGCTGTCGCAAGAGAGAGCGCCATCGTTTGTGGGGCTGTGAATGGGGTTGCCTGGCTCCTTGAAGAGCAGCAAGAGCTTTTGGTCCTGGCACCTTCGGTGTGGGAGGAATCCCTGGACGTTCGCAATTGCTGAGCCGGGCTCCGGCTGTACTCAGCGGCAAAGGCAGCTAGTATTGGACTTTGGGAGGCTGTTGCAAGAGAGAGCGCCATCGTTTGTGGGGCTGTGAATGGGGTTGCCTGGCTCCTTGAAGAGCAGCAAGAGCTTTTGGTCCTGGCACCTTTGGTGTGGGAGGAATCCCTGGACGTTCGCAATTGCTGAGCCGGGCTCCGGCTGTACCAAGCCGCGCAGGCAGCTAGTATTGGACTTTGGGAGGCTGTCGCAAGAGAGAGCGCCAGCGTTTGTGGGGCTGTGAATGGGGTTGCCTGGCTCCTTGAAGAGCAGCAAGAGCTTTTGGTCCTGGCCCCTTTGGTGTGGGAGGAATCCCTGGACGTTCGCAATTGGTGAGCCGGGCTCCGGCTGTACTCAGCGGCAAAGGCAGCTAGTATTGGACTTTGGGAGGCTGTCGCAAGAGAGAGCGCCAGCGTTTGTGGGGCTGTGAATGCGGTTCCCTGGCTCCTTGAAGAGCAGCAAGAGCTTTTGGTCCTGGCACCTTTGGTGTGGGAGGAATCCCTGGACGTTCGCAATTGCTGAGCCGGGCTCCGGCTGTACCGAGCGGCACAGGCAGCTAGTATTGGACTTTGGGAGGCTGTCGCAAGAGAGAGCGCCAGCGTTTGTGGGGCTGTGAATGGGGTTGCCTGGCTCCTTGAAGAGCAGCAAGAGCTTTTGGTCCTGGCCCCTTTGGTGTGGCAGGAATCCCTGGACGTTCGCAATTGCTGAGCCAGGCTCCGGTTGTACCGAGCGGCACAGGCAGCTAGTATTGGACTTTGGGAGTCTCTCGCAAGAGAGAGCGCCAGCGTTTGTGGGGCTGTGAATGGGGTTGCCTGGCTCCTTGAAGAGCAGCAAGAGCTTTTGGTCCTGGCCCCTTTGGTGTGGGAGGAATCCCCGGACATTCGCAGTTCCTGAGCCGGGGTCCGGCTGTACCGAGGGGTGCAGGCAGCTAGTATTGGACTTTGGGAGGCTGTCGCAAGAGAGAGCGCCATCGTTTGTGGGGCTGTGAATGGGGTTGCCTGGCTCCTTGAAGAGCAGCAAGAGCTTTTGGTCCTGGCACCTTTGGTGTGGGGGGAATCCCCGGACGTTCGCGGTTCCTGAGCCGGGCTCCGGCTGTACCGAGGGGTGCAGGCAGCTAGTATTGGACTTTGGGAGGCTGTCGCAAGAGAGAACACCAGCGTTTGTGGGGCTGTGAATGGGGTTGCCTGGCTCCTTGAAGAGCAGCAAGAGCTTTTGGTCCTGGCCCCTTTGGTGTGGGAGGAATCCCTGGACGTTCGCAATTGGTGAGCCGGGCTCCGGCTGTACCGAGGGGTGCAGGCAGCTAGTATTGGACTTTGGGAGGCTGTCGCAAGAGAGAACACCAGCGTTTGTGGGGCTGTGAATGGGGTTGCCTGGCTCCTTGAAGAGCAGCAAGAGCTTTTGGTCCTGGCACCTTTGGTGTGGGAGGAATCCCTGGACGTTCGCAATTGCTGAGCCGGGCTCCGGCTGTACTCAGCGGCAAAGGCAGCTAGTATTGGACTTTGGGAGGCTGTTGCAAGAGAGAGCGCCAGCGTTTGTGGGGCTGTGAATGGGGTTGCCTGGCTCCTTGAAGAGCAGCAAGAGCTTTTGGTCCTGGCCCCTTTGGTGTGGCAGGAATCCCTGGACGTTCGCAATTGGTGAGCCGGGCTCCGGCTGTACCGAGGGGTGCAGGCAGCTAGTATTGGACTTTGGGAGGCTGTCGCAAGAGAGAACACCAGCGTTTGTGGGGCTGTGAATGGGGTTGCCTGGCTCCTTGAAGAGCAGCAAGAGCTTTTGGTCCTGGCACCTTTGGTGTGGGAGGAATCCCTGGACGTTCGCAATTGCTGAGCCGGGCTCCGGCTGTACTCAGCGGCAAAGGCAGCTAGTATTGGACTTTGGGAGGCTGTTGCAAGAGAGAGCGCCAGCGTTTGTGGGGCTGTGAATGGGGTTGCCTGGCTCCTTGAAGAGCAGCAAGAGCTTTTGGTCCTGGCACCTTTGGTGTGGCAGGAATCCCTGGACGTTCGCAATTGCTGAGCCGGGCTCCGGCTGTACTCAGCAGCACAGGCAGCTAGTATTGGACTTTGGGAGGCTGTCGCAAGAGAGAGCGCCAGCATTTGTGGGGCTGTGAATGGGGTTGCCTGGCTCCTTGAAGAGCAGCAAGAGCTTTTGGTGCTGGCCCCTTTGGTGTGGGAGGAATCCCTGGACGTTCGCAATTGCTGAGCCGGGCTCCGGCTGTACCGAGGGGTGCAGGCAGCTAGTATTGGACTTTGGGAGGCTGTCGCAAGAGAGAGCGCCAGCGTTTGTGGGGCTGTGAATGGGGTTGCCTGGCTCCTTAAAGAGCAGCAAGAGCTTTTGGTCCTGGCACCTTTGGTGTGGGAGGAATCCCTGGACGTTCGCAATTGCTGAGCTGGGCTCCGGCTGTACCGAGGGGTGCAGGCAGCTAGTATTGGACTTTGGGAGGCTGTCGCAAGAGAGAGCACCAGCGTTTGTGGGGCTGTGAATGGGGTTGCCTGGCTCCTTGAAGAGCAGCAAGAGCTTTTGGTCCTGGCCCCTTTGGTGTGGGAGGAATCCCTGGACGTTCGCAATTGCTGAGCCGGGCTCCGGCTGTACTCAGCGGCGCAGGCAGCTGGTATTGGACTTTGGGAGGCTGTCGCAAGAGAGAGCTCCATCGTTTGTGGGGCTGTGAATGGGGTTGCCTGGCTCCTTGAAGAGCAGCAAGAGCTTTTGGTCCTGGCACCTTTGGTGTGGCAGGAATCCCTGGACGTTCGCAATTGCTGAGCCTGGGTCCGGCTGTACCGAGGGGTGCAGGCAGCTAGTATTGGACTTTGGGAGGCTGTCGCAAGAGAGAGCACCAGCGTTTGTGGGGCTGTGAATGGGGTTGCCTGGCTCCTTGAAGAGCAGCTAGAGCTTTTGGTCCTGGCACGTTTGGTGTGGGAGGAATCCCTGGACGTTTGCAATTGCTGAGCCGGACTCCGGCTGTACCGAGGGGTGCAGGCAGGTAGTATTGGACTTTGGGAGGCTGTCGCAAGAGAGAGCACCAGCGTTTGTGGGGCTGTGAATGGGGTTGCCTGGCTCCTTGAAGAGCAGCAAGAGCTTTTGGTGCTGGCCCCTTTGGTGTGGGAGGAATCCCTGGACGTTTGCAATTGCTGAGCCGGGCTCCGGCCGTACGGAGGGTTGCAGGCAGCTAGTATTGGACTTTGGGAGGCTGTTGCAAGAGAGAGCGCCATCGTTTGTGGGGCTGTGAATGGGGTTGCCTGGCTCCTTGAAGAGCAGCAAGAGCTTTTGGTCCTGGCCCCTTTGGTGTGGGAGGAATCCCTGCACGTTTGCAATTGGTGAGCCGGGCTCCGGCCGTACCGAGGGGTGCAGGCAGCTAGTATTGGACTTTGGGAGGCTGTCGCAAGAGAGAGCGCCAGCGTTTGTGGGGCTGTGAATGGGGTTGCCTGGCTCCTTGAAGAGCAGCAAGAGCTTTTGGTCCTGGCCCCTTTGGTGTGGGAGGAATCCCCGGACGTTCGCAGTTCCTGAGCCAGGCTCCGGCTGTACTCGGTGGTGCAGGCAGCTAGTATTGGACTTTGGGAGGCTGTCGCAAGAGAGAGCACCATCGTTTGTGGGGCTGTGAATGGGGTTGCGTGGCTCCTTGAAGAGCAGCAAGAGCTTTTGGTCCTGGCCCCTTTGGTGTGGGAGGAATCCCTGGACGTTTGCAATTGCTGAGCCGGGCTCCGGCCGTACCGAGGGGTGCAGGCAGGTAGTATTGGACTTTGGGAGGCTGTCGCAAGAGAGAGCGCCATCGTTTGTGGGGCTGTGAATGGGGTTGCGTGGCTCCTTGAAGAGCAGCAAGAGCTTCTGGTCCTGGCCCCTTTGGTGTGGGAGGAATCCCTGGACGTTTGCAATTGGTGAGCCGGGCTCCGGCTGTACCGAGGGGTGCAGGCAGCTAGTATTGGACTTTGGGAGGCTGTCGCAAGAGAGAGCGCCATCGTTTGTGGGGCTGTGAATGGGGTTGCCTGGCTCCTTGAAGAGCAGCAAGAGCTTTTGGTCCTGGCCCCTTTGGTGTGGGAGGAATCCCTGGACGTTCGCAGTTCCTGAGTCGGGCTCCGGCCGTACCGAGGGGTGCAGGCAGCTAGTATTGGACTTTGGGAGGCTGTCGCAAGAGAGAGCGCCATCGTTTGTGGGGCTGTGAATGGGGTTGCCTGGCTCCTTGAAGAGCAGCAAGAGCTTTTGGTGCTGGCCCCTTTGGTGTGGGAGGAATCCCTGGACGTTCGCAATTCCTGAGCCGGGCTCCGGCTGTACTCGGTGGTGCAGGCAGCTAGTATTGGACTTTGGGAGGCTGTCGCAAGAGAGAGCGCCAGCGTTTGTGGGGCTGTGAATGGGGTTGCCTGGCTCCTTGAAGAGCAGCAAGAGCTTTTGGTCCTGGCACCTTTGGTGTGGGAGGAATCCCTGGACGTTCGCAATTGGTGAGCCGGGCTCCGGCTGTACTCGGTGGTGCAGGCAGCTAGTATTGGACTTTGGGAGTCTCTCGCAAGAGAGAACACCAGCGTTTGTGGGGCTGTGAATGGGGTTGCCTGGCTCCTTGAAGAGCAGCAAGAGCTTTTGGTCCTGGCACCTTTGGTGTGGGAGGAATCCCTGGACGTTCGCAATTGGTGAGCCGGGCTCCGGCTGTACCGAGCGGCACAGGCAGCTAGTATTGGACTTTGGGAGGCTGTCGCAAGAGAGAGCGCCAGCGTTTGTGGGGCTGTGAATGGGGTTGCCTGGCTCCTTGAAGAGCAGCAAGAGCTTTTGGTCCTGGCCCCTTTGGTGTGGCAGGAATCCCTGGACGTTCGCAATTGGTGAGCCGGGCTCCGGCTGTACCGAGGGGTGCAGGCAGCTAGTATTGGACTTTGGGAGGCTGTCGCAAGAGAGAACACCAGCGTTTGTGGGGCTGTGAATGGGGTTGCCTGGCTCCTTGAAGAGCAGCAAGAGCTTTTGGTCCTGGCACCTTTGGTGTGGGAGGAATCCCTGGACGTTTGCAATTGCTGAGCCGGGCTCCGGCTGTACTCAGCGGCAAAGGCAGCTAGTATTGGACTTTGGGAGGCTGTTGCAAGAGAGAGCGCCAGCGTTTGTGGGGCTGTGAATGGGGTTGCCTGGCTCCTTGAAGAGCAGCAAGAGCTTTTGGTCCTGGCACCTTTGGTGTGGCAGGAATCCCTGGACGTTCGCAATTGCTGAGCCGGGCTCCGGCTGTACTCAGCAGCACAGGCAGCTAGTATTGGACTTTGGGAGGCTGTCGCAAGAGAGAGCGCCAGCATTTGTGGGGCTGTGAATGGGGTTGCCTGGCTCCTTGAAGAGCAGCAAGAGCTTTTGGTGCTGGCCCCTTTGGTGTGGGAGGAATCCCTGGACGTTCGCAATTGCTGAGCCGGGCTCCGGCTGTACCGAGGGGTGCAGGCAGCTAGTATTGGACTTTGGGAGGCTGTCGCAAGAGAGAGCGCCATCGTTTGTGGGGCTGTGAATGGGGTTGCCTGGCTCCTTGAAGAGCAGCAAGAGCTTTTGGTCGTTGCCCCTTTGGTGTGGGAGGAATCCCTGGACGTTCGCAATTGCTGAGCTGGGCTCCGGCTGTACCGAGGGGTGCAGGCAGCTAGTATTGGACTTTGGGAGGCTGTCGCAAGACAGAGCACCAGCGTTTGTGGGGCTGTGAATGGGGTTGCCTGGCTCCTTGAAGAGCAGCAAGAGCTTTTGGTCCTGGCCCCTTTGGTGTGGGAGGAATCCCTGGACGTTCGCAATTGCTGAGCAGGGCTCCGGCTGTACTCAGCGGCGCAGGCAGCTAGTATTGGACTTTGGGAGGCTGTCGCAAGAGAGAGCGCCAGCGTTTGTGGGGCTGTGAATGCGGTTGCCTGGCTCCTTGAAGAGCAGCAAGAGCTTTTGGTCCTGGCACCTTTGGTGTGGGAGGAATCCCCGGACATTCGCAGTTCCTGAGCTGGGCTCCGGCTGTACTCAGCGGCGCAGGCAGCTGGTATTGGACTTTGGGAGGCTGTCGCAAGAGAGAGCTCCATCGTTTGTGGGGCTGTGAATGGGGTTGCCTGGCTCCTTGAAGAGCAGCAAGAGCTTTTGGTCCTGGCACCTTTGGTGTGGCAGGAATCCCTGGACGTTCGCAATTGCTGAGCCTGGGTCCGGCTGTACCGAGGGGTGCAGGCAGCTAGTATTGGACTTTGGGAGGCTGTCGCAAGAGAGAGCGCCAGCGTTTGTGGGGCTGTGAATGGGGTTGCCTGGCTCCTTGAAGAGCAGCTAGAGCTTTTGGTCCTGGCACGTTTGGTGTGGGAGGAATCCCTGGACGTTTGCAATTGCTGAGCCGGACTCCGGCTGTACCGAGGGGTGCAGGCAGGTAGTATTGGACTTTGGGAGGCTGTCGCAAGAGAGAGCACCAGCGTTTGTGGGGCTGTGAATGGGGTTGCCTGGCTCCTTGAAGAGCAGCAAGAGCTTTTGGTCCTGGCCCCTTTGGTGTGGGAGGAATCCCTGGACGTTTGCAATTGGTGAGCCGGGCTCTGGCTGTACTCAGCGGCGCAGGCAGGTAGTGTTGGACTTTGGGAGGCTGTCGCAAGAGAGAGCGCCATCGTTTGTGGGGCTGTGAATGGGGTTGCCTGGCTCCTTGAAGAGCAGCAAGAGCTTTTGGTCCTGGCCCCTTTGGTGTGGGAGGAATCCCTGGACGTTTGCAATTGCTGAGCCGGGCTCTGGCTGTACTCAGCGGCGCAGGCAGGTAGTGTTGGACTTTGGGAGGCTGTCGCAAGAGAGAGCGCCATCGTTTGTGGGGCTGTGAATGGGGTTGCCTGGCTCCTTGAAGAGCAGCAAGAGCTTTTGGTCCTGACCCCTTTGGTGTGGGAGGAATTCCTGGACGTTTGCATTTGGTGAGCCGGGCTCCGGCCGTACCGAGGGGTGCAGGCAGGTAGTATTGGACTTTGGGAGGCTGTCGCAAGAGAGAGCGCCATCGTTTGTGGGGCTGTGAATGGGGTTGCGTGGCTCCTTGAAGAGCAGCAAGAGCTTTTGGTCCTGGCCCCTTTGGTGTGGCAGGAATCCCTGGACGTTCGCAATTGCTGAGCCGGGCTCCGGCTGTACCGAGTGGTGCAGGCAGGTAGTATTGGACTTTGGGAGGCTGTCGCAAGAGAGAGTGCCAGCGTTTGTGGGGCTGTGAATGGGGTTGCCTGGCTCCTTGAAGAGCAGCAAGAGCTTTTGGTGCTGGCCCCTTTGGTGTGGGAGGAATCCCTGGACATTTGCAATTGCTGAGCCGGGCTCCGGCCGTACCGCGGGGTGCAGGCAGCTAGTATTGGACTTTGGGAAGCTGTCGCAAGAGAGAGCACCAGCGTTTGTGGGGCTGTGAATGGGGTTGCCTGGCTCCTTGAAGAGCAGCAAGAGCTTTTGGTCCTGGCCCCTTTGGTGTGGGAGGAATCCCTGGACGTTTGCAATTGCTGAGCTGGGCTCCGGCTGTACCGAGGGGTGCAGGCAGCTAGTATTGGACTTTGGGAGGCTGTCGCAAGAGAGAGCACCAGCGTTTGTGGGGCTGTGAATGGGGTTGCCTGGCTCCTTGAAGAGCAGCAAGAGCTTTTGGTCCTGGCACCTTTGGTGTGGGAGGAATCCCTGGACGTTCGCAATTGCTGAGCCGGGCTCCGGCTGTACTCAGCGGCAAAGGCAGCTAGTATTGGACTTTGGGAGGCTGTCGCAAGAGAGAGCGCCAGCGTTTGTGGGGCTGTGAATGGGGTTGCCTGGCTCCTTGAAGAGCAGCAAGAGCTTTTGGTCCTGGCCCCTTTGGTGTGGGAGGAATCCCCGGACATTCGCAGTTCCTGAGCTGGGCTCCGGCTGTACTCAGCGGCGCAGGCAGCTGGTATTGGACTTTGGGAGGCTGTCGCAAGAGAGAGCACCAGCGTTTGTGGGGCTGTGAATGGGGTTGCCTGGCTCCTTGAAGAGCAGCAAGAGCTTTTGGTCCTGGCACCTTTGGTGTGGGAGGAATCCCTGGACGTTCGCAATTGCTGAGCCGGGCTCCGGCTGTACCGAGCGGCACAGGCAGCTAGTATTGGACTTTGGGAGGCTGTCGCAAGAGAGAGCGCCAGCGTTTGTGGGGCTGTGAATGGGGTTGCCTGGCTCCTTGAAGAGCAGCAAGAGCTTTTGGTCCTGGCCCCTTTGGTGTGGCAGGAATCCCTGGACGTTCGCAATTGCTGAGCCAGGCTCCGGTTGTACCGAGCGGCACAGGCAGCTAGTATTGGACTTTGGGAGTCTCTCGCAAGAGAGAGCGCCAGCGTTTGTGGGGCTGTGAATGGGGTTGCCTGGCTCCTTGAAGAGCAGCAAGAGCTTTTGGTCCTGGCCCCTTTGGTGTGGCAGGAATCCCCGGACATTCGCAGTTCCTGAGCCGGGCTCCGGCTGTACCGAGGGGTGCAGGCAGCTAGTATTGGACTTTGGGAGGCTGTCGCAAGAGAGAGCGCCATCGTTTGTGGGGCTGTGAATGGGGTTGCCTGGCTCCTTGAAGAGCAGCAAGAGCTTTTGGTCCTGGCACCTTTGGTGTGGGAGGAATCCCTGGACGTTTGTAATTGCTGAGCTGGGCTCCGGCTGTACCGAGGGGTGCAGGCAGCTAGTATTGGACTTTGGGAGGCTGTCGCAAGAGAGAACACCAGCGTTTGTGGGGCTGTGAATGGGGTTGCCTGGCTCCTTGAAGAGCAGCAAGAGCTTTTGGTCCTGGCACCTTTGGTGTGGCAGGAATCCCTGGACGTTCGCAATTGGTGAGCCGGGCTCCGGCTGTACCGAGCGGCACAGGCAGCTAGTATTGGACTTTGGGAGGCTGTCGCAAGAGAGAGCGCCAGCGTTTGTGGGGCTGTGAATGGGCTTGCCTGGCTCCTTGAAGAGCAGCAAGAGCTTTTGGTCCTGGCCCCTTTGGTGTGGCAGGAATCCCTGGACGTTCGCAATTGGTGAGCCGGGCTCCAGCTGTACCGAGGGGTGCAGGCAGCTAGTATTGGACTTTGGGAGGCTGTCGCAAGAGAGAGCGCCATCGTTTGTGGGGCTGTGAATGGGGTTGCCTGGCTCCTTGAAGAGCAGCAAGAGCTTTTGGTCCTGGCACCTTCGGTGTGGGAGGAATCCCTGGACGTTCGCAATTGCTGAGCCGGGCTCCGGCTGTACTCAGCGGCAAAGGCAGCTAGTATTGGACTTTGGGAGGCTGTTGCAAGAGAGAGCGCCATCGTTTGTGGGGCTGTGAATGGGGTTGCCTGGCTCCTTGAAGAGCAGCAAGAGCTTTTGGTCCTGGCACCTTTGGTGTGGGAGGAATCCCTGGACGTTCGCAATTGCTGAGCCGGGCTCCGGCTGTACCAAGCCGCGCAGGCAGCTAGTATTGGACTTTGGGAGGCTGTCGCAAGAGAGAGCGCCAGCGTTTGTGGGGCTGTGAATGGGGTTGCCTGGCTCCTTGAAGAGCAGCAAGAGCTTTTGGTCCTGGCACCTTTGGTGTGGGAGGAATCCCTGGACGTTCGCAATTGCTGAGCCGGGCTCCGGCTGTACTCAGCGGCAAAGGCAGCTAGTATTGGACTTTGGGAGGCTGTCGCAAGAGAGAGCGCCAGCGTTTGTGGGGCTGTGAATGCGGTTGCCTGGCTCCTTGAAGAGCAGCAAGAGCTTTTGGTCCTGGCACCTTTGGTGTGGGAGGAATCCCCGGACATTCGCAGTTCCTGAGCCGGGCTCCAGCTGTACTCAGCGGCGCAGGCAGCTGGTATTGGACTTTGGGAGGCTGTCGCAAGAGAGAGCTCCATCGTTTGTGGGGCTGTGAATGGGGTTGCCTGGCTCCTTGAAGAGCAGCAAGAGCTTTTGGTCCTGGCCCCTTTGGTGTGGGAGGAATCCCTGGACGTTCGCAATTGCTGAGCCTGGGTCCGGCTGTACCGAGGGGTGCAGGCAGCTAGTATTGGACTTTGGGAGGCCGTCGCAAGAGATAGCACCAGCGTTTGTGGGGCTGTGAATGGGGTTGCCTGGCTCCTTGAAGAGCAGCAAGAGCTTTTGGTCCTGGCACGTTTGGTGTGGGAGGAATCCCTGGACGTTTGCAATTGGTGAGCCGGGCTCCGGCTGTACCGAGGGGTGCAGGCAGCTAGTATTGGACTTTGGGAGGCTGTCGCAAGAGAGAGCACCAGCGTTTGTGGGGCTGTGAATGGGCTTGCCTGGCTCCTTGAAGAGCAGCAAGAGCTTTTGGTCCTGGCCCCTTTGGTGTGGGAGGAATCCCTGGACGTTCGCAATTGGTGAGCCGGGCTCCGGCTGTACTCAGCGGCAAAGGCAGCTAGTATTGGACTTTGGGAGGCTGTCGCAAGAGAGAGCGCCAGCGTTTGTGGGGCTGTGAATGCGGTTCCCTGGCTCCTTGAAGAGCAGCAAGAGCTTTTGGTCCTGGCACCTTTGGTGTGGGAGGAATCCCTGGACGTTCGCAATTGCTGAGCCGGGCTCCGGCTGTACCGAGCGGCACAGGCAGCTAGTATTGGACTTTGGGAGGCTGTCGCAAGAGAGAGCGCCAGCGTTTGTGGGGCTGTGAATGGGGTTGCCTGGCTCCTTGAAGAGCAGCAAGAGCTTTTGGTCCTGGCCCCTTTGGTGTGGCAGGAATCCCTGGACGTTCGCAATTGCTGAGCCAGGCTCCGGTTGTACCGAGCGGCACAGGCAGCTAGTATTGGACTTTGGGAGTCTCTCGCAAGAGAGAGCGCCAGCGTTTGTGGGGCTGTGAATGGGGTTGCCTGGCTCCTTGAAGAGCAGCAAGAGCTTTTGGTCCTGGCCCCTTTGGTGTGGGAGGAATCCCCGGACATTCGCAGTTCCTGAGCCGGGGTCCGGCTGTACCGAGGGGTGCAGGCAGCTAGTATTGGACTTTGGGAGGCTGTCGCAAGAGAGAGCGCCATCGTTTGTGGGGCTGTGAATGGGGTTGCCTGGCTCCTTGAAGAGCAGCAAGAGCTTTTGGTCCTGGCACCTTTGGTGTGGGGGGAATCCCCGGACGTTCGCGGTTCCTGAGCCGGGCTCCGGCTGTACCGAGGGGTGCAGGCAGCTAGTATTGGACTTTGGGAGGCTGTCGCAAGACAGAGCACCAGCGTTTGTGGGGCTGTGAATGGGGTTGCCTGGCTCCTTGAAGAGCAGCAAGAGCTTTTGGTCCTGGCCCCTTTGGTGTGGGAGGAATCCCTGGACGTTCGCAATTGGTGAGCCGGGCTCCGGCTGTACCGAGCGGCACAGGCAGCTAGTATTGGACTTTGGGAGGCTGTCGCAAGAGAGAGCGCCAGCGTTTGTGGGGCTGTGAATGGGGTTGCCTGGCTCCTTGAAGAGCAGCAAGAGCTTTTGGTCCTGGCCCCTTTGGTGTGGCAGGAATCCCTGGACGTTCGCAATTGGTGAGCCGGGCTCCGGCTGTACCGAGGGGTGCAGGCAGCTAGTATTGGACTTTGGGAGGCTGTCGCAAGAGAGAACACCAGCGTTTGTGGGGCTGTGAATGGGGTTGCCTGGCTCCTTGAAGAGCAGCAAGAGCTTTTGGTCCTGGCACCTTTGGTGTGGGAGGAATCCCTGGACGTTCGCAATTGCTGAGCCGGGCTCCGGCTGTACTCAGCGGCAAAGGCAGCTAGTATTGGACTTTGGGAGGCTGTTGCAAGAGAGAGCGCCAGCGTTTGTGGGGCTGTGAATGGGGTTGCCTGGCTCCTTGAAGAGCAGCAAGAGCTTTTGGTCCTGGCACCTTTGGTGTGGCAGGAATCCCTGGACGTTCGCAATTGCTGAGCCGGGCTCCGGCTGTACTCAGCAGCACAGGCAGCTAGTATTGGACTTTGGGAGGCTGTCGCAAGAGAGAGCGCCAGCATTTGTGGGGCTGTGAATGGGGTTGCCTGGCTCCTTGAAGAGCAGCAAGAGCTTTTGGTGCTGGCCCCTTTGGTGTGGGAGGAATCCCTGGACGTTCGCAATTGCTGAGCCGGGCTCCGGCTGTACCGAGGGGTGCAGGCAGCTAGTATTGGACTTTGGGAGGCTGTCGCAAGAGAGAGCGCCAGCGTTTGTGGGGCTGTGAATGGGGTTGCCTGGCTCCTTAAAGAGCAGCAAGAGCTTTTGGTCCTGGCACCTTTGGTGTGGGAGGAATCCCTGGACGTTCGCAATTGCTGAGCTGGGCTCCGGCTGTACCGAGGGGTGCAGGCAGCTAGTATTGGACTTTGGGAGGCTGTCGCAAGACAGAGCACCAGCGTTTGTGGGGCTGTGAATGGGGTTGCCTGGCTCCTTGAAGAGCAGCAAGAGCTTTTGGTCCTGGCCCCTTTGGTGTGGGAGGAATCCCTGGACGTTCGCAATTGCTGAGCCGGGCTCCGGCTGTACTCAGCGGCGCAGGCAGCTAGTATTGGACTTTGGGAGGCTGTCGCAAGAGAGAGCGCCAGCGTTTGTGGGGCTGTGAATGCGGTTGCCTGGCTCCTTGAAGAGCAGCAAGAGCTTTTGGTCCTGGCACCTTTGGTGTGGGAGGAATCCCCGGACATTCGCAGTTCCTGAGCTGGGCTCCGGCTGTACTCAGCGGCGCAGGCAGCTGGTATTGGACTTTGGGAGGCTGTCGCAAGAGAGAGCTCCATCGTTTGTGGGGCTGTGAATGGGGTTGCCTGGCTCCTTGAAGAGCAGCAAGAGCTTTTGGTCCTGGCACCTTTGGTGTGGCAGGAATCCCTGGACGTTCGCAATTGATGAGCCTGGGTCCGGCTGTACCGAGGGGTGCAGGCAGCTAGTATTGGACTTTGGGAGGCTGTCGCAAGAGAGAGCACCAGCGTTTGTGGGGCTGTGAATGGGCTTGCCTGGCTCCTTGAAGAGCAGCAAGAGCTTTTGGTCCTGGCCCCTTTGGTGTGGGAGGAATCCCTGGACGTTTGCAATTGCTGAGCTGGGCTCCGGCTGTACCGAGGGGTGCAGGCAGCTAGTATTGGACTTTGGGAGGCTGTCGCAAGAGAGAACACCAGCGTTTGTGGGGCTGTGAATGGGGTTGCCTGGCTCCTTGAAGAGCAGCAAGAGCTTTTGGTCCTGGCACCTTTGGTGTGGGAGGAATCCCTGGACGTTCGCAATTGCTGAGCCGGGCTCCGGCTGTACTCAGCGGCAAAGGCAGCTAGTATTGGACTTTGGGAGGCTGTCGCAAGAGAGAGCGCCAGCGTTTGTGGGGCTGTGAATGGGGTTGCCTGGCTCCTTGAAGAGCAGCAAGAGCTTTTGGTCCTGGCCCCTTTGGTGTGGGAGGAATCCCCGGACATTCGCAGTTCCTGAGCTGGGCTCCGGCTGTACTCAGCGGCGCAGGCAGCTGGTATTGGACTTTGGGAGGCTGTCGCAAGAGAGAGCACCAGCGTTTGTGGGGCTGTGAATGGGGTTGCCTGGCTCCTTGAAGAGCAGCAAGAGCTTTTGGTCCTGGCACCTTTGGTGTGGGAGGAATCCCTGGACGTTCGCAATTGCTGAGCCGGGCTCCGGCTGTACCGAGCGGCACAGGCAGCTAGTATTGGACTTTGGGAGGCTGTCGCAAGAGAGAGCGCCAGCGTTTGTGGGGCTGTGAATGGGGTTGCCTGGCTCCTTGAAGAGCAGCAAGAGCTTTTGGTCCTGGCCCCTTTGGTGTGGCAGGAATCCCTGGACGTTCGCAATTGCTGAGCCAGGCTCCGGTTGTACCGAGCGGCACAGGCAGCTAGTATTGGACTTTGGGAGTCTCTCGCAAGAGAGAGCGCCAGCGTTTGTGGGGCTGTGAATGGGGTTGCCTGGCTCCTTGAAGAGCAGCAAGAGCTTTTGGTCCTGGCCCCTTTGGTGTGGCAGGAATCCCCGGACATTCGCAGTTCCTGAGCCGGGCTCCGGCTGTACCGAGCGGCACAGGCAGCTAGTATTGGACTTTGGGAGGCTGTCGCAAGAGAGAGCGCCAGCGTTTGTGGGGCTGTGAATGGGCTTGCCTGGCTCCTTGAAGAGCAGCAAGAGCTTTTGGTCCTGGCCCCTTTGGTGTGGCAGGAATCCCTGGACGTTCGCAATTGGTGAGCCGGGCTCCGGCTGTACCGAGGGGTGCAGGCAGCTAGTATTGGACTTTGGGAGGCTGTCGCAAGAGAGAGCGCCATCGTTTGTGGGGCTGTGAATGGGGTTGCCTGGCTCCTTGAAGAGCAGCAAGAGCTTTTGGTCCTGGCACCTTCGGTGTGGGAGGAATCCCTGGACGTTCGCAATTGCTGAGCCGGGCTCCGGCTGTACTCAGCGGCAAAGGCAGCTAGTATTGGACTTTGGGAGGCTGTTGCAAGAGAGAGCGCCAGCGTTTGTGGGGCTGTGAATGGGGTTGCCTGGCTCCTTGAAGAGCAGCAAGAGCTTTTGGTCCTGGCACCTTTGGTGTGGCAGGAATCCCTGGACGTTCGCAATTGCTGAGCCGGGCTCCGGCTGTACCAAGCCGCGCAGGCAGCTAGTATTGGACTTTGGGAGGCTGTCGCAAGAGAGAGCGCCAGCGTTTGTGGGGCTGTGAATGGGGTTGCCTGGCTCCTTGAAGAGCAGCAAGAGCTTTTGGTCCTGGCACCTTTGGTGTGGGAGGAATCCCTGGACGTTCGCAATTGCTGAGCCGGGCTCCGGCTGTACTCAGCGGCAAAGGCAGCTAGTATTGGACTTTGGGAGGCTGTCGCAAGAGAGAGCGCCAGCGTTTGTGGGGCTGTGAATGCGGTTGCCTGGCTCCTTGAAGAGCAGCAAGAGCTTTTGGTCCTGGCACCTTTGGTGTGGGAGGAATCCCCGGACATTCGCAGTTCCTGAGCCGGGCTCCAGCTGTACTCAGCGGCGCAGGCAGCTGGTATTGGACTTTGGGAGGCTGTCGCAAGAGAGAGCTCCATCGTTTGTGGGGCTGTGAATGGGGTTGCCTGGCTCCTTGAAGAGCAGCAAGAGCTTTTGGTCCTGGCCCCTTTGGTGTGGGAGGAATCCCTGGACGTTCGCAATTGCTGAGCCTGGGTCCGGCTGTACCGAGGGGTGCAGGCAGCTAGTATTGGACTTTGGGAGGCCGTCGCAAGAGATAGCACCAGCGTTTGTGGGGCTGTGAATGGGGTTGCCTGGCTCCTTGAAGAGCAGCAAGAGCTTTTGGTCCTGGCACGTTTGGTGTGGGAGGAATCCCTGGACGTTTGCAATTGGTGAGCCGGGCTCCGGCTGTACCGAGGGGTGCAGGCAGCTAGTATTGGACTTTGGGAGGCTGTCGCAAGAGAGAGCACCAGCGTTTGTGGGGCTGTGAATGGGCTTGCCTGGCTCCTTGAAGAGCAGCAAGAGCTTTTGGTCCTGGCCCCTTTGGTGTGGGAGGAATCCCTGGACGTTCGCAATTGGTGAGCCGGGCTCCGGCTGTACTCAGCGGCAAAGGCAGCTAGTATTGGACTTTGGGAGGCTGTCGCAAGAGAGAGCGCCAGCGTTTGTGGGGCTGTGAATGCGGTTCCCTGGCTCCTTGAAGAGCAGCAAGAGCTTTTGGTCCTGGCACCTTTGGTGTGGGAGGAATCCCTGGACGTTCGCAATTGCTGAGCCGGGCTCCGGCTGTACCGAGCGGCACAGGCAGCTAGTATTGGACTTTGGGAGGCTGTCGCAAGAGAGAGCGCCAGCGTTTGTGGGGCTGTGAATGGGGTTGCCTGGCTCCTTGAAGAGCAGCAAGAGCTTTTGGTCCTGGCCCCTTTGGTGTGGCAGGAATCCCTGGACGTTCGCAATTGCTGAGCCAGGCTCCGGTTGTACCGAGCGGCACAGGCAGCTAGTATTGGACTTTGGGAGTCTCTCGCAAGAGAGAGCGCCAGCGTTTGTGGGGCTGTGAATGGGGTTGCCTGGCTCCTTGAAGAGCAGCAAGAGCTTTTGGTCCTGGCCCCTTTGGTGTGGGAGGAATCCCCGGACATTCGCAGTTCCTGAGCCGGGGTCCGGCTGTACCGAGGGGTGCAGGCAGCTAGTATTGGACTTTGGGAGGCTGTCGCAAGAGAGAGCGCCATCGTTTGTGGGGCTGTGAATGGGGTTGCCTGGCTCCTTGAAGAGCAGCAAGAGCTTTTGGTCCTGGCACCTTTGGTGTGGGGGGAATCCCCGGACGTTCGCGGTTCCTGAGCCGGGCTCCGGCTGTACCGAGGGGTGCAGGCAGCTAGTATTGGACTTTGGGAGGCTGTCGCAAGAGAGAACACCAGCGTTTGTGGGGCTGTGAATGGGGTTGCCTGGCTCCTTGAAGAGCAGCAAGAGCTTTTGGTCCTGGCACCTTTGGTGTGGGAGGAATCCCTGGACGTTCGCAATTGGTGAGCCGGGCTCCGGCTGTACCGAGCGGCACAGGCAGCTAGTATTGGACTTTGGGAGGCTGTCGCAAGAGAGAGCGCCAGCGTTTGTGGGGCTGTGAATGGGGTTGCCTGGCTCCTTGAAGAGCAGCAAGAGCTTTTGGTCCTGGCCCCTTTGGTGTGGCAGGAATCCCTGGACGTTCGCAATTGGTGAGCCGGGCTCCGGCTGTACCGAGGGGTGCAGGCAGCTAGTATTGGACTTTGGGAGGCTGTCGCAAGAGAGAACACCAGCGTTTGTGGGGCTGTGAATGGGGTTGCCTGGCTCCTTGAAGAGCAGCAAGAGCTTTTGGTCCTGGCACCTTTGGTGTGGGAGGAATCCCTGGACGTTCGCAATTGCTGAGCCGGGCTCCGGCTGTACTCAGCGGCAAAGGCAGCTAGTATTGGACTTTGGGAGGCTGTTGCAAGAGAGAGCGCCAGCGTTTGTGGGGCTGTGAATGGGGTTGCCTGGCTCCTTGAAGAGCAGCAAGAGCTTTTGGTCCTGGCACCTTTGGTGTGGCAGGAATCCCTGGACGTTCGCAATTGCTGAGCCGGGCTCCGGCTGTACTCAGCAGCACAGGCAGCTAGTATTGGACTTTGGGAGGCTGTCGCAAGAGAGAGCGCCAGCATTTGTGGGGCTGTGAATGGGGTTGCCTGGCTCCTTGAAGAGCAGCAAGAGCTTTTGGTGCTGGCCCCTTTGGTGTGGGAGGAATCCCTGGACGTTCGCAATTGCTGAGCCGGGCTCCGGCTGTACCGAGGGGTGCAGGCAGCTAGTATTGGACTTTGGGAGGCTGTCGCAAGAGAGAGCGCCAGCGTTTGTGGGGCTGTGAATGGGGTTGCCTGGCTCCTTAAAGAGCAGCAAGAGCTTTTGGTCCTGGCACCTTTGGTGTGGGAGGAATCCCTGGACGTTCGCAATTGCTGAGCTGGGCTCCGGCTGTACCGAGGGGTGCAGGCAGCTAGTATTGGACTTTGGGAGGCTGTCGCAAGACAGAGCACCAGCGTTTGTGGGGCTGTGAATGGGGTTGCCTGGCTCCTTGAAGAGCAGCAAGAGCTTTTGGTCCTGGCCCCTTTGGTGTGGGAGGAATCCCTGGACGTTCGCAATTGCTGAGCCGGGCTCCGGCTGTACTCAGCGGCGCAGGCAGCTAGTATTGGACTTTGGGAGGCTGTCGCAAGAGAGAGCGCCAGCGTTTGTGGGGCTGTGAATGCGGTTGCCTGGCTCCTTGAAGAGCAGCAAGAGCTTTTGGTCCTGGCACCTTTGGTGTGGGAGGAATCCCCGGACATTCGCAGTTCCTGAGCTGGGCTCCGGCTGTACTCAGCGGCGCAGGCAGCTGGTATTGGACTTTGGGAGGCTGTCGCAAGAGAGAGCTCCATCGTTTGTGGGGCTGTGAATGGGGTTGCCTGGCTCCTTGAAGAGCAGCAAGAGCTTTTGGTCCTGGCACCTTTGGTGTGGCAGGAATCCCTGGACGTTCGCAATTGCTGAGCCTGGGTCCGGCTGTACCGAGGGGTGCAGGCAGCTAGTATTGGACTTTGGGAGGCTGTCGCAAGAGAGAGCACCAGCGTTTGTGGGGCTGTGAATGGGCTTGCCTGGCTCCTTGAAGAGCAGCAAGAGCTTTTGGTCCTGGCCCCTTTGGTGTGGGAGGAATCCCTGGACGTTCGCAATTGGTGAGCCGGGCTCCGGCTGTACTCAGCGGCAAAGGCAGCTAGTATTGGACTTTGGGAGGCTGTCGCAAGAGAGAGCGCCAGCGTTTGTGGGGCTGTGAATGCGGTTCCCTGGCTCCTTGAAGAGCAGCAAGAGCTTTTGGTCCTGGCACCTTTGGTGTGGGAGGAATCCCTGGACGTTCGCAATTGCTGAGCCGGGCTCCGGCTGTACCGAGCGGCACAGGCAGCTAGTATTGGACTTTGGGAGGCTGTCGCAAGAGAGAGCGCCAGCGTTTGTGGGGCTGTGAATGGGGTTGCCTGGCTCCTTGAAGAGCAGCAAGAGCTTTTGGTCCTGGCCCCTTTGGTGTGGCAGGAATCCCTGGACGTTCGCAATTGCTGAGCCAGGCTCCGGTTGTACCGAGCGGCACAGGCAGCTAGTATTGGACTTTGGGAGTCTCTCGCAAGAGAGAGCGCCAGCGTTTGTGGGGCTGTGAATGGGGTTGCCTGGCTCCTTGAAGAGCAGCAAGAGCTTTTGGTCCTGGCCCCTTTGGTGTGGGAGGAATCCCCGGACATTCGCAGTTCCTGAGCCGGGGTCCGGCTGTACCGAGGGGTGCAGGCAGCTAGTATTGGACTTTGGGAGGCTGTCGCAAGAGAGAGCGCCATCGTTTGTGGGGCTGTGAATGGGGTTGCCTGGCTCCTTGAAGAGCAGCAAGAGCTTTTGGTCCTGGCACCTTTGGTGTGGGGGGAATCCCCGGACGTTCGCGGTTCCTGAGCCGGGCTCCGGCTGTACCGAGGGGTGCAGGCAGCTAGTATTGGACTTTGGGAGGCTGTCGCAAGAGAGAACACCAGCGTTTGTGGGGCTGTGAATGGGGTTGCCTGGCTCCTTGAAGAGCAGCAAGAGCTTTTGGTCCTGGCACCTTTGGTGTGGGAGGAATCCCTGGACGTTCGCAATTGGTGAGCCGGGCTCCGGCTGTACCGAGCGGCACAGGCAGCTAGTATTGGACTTTGGGAGGCTGTCGCAAGAGAGAGCGCCAGCGTTTGTGGGGCTGTGAATGGGGTTGCCTGGCTCCTTGAAGAGCAGCAAGAGCTTTTGGTCCTGGCCCCTTTGGTGTGGCAGGAATCCCTGGACGTTCGCAATTGGTGAGCCGGGCTCCGGCTGTACCGAGGGGTGCAGGCAGCTAGTATTGGACTTTGGGAGGCTGTCGCAAGAGAGAACACCAGCGTTTGTGGGGCTGTGAATGGGGTTGCCTGGCTCCTTGAAGAGCAGCAAGAGCTTTTGGTCCTGGCCCCTTTGGTGTGGCAGGAATCCCTGGACGTTCGCAATTGCTGAGCCGGGCTCCGGCTGTACTCAGCGGCAAAGGCAGCTAGTATTGGACTTTGGGAGGCTGTTGCAAGAGAGAGCGCCAGCGTTTGTGGGGCTGTGAATGGGGTTGCCTGGCTCCTTGAAGAGCAGCAAGAGCTTTTGGTCCTGGCCCCTTTGGTGTGGCAGGAATCCCTGGACGTTCGCAATTGCTGAGCCGGGCTCCGGCTGTACTCAGCAGCACAGGCAGCTAGTATTGGACTTTGGGAGGCTGTCGCAAGAGAGAGCGCCAGCATTTGTGGGGCTGTGAATGGGGTTGCCTGGCTCCTTGAAGAGCAGCAAGAGCTTTTGGTGCTGGCCCCTTTGGTGTGGGAGGAATCCCTGGACGTTCGCAATTGCTGAGCCGGGCTCCGGCTGTACCGAGGGGTGCAGGCAGCTAGTATTGGACTTTGGGAGGCTGTCGCAAGAGAGAGCGCCAGCGTTTGTGGGGCTGTGAATGGGGTTGCCTGGCTCCTTAAAGAGCAGCAAGAGCTTTTGGTCCTGGCACCTTTGGTGTGGGAGGAATCCCTGGACGTTCGCAATTGCTGAGCTGGGCTCCGGCTGTACCGAGGGGTGCAGGCAGCTAGTATTGGACTTTGGGAGGCTGTCGCAAGACAGAGCACCAGCGTTTGTGGGGCTGTGAATGGGGTTGCCTGGCTCCTTGAAGAGCAGCAAGAGCTTTTGGTCCTGGCCCCTTTGGTGTGGGAGGAATCCCTGGACGTTCGCAATTGCTGAGCCGGGCTCCGGCTGTACTCAGCGGCGCAGGCAGCTAGTATTGGACTTTGGGAGGCTGTCGCAAGAGAGAGCGCCAGCGTTTGTGGGGCTGTGAATGCGGTTGCCTGGCTCCTTGAAGAGCAGCAAGAGCTTTTGGTCCTGGCACCTTTGGTGTGGGAGGAATCCCCGGACATTCGCAGTTCCTGAGCTGGGCTCCGGCTGTACTCAGCGGCGCAGGCAGCTGGTATTGGACTTTGGGAGGCTGTCGCAAGAGAGAGCTCCATCGTTTGTGGGGCTGTGAATGGGGTTGCCTGGCTCCTTGAAGAGCAGCAAGAGCTTTTGGTCCTGGCACCTTTGGTGTGGCAGGAATCCCTGGACGTTCGCAATTGCTGAGCCTGGGTCCGGCTGTACCGAGGGGTGCAGGCAGCTAGTATTGGACTTTGGGAGGCTGTCGCAAGAGAGAGCACCAGCGTTTGTGGGGCTGTGAATGGGCTTGCCTGGCTCCTTGAAGAGCAGCAAGAGCTTTTGGTCCTGGCACCTTTGGTGTGGCAGGAATCCCTGGACGTTCGCAATTGCTGAGCCAGGCTCCGGTTGTACCGAGCGGCACAGGCAGCTAGTATTGGACTTTGGGAGTCTCTCGCAAGAGAGAGCGCCAGCGTTTGTGGGGCTGTGAATGGGGTTGCCTGGCTCCTTGAAGAGCAGCAAGAGCTTTTGGTCCTGGCCCCTTTGGTGTGGGAGGAATCCCCGGACATTCGCAGTTCCTGAGCCGGGGTCCGGCTGTACCGAGGGGTGCAGGCAGCTAGTATTGGACTTTGGGAGGCTGTCGCAAGAGAGAGCGCCATCGTTTGTGGGGCTGTGAATGGGGTTGCCTGGCTCCTTGAAGAGCAGCAAGAGCTTTTGGTCCTGGCACCTTTGGTGTGGGGGGAATCCCCGGACGTTCGCGGTTCCTGAGCCGGGCTCCGGCTGTACCGAGGGGTGCAGGCAGCTAGTATTGGACTTTGGGAGGCTGTCGCAAGAGAGAACACCAGCGTTTGTGGGGCTGTGAATGGGGTTGCCTGGCTCCTTGAAGAGCAGCAAGAGCTTTTGGTCCTGGCCCCTTTGGTGTGGGAGGAATCCCTGGACGTTTGCAATTGCTGAGCCGGGCTCCGGCTGTACCGAGCGGCACAGGCAGCTAGTATTGGACTTTGGGAGGCTGTCGCAAGAGAGAGCGCCAGCGTTTGTGGGGCTGTGAATGGGGTTGCCTGGCTCCTTGAAGAGCAGCAAGAGCTTTTGGTCCTGGCCCCTTTGGTGTGGCAGGAATCCCTGGACGTTCGCAATTGGTGAGCCGGGCTCCGGCTGTACCGAGGGGTGCAGGCAGCTAGTATTGGACTTTGGGAGGCTGTCGCAAGAGAGAACACCAGCGTTTGTGGGGCTGTGAATGGGGTTGCCTGTCTCCTTGAAGAGCAGCAAGAGCTTTTGGTCCTGGCACCTTTGGTGTGGGAGGAATCCCTGGACGTTCGCAATTGCTGAGCCGGGCTCCGGCTGTACTCTGCGGCAAAGGCAGCTAGTATTGGACTTTGGGAGGCTGTTGCAAGAGAGAGCGCCAGCGTTTGTGGGGCTGTGAATGGGGTTGCCTGGCTCCTTGAAGAGCAGCAAGAGCTTTTGGTCCTGGCACCTTTGGTGTGGCAGGAATCCCTGGACGTTCGCAATTGCTGAGCCGGGCTCCGGCTGTACTCAGCAGCACAGGCAGCTAGTATTGGACTTTGGGAGGCTGTCGCAAGAGAGAGCGCCAGCATTTGTGGGGCTGTGAATGGGGTTGCCTGGCTCCTTGAAGAGCAGCAAGAGCTTTTGGTGCTGGCCCCTTTGGTGTGGGAGGAATCCCTGGACGTTCGCAATTGCTGAGCCGGGCTCCGGCTGTACCGAGGGGTGCAGGCAGCTAGTATTGGACTTTGGGAGGCTGTCGCAAGAGAGAGCGCCAGCGTTTGTGGGGCTGTGAATGGGGTTGCCTGGCTCCTTAAAGAGCAGCAAGAGCTTTTGGTCCTGGCACCTTTGGTGTGGGAGGAATCCCTGGACGTTCGCAATTGCTGAGCTGGGCTCCGGCTGTACCGAGGGGTGCAGGCAGCTAGTATTGGACTTTGGGAGGCTGTCGCAAGACAGAGCACCAGCGTTTGTGGGGCTGTGAATGGGGTTGCCTGGCTCCTTGAAGAGCAGCAAGAGCTTTTGGTCCTGGCCCCTTTGGTGTGGGAGGAATCCCTGGACGTTCGCAATTGCTGAGCCGGGCTCCGGCTGTACTCAGCGGCGCAGGCAGCTAGTATTGGACTTTGGGAGGCTGTCGCAAGAGAGAGCGCCAGCGTTTGTGGGGCTGTGAATGCGGTTGCCTGGCTCCTTGAAGAGCAGCAAGAGCTTTTGGTCCTGGCACCTTTGGTGTGGGAGGAATCCCCGGACATTCGCAGTTCCTGAGCTGGGCTCCGGCTGTACTCAGCGGCGCAGGCAGCTGGTATTGGACTTTGGGAGGCTGTCGCAAGAGAGAGCTCCATCGTTTGTGGGGCTGTGAATGGGGTTGCCTGGCTCCTTGAAGAGCAGCAAGAGCTTTTGGTCCTGGCACCTTTGGTGTGGCAGGAATCCCTGGACGTTCGCAATTGCTGAGCCTGGGTCCGGCTGTACCGAGGGGTGCAGGCAGCTAGTATTGGACTTTGGGAGGCTGTCGCAAGAGAGAGCACCAGCGTTTGTGGGGCTGTGAATGGGGTTGCCTGGCTCCTTGAAGAGCAGCTAGAGCTTTTGGTCCTGGCACGTTTGGTGTGGGAGGAATCCCTGGACGTTTGCAATTGCTGAGCCGGACTCCGGCTGTACCGAGGGGTGCAGGCAGGTAGTATTGGACTTTGGGAGGCTGTCGCAAGAGAGAGCACCAGCGTTTGTGGGGCTGTGAATGGGGTTGCCTGGCTCCTTGAAGAGCAGCAAGAGCTTTTGGTCCTGGCCCCTTTGGTGTGGGAGGAATCCCTGGACGTTTGCAATTGGTGAGCCGGGCTCTGGCTGTACTCAGCGGCGCAGGCAGGTAGTGTTGGACTTTGGGAGGCTGTCGCAAGAGAGAGCGCCATCGTTTGTGGGGCTGTGAATGGGGTTGCCTGGCTCCTTGAAGAGCAGCAAGAGCTTTTGGTCCTGGCCCCTTTGGTGTGGGAGGAATCCCTGGACGTTTGCAATTGCTGAGCCGGGCTCTGGCTGTACTCAGCGGCGCAGGCAGGTAGTATTGGACTTTGGGAGGCTGTCGCAAGAGAGAGCGCCATCGTTTGTGGGGCTGTGAATGGGGTTGCCTGGCTCCTTGAAGAGCAGCAAGAGCTTTTGGTCCTGACCCCTTTGGTGTGGGAGGAATTCCTGGACGTTTGCATTTGGTGAGCCGGGCTCCGTCCGTACCGAGGGGTGCAGGCAGGTAGTATTGGACTTTGGGAGGCTGTCGCAAGAGAGAGCGCCATCGTTTGTGGGGCTGTGAATGGGGTTGCGTGGCTCCTTGAAGAGCAGCAAGAGCTTTTGGTCCTGGCCCCTTTGGTGTGGCAGGAATCCCTGGACGTTCGCAATTGCTGAGCCGGGCTCCGGCTGTACCGAGTGGTGCAGGCAGGTAGTATTGGACTTTGGGAGGCTGTCGCAAGAGAGAGTGCCAGCGTTTGTGGGGCTGTGAATGGGGTTGCCTGGCTCCTTGAAGAGCAGCAAGAGCTTTTGGTGCTGGCCCCTTTGGTGTGGGAGGAATCCCTGGACATTTGCAATTGCTGAGCCGGGCTCCGTCCGTACCGAGGGGTGCAGGCAGGTAGTATTGGACTTTGGGAGGCTGTCGCAAGAGAGAGTGCCAGCGTTTGTGGGGCTGTGAATGGGGTTGCCTGGCTCCTTGAAGAGCAGCAAGAGCTTTTGGTGCTGGCCCCTTTGGTGTGGGAGGAATCCCTGGACATTTGCAATTGCTGAGCCGGGCTCCGGCCGTACCGCGGGGTGCAGGCAGCTAGTATTGGACTTTGGGAAGCTGTCGCAAGAGAGAGCACCAGCGTTTGTGGGGCTGTGAATGGGGTTGCCTGGCTCCTTGAAGAGCAGCAAGAGCTTTTGGTCCTGGCCCCTTTGGTGTGGGAGGAATCCCTGGACGTTTGCAATTGCTGAGCCGGGCTCCGGCCGTACCGAGGGGTGCAGGCAGCTAGTATTGGACTTTGGGAGGCTGTCGCAAGAGAGAGCGCCATCGTTTGTGGGGCTGTGAATGGGGTTGCCTGGCTCCTTGAAGAGCAGCAAGAGCTTTTGGTCCTGGCCCCTTTGGTGTGGGAGGAATCCCTGGACGTTTGCAATTGCTGAGTCTCGGTCCGGCTGTACTCAGCGGCGCAGGCAGCTAGTATTGGACTTTGGGAGGCTGTTGCAAGAGAGAGCGCCAGCGTTTGTGGGGCTGTGAATGGGGTTGCCTGGCTCCTTGAAGAGCACCAAGAGCTTTTGGTCCTGGCCCCTTTGGTGTGGGAGGAATCCCTGGACGTTTGCAATTGCTGAGCCGGGCTCTGGCTGTACTTGGTGGTGCAGGCAGCTAGTATTGGACTTTGGGAGGCTGTCGCAAGAGAGAGCGCCATCGTTTGTGGGGCTGTGAATGGGGTTGCCTGGCTCCTTGAAGAGCAGCAAGAGCTTTTGGTCCTGGCCCCTTTGGTGTGGGAGGAATCCCTGGACGTTTGCAATTGCTGAGCCGGGCTCCGGCTGTACCGAGGGGTGCAGGCAGCTAGTGTTGGACTTTGGGAGGCTGTCGCAAGAGAGAGCGCCAGCGTTTGTGGGGCTGTGAATGGGGTTGCCTGGCTCCTTGAAGAGCAGCAAGAGCTTTTGGTCCTGGCATGTTTGGTGTGGGAGGAATCCCTGGACGTTTGCAATTGCTGAGCCGGGCTCCGGCTGTACCGAGGGGTGCAGGCAGCTAGTATTGGACTTTGGGAGGCTGTCGCAAGAGAGAGCGCCAGCGTTTGTGGGGCTGTGAATGGGGTTGCCTGGCTCCTTGAAGAGCAGCAAGAGCTTTTGGTCCTGGCCCCTTTGGTGTGGGAGGAATCCCCGGACGTTCGCAGTTCCTGAGCCAGGCTCCGGCTGTACTCGGTGGTGCAGGCAGGTAGTATTGGACTTTGGGAGGCTGTCGCAAGAGAGAGCACCATCGTTTGTGGGGCTGTGAATGGGGTTGCGTGGCTCCTTGAAGAGCAGCAAGAGCTTTTGGTCCTGGCACCTTTGGTGTGGGAGGAAACCCTGGACGTTTGCAATTGCTGAGCCGGGCTCCGGCCGTACCGAGGGATGCAGGCAGGTAGTATTGGACTTTGGGAGGCTGTCGCAAGAGAGAGCGCCATCGTTTGTGGGGCTGTGAATGGGGTTGCCTGGCTCCTTGAAGAGCAGCAAGAGCTTTTGGTCCTGGCCCCTTTGGTGTGGGAGGAATCCCTGGACGTTCGCAGTTCCTGAGTCGGGCTCCGGCCGTACCGAGGGGTGCAGGCAGGTAGTATTGGACTTTGGGAGGCTGTCGCAAGAGAGAGCGCCAGCGTTTGTGGGGCTGTGAATGGGGTTGCCTGGCTCCTTGAAGAGCAGCAAGAGCTTTTGGTGCTGGCCCCTTTGGTGTGGGAGGAATCCCTGGACGTTCGCAATTCCTGAGCCGGGCTCCGGCTGTACTCAGCGGCGCAGGCAGCTAGTATTGGACTTTGGGAGGCTGTCGCAAGAGAGAGCGCCAGCGTTTGTGGGGCTGTGAATGGGGTTGCCTGGCTCCTTGAAGAGCAGCAAGAGCTTTTGGTGCTGGCCCCTTTGGTGTGGGAGGAATCCCTGGACGTTCGCAATTGCTGAGCCTGGCTCCGGCCGTACCGAGGGGTGCAGGCAGGTAGTATTGGACTTTGGGAGGCTGTCGCAAGAGAGAGCGCCATCGTTTGTGGGGCTGTGAATGGGGTTGCCTGGCTCCTTGAAGAGCAGCAAGAGCTTTTGGTGCTGGCCCCTTTGGTGTGGGAGGAATCCCTGGACGTTCGCAGTTCCTGAGCCGGGCTCCGGCTGTACTCGGTGGTGCAGGCAGCTAGTATTGGACTTTGGGAGGCTGTCGCAAGAGAGAGCGCCAGCGTTTGTGGGGCTGTGAATGGGGTTGCGTGGCTCCTTGAAGAGCAGCAAGAGCTTTTGGTCCTGGCCCCTTTGGTGTGGGAGGAATCCCTGGACGTTCGCAATTGCTGAGCCGGGCTCCGGCCGTACCGAGGGGTGCAGGCAGCTAGTATTGGACTTTGGGAGGCTGTCGCAAGAGAGAGCGCCAGCGTTTGTGGGGCTGTGAATGGGGTTGCCTGGCTCCTTAAAGAGCACCAAGAGCTTTTGGTCCTGGCCCCTTTGGTGTGGGAGGAATCCCTGGACGTTTGCAATTGGTGAGCCGGGCTTCGTCCGTACCGAGGGGTGCAGGCAGGTAGTATTGGACTTTGGGAGGCTGTCGCAAGAGAGAGCGCCAGCGTTTGTGGGGCTGTGAATGGGGTTGCCTGGCTCCTTGAAGAGCAGCAAGAGCTTTTGGTCCTGGCCCCTTTGGTGTGGGAGGAATCCCTGGACGTTCGCAATTGCTGAGCCTGACTGCGTCTGTACGAGGGCTACAGGCAGGTAGTATTGGACTTTGGGAGGCTGTCGCAAGAGAGAGCGCCATCGTTTGTGGGGCTGTGAATGGGGTTGCCTGGCTCCTTGAAGAGCAGCAAGAGCTTTTGGTCCTGGCCCCTTTGGTGTGGGAGGAATCCCTGGATGTTTGCAATTGCTGAGCTGGGCTCCGGCTGTACTCGGTGGTGCAGGCAGCTAGTATTGGACTTTGGGAGGCTGTTGCAAGAGAGAGCGCCAGCGTTTGTGGGTCTGTGAATGGGGTTGCCTGGCTCCTTGAAGAGCAGCTAGAGCTTTTGGTCCTGGCACCTTTGGTGTGGGAGGAATCCCTGGACGTTTGCAATTGCTGAGCCGGGCTCTGGCTGTACTCAGCGGCGCAGGCAGGTAGTGTTGGACTTTGGGAGGCTGTCGCAAGAGAGAGCGCCATCGTTTGTGGGGCTGTGAATGGGGTTGCGTGGCTCCTTGAAGAGCAGCAAGAGCTTTTGGTCCTGGCCCCTTTGGTGTGGGAGGAATCCCTGGACGTTTGCAATTGGTGAGCCGGGCTCTGGCTGTACTCAGCGGCGCAGGCAGCTAGTATTGGACTTTGGGAGGCTGTCGCAAGAGAGAGCGCCATCGTTTGTGGGGCTGTGAATGGGGTTGCCTGGCTCCTTGAAGAGCAGCAAGAGCTTTTGGTCCTGACCCCTTTGGTGTGGGAGGAATCCCTGGACGTTCGCAATTGCTGAGCCGGGCTCCGGCTGTACCGAGTGGTGCAGGCAGGTAGTATTGGACTTTGGGAGGCTGTCGCAAGAGAGAGTGCCAGCGTTTGTGGGGCTGTGAATGGGGTTGCCTGGCTCCTTGAAGAGCAGCAAGAGCTTTTGGTCCTGGCCCCTTTGGTGTGGGAGGAATCCCTGGACATTTGCAATTGCTGACCCGGGCTCCGGCCGTACCGCGGGGTGCAGGCAGCTAGTATTGGACTTTGGGAAGCTGTCGCAAGAGAGAGCACCAGCGTTTGTGGGGCTGTGAATGGGGTTGCCTGGCTCCTTGAAGAGCAGCAAGAGCTTTTGGTCCTGGCCCCTTTGGTGTGGGAGGAATCCCTGGACGTTCGCAATTGCTGAGCCGGGCTCCGGCTGTACCGAGCGGCGCAGGCAGCTAGTATTGGACTTTGGGAGGCTGTCGCAAGAGAGAGCGCCAGCGTTTGTGGGGCTGTGAATGGGGTTGCCTGGCTCCTTGAAGAGCAGCAAGAGCGTTTGGTCCTGGCCCCTTTGGTGTGGGAGGAATCCCCGGACGTTCGCAGTTCTTGAGCCAGGCTCCCGCTGTACTCGGTGGTGCAGGCAGGTAGTATTGGACTTTGGGAGGCTGTCGCAAGAGAGAGCGCCATCGTTTGTGGGGCTGTGAATGGGGTTGCCTGGCTCCTTGAAGAGCAGCAAGAGCTTTTGGTCGTTGCCCCTTTGGTGTGGGAGGAATCCCTGGACGTTCGCAATTGCTGAGCCTTGCTCCGGCTGTACCGAGGGGTGCAGGCAGCTAGTATTGGACTTTGGGAGGCTGTCACAAGAGAGAGCGCCAGCGTTTGTGGGGCTGTGAATGGGGTTGCCTGGCTCCTTGAAGAGCAGCAAGAGCTTCTGGTCCTGGCCCCTTTGGTGTGGGAGGAATCCCTGGACGTTTGCAATTGGTGAGCCGGGCTCCGGCTGTACCGAGGGGTGCAGGCAGCTAGTATTGGACTTTGGGAGGCTGTCGCAAGAGAGAGCGCCATCGTTTGTGGGGCTGTGAATGGGGTTGCCTGGCTCCTTGAAGAGCAGCAAGAGCTTTTGGTCCTGGCCCCTTTGGTGTGGGAGGAATCCCTGGACGTTTGCAATTGCTGAGCCGGGCTCCGGCCGTACCGAGGGGTGCAGGCAGCTAGTATTGGACTTTGGGAGGCTGTCGCAAGAGAGAGCGCCATCGTTTGTGGGGCTGTGAATGGGGTTGCCTGGCTCCTTGAAGAGCAGCAAGAGCTTTTGGTCCTGACCCCTTTGGTGTGGGAGGAATCCCTGGACGTTCGCAATTGGTGAGCCGGGCTCCGGCTGTACCGAGTGGTGCAGGCAGGTAGTATTGGACTTTGGGAGGCTGTCGCAAGAGAGAGTGCCAGCGTTTGTGGGGCTGTGAATGGGGTTGCCTGGCTCCTTGAAGAGCAGCAAGAGCTTTTGGTCCTGGCCCCTTTGGTGTGGGAGGAATCCCTGGACGTTTGCAATTGCTGAGCCGGGCTCCGGCCGTACCGAGGGGTGCAGGCAGCTAGTATTGGACTTTGGGAGGCTGTCGCAAGAGAGAGCGCCATCGTTTGTGGGGCTGTGAATGGGGTTGCGTGGCTCCTTGAAGAGCAGCAAGAGCTTTTGGTCCTGGCCCCTTTGGTGTGGGAGGAATCCCTGGACGTTCGCAATTGCTGAGCCGGGCTCCGGCTGTACTCAGCGGCGCAGGCAGCTAGTATTGGACTTTGGGAGGCTGTCGCAAGAGAGAGCGCCAGCGTTTGTGGGGCTGTGAATGGGGTTGCCTGGCTCCTTGAAGAGCAGCAAGAGCTTTTGGTCCTGGCCCCTTTGGTGTGGGAGGAATCCCTGGACGTTCGCAATTGCTGAGCCTGGCTCCGGCCGTACCGAGGGGTGCAGGCAGGTAGTATTGGACTTTGGGAGGCTGTCGCAAGAGAGAGCGCCATCGTTTGTGGGGCTGTGAATGGGGTTGCCTGGCTCCTTGAAGAGCAGCAAGAGCTTTTGGTCCTGGCCCCTTTGGTGTGGGAGGAATCCCTGGACGTTCGCAGTTCCTGAGCCGGGCTCCGGCTGTACTCGGTGGTGCAGGCAGCTAGTATTGGACTTTGGGAGGCTGTCGCAAGAGAGAGCGCCATCGTTTGTGGGGCTGTGAATGGGGTTGCGTGGCTCCTTGAAGAGCAGCAAGAGCTTTTGGTCCTGGCCCCTTTGGTGTGGGAGGAATCCCTGGACGTTCGCAATTGCTGAGCCGGGCTCCGGCCGTACCGAGGGGTGCAGGCAGCTAGTATTGGACTTTGGGAGGCTGTCGCAAGAGAGAGCGCCAGCGTTTGTGGGGCTGTGAATGGGGTTGCCTGGCTCCTTGAAGAGCAGCAAGAGCTTTTGGTCCTGGCCCCTTTGGTGTGGGAGGAATCCCTGGACGTTTGCAATTGCTGAGCCGGGCTCCGGCCGTACCGAGGGCTGCGGGCAGGTAGTATTGGACTTTGGGAGGCTGTCGCAAGAGAGAGCGCCAGCGTTTGTGGGGCTGTGAATGGGGTTGCGTGGCTCCTTGAAGAGCAGCAAGAGCTTTTGGTCCTGGCCCCTTTGGTGTGGGAGGAATCCCTGGACGTTCGCAATTGCTGAGCCGGGCTCCGGCCGTACCGAGGGGTGCAGGCAGCTAGTATTGGACTTTGGGAGGCTGTCGCAAGAGAGAGCGCCATCGTTTGTGGGGCTGTGAATGGGGTTGCCTGGCTCCTTGAAGAGCAGCAAGAGCTTTTGGTCCTGGCCCCTTTGGTGTGGGAGGAATCCCTGGACGTTTGCAATTGGTGAGCCGGGCTTCGTCCGTACCGAGGGGTGCAGGCAGGTAGTATTGGACTTTGGGAGGCTGTCGCAAGAGAGAGCGCCAGCGTTTGTGGGGCTGTGAATGGGGTTGCCTGGCTCCTTGAAGAGCAGCAAGAGCTTTTGGTCCTGGCCCCTTTGGTGTGGGAGGAATCCCTGGACGTTCGCAATTGCTGAGCCTGACTGCGTCTGTACGAGGGCTACAGGCAGGTAGTATTGGACTTTGGGAGGCTGTCGCAAGAGAGAGCGCCATCGTTTGTGGGGCTGTGAATGGGGTTGCCTGGCTCCTTGAAGAGCAGCAAGAGCTTTTGGTCCTGGCCCCTTTGGTGTGGGAGGAATCCCTGGATGTTTGCAATTGCTGAGCTGGGCTCCGGCTGTACTCGGTGGTGCAGGCAGCTAGTATTGGACTTTGGGAGGCTGTTGCAAGAGAGAGCGCCATCGTTTGTGGGGCTGTGAATGGGGTTGCGTGGCTCCTTGAAGAGCAGCAAGAGCTTTTGGTCCTGGCCCCTTTGGTGTGGGAGGAATCCCTGGACGTTTGCAATTGGTGAGCCGGGCTCTGGCTGTACTCAGCGGCGCAGGCAGCTAGTATTGGACTTTGGGAGGCTGTCGCAAGAGAGAGCGCCATCGTTTGTGGGGCTGTGAATGGGGTTGCCTGGCTCCTTGAAGAGCAGCAAGAGCTTTTGGTCCTGACCCCTTTGGTGTGGGAGGAATCCCTGGACGTTCGCAATTGCTGAGCCGGGCTCCGGCTGTACCGAGTGGTGCAGGCAGGTAGTATTGGACTTTGGGAGGCTGTCGCAAGAGAGAGTGCCAGCGTTTGTGGGGCTGTGAATGGGGTTGCCTGGCTCCTTGAAGAGCAGCAAGAGCTTTTGGTGCTGGCCCCTTTGGTGTGGGAGGAATCCCTGGACATTTGCAATTGCTGACCCGGGCTCCGGCCGTACCGCGGGGTGCAGGCAGCTAGTATTGGACTTTGGGAAGCTGTCGCAAGAGAGAGCACCAGCGTTTGTGGGGCTGTGAATGGGGTTGCCTGGCTCCTTGAAGAGCAGCAAGAGCTTTTGGTCCTGGCCCCTTTGGTGTGGGAGGAATCCCTGGACGTTCGCAATTGCTGAGCCTGACTGCGTCTGTACGAGGGCTACAGGCAGGTAGTATTGGACTTTGGGAGGCTGTCGCAAGAGAGAGCGCCATCGTTTGTGGGGCTGTGAATGGGGTTGCCTGGCTCCTTGAAGAGCAGCAAGAGCTTTTGGTCCTGGCCCCTTTGGTGTGGGAGGAATCCCTGGACGTTCGCAGTTCCTGAGCTGGGCTCTGGCTGTACTCGGTGGTGCAGGCAGCTAGTATTGGACTTTGGGAGGCTGTTGCAAGAGAGAGCGCCAGCGTTTGTGGGTCTGTGAATGGGGTTGCCTGGCTCCTTGAAGAGCAGCTAGAGCTTTTGGTCCTGGCACCTTTGGTGTGGGAGGAATCCCTGGACGTTTGCAATTGCTGAGCCGGGCTCTGGCTGTACTCAGCGGCGCAGGCAGGTAGTGTTGGACTTTGGGAGGCTGTCGCAAGAGAGAGCGCCATCGTTTGTGGGGCTGTGAATGGGGTTGCGTGGCTCCTTGAAGAGCAGCAAGAGCTTTTGGTCCTGGCCCCTTTGGTGTGGGAGGAATCCCTGGACGTTTGCAATTGGTGAGCCGGGCTCTGGCTGTACTCAGCGGCGCAGGCAGCTAGTATTGGACTTTGGGAGGCTGTCGCAAGAGAGAGCACCATCGTTTGTGGGGCTGTGAATGGGGTTGCCTGGCTCCTTGAAGAGCAGCAAGAGCTTTTGGTCCTGACCCCTTTGGTGTGGGAGGAATCCCTGGACGTTCGCAATTGCTGAGCCGGGCTCCGGCTGTACCGAGTGGTGCAGGCAGGTAGTATTGGACTTTGGGAGGCTGTCGCAAGAGAGAGTGCCAGCGTTTGTGGGGCTGTGACTGGGGTTGCCTGGCTCCTTGAAGAGCAGCAAGAGCTTTTGGTCCTGGCCCCTTTGGTGTGGGAGGAATCCCTGGACATTTGCAATTGCTGACCCGGGCTCCGGCCGTACCGCGGGGTGCAGGCAGCTAGTATTGGACTTTGGGAAGCTGTCGCAAGAGAGAGCACCAGCGTTTGTGGGGCTGTGAATGGGGTTGCCTGGCTCCTTGAAGAGCAGCAAGAGCTTTTGGTCCTGGCCCCTTTGGTGTGGGAGGAATCCCTGGACGTTCGCAATTGCTGAGCCGGGCTCCGGCTGTACCGAGCGGCGCAGGCAGCTAGTATTGGACTTTGGGAGGCTGTTGCAAGAGAGAGCGCCATCGTTTGTGGGGCTGTGAATGGGGTTGCGTGGCTCCTTGAAGAGCAGCAAGAGCGTTTGGTCCTGGCCCCTTTGGTGTGGGAGGAATCCCCGGACGTTCGCAGTTCTTGAGCCAGGCTCCCGCTGTACTCGGTGGTGCAGGCAGGTAGTATTGGACTTTGGGAGGCTGTCGCAAGAGAGAGCGCCATCGTTTGTGGGGCTGTGAATGGGGTTGCCTGGCTCCTTGAAGAGCAGCAAGAGCTTTTGGTCGTTGCCCCTTTGGTGTGGGAGGAATCCCTGGACGTTCGCAATTGCTGAGCCTTGCTCCGGCTGTACCGAGGGGTGCAGGCAGCTAGTATTGGACTTTGGGAGGCTGTCACAAGAGAGAGCGCCAGCGTTTGTGGGGCTGTGAATGGGGTTGCCTGGCTCCTTGAAGAGCAGCAAGAGCTTCTGGTCCTGGCCCCTTTGGTGTGGGAGGAATCCCTGGACGTTTGCAATTGGTGAGCCGGGCTCCGGCTGTACCGAGGGGTGCAGGCAGCTAGTATTGGACTTTGGGAGGCTGTCGCAAGAGAGAGCGCCATCGTTTGTGGGGCTGTGAATGGGGTTGCCTGGCTCCTTGAAGAGCAGCAAGAGCTTTTGGTCCTGGCCCCTTTGGTGTGGGAGGAATCCCTGGACGTTTGCAATTGCTGAGCCGGGCTCCGGCCGTACCGAGGGGTGCAGGCAGCTAGTATTGGACTTTGGGAGGCTGTCGCAAGAGAGAGCGCCATCGTTTGTGGGGCTGTGAATGGGGTTGCCTGGCTCCTTGAAGAGCAGCAAGAGCTTTTGGTCCTGACCCCTTTGGTGTGGGAGGAATCCCTGGACGTTCGCAATTGGTGAGCCGGGCTCCGGCTGTACCGAGTGGTGCAGGCAGGTAGTATTGGACTTTGGGAGGCTGTCGCAAGAGAGAGTGCCAGCGTTTGTGGGGCTGTGAATGGGGTTGCCTGGCTCCTTGAAGAGCAGCAAGAGCTTTTGGTCCTGGCCCCTTTGGTGTGGGAGGAATCCCTGGACGTTTGCAATTGCTGAGCCGGGCTCCGGCCGTACCGAGGGGTGCAGGCAGCTAGTATTGGACTTTGGGAGGCTGTCGCAAGAGAGAGCGCCATCGTTTGTGGGGCTGTGAATGGGGTTGCGTGGCTCCTTGAAGAGCAGCAAGAGCTTTTGGTCCTGGCCCCTTTGGTGTGGGAGGAATCCCTGGACGTTCGCAATTGCTGAGCCGGGCTCCGGCTGTACTCAGCGGCGCAGGCAGCTAGTATTGGACTTTGGGAGGCTGTCGCAAGAGAGAGCGCCAGCGTTTGTGGGGCTGTGAATGGGGTTGCCTGGCTCCTTGAAGAGCAGCAAGAGCTTTTGGTCCTGGCCCCTTTGGTGTGGGAGGAATCCCTGGACGTTCGCAATTGCTGAGCCTGGCTCCGGCCGTACCGAGGGGTGCAGGCAGGTAGTATTGGACTTTGGGAGGCTGTCGCAAGAGAGAGCGCCATCGTTTGTGGGGCTGTGAATGGGGTTGCCTGGCTCCTTGAAGAGCAGCAAGAGCTTTTGGTCCTGGCCCCTTTGGTGTGGGAGGAATCCCTGGACGTTCGCAGTTCCTGAGCCGGGCTCCGGCTGTACTCGGTGGTGCAGGCAGCTAGTATTGGACTTTGGGAGGCTGTCGCAAGAGAGAGCGCCATCGTTTGTGGGGCTGTGAATGGGGTTGCCTGGCTCCTTGAAGAGCAGCAAGAGCTTTTGGTCCTGGCCCCTTTGGTGTGGGAGGAATCCCTGGACGTTCGCAATTGCTGAGCCGGGCTCCGGCCGTACCGAGGGGTGCAGGCAGCTAGTATTGGACTTTGGGAGGCTGTCGCAAGAGAGAGCGCCAGCGTTTGTGGGGCTGTGAATGGGGTTGCCTGGCTCCTTGAAGAGCAGCAAGAGCTTTTGGTCCTGGCCCCTTTGGTGTGGGAGGAATCCCTGGACGTTTGCAATTGCTGAGCCGGGCTCCGGCCGTACCGAGGGCTGCGGGCAGGTAGTATTGGACTTTGGGAGGCTGTCGCAAGAGAGAGCGCCAGCGTTTGTGGGGCTGTGAATGGGGTTGCGTGGCTCCTTGAAGAGCAGCAAGAGCTTTTGGTCCTGGCCCCTTTGGTGTGGGAGGAATCCCTGGACGTTCGCAATTGCTGAGCCGGGCTCCGGCCGTACCGAGGGGTGCAGGCAGCTAGTATTGGACTTTGGGAGGCTGTCGCAAGAGAGAGCGCCATCGTTTGTGGGGCTGTGAATGGGGTTGCCTGGCTCCTTGAAGAGCAGCAAGAGCTTTTGGTCCTGGCCCCTTTGGTGTGGGAGGAATCCCTGGACGTTTGCAATTGGTGAGCCGGGCTTCGTCCGTACCGAGGGGTGCAGGCAGGTAGTATTGGACTTTGGGAGGCTGTCGCAAGAGAGAGCGCCAGCGTTTGTGGGGCTGTGAATGGGGTTGCCTGGCTCCTTGAAGAGCAGCAAGAGCTTTTGGTCCTGGCCCCTTTGGTGTGGGAGGAATCCCTGGACGTTCGCAATTGCTGAGCCTGACTGCGTCTGTACGAGGGCTACAGGCAGGTAGTATTGGACTTTGGGAGGCTGTCGCAAGAGAGAGCGCCATCGTTTGTGGGGCTGTGAATGGGGTTGCCTGGCTCCTTGAAGAGCAGCAAGAGCTTTTGGTCCTGGCCCCTTTGGTGTGGGAGGAATCCCTGGATGTTTGCAATTGCTGAGCTGGGCTCCGGCTGTACTCGGTGGTGCAGGCAGCTAGTATTGGACTTTGGGAGGCTGTTGCAAGAGAGAGCGCCATCGTTTGTGGGGCTGTGAATGGGGTTGCGTGGCTCCTTGAAGAGCAGCAAGAGCTTTTGGTCCTGGCCCCTTTGGTGTGGGAGGAATCCCTGGACGTTTGCAATTGGTGAGCCGGGCTCTGGCTGTACTCAGCGGCGCAGGCAGCTAGTATTGGACTTTGGGAGGCTGTCGCAAGAGAGAGCGCCATCGTTTGTGGGGCTGTGAATGGGGTTGCCTGGCTCCTTGAAGAGCAGCAAGAGCTTTTGGTCCTGACCCCTTTGGTGTGGGAGGAATCCCTGGACGTTCGCAATTGCTGAGCCGGGCTCCGGCTGTACCGAGTGGTGCAGGCAGGTAGTATTGGACTTTGGGAGGCTGTCGCAAGAGAGAGTGCCAGCGTTTGTGGGGCTGTGAATGGGGTTGCCTGGCTCCTTGAAGAGCAGCAAGAGCTTTTGGTGCTGGCCCCTTTGGTGTGGGAGGAATCCCTGGACATTTGCAATTGCTGACCCGGGCTCCGGCCGTACCGCGGGGTGCAGGCAGCTAGTATTGGACTTTGGGAAGCTGTCGCAAGAGAGAGCACCAGCGTTTGTGGGGCTGTGAATGGGGTTGCCTGGCTCCTTGAAGAGCAGCAAGAGCTTTTGGTCCTGGCCCCTTTGGTGTGGGAGGAATCCCTGGACGTTCGCAATTGCTGAGCCTGACTGCGTCTGTACGAGGGCTACAGGCAGGTAGTATTGGACTTTGGGAGGCTGTCGCAAGAGAGAGCGCCATCGTTTGTGGGGCTGTGAATGGGGTTGCCTGGCTCCTTGAAGAGCAGCAAGAGCTTTTGGTCCTGGCCCCTTTGGTGTGGGAGGAATCCCTGGACGTTCGCAGTTCCTGAGCTGGGCTCCGGCTGTACTCGGTGGTGCAGGCAGCTAGTATTGGACTTTGGGAGGCTGTTGCAAGAGAGAGCGCCATCGTTTGTGGGGCTGTGAATGGGGTTGCGTGGCTCCTTGAAGAGCAGCAAGAGCTTTTGGTCCTGGCCCCTTTGGTGTGGGAGGAATCCCTGGACGTTTGCAATTGGTGAGCCGGGCTCTGGCTGTACTCAGCGGCGCAGGCAGCTAGTATTGGACTTTGGGAGGCTGTCGCAAGAGAGAGCGCCATCGTTTGTGGGGCTGTGAATGGGGTTGCCTGGCTCCTTGAAGAGCAGCAAGAGCTTTTGGTCCTGACCCCTTTGGTGTGGGAGGAATCCCTGGACGTTCGCAATTGCTGAGCCGGGCTCCGGCTGTACCGAGTGGTGCAGGCAGGTAGTATTGGACTTTGGGAGGCTGTCGCAAGAGAGAGTGCCATCGTTTGTGGGGCTGTGAATGGGGTTGCCTGGCTCCTTGAAGAGCAGCAAGAGCTTTTGGTGCTGGCCCCTTTGGTGTGGGAGGAATCCCTGGACATTTGCAATTGCTGACCCGGGCTCCGGCCGTACCGCGGGGTGCAGGCAGCTAGTATTGGACTTTGGGAAGCTGTCGCAAGAGAGAGCACCAGCGTTTGTGGGGCTGTGAATGGGGTTGCCTGGCTCCTTGAAGAGCAGCAAGAGCTTTTGGTCCTGGCCCCTTTGGTGTGGGAGGAATCCCTGGACGTTCGCAATTGCTGAGCCGGGCTCCGGCTGTACCGAGCGGCGCAGGCAGCTAGTATTGGACTTTGGGAGGCTGTCGCAAGAGAGAGCGCCATCGTTTGTGGGGCTGTGAATGGGGTTGCCTGGCTCCTTGAAGAGCAGCAAGAGCGTTTGGTCCTGGCCCCTTTGGTGTGGGAGGAATCCCCGGACGTTCGCAGTTCTTGAGCCAGGCTCCCGCTGTACTCGGTGGTGCAGGCAGCTAGTATTGGACTTTGGGAGGCTGTCGCAAGAGAGAGCGCCATCGTTTGTGGGGCTGTGAATGGGGTTGCCTGGCTCCTTGAAGAGCAGCAAGAGCTTTTGGTGCTGGCCCCTTTGGTGTGGGAGGAATCCCTGGACGTTCGCAATTGCTGAGCCTTGCTCCGGCTGTACCGAGGGGTGCAGGCAGCTAGTATTGGACTTTGGGAGGCTGTCACAAGAGAGAGCGCCAGCGTTTGTGGGGCTGTGAATGGGGTTGCCTGGCTCCTTGAAGAGCAGCAAGAGCTTTTGGTCCTGGCCCCTTTGGTGTGGGAGGAATCCCCGGACGTTCGCAGTTCCTGAGCCGGGCTCCGGCTGTACTCGGTGGTGCAGGCAGCTAGTATTGGACTTTGGGAGGCTGTCGCAAGAGAGAGCGCCAGCGTTTGTGGGGCTGTGAATGGGGTTGCCTGGCTCCTTGAAGAGCAGCAAGAGCTTTTGGTCCTGGCCCCTTTGGTGTGGGAGGAATCCCTGGACGTTCACAATTGCTGAGCGGGGCTCCGGCCGTACTCAGCGGCGCAGGCAGCTAGTATTGGACTTTGGGAGGCTGTCGCAAGAGAGAGCGCCAGCGTTTGTGGGGCTGTGAATGGGGTTGCCTGGCTCCTTGAAGAGCAGCAAGAGCTTTTGGTCCTGGCCCCTTTGGTGTGGCAGGAATCCCCGGACATTCGCGGTTCCTGAGCCGGGCTCCAGCTGTACTCGGTGGTGCAGGCAGGTAGTATTGGACTTTGGGAGGCTGTCGCAAGAGAGAGCACCAGCGTTTGTGGGGCTGTGAATGGGGTTGCCTGGCTCCTTGAAGAGCAGCAAGAGCTTTTGGTCCTGGCCCCTTTGGTGTGGGAGGAATCCCTGGACGTTCGCAATTGCTGAGCCGGGCTCCAGCTGTACTCGGTGGTGCAGGCAGGTAGTATTGGACTTTGGGAGGCTGTCGCAAGAGAGAGTGCCATCGTTTGTGGGGCTGTGAATGGGGTTGCGTGGCTCCTTGAAGAGCAGCAAGAGCTTTTGGTGCTGGCCCCTTTGGTGTGGGAGGAATCCCTGGACGTTCGCAATTGCTGAGCCGGGCTCCGGCTGTACCGAGGGGTGCAGGCAGCTAGTATTGGACTTTGGGAGGCTGTCGCAAGAGAGAGCGCCATCGTTTGTGGGGCTGTGAATGGGGTTGCCTGGCTCCTTGAAGAGCAGCAAGAGCTTTTGGTCCTGGCCCCTTTGGTGTGGGAGGAATCCCTGGACGTTTGCAATTGCTGAGCCGGGCTCCGGCTGTACTCGGTGGTGCAGGCAGCTAGTATTGGACTTTGGGAGGCTGTCGCAAGAGAGAGCGCCATCGTTTGTGGGGCTGTGAATGGGGTTGCCTGGCTCCTTGAAGAGCAGCAAGAGCTTTTGGTCCTGGCCCCTTTGGTGTGGGAGGAATCCCTGGACGTTTGCAATTGCTGAGCCGGGCTCCGGCCGTACCGAGGGGTGCAGGCAGCTAGTATTGGACTTTGGGAGGCTGTCGCAAGAGAGAGCGCCATCGTTTGTGGGGCTGTGAATGGGGTTGCCTGGCTCCTTGAAGAGCAGCAAGAGCTTTTGGTCCTGGCACTTTTGGTGTGGGAGGAATCCCTGGACGTTCACAATTGCTGAGCCGGGCTCCGGCCGTACCGAGGGGTGCAGGCAGCTAGTATTGGACTTTGGGAGGCTGTTGCAAGAGAGAGCGCCATCGTTTGTGGGGCTGTGAATGGGGTTGCCTGGCTCCTTGAAGAGCAGCTAGAGCTTTTGGTCCTGGCCCCTTTGGTGTGGGAGGAATCCCTGGACGTTCGCAATTGCTGAGCCGGGCTCCGGCCGTACCGAGGGGTGCAGGCAGCTAGTATTGGACTTTGGGAGGCTGTCGCAAGAGAGAGCGCCAGCGTTTGTGGGGCTGTGAATGGGGTTGCCTGGCTCCTTGAAGAGCAGCAAGAGCTTTTGGTGCTGGCCCCTTTGGTGTGGGAGGAATCCCTGGACGTTCGCAATTGCTGAGCCTTGCTCCGGCTGTACCGAGGGGTGCAGGCAGCTAGTATTGGACTTTGGGAGGCTGTCACAAGAGAGAGCGCCATCGTTTGTGGGGCTGTGAATGGGGTTGCCTGGCTCCTTGAAGAGCAGCAAGAGCTTTTGGTCCTGGCACCTTTGGTGTGGCAGGAATCCCTGGACGTTCACATATGCTGAGCCGGGCTCCGGCTGTACTCAGTGGTGCAGGCAGCTAGTATTGGACTTTGGGAGGCTGTCGCAAGAGAGAGCGCCATCGTTTGTGGGGCTGTGAATGGGGTTGCCTGGCTCCTTGAAGAGCAGCAAGAGCTTTTGGTCCTGGCCCCTTTGGTGTGGGAGGAATCCCTGGACGTTCACAATTGCTGAGCCGGGCTCCGGCCGTACCGAGGGGTGCAGGCAGGTAGTATTGGACTTTGGGAGGCTCTCGAAAGAGAGAGCGCCAGCGTTTGTGGGGCTGTGAATGGGGCTGCCTGGCTCCTTGAAGAGCAGCAAGAGCTTTTGGTCCTGGCCCCTTTGGTGTGGCAGGAATCCCTGGACGTTCGCAGTTCTTGAGCCGGGCTCCGGCTGTACTCGGTGGTGCAGGCAGCTAGTATTGGACTTTGGGAGGCTGTCGCAAGAGAGAGCGCCATCGTTTGTGGGGCTGTGAATGGGGTTGCCTGGCTCCTTGAAGAGCAGCAAGAGCTTTTGGTGCTGGCCCCTTTGGTGTGGGAGGAATCCCTGGACGTTCGCAATTGCTGAGCCTTGCTCCGGCTGTACCGAGGGGTGCAGGCAGCTAGTATTGGACTTTGGGAGGCTGTCGCAAGAGAGAGCGCCAGCGTTTGTGGGGCTGTGAATGGGGTTGCCTGGCTCCTTGAAGAGCAGCAAGAGCTTTTGGTCCTGGCCCCTTTGGTGTGGCAGGAATCCCTGGACGTTCGCAATTGCTGAGCCGGGCTCCGGCTGTACCGAGGGGTGCAGGCAGGTAGTATTGGACTTTGGGAGGCTGTCGCAAGAGAGAGCGCCATCGTTTGTGGGGCTGTGAATGGGGTTGCCTGGCTCCTTGAAGAGCAGCAAGAGCTTTTGGTCCTGGCACTTTTGGTGTGGGAGGAATCCCTGGACGTTCGCAGTTCCTGAGCCGGGCTCCAGCTGTACTCGGTGGTGCAGGCAGCTAGTATTGGACTTTGGGAGGCTGTCGCAAGAGAGAGCGCCATCGTTTGTGGGGCTGTGAATGGGGTTGCCTGGCTCCTTGAAGAGCAGCAAGAGCTTTTGGTGCTGGCCCCTTTGGTGTGGGAGGAATCCCTGGACGTTCACAATTGCTGAGCCGGGCTCCAGCTGTACTCGGTGGTGCAGGCAGCTAGTATTGGACTTTGGGAGGCTGTCGCAAGAGAGAGCGCCAGCGTTTGTGGGGCTGTGAATGGGGTTGCCTGGCTCCTTGAAGAGCAGCAAGAGCTTTTGGTGCTGGCCCCTTTGGTGTGGGAGGAATCCCTGGACGTTCGCAATTGCTGAGCCTTGCTCCGGCTGTACCGAGGGGTGCAGGCAGCTAGTATTGGACTTTGGGAGGCTGTCGCAAGAGAGAGTGCCATCGTTTGTGGGGCTGTGAATGGGGTTGCCTGGCTCCTTGAAGAGCAGCAAGAGCTTTTGGTCCTGGCCCCTTTGGTGTGGCAGGATTTCCCGGACGTTCGCAATTGGTGAGCCGGGCTCCGGCTGTACCGAGGGGTGCAGGCAGGTAGTATTGGACTTTGGGAGGCTGTCGCAAGAGAGAGCGCCATCGTTTGTGGGGCTGTGAATGGGGTTGCCTGGCTCCTTGAAGAGCAGCAAGAGCTTTTGGTCCTGGCCCCTTTGGTGTGGGAGGAATCCCCGGACGTTCGCAGTTCTTGAGCCAGGCTCCGGCTGTACTCGGTGGTGCAGGCAGCTAGTATTGGACTTTGGGAGGCTGTCGCAAGAGAGAGCGCCATCGTTTGTGGGGCTGTGAATGGGGTTGCCTGGCTCCTTGAAGAGCAGCAAGAGCTTTTGGTCCTGGCACTTTTGGTGTGGGAGGAATCCCTGGACGTTCGCAGTTCCTGAGCCGGGCTCCAGCTGTACTCGGTGGTGCAGGCAGCTAGTATTGGACTTTGGGAGGCTGTCGCAAGAGAGAGCGCCATTGTTTGTGGGGCTGTGAATGGGGTTGCCTGGCTCCTTGAAGAGCAGCAAGAGCTTTTGGTGCTGGCCCCTTTGGTGTGGGAGGAATCCCTGGACGTTCGCAATTGCTGAGCCTTGCTCCGGCTGTACCGAGGGGTGCAGGCAGGTAGTATTGGACTTTGGGAGGCTGTCGCAAGAGTGAGCGCCATCGTTTGTGGGGCTGTGAATGGGGTTGCCTGGCTCCTTGAAGAGCAGCAAGAGCTTTTGGTCCTGGCACCTTTGGTGTGGGAGGAATCCCCGGACGTTCGCAGTTCCTGAGCCGGGCTCCGGCTGTACCGAGGGGTGCAGGCAGCTAGTATTGGACTTTGGGAGGCTGTCGCAAGAGAGAGCGCCATCGTTTGTGGGGCTGTGAATGGGGTTGCCTGGCTCCTTGAAGAGCAGCAAGAGCTTTTGGTGCTGGCCCCTTTGGTGTGGGAGGAATCCCCAGATGTTCTCAGTTCCTGAGCCGGGCTCCGGCTGTACTCGGTGGTGCAGGCAGCTAGTATTGGACTTTGGGAGGCTGTCGCAAGAGAGAGCGCCATTGTTTGTGGGGCTGTGAATGGGGTTGCCTGGCTCCTTGAAGAGCAGCAAGAGCTTTTGGTCCTGGCCCCTTTGGTGTGGCAGGAATCCCTGGACGTTCGCAATTGCTGAGCCGGGCTCCGGCTGTACTCGGTGGTGCAGGCAGCTAGTATTGGACTTTGGGAGGCTGTCGCAAGAGAGAGCGCCATCGTTTGTGGGGCTGTGAATGGGGTTGCCTGGCTCCTTGAAGAGCAGCAAGAGCTTTTGGTCCTGGCCCCTTTGGTGTGGGAGGAATCCCTGGACGTTCGCAATTGCTGAGCCGGGGTCCGGCCGTACCGAGGGGTGCAGGCAGCTAGTATGGGACTTTGGGAGGCTCTCGAAAGCGAGAGCGCCATCGTTTGTGGGGCTGTGAATGGGGTTGCCTGGCTCCTTGAAGAGCAGCAAGAGCTTTTGGTCCTGGCACCTTTGGTGTGGGAGGAATCCCTGGACGTTCGCAATTGCTGAGCCGGGCTCCGGCCGTACCGAGGGGTGCAGGCAGGTAGTATTGGACTTTGGGAGGCTGTCGCAAGAGTGAGCGCCATCGTTTGTGGGGCTGTGAATGGGGTTGCCTGGCTCCTTGAAGAGCAGCAAGAGCTTTTGGTCCTGGCCCCTTTGGTGTGGGAGGAATCCCCGGACGTTCGCAGTTCCTGAGCCGGGCTCCGGCTGTACTCGGTGGTGCAGGCAGCTAGTATTGGACTTTGGGAGGCTGTCGCAAGAGAGAGCGCCATCGTTTGTGGGGCTGTGAATGGGGTTGCCTGGCTCCTTGAAGAGCAGCAAGAGCTTTTGGTCCTGGCCCCTTTGGTGTGGGAGGAATCCCTGGACGTTCGCAGTTCCTGAGCCGGGCTCCGGCCGTACCGAGGGGTGCAGGCAGGTAGTATTGGACTTTGGGAGGCTGTCGCAAGAGAGAGCGCCATCGTTTGTGGGGCTGTGAATGGGGTTGCCTGGCTCCTTGAAGAGCAGCTAGAGCTTTTGGTCCTGCCCCCTTTGGTGTGGGAGGAATCCCCGGACCTTTGCAGTTCCTGAGCCGGGCTCCGGCCGTACCGAGGGGTGCTGGCAGCTAGTATTGGACTTTGGGAGGCTGTCGCAAGAGAGAGCGCCAGCGTTTGTGGGGCTGTGAATGGGGTTGCCTGGCTCCTTGAAGAGCAGCAAGAGCTTTTGGTCCTGGCCCCTTTGGTGTGGGAGGAATCCCTGGACGTTCGCAATTGCTGAGCCGGGCTCCGGCCGTACCGAGGGGTGCAGGCAGCTAGTATTGGACTTTGGGAGGCTGTCGCAAGAGAGAGCGCCATCGTTTGTGGGGCTGTGAATGGGGTTGCCTGGCTCCTTGAAGAGCAGCAAGAGCTTTTGGTCCTGGCCCCTTTGGTGTGGCAGGAATCCCTGGACGTTTGCAATTGCTGAGCCGGGCTCCGGCCGTACCGAGGGGTGCAGGCAGGTAGTATTGGACTTTGGGAGGCTGTCGCAAGAGAGAGCGCCATCGTTTGTGGGGCTGTGAATGGGGTTGCCTGGCTCCTTGAAGAGCAGCAAGAGCTTTTGGTGCTGGCCCCTTTGGTGTGGGAGGAATCCCTGGACGTTCGCAATTGCTGAGCCGGGGTCCGGCCGTACCGAGGGGTGCAGGCAGCTAGTATTGGACTTTGGGAGGCTGTCGCAAGAGAGAGCGCCATTGTTTGTGGGGCTGTGAATGGGGTTGCCTGGCTCCTTGAAGAGCAGCAAGAGCTTTTGGTCCTGGCCCCTTTGGTGTGGCAGGAATCCCTGGACGTTCGCAATTGCTGAGCCGGGCTCCGGCCGTACCGAGGGGTGCAGGCAGCTAGTATTGGACTTTGGGAGGCTGTCGCAAGAGTGAGCGCCAGCGTTTGTGGGGCTGTGAATGGGGTTGCCTGGCTCCTTGAAGAGCAGCAAGAGCTTTTGGTCCTGGCCCCTTTGGTGTGGGAGGAATCCCCGGACGTTCGCAGTTCCTGAGCCGGGCTCCGGCCGTACCGAGGGGTGCAGGCAGGTAGTATTGGACTTTGGGAGGCTGTCGCAAGAGAGAGCGCCATCGTTTGTGGGGCTGTGAATGGGGTTGCGTGGCTCCTTGAAGAGCAGCAAGAGCTTTTGGTCCTGGCCCCTTTGGTGTGGGAGGAATCCCTGGACGTTCGCAGTTCCTGAGCCGGGCTCCGGCCGTACCGAGGGGTGCAGGCAGGTAGTATTGGACTTTGGGAGGCTGTCACAAGAGAGAGCGCCAGCGTTTGTGGGGCTGTGAATGGGGTTGCCTGGCTCCTTGAAGAGCAGCAAGAGCTTTTGGTCCTGGCCCCTTTGGTGTGGCAGGAATCCCTGGACGTTCGCAATTGCTGAGCCGGGCTCCGGCCGTACCGAGGGGTGCAGGCAGCTAGTATTGGACTTTGGGAGGCTGTCGCAAGAGAGAGCGCCATCGTTTGTGGGGCTGTGAATGGGGTTGCCTGGCTCCTTGAAGAGCAGCAAGAGCTTTTGGTACTGGCCCCTTTGGTGTGGGAGGAATCCCCAGATGTTCTCAGTTCCTGAGCCGGGCTCCGGCTGTACTCGGTGGTGCAGGCAGCTAGTATTGGACTTTGGGAGGCTGTCGCAAGAGAGAGCGCCATTGTTTGTGGGGCTGTGAATGGGGTTGCCTGGCTCCTTGAAGAGCAGCAAGAGCTTTTGGTCCTGGCCCCTTTGGTGTGGCAGGAATCCCTGGACGTTTGCAGTTCCTGAGCCGGGCTCCGGCCGTACCGAGGGGTGCAGGCAGGTAGTATTGGACTTTGGGAGGCTGTCGCAAGAGAGAGCGCCAGCGTTTGTGGGGCTGTGAATGGGGTTGCCTGGCTCCTTGAAGAGCAGCAAGAGCTTTTGGTCCTGGCACCTTTGGTGTGGGAGGAATCCCTGGACGTTTGCAGTTCCTGAGCCGGGCTCCGGCCGTACCGAGGGGTGCAGGCAGGTAGTATTGGACTTTGGGAGGCTGTCGCAAGAGAGAGCGCCATCGTTTGTGGGGCTGTGAATGGGGTTGCCTGGCTCCTTGAAGAGCAGCAAGAGCTTTTGGTCCTGGCCCCTTTGGTGTGGCAGGAATCCCTGGACGTTCGCAATTGCTGAGCCGGGCTCCGGCTGTACTCGGTGGTGCAGGCAGCTAGTATTGGACTTTGGGAGGCTGTCGCAAGAGAGAGCGCCATCGTTTGTGGGGCTGTGAATGGGGTTGCCTGGCTCCTTGAAGAGCAGCAAGAGCTTTTGGTCCTGGCCCCTTTGGTGTGGGAGGAATCCCTGGACGTTCGCAATTGCTGAGCCGGGGTCCGGCCGTACCGAGGGGTGCAGGCAGCTAGTATGGGACTTTGGGAGGCTCTCGAAAGCGAGAGCGCCATCGTTTGTGGGGCTGTGAATGGGGTTGCCTGGCTCCTTGAAGAGCAGCAAGAGCTTTTGGTCCTGGCCCCTTTGGTGTGGGAGGAATCCCTGGACGTTCGCAATTGCTGAGCCGGGCTCCGGCCGTACCGAGGGGTGCAGGCAGGTAGTATTGGACTTTGGGAGGCTGTCGCAAGAGTGAGCGCCATCGTTTGTGGGGCTGTGAATGGGGTTGCCTGGCTCCTTGAAGAGCAGCAAGAGCTTTTGGTCCTGGCCCCTTTGGTGTGGGAGGAATCCCCGGACGTTCGCAGTTCCTGAGCCGGGCTCCGGCTGTACTCGGTGGTGCAGGCAGCTAGTATTGGACTTTGGGAGGCTGTCGCAAGAGAGAGCGCCATCGTTTGTGGGGCTGTGAATGGGGTTGCCTGGCTCCTTGAAGAGCAGCAAGAGCTTTTGGTCCTGGCCCCTTTGGTGTGGGAGGAATCCCTGGACGTTCGCAGTTCCTGAGCCGGGCTCCGGCCGTACCGAGGGGTGCAGGCAGGTAGTATTGGACTTTGGGAGGCTGTCGCAAGAGAGAGCGCCATCGTTTGTGGGGCTGTGAATGGGGTTGCCTGGCTCCTTGAAGAGCAGCTAGAGCTTTTGGTCCTGCCCCTTTTGGTGTGGGAGGAATTTCCGGACGTTTGCAGTTCCTGAGCCGGGCTCCGGCCGTACCGAGGGGTGCTGGCAGCTAGTATTGGACTTTGGGAGGCTGTCGCAAGAGAGAGCGCCAGCGTTTGTGGGGCTGTGAATGGGGTTGCCTGGCTCCTTGAAGAGCAGCAAGAGCTTTTGGTCCTGGCCCCTTTGGTGTGGGAGGAATCCCTGGACGTTCACAATTGCTGAGCCGGGCTCCGGCTGTACCGAGCGGCGCAGGCAGGTAGTATTGGACTTTGGGAGGCTGTCGCAAGAGAGAGCGCCAGCGTTTGTGGGGCTGTGAATGGGGTTGCCTGGCTCCTTAAAGAGCAGCAAGAGCTTTTGGTCCTGGCCCCTTTGGTGTGGCAGGAATCCCTGGACGTTTGCAATTGCTGAGCCGGGCTCCGGCCGTACCGAGGGGTGCAGGCAGCTAGTATTGGACTTTGGGAGGCTGTCGCAAGAGAGAGCGCCAGCGTTTGTGGGGCTGTGAATGGGGTTGCCTGGCTCCTTGAAGAGCAGCAAGAGCTTTTGGTCCTGGCACCTTTGGTGTGGGAGGAATCCCTGGACGTTCGCAATTGCTGAGCCGGGGTCCGGCCGTACCGAGGGGTGCAGGCAGCTAGTATTGGACTTTGGGAGGCTCTCGAAAGCGAGAGCGCCATCGTTTGTGGGGCTGTGAATGGGGTTGCCTGGCTCCTTGAAGAGCAGCAAGAGCTTTTGGTGCTGGCCCCTTTGGTGTGGCAGGAATCCCTGGACGTTCGCAATTGCTGAGCCGGGCTCCGGCTGTACTCGGTGGTGCAGGCAGGTAGTATTGGACTTTGGGAGGCTGTCGCAAGAGTGAGCGCCAGCGTTTGTGGGGCTGTGAATGGGGTTGCCTGGCTCCTTGAAGAGCAGCAAGAGCTTTTGGTCCTGGCCCCTTTGGTGTGGCAGGAATCCCTGGACGTTCGCAATTGCTGAGCCGGGCTCCGGCTGTACTCGGTGGTGCAGGCAGCTAGTATTGGACTTTGGGAGGCTGTCGCAAGAGAGAGCGCCATCGTTTGTGGGGCTGTGAATGGGGTTGCCTGGCTCCTTGAAGAGCAGCAAGAGCTTTTGGTCCTGGCTCCTTTGGTGTGGCAGGAATCCCCGGACGTTCGCAGTTCCTGAGCCGGGGCCCAGCTGTACCGAGGGGTGCAGGCAGGTAGTATTGGACTTTGGGAGGCTGTCGCAAGAGAGAGCGCCATCGTTTGTGGGGCTGTGAATGGGGTTGCCTGGCTCCTTGAAGAGCAGCAAGAGCTTTTGGTGCTGGCCCCTTTGGTGTGGGAGGAATCCCCGGACGTTCGCAGTTCCTGAGCCGGGGTCCAGCTGTACCGAGGGGTGCAGGCAGCTAGTATTGGACTTTGGGAGGCTGTCGCAAGAGAGAGCGCCAGCGTTTGTGGGGCTGTGAATGGGGTTGCCTGGCTCCTTGAAGAGCAGCAAGAGCTTTTGGTCCTGGCCCCTTTGGTGTGGGAGGAATCCCTGGACATTCGCAGTTCCTGAGCCGGGCTCCGGCTGTACTCGGTGGTGCAGGCAGCTAGTATTGGACTTTGGGAGGCTGTCGCAAGAGAGAGCGCCAGCGTTTGTGGGGCTGTGAATGGGGTTGCCTGGCTCCTTGAAGAGCAGCAAGAGCTTTTGGTCCTGGCACCTTTGGTGTGGGAGGAATCCCTGGACGTTTGCAATTGCTGAGCCGGGCTCCGGCCGTACCGAGGGGTGCAGGCAGGTAGTATTGGACTTTGGGAGGCTGTCGCAAGAGAGAGCGCCAGCGTTTGTGGGGCTGTGAATGGGGTTGCCTGGCTCCTTGAAGAGCAGCAAGAGCTTTTGGTCCTGGCACCTTTGGTGTGGGAGGAATCCCCGGACGTTCGCAGTTCCTGAGCCGGGCTCCAGCTGTACTCGGTGGTGCAGGCAGCTAGTATTGGACTTTGGGAGGCTGTCGCAAGAGTGAGCGCCAGCGTTTGTGGGGCTGTGAATGGGGTTGCCTGGCTCCTTGAAGAGCAGCAAGAGCTTTTGGTCTTGCCCCCTTTGGTGTGGGAGGAATCCCCGGACGTTTGCAGTTCCTGAGCCGGTCTCCGGCTGTACTCGGCGGTACAGGCAGCTAGTATTGGACTTTGGGAGGCTGTCGCAAGAGAGAGCGCCATCGTTTGTGGGGCTGTGAATGGGGTTGCCTGGCTCCTTGAAGAGCAGCAAGAGCTTTTGGTCCTGGCCCCTTTGGTGTGGGAGGAATCCCTGGACGTTCGCAATTGCTGAGCCGGGCTCCGGCTGTACCGAGGGGTGCAGGCAGCTAGTATTGGACTTTGGGAGGCTCTCGAAAGCGAGAGCGCCATCGTTTGTGGGGCTGTGAATGGGGTTGCCTGGCTCCTTGAAGAGCAGCAAGAGCTTTTGGTGCTGGCCCCTTTGGTGTGGCAGGAATCCCTGGACGTTCGCAATTGCTGAGCCGGGGTCCGGCCGTACCGAGGGGTGCAGGCAGCTAGTATTGGACTTTGGGAGGCTGTCGCAAGAGAGAGCGCCATCGTTTGTGGGGCTGTGAATGGGGTTGCCTGGCTCCTTGAAGAGCAGCAAGAGCTTTTGGTCCTGGCCCCTTTGGTGTGGCAGGAATCCCCGGACGTTCGCAGTTCCTGAGCCGGGCTCCGGCCGTACCGAGGGGTGCAGGCAGGTAGTATTGGACTTTGGGAGGCTGTCGCAAGAGAGAGCGCCATCGTTTGTGGGGCTGTGAATGGGGTTGCCTGGCTCCTTGAAGAGCAGCAAGAGCTTTTGGTCCTGGCCCCTTTGGTGTGGCAGGAATCCCCGGACGTTAGCAGTTCCTGAGCCGGGCTCCGGCTGTACTCGGTGGTGCAGGCAGCTAGTATTGGACTTTGGGAGGCTGTCGCAAGAGAGAGCGCCAGCGTTTGTGGGGCTGTGAATGGGGTTGCCTGGCTTCTTGAAGAGCAGCAAGAGCTTTTGGTCCTGGCCCCTTTGGTGTGGCAGGAATCCCTGGACGTTCGCAATTGCTGAGCCGGGCTCCGGCCGTACCGAGGGGTGCAGGCAGCTAGTATTGGACTTTGGGAGGCTGTCGCAAGAGAGAGCGCCATCGTTTGTGGGGCTGTGAATGGGGTTGCCTGGCTCCTTGAAGAGCAGCAAGAGCTTTTGGTCCTGGCCCCTTTGGTGTGGGAGGAATCCCCGGACGTTCGCAGTTCCTGAGCCGGGGTCCGGCCGTACCGAGGGGTGCAGGCATCTAGTATTGGACTTTGGGAGGCTCTCGAAAGCGAGAGCGCCATCGTTTGTGGGGCTGTGAATGGGGTTGCCTGGCTCCTTGAAGAGCAGCAAGAGCTTTTGGTCCTGGCCCCTTTGGTGTGGCAGGAATCCCTGGACGTTCGCAATTGCTGAGCCGGGCTCCGGCCGTACCGAGGGGTGCAGGCAGCTAGTATTGGACTTTGGGAGGCTGTCGCAAGAGTGAGCGCCAGCGTTTGTGGGGCTGTGAATGGGGTTGCCTGGCTCCTTGAAGAGCAGCAAGAGCTTTTGGTCCTGGCCCCTTTGGTGTGGCAGGAATCCCTGGATGTTCGCAATTGCTGAGCCGGGCTCCGGCTGTACTCGGTGGTGCAGGCAGCTAGTATTGGACTTTGGGAGGCTGTCGCAAGAGAGAGCGCCATCGTTTGTGGGGCTGTGAATGGGGTTGCCTGGCTCCTTGAAGAGCAGCAAGAGCTTTTGGTCCTGGCCCCTTTGGTGTGGGAGGAATCCCTGGATGTTTGCAGTTCCTGAGCCGGGCTCCGGCCGTACCGAGGGGTGCAGGCAGGTAGTATTGGACTTTGGGAGGCTGTCGCAAGAGAGAGCGCCATTGTTTGTGGGGCTGTGAATGGGGTTGCCTGGCTCCTTGAAGAGCAGCAAGAGCTTTTGGTCCTGGCCCCTTTGGTGTGGGAGGAATCCCTGGACGTTCGCAATTGCTGAGCCGGGGTCCGGCCGTACCGAGGGGTGCAGGCAGCTAGTATTGGACTTTGGGAGGCTCTCGAAAGCGAGAGCGCCATCGTTTGTGGGGCTGTGAATGGGGTTGCCTGGCTCCTTGAAGAGCAGCAAGAGCTTTTGGTGCTGGCCCCTTTGGTGTGGCAGGAATCCCTGGACGTTCGCAATTGCTGAGCCGGGCTCCGGCCGTACCGAGGGGTGCAGGCAGGTAGTATTGGACTTTGGGAGGCTGTCGCAAGAGTGAGCGCCAGCGTTTGTGGGGCTGTGAATGGGGTTGCCTGGCTCCTTGAAGAGCAGCAAGAGCTTTTGGTCCTGGCCCCTTTGGTGTGGGAGGAATCCCCGGACGTTCGCAGTTGCTGAGCCGGGCTCCGGCTGTACTCGGTGGTGCAGGCAGGTAGTATTGGACTTTGGGAGGCTGTTGCAAGAGAGAGCGCCATCGTTTGTGGGGCTGTGAATGGGGTTGCGTGGCTCCTTGAAGAGCAGCAAGAGCTTTTGGTCCTGGCCCCTTTGGTGTGGGAGGAATCCCTGGACGTTCGCGGTTCCTGAGCCGGGCTCCGGCTGTACTCGGTGGTGCAGGCAGCTAGTATTGGACTTTGGGAGGCTGTCGCAAGAGAGAGCGCCATCGTTTGTGGGGCTGTGAATGGGGTTGCGTGGCTCCTTGAAGAGCAGCAAGAGCTTTTGGTCCTGGCCCCTTTGGTGTGGGAGGAATCCCTGGACGTTCGCAATTGCTGAGCCGGGCTCCGGCCGTACCGAGGGGTGCAGGCAGGTAGTATTGGACTTTGGGAGGCTGTCACAAGAGAGAGCGCCATCGTTTGTGGGGCTGTGAATGGGGTTGCCTGGCTCCTTGAAGAGCAGCAAGAGCTTTTGGTCCTGGCCCCTTTGGTGTGGCAGGAATCCCTGGACGTTCGCAATTGCTGAGCCGGGCTCCGGCTGTACTCGGTGGTGCAGGCAGGTAGTATTGGACTTTGGGAGGCTGTCGCAAGAGTGAGCGCCAGCGTTTGTGGGGCTGTGAATGGGGTTGCGTGGCTCCTTGAAGAGCAGCAAGAGCTTTTGGTCCTGGCCCCTTTGGTGTGGGAGGAATCCCTGGACGTTTGCAATTGCTGAGCCGGGCTCCGGCCGTACCGAGGGGTGCAGGCAGCTAGTATTGGACTTTGGGAGGCTCTCGAAAGAGAGAGCGCCATCGTTTGTGGGGCTGTGAATGGGGTTGCCTGGCTCCTTGAAGAGCAGCTAGAGCTTTTGGTCTTGCCCCCTTTGGTGTGGGAGGAATCCCCGGACGTTTGCAATTGGTGAGCCGGGCTCCGGCTGTACTCGGTGGTGCAGGCAGCTAGTATTGGACTTTGGGAGGCTGTCGCAAGAGAGAGCGCCAGCGTTTGTGGGGCTGTGAATGGGGTTGCCTGGCTCCTTGAAGAGCAGCAAGAGCTTTTGGTCCTGGCCCCTTTGGTGTGGGAGGAATCCCTGGACGTTCGCAATTGCTGAGCCGGGCTCCGGCCGTACCGAGGGGTGCAGGCAGCTAGTATTGGACTTTGGGAGGCTGTCGCAAGAGAGAGCGCCATCGTTTGTGGGGCTGTGAATGGGGTTGCCTGGCTCCTTGAAGAGCAGCAAGAGCTTTTGGTCCTGGCCCCTTTGGTGTGGCAGGAATCCCTGGACGTTTGCAATTGCTGAGCCGGGCTCCGGCCGTACCGAGGGGTGCAGGCAGGTAGTATTGGACTTTGGGAGGCTGTCGCAAGAGAGAGCGCCATCGTTTGTGGGGCTGTGAATGGGGTTGCCTGGCTCCTTGAAGAGCAGCAAGAGCTTTTGGTGCTGGCCCCTTTGGTGTGGGAGGAATCCCTGGACGTTCGCAATTGCTGAGCCGGGGTCCGGCCGTACCGAGGGGTGCAGGCAGCTAGTATTGGACTTTGGGAGGCTGTCGCAAGAGAGAGCGCCATTGTTTGTGGGGCTGTGAATGGGGTTGCCTGGCTCCTTGAAGAGCAGCAAGAGCTTTTGGTCCTGGCCCCTTTGGTGTGGCAGGAATCCCTGGACGTTCGCAATTGCTGAGCCGGGCTCCGGCTGTACTCAGTGGTGCAGGCAGGTAGTATTGGACTTTGGGAGGCTGTCGCAAGAGAGAGCGCCATCGTTTGTGGGGCTGTGAATGGGGTTGCCTGGCTCCTTGAAGAGCAGCAAGAGCTTTTGGTCCTGGCCCCTTTGGTGTGGGAGGAATCCCTGGACGTTCGCAATTGCTGAGCCGGGGTCCGGCCGTACCGAGGGGTGCAGGCAGCTAGTATTGGACTTTGGGAGGCTCTCGAAAGCGAGAGCGCCATCGTTTGTGGGGCTGTGAATGGGGTTGCCTGGCTCCTTGAAGAGCAGCAAGAGCTTTTGGTCCTGGCACCTTTGGTGTGGGAGGAATCCCTGGACGTTCGCAATTGCTGAGCCGGGCTCCGGCCGTACCGAGGGGTGCAGGCAGGTAGTATTGGACTTTGGGAGGCTGTCGCAAGAGTGAGCGCCATCGTTTGTGGGGCTGTGAATGGGGTTGCCTGGCTCCTTGAAGAGCAGCAAGAGCTTTTGGTCCTGGCCCCTTTGGTGTGGCAGGAATCCCTGGACGTTCGCAATTGCTGAGCCGGGCTCCGGCCGTACCGAGGGGTGCAGGCAGCTAGTATTGGACTTTGGGAGGCTGTCGCAAGAGAGAGCGCCATCGTTTGTGGGGCTGTGAATGGGGTTGCCTGGCTCCTTGAAGAGCAGCAAGAGCTTTTGGTGCTGGCCCCTTTGGTGTGGGAGGAATCCCTGGACGTTCGCAATTGCTGAGCCGGGCTCCGGCCGTACCGAGGGGTGCAGGCAGCTAGTATTGGACTTTGGGAGGCTGTCGCAAGAGAGAGCGCCATCGTTTGTGGGGCTGTGAATGGGGTTGCCTGGCTCCTTGAAGAGCAGCAAGAGCTTTTGGTGCTGGCCCCTTTGGTGTGGGAGGAATCCCCAGATGTTCTCAGTTCCTGAGCCGGGCTCCGGCTGTACTCGGTGGTGCAGGCAGCTAGTATTGGACTTTGGGAGGCTGTCGCAAGAGAGAGCGCCATTGTTTGTGGGGCTGTGAATGGGGTTGCCTGGCTCCTTGAAGAGCAGCAAGAGCTTTTGGTCCTGGCCCCTTTGGTGTGGCAGGAATCCCTGGACGTTCGCAATTGCTGAGCCGGGCTCCGGCTGTACTCGGTGGTGCAGGCAGCTAGTATTGGACTTTGGGAGGCTGTCGCAAGAGAGAGCGCCATCGTTTGTGGGGCTGTGAATGGGGTTGCCTGGCTCCTTGAAGAGCAGCAAGAGCTTTTGGTCCTGGCCCCTTTGGTGTGGGAGGAATCCCTGGACGTTCGCAATTGCTGAGCCGGGGTCCGGCCGTACCGAGGGGTGCAGGCAGCTAGTATGGGACTTTGGGAGGCTCTCGAAAGCGAGAGCGCCATCGTTTGTGGGGCTGTGAATGGGGTTGCCTGGCTCCTTGAAGAGCAGCAAGAGCTTTTGGTCCTGGCACCTTTGGTGTGGGAGGAATCCCTGGACGTTCGCAATTGCTGAGCCGGGCTCCGGCCGTACCGAGGGGTGCAGGCAGGTAGTATTGGACTTTGGGAGGCTGTCGCAAGAGTGAGCGCCATCGTTTGTGGGGCTGTGAATGGGGTTGCCTGGCTCCTTGAAGAGCAGCAAGAGCTTTTGGTCCTGGCCCCTTTGGTGTGGGAGGAATCCCCGGACGTTCGCAGTTCCTGAGCCGGGCTCCGGCTGTACTCGGTGGTGCAGGCAGCTAGTATTGGACTTTGGGAGGCTGTCGCAAGAGAGAGCGCCATCGTTTGTGGGGCTGTGAATGGGGTTGCCTGGCTCCTTGAAGAGCAGCAAGAGCTTTTGGTCCTGGCCCCTTTGGTGTGGGAGGAATCCCTGGACGTTCGCAGTTCCTGAGCCGGGCTCCGGCCGTACCGAGGGGTGCAGGCAGGTAGTATTGGACTTTGGGAGGCTGTCGCAAGAGAGAGCGCCATCGTTTGTGGGGCTGTGAATGGGGTTGCCTGGCTCCTTGAAGAGCAGCTAGAGCTTTTGGTCCTGCCCCCTTTGGTGTGGGAGGAATCCCCGGACCTTTGCAGTTCCTGAGCCGGGCTCCGGCCGTACCGAGGGGTGCTGGCAGCTAGTATTGGACTTTGGGAGGCTGTCGCAAGAGAGAGCGCCAGCGTTTGTGGGGCTGTGAATGGGGTTGCCTGGCTCCTTGAAGAGCAGCAAGAGCTTTTGGTCCTGGCCCCTTTGGTGTGGGAGGAATCCCTGGACGTTCACAATTGCTGAGCCGGGCTCCGGCTGTACTCGGTGGTGCAGGCAGGTAGTATTGGACTTTGGGAGGCTGTCGCAAGAGAGAGCGCCAGCGTTTGTGGGGCTGTGAATGGGGTTGCCTGGCTCCTTAAACAGCAGCAAGAGCTTTTGGTCCTGGCCCCTTTGGTGTGGCAGGAATCCCTGGACGTTTGCAATTGCTGAGCCGGGCTCTGGCCGTACCGAGGGGTGCAGGCAGCTAGTATTGGACTTTGGGAGGCTGTCGCAAGAGAGAGCGCCAGCGTTTGTGGGGCTGTGAATGGGGTTGCCTGGCTCCTTGAAGAGCAGCAAGAGCTTTTGGTCCTGGCCCCTTTGGTGTGGGAGGAATCCCTGGACGTTCGCAATTGCTGAGCCGGGGTCCGGCCGTACCGAGGGGTGCAGGCAGCTAGTATTGGACTTTGGGAGGCTCTCGAAAGCGAGAGCGCCATCGTTTGTGGGGCTGTGAATGGGGTTGCCTGGCTCCTTGAAGAGCAGCAAGAGCTTTTGGTGCTGGCCCCTTTGGTGTGGCAGGAATCCCTGGACGTTCGCAATTGCTGAGCCGGGCTCCGGCCGTACTCAGCGGCGCAGGCAGCTGGTATTGGACTTTGGGAGGCTGTCGCAAGAGTGAGCGCCAGCGTTTGTGGGGCTGTGAATGGGGTTGCCTGGCTCCTTGAAGAGCAGCAAGAGCTTTTGGTCCTGGCCCCTTTGGTGTGGGAGGAATCCCCGGACGTTCGCAGTTCCTGAGCCGGGCTCCGGCTGTACTCGGTGGTGCAGGCAGCTAGTATTGGACTTTGGGAGGCTGTCGCAAGAGAGAGCGCCATCGTTTGTGGGGCTGTGAATGGGGTTGCGTGGCTCCTTGAAGAGCAGCAAGAGCTTTTGGTCCTGGCCCCTTTGGTGTGGGAGGAATCCCTGGACGTTCGCAGTTCCTGAGCCGGGCTCCGGCCGTACCGAGGGGTGCAGGCAGGTAGTATTGGACTTTGGGAGGCTGTCGCAAGAGAGAGCGCCAGCGTTTGTGGGGCTGTGAATGGGGTTGCCTGGCTCCTTGAAGAGCAGCAAGAGCTTTTGGTCCTGGCCCCTTTGGTGTGGCAGGAATCCCTGGACGTTCGCAATTGCTGAGCCGGGCTCCGGCCGTACCGAGGGGTGCAGGCAGCTAGTATTGGACTTTGGGAGGCTGTCGCAAGAGAGAGCGCCATCGTTTGTGGGGCTGTGAATGGGGTTGCCTGGCTCCTTGAAGAGCAGCAAGAGCTTTTGGTACTGGCCCCTTTGGTGTGGGAGGAATCCCCAGATGTTCTCAGTTCCTGAGCCGGGCTCCGGCTGTACTCGGTGGTGCAGGCAGCTAGTATTGGACTTTGGGAGGCTGTCGCAAGAGAGAGCGCCATTGTTTGTGGGGCTGTGAATGGGGTTGCCTGGCTCCTTGAAGAGCAGCAAGAGCTTTTGGTCCTGGCCCCTTTGGTGTGGCAGGAATCCCTGGACGTTCGCAATTGCTGAGCCGGGCTCCGGCTGTACTCGGTGGTGCAGGCAGCTAGTATTGGACTTTGGGAGGCTGTCGCAAGAGAGCGCGCCATCGTTTGTGGGGCTGTGAATGGGGTTGCCTGGCTCCTTGAAGAGCAGCAAGAGCTTTTGGTCCTGGCCCCTTTGGTGTGGGAGGAATCCCTGGACGTTCGCAATTGCTGAGCCGGGGTCCGGCCGTACCGAGGGGTGCAGGCAGGTAGTATTGGACTTTGGGAGGCTCTCGAAAGCGAGAGCGCCATCGTTTGTGGGGCTGTGAATGGGGTTGCCTGGCTCCTTGAAGAGCAGCAAGAGCTTTTGGTCCTGGCCCCTTTGGTGTGGGAGGAATCCCTGGACGTTCGCAATTGCTGAGCCGGGCTCCGGCCGTACCGAGGGGTGCAGGCAGGTAGTATTGGACTTTGGGAGGCTGTCGCAAGAGTGAGCGCCATCGTTTGTGGGGCTGTGAATGGGGTTGCCTGGCTCCTTGAAGAGCAGCAAGAGCTTTTGGTCCTGGCCCCTTTGGTGTGGGAGGAATCCCCGGACGTTCGCAGTTCCTGAGCCGGGCTCCGGCTGTACTCGGTGGTGCAGGCAGCTAGTATTGGACTTTGGGAGGCTGTCGCAAGAGAGAGCGCCATCGTTTGTGGGGCTGTGAATGGGGTTGCCTGGCTCCTTGAAGAGCAGCAAGAGCTTTTGGTCCTGGCCCCTTTGGTGTGGGAGGAATCCCTGGACGTTCGCAGTTCCTGAGCCGGGCTCCGGCCGTACCGAGGGGTGCAGGCAGGTAGTATTGGACTTTGGGAGGCTGTCGCAAGAGAGAGCGCCATCGTTTGTGGGGCTGTGAATGGGGTTGCCTGGCTCCTTGAAGAGCAGCTAGAGCTTTTGGTCCTGCCCCTTTTGGTGTGGGAGGAATTTCCGGACGTTTGCAGTTCCTGAGCCGGGCTCCGGCCGTACCGAGGGGTGCTGGCAGCTAGTATTGGACTTTGGGAGGCTGTCGCAAGAGAGAGCGCCAGCGTTTGTGGGGCTGTGAATGGGGTTGCCTGGCTCCTTGAAGAGCAGCAAGAGCTTTTGGTCCTGGCCCCTTTGGTGTGGGAGGAATCCCTGGACGTTCGCAATTGCTGAGCCGGGCTCCGGCCGTACCGAGGGGTGCAGGCAGGTAGTATTGGACTTTGGGAGGCTGTCGCAAGAGTGAGCGCCATCGTTTGTGGGGCTGTGAATGGGGTTGCCTGGCTCCTTGAAGAGCAGCAAGAGCTTTTGGTCCTGGCCCCTTTGGTGTGGGAGGAATCCCCGGACGTTCGCAGTTCCTGAGCCGGGCTCCGGCTGTACTCGGTGGTGCAGGCAGCTAGTATTGGACTTTGGGAGGCTGTCGCAAGAGAGAGCGCCATCGTTTGTGGGGCTGTGAATGGGGTTGCCTGGCTCCTTGAAGAGCAGCAAGAGCTTTTGGTCCTGGCCCCTTTGGTGTGGGAGGAATCCCTGGACGTTCGCAGTTCCTGAGCCGGGCTCCGGCCGTACCGAGGGGTGCAGGCAGGTAGTATTGGACTTTGGGAGGCTGTCGCAAGAGAGAGCGCCATCGTTTGTGGGGCTGTGAATGGGGTTGCCTGGCTCCTTGAAGAGCAGCTAGAGCTTTTGGTCCTGCCCCCTTTGGTGTGGGAGGAATCCCCGGACCTTTGCAGTTCCTGAGCCGGGCTCCGGCCGTACCGAGGGGTGCTGGCAGCTAGTATTGGACTTTGGGAGGCTGTCGCAAGAGAGAGCGCCAGCGTTTGTGGGGCTGTGAATGGGGTTGCCTGGCTCCTTGAAGAGCAGCAAGAGCTTTTGGTCCTGGCCCCTTTGGTGTGGGAGGAATCCCTGGACGTTCACAATTGCTGAGCCGGGCTCCGGCTGTACTCGGTGGTGCAGGCAGGTAGTATTGGACTTTGGGAGGCTGTCGCAAGAGAGAGCGCCAGCGTTTGTGGGGCTGTGAATGGGGTTGCCTGGCTCCTTAAACAGCAGCAAGAGCTTTTGGTCCTGGCCCCTTTGGTGTGGCAGGAATCCCTGGACGTTTGCAATTGCTGAGCCGGGCTCTGGCCGTACCGAGGGGTGCAGGCAGCTAGTATTGGACTTTGGGAGGCTGTCGCAAGAGAGAGCGCCAGCGTTTGTGGGGCTGTGAATGGGGTTGCCTGGCTCCTTGAAGAGCAGCAAGAGCTTTTGGTCCTGGCCCCTTTGGTGTGGGAGGAATCCCTGGACGTTCGCAATTGCTGAGCCGGGGTCCGGCCGTACCGAGGGGTGCAGGCAGCTAGTATTGGACTTTGGGAGGCTCTCGAAAGCGAGAGCGCCATCGTTTGTGGGGCTGTGAATGGGGTTGCCTGGCTCCTTGAAGAGCAGCAAGAGCTTTTGGTGCTGGCCCCTTTGGTGTGGCAGGAATCCCTGGACGTTCGCAATTGCTGAGCCGGGCTCCGGCCGTACTCAGCGGCGCAGGCAGCTGGTATTGGACTTTGGGAGGCTGTCGCAAGAGTGAGCGCCAGCGTTTGTGGGGCTGTGAATGGGGTTGCCTGGCTCCTTGAAGAGCAGCAAGAGCTTTTGGTCCTGGCCCCTTTGGTGTGGGAGGAATCCCCGGACGTTCGCAGTTCCTGAGCCGGGCTCCGGCTGTACTCGGTGGTGCAGGCAGCTAGTATTGGACTTTGGGAGGCTGTCGCAAGAGAGAGCGCCATCGTTTGTGGGGCTGTGAATGGGGTTGCGTGGCTCCTTGAAGAGCAGCAAGAGCTTTTGGTCCTGGCCCCTTTGGTGTGGGAGGAATCCCTGGACGTTCGCAGTTCCTGAGCCGGGCTCCGGCCGTACCGAGGGGTGCAGGCAGGTAGTATTGGACTTTGGGAGGCTGTCGCAAGAGAGAGCGCCAGCGTTTGTGGGGCTGTGAATGGGGTTGCCTGGCTCCTTGAAGAGCAGCAAGAGCTTTTGGTCCTGGCCCCTTTGGTGTGGCAGGAATCCCTGGACGTTCGCAATTGCTGAGCCGGGCTCCGGCCGTACCGAGGGGTGCAGGCAGCTAGTATTGGACTTTGGGAGGCTGTCGCAAGAGAGAGCGCCATCGTTTGTGGGGCTGTGAATGGGGTTGCCTGGCTCCTTGAAGAGCAGCAAGAGCTTTTGGTACTGGCCCCTTTGGTGTGGGAGGAATCCCCAGATGTTCTCAGTTCCTGAGCCGGGCTCCGGCTGTACTCGGTGGTGCAGGCAGCTAGTATTGGACTTTGGGAGGCTGTCGCAAGAGAGAGCGCCATTGTTTGTGGGGCTGTGAATGGGGTTGCCTGGCTCCTTGAAGAGCAGCAAGAGCTTTTGGTCCTGGCCCCTTTGGTGTGGCAGGAATCCCTGGACGTTCGCAATTGCTGAGCCGGGCTCCGGCTGTACTCGGTGGTGCAGGCAGCTAGTATTGGACTTTGGGAGGCTGTCGCAAGAGAGCGCGCCATCGTTTGTGGGGCTGTGAATGGGGTTGCCTGGCTCCTTGAAGAGCAGCAAGAGCTTTTGGTCCTGGCCCCTTTGGTGTGGGAGGAATCCCTGGACGTTCGCAATTGCTGAGCCGGGGTCCGGCCGTACCGAGGGGTGCAGGCAGCTAGTATGGGACTTTGGGAGGCTCTCGAAAGCGAGAGCGCCATCGTTTGTGGGGCTGTGAATGGGGTTGCCTGGCTCCTTGAAGAGCAGCAAGAGCTTTTGGTCCTGGCCCCTTTGGTGTGGGAGGAATCCCTGGACGTTCGCAATTGCTGAGCCGGGCTCCGGCCGTACCGAGGGGTGCAGGCAGGTAGTATTGGACTTTGGGAGGCTGTCGCAAGAGTGAGCGCCATCGTTTGTGGGGCTGTGAATGGGGTTGCCTGGCTCCTTGAAGAGCAGCAAGAGCTTTTGGTCCTGGCCCCTTTGGTGTGGGAGGAATCCCCGGACGTTCGCAGTTCCTGAGCCGGGCTCCGGCTGTACTCGGTGGTGCAGGCAGCTAGTATTGGACTTTGGGAGGCTGTCGCAAGAGAGAGCGCCATCGTTTGTGGGGCTGTGAATGGGGTTGCCTGGCTCCTTGAAGAGCAGCAAGAGCTTTTGGTCCTGGCCCCTTTGGTGTGGGAGGAATCCCTGGACGTTCGCAGTTCCTGAGCCGGGCTCCGGCCGTACCGAGGGGTGCAGGCAGGTAGTATTGGACTTTGGGAGGCTGTCGCAAGAGAGAGCGCCATCGTTTGTGGGGCTGTGAATGGGGTTGCCTGGCTCCTTGAAGAGCAGCTAGAGCTTTTGGTCCTGCCCCTTTTGGTGTGGGAGGAATTTCCGGACGTTTGCAGTTCCTGAGCCGGGCTCCGGCCGTACCGAGGGGTGCTGGCAGCTAGTATTGGACTTTGGGAGGCTGTCGCAAGAGAGAGCGCCAGCGTTTGTGGGGCTGTGAATGGGGTTGCCTGGCTCCTTGAAGAGCAGCAAGAGCTTTTGGTCCTGGCCCCTTTGGTGTGGGAGGAATCCCTGGACGTTCACAATTGCTGAGCCGGGCTCCGGCTGTACCGAGCGGCGCAGGCAGGTAGTATTGGACTTTGGGAGGCTGTCGCAAGAGAGAGCGCCAGCGTTTGTGGGGCTGTGAATGGGGTTGCCTGGCTCCTTAAAGAGCAGCAAGAGCTTTTGGTCCTGGCCCCTTTGGTGTGGGAGGAATCCCTGGACGTTTGCAATTGCTGAGCCGGGCTCCGGCCGTACCGAGGGGTGCAGGCAGCTAGTATTGGACTTTGGGAGGCTGTCGCAAGAGAGAGCGCCAGCGTTTGTGGGGCTGTGAATGGGGTTGCCTGGCTCCTTGAAGAGCAGCAAGAGCTTTTGGTGCTGGCCCCTTTGGTGTGGGAGGAATCCCTGGACGTTCGCAATTGCTGAGCCGGGGTCCGGCCGTACCGAGGGGTGCAGGCAGCTAGTATTGGACTTTGGGAGGCTCTCGAAAGCGAGAGCGCCATCGTTTGTGGGGCTGTGAATGGGGTTGCCTGGCTCCTTGAAGAGCAGCAAGAGCTTTTGGTGCTGGCCCCTTTGGTGTGGCAGGAATCCCTGGACGTTCGCAATTGCTGAGCCGGGCTCCGGCCGTACCGAGGGGTGCAGGCAGGTAGTATTGGACTTTGGGAGGCTGTCGCAAGAGAGAGCGCCAGCGTTTGTGGGGCTGTGAATGGGGTTGCCTGGCTCCTTAAAGAGCAGCAAGAGCTTTTGGTCCTGGCCCCTTTGGTGTGGGAGGAATCCCTGGACGTTTGCAATTGCTGAGCCGGGCTCCGGCCGTACCGAGGGGTGCAGGCAGCTAGTATTGGACTTTGGGAGGCTGTCGCAAGAGAGAGCGCCAGCGTTTGTGGGGCTGTGAATGGGGTTGCCTGGCTCCTTGAAGAGCAGCAAGAGCTTTTGGTGCTGGCCCCTTTGGTGTGGGAGGAATCCCTGGACGTTCGCAATTGCTGAGCCGGGGTCCGGCCGTACCGAGGGGTGCAGGCAGCTAGTATTGGACTTTGGGAGGCTCTCGAAAGCGAGAGCGCCATCGTTTGTGGGGCTGTGAATGGGGTTGCCTGGCTCCTTGAAGAGCAGCAAGAGCTTTTGGTGCTGGCCCCTTTGGTGTGGCAGGAATCCCTGGACGTTCGCAATTGCTGAGCCGGGCTCCGGCCGTACCGAGGGGTGCAGGCAGCTAGTATTGGACTTTGGGAGGCTGTCGCAAGAGTGAGCGCCAGCGTTTGTGGGGCTGTGAATGGGGTTGCCTGGCTCCTTGAAGAGCAGCAAGAGCTTTTGGTCCTGGCCCCTTTGGTGTGGGAGGAATCCCCGGACGTTCGCAGTTCCTGAGCCGGGCTCCGGCTGTACTCGGTGGTGCAGGCAGCTAGTATTGGACTTTGGGAGGCTGTCGCAAGAGAGAGCGCCATCGTTTGTGGGGCTGTGAATGGGGTTGCGTGGCTCCTTGAAGAGCAGCAAGAGCTTTTGGTCCTGGCCCCTTTGGTGTGGCAGGAATCCCTGGACGTTCGCAGTTCCTGAGCCGGGCTCCGGCCGTACCGAGGGGTGCAGGCAGGTAGTATTGGACTTTGGGAGGCTGTCACAAGAGAGAGCGCCAGCGTTTGTGGGGCTGTGAATGGGGTTGCCTGGCTCCTTGAAGAGCAGCAAGAGCTTTTGGTCCTGGCCCCTTTGGTGTGGCAGGAATCCCTGGACGTTTGCAATTGCTGAGCCGGGCTCCGGCCGTACCGAGGGGTGCAGGCAGGTAGTATTGGACTTTGGGAGGCTGTCGCAAGAGAGAGCGCCATCGTTTGTGGGGCTGTGAATGGGGTTGCCTGGCTCCTTGAAGAGCAGCAAGAGCTTTTGGTCCTGGCCCCTTTGGTGTGGGAGGAATCCCTGGACGTTCGCAATTGCTGAGCCGGGCTCCGGCCGTACCGAGGGGTGCAGGCAGCTAGTATTTGACTTTGGGAGGCTGTTGCAAGAGAGAGCGCCATTGTTTGTGGGGCTGTGAATGGGGTTGCCTGGCTCCTTGAAGAGCAGCAAGAGCTTTTGGTCCTGGCCCCTTTGGTGTGGCAGGAATCCCTGGACGTTTGCAATTGCTGAGCCGGGGTCCGGCCGTACCGAGGGGTGCAGGCAGGTAGTATTGGACTTTGGGAGGCTGTCGCAAGAGAGAGCGCCATCGTTTGTGGGGCTGTGAATGGGGTTGCCTGGCTCCTTGAAGAGCAGCAAGAGCTTTTGGTCCTGGCCCCTTTGGTGTGGCAGGAATCCCTGGACGTTCGCAATTGCTGAGCCGGGCTCCGGCTGTACTCGGTGGTGCAGGCAGCTAGTATTGGACTTTGGGAGGCTGTCGCAAGAGAGAGCGCCATCGTTTGTGGGGCTGTGAATGGGGTTGCCTGGCTCCTTGAAGAGCAGCAAGAGCTTTTGGTCCTGGCCCCTTTGGTGTGGGAGGAATCCCTGGACGTTCGCAATTGCTGAGCCGGGGTCCGGCCGTACCGAGGGGTGCAGGCAGCTAGTATTGGACTTTGGGAGGCTCTCGAAAGCGAGAGCGCCATCGTTTGTGGGGCTGTGAATGGGGTTGCCTGGCTCCTTGAAGAGCAGCAAGAGCTTTTGGTGCTGGCCCCTTTGGTGTGGCAGGAATCCCTGGACGTTCGCAATTGCTGAGCCGGGCTCCGGCCGTACCGAGGGGTGCAGGCAGGTAGTATTGGACTTTGGGAGGCTGTCGCAAGAGTGAGCGCCATCGTTTGTGGGGCTGTGAATGGGGTTGCCTGGCTCCTTGAAGAGCAGCAAGAGCTTTTGGTCCTGGCCCCTTTGGTGTGGGAGGAATCCCCGGACGTTCGCAGTTCCTGAGCCGGGCTCCGGCTGTACTCGGTGGTGCAGGCAGCTAGTATTGGACTTTGGGAGGCTGTCGCAAGAGAGAGCGCCATCGTTTGTGGGGCTGTGAATGGGGTTGCGTGGCTCCTTGAAGAGCAGCAAGAGCTTTTGGTGCTGGCCCCTTTGGTGTGGGAGGAATCCCTGGACGTTCGCAGTTCCTGAGCCGGGCTCCGGCCGTACCGAGGGGTGCAGGCAGGTAGTATTGGACTTTGGGAGGCTGTCACAAGAGAGAGCGCCATCGTTTGTGGGGCTGTGAATGGGGTTGCCTGGCTCCTTGAAGAGCAGCAAGAGCTTTTGGTCCTGGCCCCTTTGGTGTGGCAGGAATCCCTGGACGTTTGCAATTGCTGAGCCGGGGTCCGGCCGTACCGAGGGGTGCAGGCAGCTAGTATTGGACTTTGGGAGGCTGTCACAAGAGAGAGCGCCATCGTTTGTGGGGCTGTGAATGGGGTTGCCTGGCTCCTTGAAGAGCAGCAAGAGCTTTTGGTCCTGGCCCCTTTGGTGTGGCAGGAATCCCTGGACGTTCGCAATTGCTGAGCCGGGCTCCGGCTGTACTCGGTGGTGCAGGCAGCTAGTATTGGACTTTGGGAGGCTGTCGCAAGAGAGAGCGCCATCGTTTGTGGGGCTGTGAATGGGCTTGCCTGGCTCCTTGAAGAGCAGCAAGAGCTTTTGGTCCTGGCCCCTTTGGTGTGGCAGGAATCCCTGGACGTTCGCAATTGCTGAGCCGGGCTCCGGCTGTACTCGGTGGTGCAGGCAGCTAGTATTGGACTTTGGGAGGCTGTCGCAAGAGAGAGCGCCATCATTTGTGGGGCTGTGAATGGGGTTGCGTGGCTCCTTGAAGAGCAGCAAGAGCTTTTGGTCCTGGCCCCTTTGGTGTGGGAGGAATCCCTGGACGTTCGCAATTGCTGAGCCGGGCTCCGGCCGTACCGAGGGGTGCAGGCAGCTAGTATTGGACTTTGGGAGGCTGTCGCAAGAGTGAGCGCCATCGTTTGTGGGGCTGTGAATGGGGTTGCCTGGCTCCTTGAAGAGCAGCAAGAGCTTTTGGTCCTGGCCCCTTTGGTGTGGGAGGAATCCCCGGACGTTCGCAGTTCCTGAGCCGGGCTCCGGCTGTACTCGGTGGTGCAGGCAGCTAGTATTGGACTTTGGGAGGCTGTCGCAAGAGAGAGCGCCAGCGTTTGTGGGGCTGTGAATGGGGTTGCCTGGCTCCTTGAAGAGCAGCAAGAGCTTTTGGTCCTGGCCCCTTTGGTGTGGGAGGAATCCCTGGACGTTCGCAGTTCCTGAGCCGGGCTCCGGCCGTACCGAGGGGTGCAGGCAGGTAGTATTGGACTTTGGGAGGCTGTCGCAAGAGAGAGCGCCATCGTTTGTGGGGCTGTGAATGGGGTTGCCTGGCTCCTTGAAGAGCAGCTAGAGCTTTTGGTCCTGCCCCTTTTGGTGTGGGAGGAATTTCCGGACGTTTGCAGTTCCTGAGCCGGGCTCCGGCCGTACCGAGGGGTGCTGGCAGCTAGTATTGGACTTTGGGAGGCTGTCGCAAGAGAGAGCGCCAGCGTTTGTGGGGCTGTGAATGGGGTTGCCTGGCTCCTTGAAGAGCAGCAAGAGCTTTTGGTCCTGGCCCCTTTGGTGTGGGAGGAATCCCTGGACGTTCACAATTGCTGAGCCGGGCTCCGGCTGTACCGAGCGGCGCAGGCAGGTAGTATTGGACTTTGGGAGGCTGTCGCAAGAGAGAGCGCCAGCGTTTGTGGGGCTGTGAATGGGGTTGCCTGGCTCCTTAAAGAGCAGCAAGAGCTTTTGGTCCTGGCCCCTTTGGTGTGGCAGGAATCCCTGGACGTTTGCAATTGCTGAGCCGGGCTCCGGCTGTACCGAGGGGTGCAGGCAGCTAGTATTGGACTTTGGGAGGCTGTCGCAAGAGAGAGCGCCAGCGTTTGTGGGGCTGTGAATGGGGTTGCCTGGCTCCTTGAAGAGCAGCAAGAGCTTTTGGTGCTGGCCCCTTTGGTGTGGGAGGAATCCCTGGACGTTCGCAATTGCTGAGCCGGGGTCCGGCCGTACCGAGGGGTGCAGGCAGCTAGTATTGGACTTTGGGAGGCTCTCGAAAGCGAGAGCGCCATCGTTTGTGGGGCTGTGAATGGGGTTGCCTGGCTCCTTGAAGAGCAGCAAGAGCTTTTGGTGCTGGCCCCTTTGGTGTGGCAGGAATCCCTGGACGTTCGCAATTGCTGAGCCGGGCTCCGGCCGTACCGAGGGGTGCAGGCAGCTAGTATTGGACTTTGGGAGGCTGTCGCAAGAGTGAGCGCCAGCGTTTGTGGGGCTGTGAATGGGGTTGCCTGGCTCCTTGAAGAGCAGCAAGAGCTTTTGGTCCTGGCCCCTTTGGTGTGGGAGGAATCCCCGGACGTTCGCAGTTCCTGAGCCGGGCTCCGGCTGTACTCGGTGGTGCAGGCAGCTAGTATTGGACTTTGGGAGGCTGTCGCAAGAGAGAGCGCCATCGTTTGTGGGGCTGTGAATGGGGTTGCGTGGCTCCTTGAAGAGCAGCAAGAGCTTTTGGTCCTGGCCCCTTTGGTGTGGCAGGAATCCCTGGACGTTCGCAGTTCCTGAGCCGGGCTCCGGCCGTACCGAGGGGTGCAGGCAGGTAGTATTGGACTTTGGGAGGCTGTCACAAGAGAGAGCGCCAGCGTTTGTGGGGCTGTGAATGGGGTTGCCTGGCTCCTTGAAGAGCAGCAAGAGCTTTTGGTCCTGGCCCCTTTGGTGTGGCAGGAATCCCTGGACGTTTGCAATTGCTGAGCCGGGCTCCGGCCGTACCGAGGGGTGCAGGCAGGTAGTATTGGACTTTGGGAGGCTGTCGCAAGAGAGAGCGCCATCGTTTGTGGGGCTGTGAATGGGGTTGCCTGGCTCCTTGAAGAGCAGCAAGAGCTTTTGGTCCTGGCCCCTTTGGTGTGGGAGGAATCCCTGGACGTTCGCAATTGCTGAGCCGGGCTCCGGCCGTACCGAGGGGTGCAGGCAGCTAGTATTTGACTTTGGGAGGCTGTTGCAAGAGAGAGCGCCATTGTTTGTGGGGCTGTGAATGGGGTTGCCTGGCTCCTTGAAGAGCAGCAAGAGCTTTTGGTCCTGGCCCCTTTGGTGTGGGAGGAATCCCTGGACGTTTGCAATTGCTGAGCCGGGGTCCGGCCGTACCGAGGGGTGCAGGCAGGTAGTATTGGACTTTGGGAGGCTGTCGCAAGAGAGAGCGCCATCGTTTGTGGGGCTGTGAATGGGGTTGCCTGGCTCCTTGAAGAGCAGCAAGAGCTTTTGGTCCTGGCCCCTTTGGTGTGGCAGGAATCCCTGGACGTTCGCAATTGCTGAGCCGGGCTCCGGCTGTACTCGGTGGTGCAGGCAGCTAGTATTGGACTTTGGGAGGCTGTCGCAAGAGAGAGCGCCATCGTTTGTGGGGCTGTGAATGGGGTTGCCTGGCTCCTTGAAGAGCAGCAAGAGCTTTTGGTCCTGGCCCCTTTGGTGTGGGAGGAATCCCTGGACGTTCGCAATTGCTGAGCCGGGGTCCGGCCGTACCGAGGGGTGCAGGCAGCTAGTATTGGACTTTGGGAGGCTCTCGAAAGCGAGAGCGCCATCGTTTGTGGGGCTGTGAATGGGGTTGCCTGGCTCCTTGAAGAGCAGCAAGAGCTTTTGGTGCTGGCCCCTTTGGTGTGGCAGGAATCCCTGGACGTTCGCAATTGCTGAGCCGGGCTCCGGCCGTACCGAGGGGTGCAGGCAGGTAGTATTGGACTTTGGGAGGCTGTCGCAAGAGAGAGCGCCATCGTTTGTGGGGCTGTGAATGGGGTTGCCTGGCTCCTTGAAGAGCAGCAAGAGCTTTTGGTCCTGGCCCCTTTGGTGTGGGAGGAATCCCTGGACGTTCGCAATTGCTGAGCCGGGCTCCGGCCGTACCGAGGGGTGCAGGCAGCTAGTATTTGACTTTGGGAGGCTGTTGCAAGAGAGAGCGCCATTGTTTGTGGGGCTGTGAATGGGGTTGCCTGGCTCCTTGAAGAGCAGCAAGAGCTTTTGGTCCTGGCCCCTTTGGTGTGGGAGGAATCCCTGGACGTTTGCAATTGCTGAGCCGGGGTCCGGCCGTACCGAGGGGTGCAGGCAGGTAGTATTGGACTTTGGGAGGCTGTCGCAAGAGAGAGCGCCATCGTTTGTGGGGCTGTGAATGGGGTTGCCTGGCTCCTTGAAGAGCAGCAAGAGCTTTTGGTCCTGGCCCCTTTGGTGTGGCAGGAATCCCTGGACGTTCGCAATTGCTGAGCCGGGCTCCGGCTGTACTCGGTGGTGCAGGCAGCTAGTATTGGACTTTGGGAGGCTGTCGCAAGAGAGAGCGCCATCGTTTGTGGGGCTGTGAATGGGGTTGCCTGGCTCCTTGAAGAGCAGCAAGAGCTTTTGGTCCTGGCCCCTTTGGTGTGGGAGGAATCCCTGGACGTTCGCAATTGCTGAGCCGGGGTCCGGCCGTACCGAGGGGTGCAGGCAGCTAGTATTGGACTTTGGGAGGCTCTCGAAAGCGAGAGCGCCATCGTTTGTGGGGCTGTGAATGGGGTTGCCTGGCTCCTTGAAGAGCAGCAAGAGCTTTTGGTGCTGGCCCCTTTGGTGTGGCAGGAATCCCTGGACGTTCGCAATTGCTGAGCCGGGCTCCGGCCGTACCGAGGGGTGCAGGCAGGTAGTATTGGACTTTGGGAGGCTGTCGCAAGAGTGAGCGCCAGCGTTTGTGGGGCTGTGAATGGGGTTGCCTGGCTCCTTGAAGAGCAGCAAGAGCTTTTGGTCCTGGCCCCTTTGGTGTGGGAGGAATCCCCGGACGTTCGCAGTTCCTGAGCCGGGCTCCGGCTGTACTCGGTGGTGCAGGCAGCTAGTATTGGACTTTGGGAGGCTGTCGCAAGAGAGAGCGCCATCGTTTGTGGGGCTGTGAATGGGGTTGCGTGGCTCCTTGAAGAGCAGCAAGAGCTTTTGGTGCTGGCCCCTTTGGTGTGGGAGGAATCCCTGGACGTTCGCAGTTCCTGAGCCGGGCTCCGGCCGTACCGAGGGGTGCAGGCAGGTAGTATTGGACTTTGGGAGGCTGTCACAAGAGAGAGCGCCATCGTTTGTGGGGCTGTGAATGGGGTTGCCTGGCTCCTTGAAGAGCAGCAAGAGCTTTTGGTCCTGGCCCCTTTGGTGTGGCAGGAATCCCTGGACGTTTGCAATTGCTGAGCCGGGGTCCGGCCGTACCGAGGGGTGCAGGCAGCTAGTATTGGACTTTGGGAGGCTGTCACAAGAGAGAGCGCCATCGTTTGTGGGGCTGTGAATGGGGTTGCCTGGCTCCTTGAAGAGCAGCAAGAGCTTTTGGTCCTGGCCCCTTTGGTGTGGCAGGAATCCCTGGACGTTCGCAATTGCTGAGCCGGGCTCCGGCTGTACCGAGCGGCGCAGGCAGCTAGTATTGGACTTTGGGAGGCTGTCGCAAGAGAGAGCGCCATCGTTTGTGGGGCTGTGAATGGGGTTGCCTGGCTCCTTGAAGAGCAGCAAGAGCTTTTGGTCCTGGCCCCTTTGGTGTGGGAGGAATCCCTGGACGTTCGCAGTTCCTGAGCCGGGCTCCGGCCGTACCGAGGGGTGCAGGCAGGTAGTATTGGACTTTGGGAGGCTGTCGCAAGAGAGAGCGCCATCGTTTGTGGGGCTGTGAATGGGGTTGCGTGGCTCCTTGAAGAGCAGCAAGAGCTTTTGGTCCTGGCCCCTTTGGTGTGGGAGGAATCCCTGGACGTTCGCAATTGCTGAGCCGGGCTCCGGCCGTACCGAGGGGTGCAGGCAGCTAGTATTGGACTTTGGGAGGCTGTCGCAAGAGAGAGCGCCATCGTTTGTGGGGCTGTGAATGGGGTTGCCTGGCTCCTTGAAGAGCAGCAAGAGCTTTTGGTCCTGGCCCCTTTGGTGTGGGAGGAATCCCTGGACGTTTGCAATTGCTGAGCCGGGCTCCGGCCGTACCGAGGGGTGCAGGCAGGTAGTATTGGACTTTGGGAGGCTGTCGCAAGAGAGAGCGCCATCGTTTGTGGGGCTGTGAATGGGGTTGCGTGGCTCCTTGAAGAGCAGCAAGAGCTTTTGGTCCTGGCCCCTTTGGTGTGGGAGGAATTCCCGGACGTTCGCAGTTCCTGAGCCGGGCTCCAGCTGTACTCGGTGGTGCAGGCAGCTAGTATTGGACTTTGGGAGGCTGTCGCAAGAGAGAGCGCCATCGTTTGTGGGGCTGTGAATGGGGTTGCCTGGCTCCTTGAAGAGCAGCAAGAGCTTTTGGTCCTGGCCCCTTTGGTGTGGGAGGAATCCCTGGACGTTCGCAATTGCTGAGCCGGGCTCCGGCTGTACTCGGTGGTGCAGGCAGCTAGTATTGGACTTTGGGAGGCTGTCGCAAGAGAGAGCGCCAGCGTTTGTGGGGCTGTGAATGGGGTTGCCTGGCTCCTTGAAGAGCAGCAAGAGCTTTTGGTCCTGGCCCCTTTGGTGTGGGAGGAATCCCTGGACGTTCGCAATTGCTGAGCCGGGGTCCGGCCGTACCGAGGGGTGCAGGCAGCTAGTATTGGACTTTGGGAGGCTCTCGAAAGCGAGAGCGCCAGCGTTTGTGGGGCTGTGAATGGGGTTGCCTGGCTCCTTGAAGAGCAGCAAGAGCTTTTGGTCCTGGCACCTTTGGTGTGGGAGGAATCCCTGGACGTTCGCAATTGCTGAGCCGGGCTCCGGCCGTACCGAGGGGTGCAGGCAGGTAGTATTGGACTTTGGGAGGCTGTCGCAAGAGAGAGCGCCATCGTTTGTGGGGCTGTGAATGGGGTTGCCTGGCTCCTTGAAGAGCAGCAAGAGCTTTTGGTCCTGGCACCTTTGGTGTGGGAGGAATCCCCGGACGTTCGCAGTTCCTGAGCCGGGCTCCGGCTGTACTCGGTGGTGCAGGCAGCTAGTATTGGACTTTGGGAGGCTGTCGCAAGAGAGAGCGCCATCGTTTGTGGGGCTGTGAATGGGGTTGCCTGGCTCCTTGAAGAGCAGCAAGAGCTTTTGGTGCTGGCCCCTTTGGTGTGGGAGGAATCCCTGGACGTTCGCAATTGCTGAGCCGGGCTCCGGCCGTACCGAGGGGTGCAGGCAGGTAGTATTGGACTTTGGGAGGCTGTCGCAAGAGAGAGCGCCATCGTTTGTGGGGCTGTGAATGGGGTTGCCTGGCTCCTTGAAGAGCAGCAAGAGCTTTTGGTCCTGGCACCTTTGGTGTGGGAGGAATCCCTGGACGTTCGCAATTGCTGAGCCGGGCTCCGGCCGTACCGAGGGGTGCAGGCAGGTAGTATTGGACTTTGGGAGGCTGTCGCAAGAGTGAGCGCCATCGTTTGTGGGGCTGTGAATGGGGTTGCCTGGCTCCTTGAAGAGCAGCAAGAGCTTTTGGTCCTGGCCCCTTTGGTGTGGGAGGAATCCCCGGACGTTCGCAGTTCCTGAGCCGGGCTCCGGCTGTACTCGGTGGTGCAGGCAGCTAGTATTGGACTTTGGGAGGCTGTCGCAAGAGAGAGCGCCATCGTTTGTGGGGCTGTGAATGGGGTTGCCTGGCTCCTTGAAGAGCAGCAAGAGCTTTTGGTCCTGGCCCCTTTGGTGTGGGAGGAATCCCTGGACGTTCGCAGTTCCTGAGCCGGGCTCCGGCCGTACCGAGGGGTGCAGGCAGCTAGTATTGGACTTTGGGAGGCTGTCGCAAGAGAGAGCGCCATCGTTTGTGGGGCTGTGAATGGGGTTGCCTGGCTCCTTGAAGAGCAGCTAGAGCTTTTGGTCCTGCCCCTTTTGGTGTGGGAGGAATTTCCGGACGTTTGCAGTTCCTGAGCCGGGCTCCGGCCGTACCGAGGGGTGCTGGCAGCTAGTATTGGACTTTGGGAGGCTGTCGCAAGAGAGAGCGCCAGCGTTTGTGGGGCTGTGAATGGGGTTGCCTGGCTCCTTGAAGAGCAGCAAGAGCTTTTGGTCCTGGCCCCTTTGGTGTGGGAGGAATCCCTGGACGTTCACAATTGCTGAGCCGGGCTCCGGCTGTACCGAGCGGCGCAGGCAGGTAGTATTGGACTTTGGGAGGCTGTCGCAAGAGAGAGCGCCAGCGTTTGTGGGGCTGTGAATGGGGTTGCCTGGCTCCTTAAAGAGCAGCAAGAGCTTTTGGTCCTGGCCCCTTTGGTGTGGCAGGAATCCCTGGACGTTTGCAATTGCTGAGCCGGGCTCCGGCCGTACCGAGGGGTGCAGGCAGCTAGTATTGGACTTTGGGAGGCTGTCGCAAGAGAGAGCGCCAGCGTTTGTGGGGCTGTGAATGGGGTTGCCTGGCTCCTTGAAGAGCAGCAAGAGCTTTTGGTGCTGGCCCCTTTGGTGTGGGAGGAATCCCTGGACGTTCGCAATTGCTGAGCCGGGGTCCGGCCGTACCGAGGGGTGCAGGCAGCTAGTATTGGACTTTGGGAGGCTCTCGAAAGCGAGAGCGCCATCGTTTGTGGGGCTGTGAATGGGGTTGCCTGGCTCCTTGAAGAGCAGCAAGAGCTTTTGGTGCTGGCCCCTTTGGTGTGGCAGGAATCCCTGGACGTTCGCAATTGCTGAGCCGGGCTCCGGCCGTACCGAGGGGTGCAGGCAGCTAGTATTGGACTTTGGGAGGCTGTCGCAAGAGTGAGCGCCAGCGTTTGTGGGGCTGTGAATGGGGTTGCCTGGCTCCTTGAAGAGCAGCAAGAGCTTTTGGTCCTGGCCCCTTTGGTGTGGGAGGAATCCCCGGACGTTCGCAGTTCCTGAGCCGGGCTCCGGCTGTACTCGGTGGTGCAGGCAGCTAGTATTGGACTTTGGGAGGCTGTCGCAAGAGAGAGCGCCATCGTTTGTGGGGCTGTGAATGGGGTTGCGTGGCTCCTTGAAGAGCAGCAAGAGCTTTTGGTCCTGGCCCCTTTGGTGTGGGAGGAATCCCTGGACGTTCGCAGTTCCTGAGCCGGGCTCCGGCCGTACCGAGGGGTGCAGGCAGGTAGTATTGGACTTTGGGAGGCTGTCACAAGAGAGAGCGCCATCGTTTGTGGGGCTGTGAATGGGGTTGCCTGGCTCCTTGAAGAGCAGCAAGAGCTTTTGGTCCTGGCCCCTTTGGTGTGGCAGGAATCCCTGGACGTTTGCAATTGCTGAGCCGGGCTCCGGCCGTACCGAGGGGTGCAGGCAGGTAGTATTGGACTTTGGGAGGCTGTCGCAAGAGAGAGCGCCATCGTTTGTGGGGCTGTGAATGGGGTTGCGTGGCTCCTTGAAGAGCAGCAAGAGCTTTTGGTGCTGGCCCCTTTGGTGTGGGAGGAATCCCCGGACGTTCGCAGTTCCTGAGCCGGGCTCCGGCCGTACCGAGGGGTGCAGGCAGCTAGTATTGGACTTTGGGAGGCTGTCGCAAGAGAGAGCGCCATCGTTTGTGGGGCTGTGAATGGGGTTGCCTGGCTCCTTGAAGAGCAGCAAGAGCTTTTGGTGCTGGCCCCTTTGGTGTGGGAGGAATCCCCGGACGTTTGCAGTTCCTGAGCCGGGCTCCGGCTGTACTCGGTGGTACAGGCAGCTAGTATTGGACTTTGGGAGGCTGTCGCAAGAGAGAGCGCCAGCGTTTGTGGGGCTGTGAATGGGGTTGCCTGGCTCCTTGAAGAGCAGCAAGAGCTTTTGGTCCTGGCCCCTTTGGTGTGGGAGGAATCCCTGGACGTTCGCAATTGCTGAGCCGGGCTCCGGCCGTACCGAGGGGTGCAGGCAGCTAGTATTGGACTTTGGGAGGCTGTCGCAAGAGAGAGCGCCATCGTTTGTGGGGCTGTGAATGGGGTTGCCTGGCTCCTTGAAGAGCAGCAAGAGCTTTTGGTCCTGGCCCCTTTGGTGTGGCAGGAATCCCTGGACGTTCGCAATTGCTGAGCCGGGCTCCGGCTGTACTCGGTGGTGCAGGGAGCTAGTATTGGACTTTGGGAGGCTGTCGCAAGAGAGAGCGCCATTGTTTGTGGGGCTGTGAATGGGGTTGCCTGGCTCCTTGAAGAGCAGCAAGAGCTTTTGGTGCTGGCCCCTTTGGTGTGGGAGGAATCCCTGGACGTTCGCAATTGCTGAGCCGGGCTCCGGCTGTACTCGGTGGTGCAGGCAGCTAGTATTGGACTTTGGGAGGCTGTCGCAAGAGAGAGCGCCATCGTTTGTGGGGCTGTGAATGGGGTTGCCTGGCTCCTTGAAGAGCAGCAAGAGCTTTTGGTCCTGGCCCCTTTGGTGTGGGAGGAATCCCTGGACGTTCGCAATTGCTGAGCCGGGCTCCGGCCGTACCGAGGGGTGCAGGCAGGTAGTATTGGACTTTGGGAGGCTGTCGCAAGAGAGAGCGCCATCGTTTGTGGGGCTGTGAATGGGGTTGCCTGGCTCCTTGAAGAGCAGCAAGAGCTTTTGGTCCTGGCCCCTTTGGTGTGGGAGGAATCCCTGGACGTTCGCAATTGCTGAGCCGGGCTCCGGCCGTACCGAGGGGTGCAGGCAGGTAGTATTGGACTTTGGGAGGCTGTCGCAAGAGAGAGCGCCATCGTTTGTGGGGCTGTGAATGGGGTTGCCTGGCTCCTTGAAGAGCAGCAAGAGCTTTTGGTCCTGGCCCCTTTGGTGTGGGAGGAATCCCCGGACGTTCGCAGTTCCTGAGCCGGGCTCCTGCTGTAGTCGGTGGTGCAGGCAGCTAGTATTGGACTTTGGGAGGCTGTCGCAAGAGAGAGCGCCATCGTTTGTGGGGCTGTGAATGGGGTTGCGTGGCTCCTTGAAGAGCAGCAAGAGTTTTTGGTGCTGGCCCCTTTGGTGTGGGAGGAATCCCTGGACGTTTGCAGTTCCTGAGCCGGGCTCCGGCCGTACCGAGGGGTGCAGGCAGGTAGTATTGGACTTTGGGAGGCTGTCGCAAGAGAGAGCGCCATCGTTTGTGGGGCTGTGAATGGGGTTGCCTGGCTCCTTGAAGAGCAGCAAGAGCTTTTGGTCCTGGCACCTTTGGTGTGGGAGGAATCCCTGGACGTTCGCAATTGCTGAGCCGGGGTCCGGCCGTACCGAGGGGTGCAGGCAGCTAGTATTGGACTTTGGGAGGCTGTCGCAAGAGTGAGCGCCAGCGTTTGTGGGGCTGTGAATGGGGTTGCCTGGCTCCTTGAAGAGCAGCAAGAGCTTTTGGTGCTGGCCCCTTTGGTGTGGGAGGAATCCCTGGACGTTTGCAATTGCTGAGCCGGGCTCCGGCTGTACTCGGTGGTGCAGGCAGGTAGTATTGGACTTTGGGAGGCTGTCGCAAGAGAGAGCGCCATCGTTTGTGGGGCTGTGAATGGGGTTGCCTGGCTCCTTGAAGAGCAGCAAGAGCTTTTGGTCCTGGCCCCTTTGGTGTGGGAGGAATCCCTGGACGTTCGCAATTGCTGAGCCGGGGTCCGGCCGTACCGAGGGGTGCAGGCAGCTAGTATTGGACTTTGGGAGGCTCTCGAAAGCGAGAGCGCCATCGTTTGTGGGGCTGTGAATGGGGTTGCCTGGCTCCTTGAAGAGCAGCAAGAGCTTTTGGTGCTGGCCCCTTTGGTGTGGCAGGAATCCCTGGACGTTCGCAATTGCTGAGCCGGGCTCCGGCCGTACCGAGGGGTGCAGGCAGGTAGTATTGGACTTTGGGAGGCTGTCGCAAGAGTGAGCGCCAGCGTTTGTGGGGCTGTGAATGGGGTTGCCTGGCTCCTTGAAGAGCAGCAAGAGCTTTTGGTCCTGGCCCCTTTGGTGTGGCAGGAATCCCCGGACGTTCGCAGTTCCTGAGCCGGGCTCCGGCTGTACTCGGTGGTGCAGGCAGCTAGTATTGGACTTTGGGAGGCTGTCGCAAGAGAGAGCGCCAGCGTTTGTGGGGCTGTGAATGGGGTTGCCTGGCTCCTTGAAGAGCAGCAAGAGCTTTTGGTCCTGGCCCCTTTGGTGTGGCAGGAATCCCCAGATGTTCGCAGTTCCTGAGCCGGGCTCCGGCTGTACTCGGTGGTGCAGGCAGGTAGTATTGGACTTTGGGAGGCTGTCGCAAGAGAGAGCGCCATTGTTTGTGGGGCTGTGAATGGGGTTGCCTGGCTCCTTGAAGAGCAGCAAGAGCTTTTGGTGCCGGCCCCTTTGGTGTGGCAGGAATCCCTGGACGTTCACAATTGCTGAGCCGGGCTCCGGCTGTACTCGGTGGTGCAGGCAGCTAGTATTGGACTTTGGGAGGCTGTCGCAAGAGAGAGCGCCATCGTTTGTGGGGCTGTGAATGGGGTTGCCTGGCTCCTTGAAGAGCAGCAAGAGCTTTTGGTCCTGGCCCCTTTGGTGTGGGAGGAATCCCTGGACGTTCGCAATTGCTGAGCCGGGCTCCGGCCGTACCGAGGGGTGCAGGCAGGTAGTATTGGACTTTGGGAGGCTCTCGAAAGCGAGAGCGCCATCGTTTGTGGGGCTGTGAATGGGGTTGCCTGGCTCCTTGAAGAGCAGCAAGAGCTTTTGGTCCTGGCACCTTTGGTGTGGGAGGAATCCCTGGACGTTCGCAATTGCTGAGCCGGGCTCCGGCCGTACCGAGGGGTGCAGGCAGGTAGTATTGGACTTTGGGAGGCTGTCGCAAGAGTGAGCGCCATCGTTTGTGGGGCTGTGAATGGGGTTGCCTGGCTCCTTGAAGAGCAGCAAGAGCTTTTGGTCCTGGCCCCTTTGGTGTGGGAGGAATCCCCGGACGTTCGCAGTTCCTGAGCCGGGCTCCGGCTGTACTCGGTGGTGCAGGCAGCTAGTATTGGACTTTGGGAGGCTGTCGCAAGAGAGAGCGCCATCGTTTGTGGGGCTGTGAATGGGGTTGCCTGGCTCCTTGAAGAGCAGCAAGAGCTTTTGGTCCTGGCCCCTTTGGTGTGGGAGGAATCCCTGGACGTTTGCAGTTCCTGAGCCGGGCTCCGGCTGTACCGAGGGGTGCAGGCAGGTAGTATTGGACTTTGGGAGGCTGTCGCAAGAGAGAGCGCCATCGTTTGTGGGGCTGTGAATGGGGTTGCCTGGCTCCTTGAAGAGCAGCAAGAGCTTTTGGTCCTGGCCCCTTTGGTGTGGGAGGAATCCCCGGACGTTCACAATTGCTGAGCCGGGCTCCGGCTGTACCGAGGGGTGCAGGCAGCTAGTATTGGACTTTGGGAGGCTGTCGCAAGAGAGAGCGCCATCGTTTGTGGGGCTGTGAATGGGGTTGCCTGGCTCCTTGAAGAGCAGCAAGAGCTTTTGGTCCTGGCCCCTTTGGTGTGGCAGGAATCCCTGGACGTTTGCAGTTGCTGAGCCGGGCTCCGGCCGTACCGAGGGGTGCAGGCAGGTAGTATTGGACTTTGGGAGGCTGTCGCAAGAGAGAGCGCCATCGTTTGTGGGGCTGTGAATGGGGTTGCCTGGCTCCTTGAAGAGCAGCAAGAGCTTTTGGTCCTGGCCCCTTTGGTGTGGGAGGAATCCCTGGACGTTTGCAATTGCTGAGCCGGGCTCCGGCCGTACCGAGGGGTGCAGGCAGGTAGTATTGGACTTTGGGAGGCTGTCGCAAGAGAGAGCGCCATCGTTTGTGGGGCTGTGAATGGGGTTGCGTGGCTCCTTGAAGAGCAGCAAGAGCTTTTGGTCCTGGCCCCTTTGGTGTGGGAGGAATCCCCGGACGTTCGCAGTTCCTGAGCCGGGGTCCGGCCGTACCGAGGGGTGCAGGCAGCTAGTATTGGACTTTGGGAGGCTGTCGCAAGAGAGAGCGCCAGCGTTTGTGGGGCTGTGAATGGGGTTGCCTGGCTCCTTGAAGAGCAGCAAGAGCTTTTGGTCCTGGCCCCTTTGGTGTGGCAGGAATCCCTGGACGTTCGCAATTGCTGAGCCGGGCTCCGGCCGTACCGAGGGGTGCAGGCAGCTAGTATTGGACTTTGGGAGGCTGTCGCAAGAGAGAGCGCCAGCGTTTGTGGGGCTGTGAATGGGGTTGCCTGGCTCCTTGAAGAGCAGCAAGAGCTTTTGGTCCTGGCACCTTTGGTGTGGCAGGAATCCCTGGACGTTCGCAATTGCTGAGCCGGGCTCCGGCCGTACCGAGGGGTGCAGGCAGCTAGTATTGGACTTTGGGAGGCTGTCGCAAGAGAGAGCGCCATTGTTTGTGGGGCTGTGAATGGGGTTGCCTGGCTCCTTGAAGAGCAGCAAGAGCTTTTGGTGCTGGCCCCTTTGGTGTGGGAGGAATCCCTGGACGTTCGCAATTGCTGAGCCGGGCTCCGGCTGTACTCGGTGGTGCAGGCAGCTAGTATTGGACTTTGGGAGGCTGTCGCAAGAGAGAGCGCCATCGTTTGTGGGGCTGTGAATGGGGTTGCCTGGCTCCTTGAAGAGCAGCAAGAGCTTTTGGTCCTGGCCCCTTTGGTGTGGGAGGAATCCCTGGACGTTCGCAATTGCTGAGCCGGGCTCCGGCCGTACCGAGGGGTGCAGGCAGCTAGTATTGGACTTTGGGAGGCTCTCGAAAGCGAGAGCGCCATCGTTTGTGGGGCTGTGAATGGGGTTGCCTGGCTCCTTGAAGAGCAGCAAGAGCTTTTGGTCCTGGCCCCTTTGGTGTGGGAGGAATCCCTGGACGTTCGCAATTGCTGAGCCGGGCTCCGGCCGTACCGAGGGGTGCAGGCAGGTAGTATTGGACTTTGGGAGGCTGTCGCAAGAGAGAGCGCCATCGTTTGTGGGGCTGTGAATGGGGTTGCCTGGCTCCTTGAAGAGCAGCAAGAGCTTTTGGTCCTGGCCCCTTTGGTGTGGGAGGAATCCCCGGACGTTCGCAGTTCCTGAGCCGGGCTCCTGCTGTAGTCGGTGGTGCAGGCAGCTAGTATTGGACTTTGGGAGGCTGTCGCAAGAGAGAGCGCCATCGTTTGTGGGGCTGTGAATGGGGTTGCCTGGCTCCTTGAAGAGCAGCAAGAGCTTTTGGTCCTGGCCCCTTTGGTGTGGGAGGAATCCCCGGACGTTCGCAGTTCCTGAGCCGGGCTCCTGCTGTACTCGGTGGTGCAGGCAGCTAGTATTGGACTTTGGGAGGCTGTCGCAAGAGAGAGCGCCATCGTTTGTGGGGCTGTGAATGGGGTTGCCTGGCTCCTTGAAGAGCAGCAAGAGCTTTTGGTCCTGGCCCCTTTGGTGTGGGAGGAATCCCTGGACGTTTGCAGTTCCTGAGCCGGGCTCCGGCTGTACCGAGGGGTGCAGGCAGGTAGTATTGGACTTTGGGAGGCTGTCGCAAGAGAGAGCGCCATCGTTTGTGGGGCTGTGAATGGGGTTGCCTGGCTCCTTGAAGAGCAGCAAGAGCTTTTGGTCCTGGCCCCTTTGGTGTGGGAGGAATCCCCGGACGTTCACAATTGCTGAGCCGGGCTCCGGCTGTACCGAGGGGTGCAGGCAGCTAGTATTGGACTTTGGGAGGCTGTCGCAAGAGAGAGCGCCATCGTTTGTGGGGCTGTGAATGGGGTTGCCTGGCTCCTTGAAGAGCAGCAAGAGCTTTTGGTGCCGGCCCCTTTGGTGTGGCAGGAATCCCTGGACGTTCACAATTGCTGAGCCGGGCTCCGGCTGTACTCGGTGGTGCAGGCAGCTAGTATTGGACTTTGGGAGGCTGTCGCAAGAGAGAGCGCCATCGTTTGTGGGGCTGTGAATGGGGTTGCCTGGCTCCTTGAAGAGCAGCAAGAGCTTTTGGTCCTGGCCCCTTTGGTGTGGGAGGAATCCCTGGACGTTCGCAATTGCTGAGCCGGGCTCCGGCCGTACCGAGGGGTGCAGGCAGGTAGTATTGGACTTTGGGAGGCTCTCGAAAGCGAGAGCGCCATCGTTTGTGGGGCTGTGAATGGGGTTGCCTGGCTCCTTGAAGAGCAGCAAGAGCTTTTGGTCCTGGCACCTTTGGTGTGGGAGGAATCCCTGGACGTTCGCAATTGCTGAGCCGGGCTCCGGCCGTACCGAGGGGTGCAGGCAGGTAGTATTGGACTTTGGGAGGCTGTCGCAAGAGTGAGCGCCATCGTTTGTGGGGCTGTGAATGGGGTTGCCTGGCTCCTTGAAGAGCAGCAAGAGCTTTTGGTCCTGGCCCCTTTGGTGTGGGAGGAATCCCCGGACGTTCGCAGTTCCTGAGCCGGGCTCCGGCTGTACTCGGTGGTGCAGGCAGCTAGTATTGGACTTTGGGAGGCTGTCGCAAGAGAGAGCGCCATCGTTTGTGGGGCTGTGAATGGGGTTGCCTGGCTCCTTGAAGAGCAGCAAGAGCTTTTGGTCCTGGCCCCTTTGGTGTGGGAGGAATCCCTGGACGTTTGCAGTTCCTGAGCCGGGCTCCGGCTGTACCGAGGGGTGCAGGCAGGTAGTATTGGACTTTGGGAGGCTGTCGCAAGAGAGAGCGCCATCGTTTGTGGGGCTGTGAATGGGGTTGCCTGGCTCCTTGAAGAGCAGCAAGAGCTTTTGGTCCTGGCCCCTTTGGTGTGGGAGGAATCCCCGGACGTTCACAATTGCTGAGCCGGGCTCCGGCTGTACCGAGGGGTGCAGGCAGCTAGTATTGGACTTTGGGAGGCTGTCGCAAGAGAGAGCGCCATCGTTTGTGGGGCTGTGAATGGGGTTGCCTGGCTCCTTGAAGAGCAGCAAGAGCTTTTGGTCCTGGCCCCTTTGGTGTGGCAGGAATCCCTGGACGTTTGCAGTTGCTGAGCCGGGCTCCGGCCGTACCGAGGGGTGCAGGCAGGTAGTATTGGACTTTGGGAGGCTGTCGCAAGAGAGAGCGCCATCGTTTGTGGGGCTGTGAATGGGGTTGCCTGGCTCCTTGAAGAGCAGCAAGAGCTTTTGGTCCTGGCCCCTTTGGTGTGGGAGGAATCCCTGGACGTTTGCAATTGCTGAGCCGGGCTCCGGCCGTACCGAGGGGTGCAGGCAGGTAGTATTGGACTTTGGGAGGCTGTCGCAAGAGAGAGCGCCATCGTTTGTGGGGCTGTGAATGGGGTTGCGTGGCTCCTTGAAGAGCAGCAAGAGCTTTTGGTCCTGGCCCCTTTGGTGTGGGAGGAATCCCCGGACGTTCGCAGTTCCTGAGCCGGGGTCCGGCCGTACCGAGGGGTGCAGGCAGCTAGTATTGGACTTTGGGAGGCTGTCGCAAGAGAGAGCGCCATCGTTTGTGGGGCTGTGAATGGGGTTGCCTGGCTCCTTGAAGAGCAGCTAGAGCTTTTGGTCTTGCCCCCTTTGGTGTGGGAGGAATCCCCGGACGTTTGCAGTTCCTGAGCCGGGCTCCGGCTGTACTCGGTGGTACAGGCAGCTAGTATTGGACTTTGGGAGGCTGTCGCAAGAGAGAGCGCCAGCGTTTGTGGGGCTGTGAATGGGGTTGCCTGGCTCCTTGAAGAGCAGCAAGAGCTTTTGGTCCTGGCCCCTTTGGTGTGGCAGGAATCCCTGGACGTTCGCAATTGCTGAGCCGGGCTCCGGCCGTACCGAGGGGTGCAGGCAGCTAGTATTGGACTTTGGGAGGCTGTCGCAAGAGAGAGCGCCAGCGTTTGTGGGGCTGTGAATGGGGTTGCCTGGCTCCTTGAAGAGCAGCAAGAGCTTTTGGTCCTGGCCCCTTTGGTGTGGCAGGAATCCCTGGACGTTCGCAATTGCTGAGCCGGGCTCCGGCTGTACTCGGTGGTGCAGGGAGCTAGTATTGGACTTTGGGAGGCTGTCGCAAGAGAGAGCGCCATTGTTTGTGGGGCTGTGAATGGGGTTGCCTGGCTCCTTGAAGAGCAGCAAGAGCTTTTGGTGCTGGCCCCTTTGGTGTGGGAGGAATCCCTGGACGTTCGCAATTGCTGAGCCGGGCTCCGGCTGTACTCGGTGGTGCAGGCAGCTAGTATTGGACTTTGGGAGGCTGTCGCAAGAGAGAGCGCCATCGTTTGTGGGGCTGTGAATGGGGTTGCCTGGCTCCTTGAAGAGCAGCAAGAGCTTTTGGTCCTGGCCCCTTTGGTGTGGGAGGAATCCCTGGACGTTCGCAATTGCTGAGCCGGGCTCCGGCCGTACCGAGGGGTGCAGGCAGCTAGTATTGGACTTTGGGAGGCTCTCGAAAGCGAGAGCGCCATCGTTTGTGGGGCTGTGAATGGGGTTGCCTGGCTCCTTGAAGAGCAGCAAGAGCTTTTGGTCCTGGCCCCTTTGGTGTGGGAGGAATCCCTGGACGTTCGCAATTGCTGAGCCGGGCTCCGGCCGTACCGAGGGGTGCAGGCAGGTAGTATTGGACTTTGGGAGGCTGTCGCAAGAGAGAGCGCCATCGTTTGTGGGGCTGTGAATGGGGTTGCCTGGCTCCTTGAAGAGCAGCAAGAGCTTTTGGTCCTGGCCCCTTTGGTGTGGGAGGAATCCCCGGACGTTCGCAGTTCCTGAGCCGGGCTCCTGCTGTAGTCGGTGGTGCAGGCAGCTAGTATTGGACTTTGGGAGGCTGTCGCAAGAGAGAGCGCCATCGTTTGTGGGGCTGTGAATGGGGTTGCGTGGCTCCTTGAAGAGCAGCAAGAGTTTTTGGTGCTGGCCCCTTTGGTGTGGGAGGAATCCCTGGACGTTTGCAGTTCCTGAGCCGGGCTCCGGCCGTACCGAGGGGTGCAGGCAGGTAGTATTGGACTTTGGGAGGCTGTCGCAAGAGAGAGCGCCATCGTTTGTGGGGCTGTGAATGGGGTTGCCTGGCTCCTTGAAGAGCAGCAAGAGCTTTTGGTCCTGGCACCTTTGGTGTGGGAGGAATCCCTGGACGTTCGCAATTGCTGAGCCGGGGTCCGGCCGTACCGAGGGGTGCAGGCAGCTAGTATTGGACTTTGGGAGGCTGTCGCAAGAGTGAGCGCCAGCGTTTGTGGGGCTGTGAATGGGGTTGCCTGGCTCCTTGAAGAGCAGCAAGAGCTTTTGGTGCTGGCCCCTTTGGTGTGGGAGGAATCCCTGGACGTTTGCAATTGCTGAGCCGGGCTCCGGCTGTACTCGGTGGTGCAGGCAGGTAGTATTGGACTTTGGGAGGCTGTCGCAAGAGAGAGCGCCATCGTTTGTGGGGCTGTGAATGGGGTTGCCTGGCTCCTTGAAGAGCAGCAAGAGCTTTTGGTCCTGGCCCCTTTGGTGTGGGAGGAATCCCTGGACGTTCGCAATTGCTGAGCCGGGCTCCGGCCGTACCGAGGGGTGCAGGCAGCTAGTATTGGACTTTGGGAGGCTCTCGAAAGCGAGAGCGCCATCGTTTGTGGGGCTGTGAATGGGGTTGCCTGGCTCCTTGAAGAGCAGCAAGAGCTTTTGGTGCTGGCCCCTTTGGTGTGGCAGGAATCCCTGGACGTTCGCAATTGCTGAGCCGGGCTCCGGCCGTACCGAGGGGTGCAGGCAGCTAGTATTGGACTTTGGGAGGCTGTCGCAAGAGTGAGCGCCAGCGTTTGTGGGGCTGTGAATGGGGTTGCCTGGCTCCTTGAAGAGCAGCAAGAGCTTTTGGTCCTGGCCCCTTTGGTGTGGCAGGAATCCCCGGACGTTCGCAGTTCCTGAGCCGGGCTCCGGCTGTACTCGGTGGTGCAGGCAGCTAGTATTGGACTTTGGGAGGCTGTCGCAAGAGAGAGCGCCAGCGTTTGTGGGGCTGTGAATGGGGTTGCCTGGCTCCTTGAAGAGCAGCAAGAGCTTTTGGTCCTGGCCCCTTTGGTGTGGCAGGAATCCCTGGACGTTCGCAATTGCTGAGCCGGGCTCCGGCTGTACTCGGTGGTGCAGGCAGGTAGTATTGGACTTTGGGAGGCTGTCGCAAGAGAGAGCGCCATCGTTTGTGGGGCTGTGAATGGGGTTGCCTGGCTCCTTGAAGAGCAGCAAGAGCTTTTGGTCCTGGCCCCTTTGGTGTGGGAGGAATCCCTGGACGTTCGCAATTGCTGAGCCGGGCTCCGGCCGTACCGAGGGGTGCAGGCAGGTAGTATTGGACTTTGGGAGGCTGTCGCAAGAGAGAGCGCCAGCGTTTGTGGGGCTGTGAATGGGGTTGCCTGGCTCCTTGAAGAGCAGCAAGAGCTTTTGGTCCTGGCCCCTTTGGTGTGGGAGGAATCCCTGGACGTTTGCAGTTCCTGAGCCGGGGTCCGGCCGTACCGAGGGGTGCAGGCAGGTAGTATTGGACTTTGGGAGGCTGTCGCAAGAGAGAGCGCCATCGTTTGTGGGGCTGTGAATGGGGTTGCCTGGCTCCTTGAAGAGCAGCAAGAGCTTTTGGTCCTGGCACCTTTGGTGTGGGAGGAATCCCCGGACGTTCGCAGTTCCTGAGCCGGGCTCCAGCTGTACTCGGTGGTGCAGGCAGGTAGTATTGGACTTTGGGAGGCTGTCGCAAGAGTGAGCGCCAGCGTTTGTGGGGCTGTGAATGGGGTTGCCTGGCTCCTTGAAGAGCAGCAAGAGCTTTTGGTCCTGGCCCCTTTGGTGTGGGAGGAATCCCCGGACGTTTGCAATTGCTGAGCCGAGCTCCGGCTGTACCGAGAGGTGCAGGCAGGTAGTATTGGACTTTGGGAGGCTGTCGCAAGAGAGAGCGCCATCGTTTGTGGGGCTGTGAATGGGGTTGCCTGGCTCCTTGAAGAGCAGCAAGAGCTTTTGGTCCTGGCACCTTTGGTGTGGGAGGAATCCCTGGACGTTTGCAATTGCTGAGCCGGGCTCCGGCCGTACCGAGGGGTGCAGGCAGGTAGTATTGGACTTTGGGAGGCTGTCGCAAGAGAGAGCGCCAGCGTTTGTGGGGCTGTGAATGGGGTTGCCTGGCTCCTTGAAGAGCAGCAAGAGCTTTTGGTCCTGGCCCCTTTGGTGTGGGAGGAATCCCCAGATGTTCTCAGTTCCTGAGCCGGGCTCCGGCTGTACTCGGTGGTGCAGGCAGCTAGTATTGGACTTTGGGAGGCTGTCGCAAGAGAGAGCGCCAGCGTTTGTGGGGCTGTGAATGGGGTTGCCTGGCTCCTTGAAGAGCAGCAAGAGCTTTTGGTCCTGGCCCCTTTGGTGTGGGAGGAATCCCTGGACGTTTGCAGTTCCTGAGCCGGGGTCCGGCCGTACCGAGGGGTGCAGGCAGGTAGTATTGGACTTTGGGAGGCTGTCGCAAGAGAGAGCGCCAGCGTTTGTGGGGCTGTGAATGGGGTTGCCTGGCTCCTTGAAGAGCAGCAAGAGCTTTTGGTCCTGGCACCTTTGGTGTGGGAGGAATCCCCGGACGTTCGCAGTTCCTGAGCCGGGCTCCAGCTGTACTCGGTGGTGCAGGCAGGTAGTATTGGACTTTGGGAGGCTGTCGCAAGAGTGAGCGCCAGCGTTTGTGGGGCTGTGAATGGGGTTGCCTGGCTCCTTGAAGAGCAGCAAGAGCTTTTGGTCCTGGCCCCTTTGGTGTGGGAGGAATCCCCGGACGTTTGCAATTGCTGAGCCGGGCTCCGGCCGTACCGAGGGGTGCAGGCAGGTAGTATTGGACTTTGGGAGGCTGTCGCAAGAGAGAGCGCCATCGTTTGTGGGGCTGTGAATGGGGTTGCCTGGCTCCTTGAAGAGCAGCAAGAGCTTTTGGTCCTGGCCCCTTTGGTGTGGGAGGAATCCCTGGACGTTCGCAATTGCTGAGCCGGGCTCCGGCTGTACTCGGTGGTGCAGGCAGCTAGTATTGGACTTTGGGAGGCTGTCGCAAGAGAGAGCGCCATCGTTTGTGGGGCTGTGAATGGGGTTGCCTGGCTCCTTGAAGAGCAGCAAGAGCTTTTGGTCCTGGCCCCTTTGGTGTGGGAGGAATCCCTGGACGTTCGCAATTGCTGAGCCGGGCTCCGGCCGTACCGAGGGGTGCAGGCAGGTAGTATTGGACTTTGGGAGGCTCTCGAAAGCGAGAGCGCCATCGTTTGTGGGGCTGTGAATGGGGTTGCCTGGCTCCTTGAAGAGCAGCAAGAGCTTTTGGTCCTGGCACCTTTGGTGTGGGAGGAATCCCTGGACGTTCGCAATTGCTGAGCCGGGCTCCGGCCGTACCGAGGGGTGCAGGCAGGTAGTATTGGACTTTGGGAGGCTGTCGCAAGAGTGAGCGCCATCGTTTGTGGGGCTGTGAATGGGGTTGCCTGGCTCCTTGAAGAGCAGCAAGAGCTTTTGGTGCTGGCCCCTTTGGTGTGGGAGGAATCCCCGGACGTTCGCAGTTCCTGAGCCGGGCTCCGGCTGTACTCGGTGGTGCAGGCAGCTAGTATTGGACTTTGGGAGGCTGTCGCAAGAGAGAGCGCCAGCGTTTGTGGGGCTGTGAATGGGGTTGCCTGGCTCCTTGAAGAGCAGCAAGAGCTTTTGGTCCTGGCCCCTTTGGTGTGGGAGGAATCCCTGGACGTTTGCAGTTCCTGAGCCGGGCTCCGGCCGTACCGAGGGGTGCAGGCAGGTAGTATTGGACTTTGGGAGGCTGTCGCAAGAGAGAGCGCCAGCGTTTGTGGGGCTGTGAATGGGGTTGCCTGGCTCCTTGAAGAGCAGCAAGAGCTTTTGGTCCTGGCCCCTTTGGTGTGGCAGGAATCCCTGGACGTTTGCAGTTCCTGAGCCAGGCTCCGGCCGTACCGAGGGGTGCAGGCAGGTAGTATTGGACTTTGGGAGGCTGTCGCAAGAGAGAGCGCCAGCGTTTGTGGGGCTGTGAATGGGGTTGCCTGGCTCCTTGAAGAGCAGCAAGAGCTTTTGGTCCTGGCACCTTTGGTGTGGGAGGAATCCCTGGACGTTTGCAGTTCCTGAGCCGGGCTCCGGCCGTACCGAGGGGTGCAGGCAGGTAGTATTGGACTTTGGGAGGCTGTCGCAAGAGAGAGCGCCATCGTTTGTGGGGCTGTGAATGGGGTTGCCTGGCTCCTTGAAGAGCAGCAAGAGCTTTTGGTCCTGGCCCCTTTGGTGTGGGAGGAATCCCTGGACGTTCGCAGTTCCTGAGCCGGGCTCCGGCTGTACTCGGTGGTGCAGGCAGCTAGTATTGGACTTTGGGAGGCTGTCGCAAGAGAGAGTGCCATCGTTTGTGGGGCTGTGAATGGGGTTGCCTGGCTCCTTGAAGAGCAGCAAGAGCTTTTGGTCCTGGCCCCTTTGGTGTGGCAGGAATCCCTGGACGTTTGCAATTGCTGAGCCGGGCTCCGGCCGTACCGAGGGGTGCAGGCAGGTAGTATTGGACTTTGGGAGGCTGTCGCAAGAGAGAGCGCCAGCGTTTGTGGGGCTGTGAATGGGGTTGCGTGGCTCCTTGAAGAGCAGCAAGAGCTTTTGGTCCTGGCCCCTTTGGTGTGGGAGGAATCCCTGGACATTCACAATTGCTGAGCCGGGGACCGGCCGTACCGAGGGGTGCAGGCAGCTAGTATTGGACTTTGGGAGGCTCTCGAAAGAGAGAGCGCCATCGTTTGTGGGGCTGTGAATGGGGTTGCCTGGCTCCTTGAAGAGCAGCAAGAGCTTTTGGTGCTGGCCCCTTTGGTGTGGCAGGAATCCCTGGACGTTCGCAATTGCTGAGCCGGGCTCCGGCCGTACCGAGGGGTGCAGGCAGCTAGTATTGGACTTTGGGAGGCTGTCGCAAGAGTGAGCGCCAGCGTTTGTGGGGCTGTGAATGGGGTTGCCTGGCTCCTTGAAGAGCAGCAAGAGCTTTTGGTCCTGGCCCCTTTGGTGTGGCAGGAATCCCTGGATGTTCGCAATTGCTGAGCCGGGCTCCGGCTGTACTCGGTGGTGCAGGCAGCTAGTATTGGACTTTGGGAGGCTGTCGCAAGAGAGAGCGCCATCGTTTGTGGGGCTGTGAATGGGGTTGCCTGGCTCCTTGAAGAGCAGCAAGAGCTTTTGGTCCTGGCCCCTTTGGTGTGGGAGGAATCCCTGGATGTTTGCAGTTCCTGAGCCGGGCTCCGGCCGTACCGAGGGGTGCAGGCAGCTAGTATTGGACTTTGGGAGGCTGTCGCAAGAGAGAGCGCCATCGTTTGTGGGGCTGTGACTGGGGTTGCCTGGCTCCTTGAAGAGCAGCAAGAGCTTTTGGTCCTGGCCCCTTTGGTGTGGGAGGAATCCCTGGACGTTCGCAATTGCTGAGCCGGGGTCCGGCCGTACCGAGGGGTGCAGGCAGCTAGTATTGGACTTTGGGAGGCTCTCGAAAGCGAGAGCGCCATCGTTTGTGGGGCTGTGAATGGGGTTGCCTGGCTCCTTGAAGAGCAGCAAGAGCTTTTGGTCCTGGCCCCTTTGGTGTGGGAGGAATCCCTGGACGTTCGCAATTGCTGAGCCGGGCTCCGGCCGTACCGAGGGGTGCAGGCAGGTAGTATTGGACTTTGGGAGGCTGTCGCAAGAGTGAGCGCCAGCGTTTGTGGGGCTGTGAATGGGGTTGCCTGGCTCCTTGAAGAGCAGCAAGAGCTTTTGGTCCTGGCCCCTTTGGTGTGGGAGGAATCCCCGGACGTTCGCAGTTGCTGAGCCGGGCTCCGGCTGTACTCGGTGGTGCAGGCAGGTAGTATTGGACTTTGGGAGGCTGTTGCAAGAGAGAGCGCCATCGTTTGTGGGGCTGTGAATGGGGTTGCCTGGCTCCTTGAAGAGCAGCAAGAGCTTTTGGTCCTGGCCCCTTTGGTGTGGGAGGAATCCCTGGACGTTCGCAGTTCCTGAGCCGGGCTCCGGCCGTACCGAGGGGTGCAGGCAGGTAGTATTGGACTTTGGGAGGCTCTCGAAAGCGAGAGCGCCATCGTTTGTGGGGCTGTGAATGGGGTTGCCTGGCTCCTTGAAGAGCAGCAAGAGCTTTTGGTCCTGGCCCCTTTGGTGTGGGAGGAATCCCTGGACGTTCGCAATTGCTGAGCCGGGCTCCGGCCGTACCGAGGGGTGCAGGCAGGTAGTATTGGACTTTGGGAGGCTGTCACAAGAGAGAGCGCCATCGTTTGTGGGGCTGTGAATGGGGTTGCCTGGCTCCTTGAAGAGCAGCAAGAGCTTTTGGTCCTGGCCCCTTTGGTGTGGGAGGAATCCCTGGACGTTCGCAATTGCTGAGCCGGGCTCCGGCTGTACTCGGTGGTGCAGGCAGGTAGTATTGGACTTTGGGAGGCTGTCGCAAGAGTGAGCACCAGCGTTTGTGGGGCTGTGAATGGGGTTGCGTGGCTCCTTGAAGAGCAGCAAGAGCTTTTGGTCCTGGCCCCTTTGGTGTGGGAGGAATCCCTGGACGTTTGCAATTGCTGAGCCGGGCTCCGGCCGTACCGAGGGGTGCAGGCAGCTAGTATTGGACTTTGGGAGGCTCTCGAAAGAGAGAGCGCCATCGTTTGTGGGGCTGTGAATGGGGTTGCCTGGCTCCTTGAAGAGCAGCTAGAGCTTTTGGTCTTGCCCCCTTTGGTGTGGGAGGAATCCCCGGACGTTTGCAATTGGTGAGCCGGGCTCCGGCTGTACCGAGGGGTGCAGGCAGCTAGTATTGGACTTTGGGAGGCTGTCGCAAGAGAGAGCGCCATCGTTTGTGGGGCTGTGAATGGGGTTGCCTGGCTCCTTGAAGAGCAGCAAGAGCTTTTGGTCCTGGCACCTTTGGTGTGGCAGGAATCCCTGGACGTTTGCAATTGCTGAGCCGGGCTCCGGCCGTACCGAGGGGTGCAGGCAGCTAGTATTGGACTTTGGGAGGCTGTCGCAAGAGAGAGCGCCATCGTTTGTGGGGCTGTGAATGGGGTTGCCTGGCTCCTTGAAGAGCAGCAAGAGCTTTTGGTCCTGGCCCCTTTGGTGTGGGAGGAATCCCTGGACGTTCGCAATTGCTGAGCCGGGCTCCGGCCGTACCGAGGGGTGCAGGCAGGTAGTATTGGACTTTGGGAGGCTCTCGAAAGCGAGAGCGCCATCGTTTGTGGGGCTGTGAATGGGGTTGCCTGGCTCCTTGAAGAGCAGCAAGAGCTTTTGGTCCTGGCACCTTTGGTGTGGGAGGAATCCCTGGACGTTCGCAATTGCTGAGCCGGGGTCCGGCCGTACCGAGGGGTGCAGGCAGCTAGTATGGGACTTTGGGAGGCTGTCGCAAGAGTGAGCGCCATCGTTTGTGGGGCTGTGAATGGGGTTGCCTGGCTCCTTGAAGAGCAGCAAGAGCTTTTGGTCCTGGCCCCTTTGGTGTGGGAGGAATCCCCGGACGTTCGCAGTTCCTGAGCCGGGCTCCGGCTGTACTCGGTGGTGCAGGCAGCTAGTATTGGACTTTGGGAGGCTGTCGCAAGAGAGAGCGCCATCGTTTGTGGGGCTGTGAATGGGGTTGCCTGGCTCCTTGAAGAGCAGCAAGAGCTTTTGGTCCTGGCCCCTTTGGTGTGGCAGGAATCCCTGGACGTTTGCAGTTCCTGAGCCGGGCTCCGGCCGTACCGAGGGGTGCAGGCAGGTAGTATTGGACTTTGGGAGGCTGTCGCAAGAGAGAGCGCCAGCGTTTGTGGGGCTGTGAATGGGGTTGCCTGGCTCCTTGAAGAGCAGCAAGAGCTTTTGGTCCTGGCACCTTTGGTGTGGGAGGAATCCCTGGACGTTTGCAGTTCCTGAGCCGGGCTCCGGCCGTACCGAGGGGTGCAGGCAGGTAGTATTGGACTTTGGGAGGCTGTCGCAAGAGAGAGCGCCATCGTTTGTGGGGCTGTGAATGGGGTTGCCTGGCTCCTTGAAGAGCAGCAAGAGCTTTTGGTCCTGGCCCCTTTGGTGTGGGAGGAATCCCTGGACGTTCGCAGTTCCTGAGCCGGGCTCCGGCTGTACTCGGTGGTGCAGGCAGCTAGTATTGGACTTTGGGAGGCTGTCGCAAGAGAGAGTGCCATCGTTTGTGGGGCTGTGAATGGGGTTGCCTGGCTCCTTGAAGAGCAGCAAGAGCTTTTGGTCCTGGCCCCTTTGGTGTGGCAGGAATCCCTGGACGTTTGCAATTGCTGAGCCGGGCTCCGGCCGTACCGAGGGGTGCAGGCAGGTAGTATTGGACTTTGGGAGGCTGTCGCAAGAGAGAGCGCCAGCGTTTGTGGGGCTGTGAATGGGGTTGCCTGGCTCCTTGAAGAGCAGCAAGAGCTTTTGGTCCTGGCCCCTTTGGTGTGGGAGGAATCCCTGGACATTCACAATTGCTGAGCCGGGGACCGGCCGTACCGAGGGGTGCAGGCAGCTAGTATTGGACTTTGGGAGGCTCTCGAAAGAGAGAGCGCCATCGTTTGTGGGGCTGTGAATGGGGTTGCCTGGCTCCTTGAAGAGCAGCAAGAGCTTTTGGTGCTGGCCCCTTTGGTGTGGCAGGAATCCCTGGACGTTCGCAATTGCTGAGCCGGGCTCCGGCCGTACCGAGGGGTGCAGGCAGCTAGTATTGGACTTTGGGAGGCTGTCGCAAGAGTGAGCGCCAGCGTTTGTGGGGCTGTGAATGGGGTTGCCTGGCTCCTTGAAGAGCAGCAAGAGCTTTTGGTCCTGGCCCCTTTGGTGTGGCAGGAATCCCTGGATGTTCGCAATTGCTGAGCCGGGCTCCGGCTGTACTCGGTGGTGCAGGCAGCTAGTATTGGACTTTGGGAGGCTGTCGCAAGAGAGAGCGCCATCGTTTGTGGGGCTGTGAATGGGGTTGCCTGGCTCCTTGAAGAGCAGCAAGAGCTTTTGGTCCTGGCCCCTTTGGTGTGGGAGGAATCCCTGGATGTTTGCAGTTCCTGAGCCGGGCTCCGGCCGTACCGAGGGGTGCAGGCAGCTAGTATTGGACTTTGGGAGGCTGTCGCAAGAGAGAGCGCCATCGTTTGTGGGGCTGTGACTGGGGTTGCCTGGCTCCTTGAAGAGCAGCAAGAGCTTTTGGTCCTGGCCCCTTTGGTGTGGGAGGAATCCCTGGACGTTCGCAATTGCTGAGCCGGGCTCCGGCCGTACCGAGGGGTGCAGGCAGCTAGTATTGGACTTTGGGAGGCTCTCGAAAGCGAGAGCGCCATCGTTTGTGGGGCTGTGAATGGGGTTGCCTGGCTCCTTGAAGAGCAGCAAGAGCTTTTGGTCCTGGCCCCTTTGGTGTGGGAGGAATCCCCGGACGTTCGCAGTTGCTGAGCCGGGCTCCGGCTGTACTCGGTGGTGCAGGCAGGTAGTATTGGACTTTGGGAGGCTGTTGCAAGAGAGAGCGCCATCGTTTGTGGGGCTGTGAATGGGGTTGCCTGGCTCCTTGAAGAGCAGCAAGAGCTTTTGGTCCTGGCCCCTTTGGTGTGGGAGGAATCCCTGGACGTTCGCAGTTCCTGAGCCGGGCTCCGGCCGTACCGAGGGGTGCAGGCAGGTAGTATTGGACTTTGGGAGGCTCTCGAAAGCGAGAGCGCCATCGTTTGTGGGGCTGTGAATGGGGTTGCATGGCTCCTTGAAGAGCAGCAAGAGCTTTTGGTCCTGGCACCTTTGGTGTGGGAGGAATCCCTGGACGTTCGCAATTGCTGAGCCGGGCTCCGGCCGTACCGAGGGGTGCAGGCAGGTAGTATTGGACTTTGGGAGGCTGTCACAAGAGAGAGCGCCAGCGTTTGTGGGGCTGTGAATGGGGTTGCCTGGCTCCTTGAAGAGCAGCAAGAGCTTTTGGTCCTGGCCCCTTTGGTGTGGCAGGAATCCCTGGACGTTCGCAATTGCTGAGCCGGGCTCCGGCTGTACTCGGTGGTGCAGGCAGGTAGTATTGGACTTTGGGAGGCTGTCGCAAGAGTGAGCACCAGCGTTTGTGGGGCTGTGAATGGGGTTGCGTGGCTCCTTGAAGAGCAGCAAGAGCTTTTGGTCCTGGCCCCTTTGGTGTGGGAGGAATCCCTGGACGTTTGCAATTGCTGAGCCGGGCTCCGGCCGTACCGAGGGGTGCAGGCAGCTAGTATTGGACTTTGGGAGGCTCTCGAAAGAGAGAGCGCCATCGTTTGTGGGGCTGTGAATGGGGTTGCCTGGCTCCTTGAAGAGCAGCTAGAGCTTTTGGTCTTGCCCCCTTTGGTGTGGGAGGAATCCCCGGACGTTTGCAATTGGTGAGCCGGGCTCCGGCTGTACCGAGGGGTGCAGGCAGCTAGTATTGGACTTTGGGAGGCTGTCGCAAGAGAGAGCGCCATCGTTTGTGGGGCTGTGAATGGGGTTGCCTGGCTCCTTGAAGAGCAGCAAGAGCTTTTGGTCCTGGCCCCTTTGGTGTGGGAGGAATCCCTGGACGTTCGCAATTGCTGAGCTGGGGTCCGGCCGTACCGAGGGGTGCAGGCAGCTAGTATTGGACTTTGGGAGGCTGTCGCAAGAGAGAGCGCCATCGTTTGTGGGGCTGTGAATGGGGTTGCCTGGCTCCTTGAAGAGCAGCAAGAGCTTTTGGTCCTGGCCCCTTTGGTGTGGCAGGAATCCCTGGACGTTTGCAATTGCTGAGCCGGGCTCCGGCCGTACCGAGGGGTGCAGGCAGGTAGTATTGGACTTTGGGAGGCTGTCGCAAGAGAGAGCGCCAGCGTTTGTGGGGCTGTGAATGGGGTTGCCTGGCTCCTTGAAGAGCAGCAAGAGCTTTTGGTCCTGGCCCCTTTGGTGTGGGAGGAATCCCCGGACGTTCGCAGTTCCTGAGCCGGGCTCCGGCCGTACCGAGGGGTGCAGGCAGCTAGTATTGGACTTTGGGAGGCTGTCGCAAGAGAGAGCGCCATTGTTTGTGGGGCTGTGAATGGGGTTGCCTGGCTCCTTGAAGAGCAGCAAGAGCTTTTGGTCCTGGCCCCTTTGGTGTGGCAGGAATCCCTGGACGTTCGCAATTGCTGAGCCGGGCTCCGGCTGTACTCGGTGGTGCAGGCAGGTAGTATTGGACTTTGGGAGGCTGTCGCAAGAGAGAGCGCCATCGTTTGTGGGGCTGTGAATGGGGTTGCCTGGCTCCTTGAAGAGCAGCAAGAGCTTTTGGTCCTGGCCCCTTTGGTGTGGGAGGAATCCCTGGACGTTCGCAATTGCTGAGCCGGGCTCCGGCCGTACCGAGGGGTGCAGGCAGCTAGTATTGGACTTTGGGAGGCTCTCGAAAGCGAGAGCGCCATCGTTTGTGGGGCTGTGAATGGGGTTGCCTGGCTCCTTGAAGAGCAGCAAGAGCTTTTGGTCCTGGCCCCTTTGGTGTGGGAGGAATCCCTGGACGTTCGCAATTGCTGAGCCGGGCTCCGGCCGTACCGAGGGGTGCAGGCAGGTAGTATTGGACTTTGGGAGGCTGTCGCAAGAGTGAGCGCCATCGTTTGTGGGGCTGTGAATGGGGTTGCCTGGCTCCTTGAAGAGCAGCAAGAGCTTTTGGTCCTGGCACCTTTGGTGTGGGAGGAATCCCCGGACGTTCGCAGTTCCTGAGCCGGGCTCCGGCTGTACTCGGTGGTGCAGGCAGGTAGTATTGGACTTTGGGAGGCTGTCGCAAGAGAGAGCGCCATCGTTTGTGGGGCTGTGAATGGGGTTGCCTGGCTCCTTGAAGAGCAGCAAGAGCTTTTGGTCCTGGCCCCTTTGGTGTGGGAGGAATCCCTGGACGTTTGCAATTGCTGAGCCGGGCTCCGGCCGTACCGAGGGGTGCAGGCAGCTAGTATTGGACTTTGGGAGGCTGTCGCAAGAGAGAGCGCCAGCGTTTGTGGGGCTGTGAATGGGGTTGCCTGGCTCCTTGAAGAGCAGCAAGAGCTTTTGGTGCTGGCCCCTTTGGTGTGGGAGGAATCCCTGGACGTTCGCAATTGCTGAGCCGGGCTCCGGCCGTACCGAGGGGTGCAGGCAGCTAGTATTGGACTTTGGGAGGCTGTCGCAAGAGAGAGCGCCATCGTTTGTGGGGCTGTGAATGGGGTTGCCTGGCTCCTTGAAGAGCAGCAAGAGCTTTTGGTGCTGGCCCCTTTGGTGTGGGAGGAATCCCCAGATGTTCTCAGTTCCTGAGCCGGGCTCCGGCTGTACTCGGTGGTGCAGGCAGCTAGTATTGGACTTTGGGAGGCTGTCGCAAGAGAGAGCGCCATTGTTTGTGGGGCTGTGAATGGGGTTGCCTGGCTCCTTGAAGAGCAGCAAGAGCTTTTGGTCCTGGCCCCTTTGGTGTGGCAGGAATCCCTGGACGTTCGCAATTGCTGAGCCGGGCTCCGGCTGTACTCGGTGGTGCAGGCAGCTAGTATTGGACTTTGGGAGGCTGTCGCAAGAGAGAGCGCCATCGTTTGTGGGGCTGTGAATGGGGTTGCCTGGCTCCTTGAAGAGCAGCAAGAGCTTTTGGTCCTGGCCCCTTTGGTGTGGGAGGAATCCCTGGACGTTCGCAATTGCTGAGCCGGGCTCCGGCCGTACCGAGGGGTGCAGGCAGCTAGTATGGGACTTTGGGAGGCTCTCGAAAGCGAGAGCGCCATCGTTTGTGGGGCTGTGAATGGGGTTGCCTGGCTCCTTGAAGAGCAGCAAGAGCTTTTGGTCCTGGCCCCTTTGGTGTGGGAGGAATCCCTGGACGTTCGCAATTGCTGAGCCGGGCTCCGGCCGTACCGAGGGGTGCAGGCAGGTAGTATTGGACTTTGGGAGGCTGTCGCAAGAGTGAGCGCCATCGTTTGTGGGGCTGTGAATGGGGTTGCCTGGCTCCTTGAAGAGCAGCAAGAGCTTTTGGTCCTGGCCCCTTTGGTGTGGGAGGAATCCCCGGACGTTCGCAGTTCCTGAGCCGGGCTCCGGCTGTACTCGGTGGTGCAGGCAGCTAGTATTGGACTTTGGGAGGCTGTCGCAAGAGAGAGCGCCATCGTTTGTGGGGCTGTGAATGGGGTTGCCTGGCTCCTTGAAGAGCAGCAAGAGCTTTTGGTCCTGGCCCCTTTGGTGTGGGAGGAATCCCTGGACGTTCGCAATTGCTGAGCCGGGCTCCGGCCGTACCGAGGGGTGCAGGCAGCTAGTATTGGACTTTGGGAGGCTGTCGCAAGAGAGAGCGCCATCGTTTGTGGGGCTGTGAATGGGGTTGCCTGGCTCCTTGAAGAGCAGCAAGAGCTTTTGGTCCTGGCCCCTTTGGTGTGGGAGGAATCCCCAGATGTTCTCAGTTCCTGAGCCGGGCTCCGGCTGTACTCGGTGGTGCAGGCAGCTAGTATTGGACTTTGGGAGGCTGTCGCAAGAGAGAGCGCCATTGTTTGTGGGGCTGTGAATGGGGTTGCCTGGCTCCTTGAAGAGCAGCAAGAGCTTTTGGTCCTGGCCCCTTTGGTGTGGCAGGAATCCCTGGACGTTCGCAATTGCTGAGCCGGGCTCCGGCTGTACTCGGTGGTGCAGGCAGCTAGTATTGGACTTTGGGAGGCTGTCGCAAGAGAGAGCGCCATCGTTTGTGGGGCTGTGAATGGGGTTGCCTGGCTCCTTGAAGAGCAGCAAGAGCTTTTGGTCCTGGCCCCTTTGGTGTGGGAGGAATCCCTGGACGTTCGCAATTGCTGAGCCGGGGTCCGGCCGTACCGAGGGGTGCAGGCAGCTAGTATGGGACTTTGGGAGGCTCTCGAAAGCGAGAGCGCCATCGTTTGTGGGGCTGTGAATGGGGTTGCCTGGCTCCTTGAAGAGCAGCAAGAGCTTTTGGTCCTGGCACCTTTGGTGTGGGAGGAATCCCTGGACGTTCGCAATTGCTGAGCCGGGCTCCGGCCGTACCGAGGGGTGCAGGCAGGTAGTATTGGACTTTGGGAGGCTGTCGCAAGAGTGAGCGCCATCGTTTGTGGGGCTGTGAATGGGGTTGCCTGGCTCCTTGAAGAGCAGCAAGAGCTTTTGGTCCTGGCCCCTTTGGTGTGGGAGGAATCCCCGGACGTTCGCAGTTCCTGAGCCGGGCTCCGGCTGTACTCGGTGGTGCAGGCAGCTAGTATTGGACTTTGGGAGGCTGTCGCAAGAGAGAGCGCCATCGTTTGTGGGGCTGTGAATGGGGTTGCCTGGCTCCTTGAAGAGCAGCAAGAGCTTTTGGTCCTGGCCCCTTTGGTGTGGGAGGAATCCCTGGACGTTCGCAGTTCCTGAGCCGGGCTCCGGCCGTACCGAGGGGTGCAGGCAGGTAGTATTGGACTTTGGGAGGCTGTCGCAAGAGAGAGCGCCAGCGTTTGTGGGGCTGTGAATGGGGTTGCCTGGCTCCTTGAAGAGCAGCTAGAGCTTTTGGTCCTGCCCCCTTTGGTGTGGGAGGAATCCCCGGACGTTTGCAGTTCCTGAGCCGGGCTCCGGCCGTACCGAGGGGTGCTGGCAGCTAGTATTGGACTTTGGGAGGCTGTCGCAAGAGAGAGCGCCAGCGTTTGTGGGGCTGTGAATGGGGTTGCCTGGCTCCTTGAAGAGCAGCAAGAGCTTTTGGTCCTGGCCCCTTTGGTGTGGGAGGAATCCCCGGACGTTCGCAGTTCCTGAGCCGGGCTCCGGCTGTACCGAGCGGCGCAGGCAGGTAGTATTGGACTTTGGGAGGCTGTCGCAAGAGAGAGCGCCAGCGTTTGTGGGGCTGTGAATGGGGTTGCCTGGCTCCTTAAACAGCAGCAAGAGCTTTTGGTCCTGGCCCCTTTGGTGTGGCAGGAATCCCTGGACGTTTGCAATTGCTGAGCCGGGCTCTGGCCGTACCGAGGGGTGCAGGCAGCTAGTATTGGACTTTGGGAGGCTGTCGCAAGAGAGAGCGCCAGCGTTTGTGGGGCTGTGAATGGGGTTGCCTGGCTCCTTGAAGAGCAGCAAGAGCTTTTGGTGCTGGCCCCTTTGGTGTGGGAGGAATCCCTGGACGTTCGCAATTGCTGAGCCGGGGTCCGGCCGTACCGAGGGGTGCAGGCAGCTAGTATTGGACTTTGGGAGGCTCTCGAAAGCGAGAGCGCCATCGTTTGTGGGGCTGTGAATGGGGTTGCCTGGCTCCTTGAAGAGCAGCAAGAGCTTTTGGTGCTGGCCCCTTTGGTGTGGCAGGAATCCCTGGACGTTCGCAATTGCTGAGCCGGGCTCCGGCCGTACCGAGGGGTGCAGGCAGCTAGTATTGGACTTTGGGAGGCTGTCGCAAGAGTGAGCGCCAGCGTTTGTGGGGCTGTGAATGGGGTTGCCTGGCACCTTGAAGAGCAGCAAGAGCTTTTGGTCCTGGCCCCTTTGGTGTGGGAGGAATCCCCGGACGTTCGCAGTTCCTGAGCCGGGCTCCGGCTGTACTCGGTGGTGCAGGCAGCTAGTATTGGACTTTGGGAGGCTGTCGCAAGAGAGAGCGCCATCGTTTGTGGGGCTGTGAATGGGGTTGCCTGGCTCCTTGAAGAGCAGCAAGAGCTTTTGGTCCTGGCCCCTTTGGTGTGGGAGGAATCCCTGGACGTTCGCAGTTCCTGAGCCGGGGTCCGGCCGTACCGAGGGGTGCAGGCAGGTAGTATTGGACTTTGGGAGGCTGTCACAAGAGAGAGCGCCAGCGTTTGTGGGGCTGTGAATGGGGTTGCCTGGCTCCTTGAAGAGCAGCAAGAGCTTTTGGTCCTGGCCCCTTTGGTGTGGCAGGAATCCCTGGACGTTCGCAATTGCTGAGCCGGGCTCCGGCCGTACCGAGGGGTGCAGGCAGCTAGTATTGGACTTTGGGAGGCTGTCGCAAGAGAGAGCGCCATCGTTTGTGGGGCTGTGAATGGGGTTGCCTGGCTCCTTGAAGAGCAGCAAGAGCTTTTGGTACTGGCCCCTTTGGTGTGGGAGGAATCCCCAGATGTTCTCAGTTCCTGAGCCGGGCTCCGGCTGTACTCGGTGGTGCAGGCAGCTAGTATTGGACTTTGGGAGGCTGTCGCAAGAGAGAGCGCCATTGTTTGTGGGGCTGTGAATGGGGTTGCCTGGCTCCTTGAAGAGCAGCAAGAGCTTTTGGTCCTGGCCCCTTTGGTGTGGCAGGAATCCCTGGACGTTCGCAATTGCTGAGCCGGGCTCCGGCTGTACTCGGTGGTGCAGGCAGCTAGTATTGGACTTTGGGAGGCTGTCGCAAGAGAGAGCGCCATCGTTTGTGGGGCTGTGAATGGGGTTGCCTGGCTCCTTGAAGAGCAGCAAGAGCTTTTGGTCCTGGCCCCTTTGGTGTGGGAGGAATCCCTGGACGTTCGCAATTGCTGAGCCGGGCTCCGGCCGTACCGAGGGGTGCAGGCAGCTAGTATTGGACTTTGGGAGGCTGTCGCAAGAGAGAGCGCCATCGTTTGTGGGGCTGTGAATGGGGTTGCCTGGCTCCTTGAAGAGCAGCAAGAGCTTTTGGTCCTGGCACCTTTGGTGTGGGAGGAATCCCTGGACGTTCGCAATTGCTGAGCCGGGCTCCGGCCGTACCGAGGGGTGCAGGCAGGTAGTATTGGACTTTGGGAGGCTGTCGCAAGAGTGAGCGCCATCGTTTGTGGGGCTGTGAATGGGGTTGCCTGGCTCCTTGAAGAGCAGCAAGAGCTTTTGGTCCTGGCCCCTTTGGTGTGGGAGGAATCCCCGGACGTTCGCAGTTCCTGAGCCGGGCTCCGGCTGTACTCGGTGGTGCAGGCAGCTAGTATTGGACTTTGGGAGGCTGTCGCAAGAGAGAGCGCCATCGTTTGTGGGGCTGTGAATGGGGTTGCCTGGCTCCTTGAAGAGCAGCAAGAGCTTTTGGTCCTGGCCCCTTTGGTGTGGGAGGAATCCCTGGACGTTCGCAGTTCCTGAGCCGGGCTCCGGCCGTACCGAGGGGTGCAGGCAGGTAGTATTGGACTTTGGGAGGCTGTCGCAAGAGAGAGCGCCATCGTTTGTGGGGCTGTGAATGGGGTTGCCTGGCTCCTTGAAGAGCAGCTAGAGCTTTTGGTCCTGCCCCTTTTGGTGTGGGAGGAATTTCCGGACGTTTGCAGTTCCTGAGCCGGGCTCCGGCCGTACCGAGGGGTGCTGGCAGCTAGTATTGGACTTTGGGAGGCTGTCGCAAGAGAGAGCGCCAGCGTTTGTGGGGCTGTGAATGGGGTTGCCTGGCTCCTTGAAGAGCAGCAAGAGCTTTTGGTCCTGGCCCCTTTGGTGTGGGAGGAATCCCTGGACGTTCACAATTGCTGAGCCGGGCTCCGGCTGTACCGAGCGGCGCAGGCAGCTAGTATTGGACTTTGGGAGGCTGTCGCAAGAGAGAGCGCCATCGTTTGTGGGGCTGTGAATGGGGTTGCCTGGCTCCTTAAAGAGCAGCAAGAGCTTTTGGTCCTGGCCCCTTTGGTGTGGCAGGAATCCCTGGACGTTTGCAATTGCTGAGCCGGGCTCCGGCCGTACCGAGGGGTGCAGGCAGGTAGTATTGGACTTTGGGAGGCTGTCGCAAGAGAGAGCGCCAGCGTTTGTGGGGCTGTGAATGGGGTTGCCTGGCTCCTTGAAGAGCAGCAAGAGCTTTTGGTGCTGGCCCCTTTGGTGTGGGAGGAATCCCTGGACGTTCGCAATTGCTGAGCCGGGGTCCGGCCGTACCGAGGGGTGCAGGCAGCTAGTATTGGACTTTGGGAGGCTCTCGAAAGCGAGAGCGCCATCGTTTGTGGGGCTGTGAATGGGGTTGCCTGGCTCCTTGAAGAGCAGCAAGAGCTTTTGGTCCTGGCCCCTTTGGTGTGGGAGGAATCCCCGGACGTTCGCAGTTCCTGAGCCGGGCTCCGGCTGTACTCGGTGGTGCAGGCAGCTAGTATTGGACTTTGGGAGGCTGTCGCAAGAGAGAGCGCCATCGTTTGTGGGGCTGTGAATGGGGTTGCCTGGCTCCTTGAAGAGCAGCAAGAGCTTTTGGTCCTGGCCCCTTTGGTGTGGGAGGAATCCCTGGACGTTCGCAGTTCCTGAGCCGGGCTCCGGCCGTACCGAGGGGTGCAGGCAGGTAGTATTGGACTTTGGGAGGCTGTCACAAGAGAGAGCGCCAGCGTTTGTGGGGCTGTGAATGGGGTTGCCTGGCTCCTTGAAGAGCAGCAAGAGCTTTTGGTCCTGGCCCCTTTGGTGTGGCAGGAATCCCTGGACGTTTGCAATTGCTGAGCCGGGCTCCGGCCGTACCGAGGGGTGCAGGCAGGTAGTATTGGACTTTGGGAGGCTGTCGCAAGAGAGAGCGCCATCGTTTGTGGGGCTGTGACTGGGGTTGCCTGGCTCCTTGAAGAGCAGCAAGAGCTTTTGGTGCTGGCCCCTTTGGTGTGGGAGGAATCCCTGGACGTTTGCAATTGCTGAGCCGGGGTCCGGCCGTACCGAGGGGTGCAGGCAGGTAGTATTGGACTTTGGGAGGCTGTCGCAAGAGAGAGCGCCATCGTTTGTGGGGCTGTGAATGGGGTTGCCTGGCTCCTTGAAGAGCAGCAAGAGCTTTTGGTGCTGGCCCCTTTGGTGTGGCAGGAATCCCTGGACGTTCGCAGTTCCTGAGCCGGGCTCCGGCTGTACTCGGTGGTGCAGGCAGGTAGTATTGGACTTTGGGAGGCTGTCGCAAGAGAGAGCGCCATCGTTTGTGGGGCTGTGAATGGGGTTGCCTGGCTCCTTGAAGAGCAGCAAGAGCTTTTGGTCCTGGCCCCTTTGGTGTGGGAGGAATCCCTGGACGTTCGCAATTGCTGAGCCGGGCTCCGGCCGTACCGAGGGGTGCAGGCAGCTAGTATTGGACTTTGGGAGGCTCTCGAAAGCGAGAGCGCCATCGTTTGTGGGGCTGTGAATGGGGTTGCCTGGCTCCTTGAAGAGCAGCAAGAGCTTTTGGTGCTGGCCCCTTTGGTGTGGCAGGAATCCCTGGACGTTCGCAATTGCTGAGCCGGGCTCCGGCCGTACCGAGGGGTGCAGGCAGCTAGTATTGGACTTTGGGAGGCTGTCGCAAGAGTGAGCGCCAGCGTTTGTGGGGCTGTGAATGGGGTTGCCTGGCTCCTTGAAGAGCAGCAAGAGCTTTTGGTCCTGGCCCCTTTGGTGTGGGAGGAATCCCCGGACGTTCGCAGTTCCTGAGCCGGGCTCCGGCTGTACTCGGTGGTGCAGGCAGCTAGTATTGGACTTTGGGAGGCTGTCGCAAGAGAGAGCGCCATCGTTTGTGGGGCTGTGAATGGGGTTGCGTGGCTCCTTGAAGAGCAGCAAGAGCTTTTGGTGCTGGCCCCTTTGGTGTGGGAGGAATCCCTGGACGTTCGCAGTTCCTGAGCCGGGCTCCGGCCGTACCGAGGGGTGCAGGCAGGTAGTATTGGACTTTGGGAGGCTGTCACAAGAGAGAGCGCCAGCGTTTGTGGGGCTGTGAATGGGGTTGCCTGGCTCCTTGAAGAGCAGCAAGAGCTTTTGGTCCTGGCACCTTTGGTGTGGGAGGAATCCCTGGACGTTCGCAATTGCTGAGCCGGGGTCCGGCCGTACCGAGGGGTGCAGGCAGCTAGTATTGGACTTTGGGAGGCTGTCACAAGAGAGAGCGCCATCGTTTGTGGGGCTGTGAATGGGGTTGCCTGGCTCCTTGAAGAGCAGCAAGAGCTTTTGGTCCTGGCCCCTTTGGTGTGGCAGGAATCCCTGGACGTTCGCAATTGCTGAGCCGGGCTCCGGCTGTACTCGGTGGTGCAGGCAGCTAGTATTGGACTTTGGGAGGCTGTCGCAAGAGAGAGCGCCATCGTTTGTGGGGCTGTGAATGGGGTTGCCTGGCTCCTTGAAGAGCAGCAAGAGCTTTTGGTGCTGGCCCCTTTGGTGTGGCAGGAATCCCTGGACGTTCGCAATTGCTGAGCCGGGCTCCGGCTGTACTCGGTGGTGCAGGCAGCTAGTATTGGACTTTGGGAGGCTGTCGCAAGAGAGAGCGCCATCGTTTGTGGGGCTGTGAATGGGGTTGCGTGGCTCCTTGAAGAGCAGCAAGAGCTTTTGGTCCTGGCCCCTTTGGTGTGGGAGGAATCCCTGGACGTTCGCAATTGCTGAGCCGGGCTCCGGCCGTACCGAGGGGTGCAGGCAGCTAGTATTGGACTTTGGGAGGCTGTCGCAAGAGAGAGCGCCATCGTTTGTGGGGCTGTGAATGGGGTTGCCTGGCTCCTTGAAGAGCAGCAAGAGCTTTTGGTCCTGGCCCCTTTGGTGTGGGAGGAATCCCTGGACGTTTGCAATTGCTGAGCCGGGCTCCGGCCGTACCGAGGGGTGCAGGCAGGTAGTATTGGACTTTGGGAGGCTGTCGCAAGAGAGAGCGCCAGCGTTTGTGGGGCTGTGAATGGGGTTGCCTGGCTCCTTGAAGAGCAGCAAGAGCTTTTGGTCCTGGCCCCTTTGGTGTGGGAGGAATCCCCGGACGTTCGCAGTTCCTGAGCCGGGCTCCAGCTGTACTCGGTGGTGCAGGCAGCTAGTATTGGACTTTGGGAGGCTGTCGCAAGAGAGAGCGCCATCGTTTGTGGGGCTGTGAATGGGGTTGCCTGGCTCCTTGAAGAGCAGCAAGAGCTTTTGGTCCTGGCCCCTTTGGTGTGGCAGGAATCCCTGGACGTTCGCAATTGCTGAGCCGGGCTCCGGCTGTACTCGGTGGTGCAGGCAGCTAGTATTGGACTTTGGGAGGCTGTCGCAAGAGAGAGCGCCATCGTTTGTGGGGCTGTGAATGGGGTTGCCTGGCTCCTTGAAGAGCAGCAAGAGCTTTTGGTCCTGGCCCCTTTGGTGTGGGAGGAATCCCTGGACGTTCGCAATTGCTGAGCCGGGCTCCGGCCGTACCGAGGGGTGCAGGCAGCTAGTATTGGACTTTGGGAGGCTCTCGAAAGCGAGAGCGCCAGCGTTTGTGGGGCTGTGAATGGGGTTGCCTGGCTCCTTGAAGAGCAGCAAGAGCTTTTGGTCCTGGCACCTTTGGTGTGGGAGGAATCCCTGGACGTTCGCAATTGCTGAGCCGGGCTCCGGCCGTACCGAGGGGTGCAGGCAGCTAGTATTGGACTTTGGGAGGCTGTCGCAAGAGTGAGCGCCAGCGTTTGTGGGGCTGTGAATGGGGTTGCCTGGCTCCTTGAAGAGCAGCAAGAGCTTTTGGTCCTGGCCCCTTTGGTGTGGGAGGAATCCCCAGATGTTCTCAGTTCCTGAGCCGGGCTCCGGCTGTACTCGGTGGTGCAGGCAGCTAGTATTGGACTTTGGGAGGCTGTCGCAAGAGAGAGCGCCAGCGTTTGTGGGGCTGTGAATGGGGTTGCCTGGCTTCTTGAAGAGCAGCAAGAGCTTTTGGTCCTGGCCCCTTTGGTGTGGGAGGAATCCCTGGACGTTCGCAATTGCTGAGCCGGGCTCCGGCCGTACCGAGGGGTGCAGGCAGCTAGTATTGGACTTTGGGAGGCTGTCGCAAGAGTGAGCGCCAGCGTTTGTGGGGCTGTGAATGGGGTTGCCTGGCTCCTTGAAGAGCAGCAAGAGCTTTTGGTCCTGGCCCCTTTGGTGTGGCAGGAATCCCCGGACGTTTGCAATTGCTGAGCCGGGCTCCGGCTGTACTCGGTGGTGCAGGCAGGTAGTATTGGACTTTGGGAGGCTGTCGCAAGAGAGAGCGCCATCGTTTGTGGGGCTGTGAATGGGGTTGCGTGGCTCCTTGAAGAGCAGCAAGAGCTTTTGGTCCTGGCCCCTTTGCTGTGGGAGGAATCCCTGGACGTTTGCAATTGCTGAGCCGGGCTCCGGCCGTACCGAGGGGTGCAGGCAGGTAGTATTGGACTTTGGGAGGCTGTCGCAAGAGAGAGCGCCAGCGTTTGTGGGGCTGTGAATGGGGTTGCCTGGCTCCTTGAAGAGCAGCAAGAGCTTTTGGTCCTGGCCCCTTTGGTGTGGGAGGAATCCCCAGATGTTCTCAGTTCCTGAGCCGGGCTCCGGCTGTACTCGGTGGTGCAGGCAGCTAGTATTGGACTTTGGGAGGCTGTCGCAAGAGAGAGCGCCAGCGTTTGTGGGGCTGTGAATGGGGTTGCCTGGCTCCTTGAAGAGCAGCAAGAGCTTTTGGTCCTGGCCCCTTTGGTGTGGGAGGAATCCCTGGACGTTAGCAATTGCTGAGCCGGGCTCCGGCCGTACCGAGGGGTGCAGGCAGCTAGTATTGGACTTTGGGAGGCTGTCGCAAGAGAGAGCGCCATCGTTTGTGGGGCTGTGAATGGGGTTGCCTGGCTCCTTGAAGAGCAGCAAGAGCTTTTGGTCCTGGCCCCTTTGGTGTGGGAGGAATCCCTGGACGTTCGCAATTGCTGAGCCGGGCTCCGGCTGTACTCGGTGGTGCAGGCAGCTAGTATTGGACTTTGGGAGGCTGTCGCAAGAGAGAGCGCCAGCGTTTGTGGGGCTGTGAATGGGGTTGCCTGGCTCCTTGAAGAGCAGCAAGAGCTTTTGGTCCTGGCCCCTTTGGTGTGGGAGGAATCCCTGGACGTTCGCAATTGCTGAGCCGGGCTCCGGCCGTACCGAGGGGTGCAGGCAGGTAGTATTGGACTTTGGGAGGCTGTCGCAAGAGAGAGCGCCATCGTTTGTGGGGCTGTGAATGGGGTTGCCTGGCTCCTTGAAGAGCAGCAAGAGCTTTTGGTCCTGGCCCCTTTGGTGTGGGAGGAATCCCTGGACGTTAGCAATTGCTGAGCCGGGCTCCGGCCGTACCGAGGGGTGCAGGCAGCTAGTATTGGACTTTGGGAGGCTGTCGCAAGAGAGAGCGCCATCGTTTGTGGGGCTGTGAATGGGGTTGCCTGGCTCCTTGAAGAGCAGCAAGAGCTTTTGGTCCTGGCCCCTTTGGTGTGGCAGGAATCCCCGGACGTTTGCAATTGCTGAGCCGGGCTCCGGCTGTACTCGGTGGTGCAGGCAGGTAGTATTGGACTTTGGGAGGCTGTCGCAAGAGAGAGCGCCATCGTTTGTGGGGCTGTGAATGGGGTTGCGTGGCTCCTTGAAGAGCAGCAAGAGCTTTTGGTCCTGGCCCCTTTGCTGTGGGAGGAATCCCTGGACGTTTGCAATTGCTGAGCCGGGCTCCGGCCGTACCGAGGGGTGCAGGCAGGTAGTATTGGACTTTGGGAGGCTGTCGCAAGAGAGAGCGCCAGCGTTTGTGGGGCTGTGAATGGGGTTGCCTGGCTCCTTGAAGAGCAGCAAGAGCTTTTGGTCCTGGCCCCTTTGGTGTGGGAGGAATCCCCGGACGTTCGCAGTTCCTGAGCCGGGCTCCAGCTGTACTCGGTGGTGCAGGCAGCTAGTATTGGACTTTGGGAGGCTGTCGCAAGAGAGAGCGCCATCGTTTGTGGGGCTGTGAATGGGGTTGCCTGGCTCCTTGAAGAGCAGCAAGAGCTTTTGGTCCTGGCCCCTTTGGTGTGGCAGGAATCCCTGGACGTTCGCAATTGCTGAGCCGGGCTCCGGCTGTACTCGGTGGTGCAGGCAGCTAGTATTGGACTTTGGGAGGCTGTCGCAAGAGAGAGCGCCATCGTTTGTGGGGCTGTGAATGGGGTTGCCTGGCTCCTTGAAGAGCAGCAAGAGCTTTTGGTCCTGGCCCCTTTGGTGTGGGAGGAATCCCTGGACGTTCGCAATTGCTGAGCCGGGGTCCGGCCGTACCGAGGGGTGCAGGCAGCTAGTATTGGACTTTGGGAGGCTCTCGAAAGCGAGAGCGCCAGCGTTTGTGGGGCTGTGAATGGGGTTGCCTGGCTCCTTGAAGAGCAGCAAGAGCTTTTGGTCCTGGCACCTTTGGTGTGGGAGGAATCCCTGGACGTTCGCAATTGCTGAGCCGGGCTCCGGCCGTACCGAGGGGTGCAGGCAGGTAGTATTGGACTTTGGGAGGCTGTCGCAAGAGTGAGCGCCATCGTTTGTGGGGCTGTGAATGGGGTTGCCTGGCTCCTTGAAGAGCAGCAAGAGCTTTTGGTCCTGGCACCTTTGGTGTGGGAGGAATCCCCGGACGTTCGCAGTTCCTGAGCCGGGCTCCGGCTGTACTCGGTGGTGCAGGCAGCTAGTATTGGACTTTGGGAGGCTGTCGCAAGAGAGAGCGCCAGCGTTTGTGGGGCTGTGAATGGGGTTGCCTGGCTCCTTGAAGAGCAGCAAGAGCTTTTGGTCCTGGCCCCTTTGGTGTGGGAGGAATCCCTGGACGTTCGCAATTGCTGAGCCGGGCTCCGGCCGTACCGAGGGGTGCAGGCAGGTAGTATTGGACTTTGGGAGGCTGTCGCAAGAGAGAGCGCCATCGTTTGTGGGGCTGTGAATGGGGTTGCCTGGCTCCTTGAAGAGCAGCAAGAGCTTTTGGTCCTGGCCCCTTTGGTGTGGGAGGAATCCCTGGACGTTTGCAATTGCTGAGCCGGGCTCCGGCCGTACCGAGGGGTGCAGGCAGGTAGTATTGGACTTTGGGAGGCTGTCGCAAGAGAGAGCGCCATCGTTTGTGGGGCTGTGAATGGGGTTGCCTGGCTCCTTGAAGAGCAGCAAGAGCTTTTGGTCCTGGCCCCTTTGGTGTGGGAGGAATCCCCAGATGTTCTCAGTTCCTGAGCCGGGCTCCGGCTGTACTCGGTGGTGCAGGCAGCTAGTATTGGACTTTGGGAGGCTGTCGCAAGAGAGAGCGCCAGCGTTTGTGGGGCTGTGAATGGGGTTGCCTGGCTTCTTGAAGAGCAGCAAGAGCTTTTGGTCCTGGCCCCTTTGGTGTGGGAGGAATCCCTGGACGTTCGCAATTGCTGAGCCGGGCTCCGGCCGTACCGAGGGGTGCAGGCAGCTAGTATTGGACTTTGGGAGGCTGTCGCAAGAGTGAGCGCCAGCGTTTGTGGGGCTGTGAATGGGGTTGCCTGGCTCCTTGAAGAGCAGCAAGAGCTTTTGGTCCTGGCCCCTTTGGTGTGGGAGGAATCCCCGGACGTTCGCAGTTCCTGAGCCGGGCTCCGGCTGTACTCGGTGGTGCAGGCAGCTAGTATTGGACTTTGGGAGGCTGTCGCAAGAGAGAGCGCCATCGTTTGTGGGGCTGTGAATGGGGTTGCCTGGCTCCTTGAAGAGCAGCAAGAGCTTTTGGTCCTGGCCCCTTTGGTGTGGGAGGAATCCCTGGACGTTTGCAATTGCTGAGCCGGGCTCCGGCTGTACCGAGGGGTGCAGGCAGCTAGTATGGGACTTTGGGAGGCTCTCGAAAGCGAGAGCGCCATCGTTTGTGGGGCTGTGAATGGGGTTGCCTGGCTCCTTGAAGAGCAGCAAGAGCTTTTGGTCCTGGCACCTTTGGTGTGGGAGGGTCCCTGGACGTTCGCAATTGCTGAGCCGGGCTCCGGCCGTACCGAGGGGTGCAGGCAGGTAGTATTGGACTTTGGGAGGCTGTCGCAAGAGAGAGCGCCCGCGTTTGTGGGGCTGTGAATGGGGTTGCCTGGCTCCTTGAAGAGCAGCAAGAGCTTTTGGTCCTGGCCCCTTTGGTGTGGGAGGAATCCCTGGACGTTCGCAGTTCCTGAGCCGGGCTCCAGCCGTACTGAGGGGTGCAGGCAGGTAGTATTGGACTTTGGGAGGCTGTCGCAAGAGAGAGCGCCATCGTTTGTGGGGCTGTGAATGGGGTTGCCTGGCTCCTTGAAGAGCAGCAAGAGCTTTTGGTCCTGGCCCCTTTGCTGTGGGAGGAATCCCTGGACGTTCGCAATTGCTGAGCCGGGCTCCGGCTGTACTCGGTGGTGCAGGCAGCTAGTATTGGACTTTGGGAGGCTGTCGCAAGAGAGAGCGCCAGCGTTTGTGGGGCTGTGACTGGGGTTGCCTGGCTCCTTGAAGAGCAGCAAGAGCTTTTGGTGCTGGCCCCTTTGGTGTGGGAGGAATCCCTGGACGTTTGCAATTGCTGAGCCGGGCTCCGGCCGTACCGAGGGGTGCAGGCAGGTAGTATTGGACTTTGGGAGGCTGTCGCAAGAGAGAGCGCCATCGTTTGTGGGGCTGTGAATGGGGTTGCCTGGCTCCTTGAAGAGCAGCAAGAGCTTTTGGTCCTGGCCCCTTTGGTGTGGGAGGAATCCCCGGACGTTCGCAGTTGCTGAGCCGGGGTCCAGCTGTACCGAGGGGTGCAGGCAGGTAGTATTGGACTTTGGGAGGCTGTCGCAAGAGAGAGCGCCATCGTTTGTGGGGCTGTGAATGGGGTTGCGTGGCTCCTTGAAGAGCAGCAAGAGCTTTTGGTCCTGGCACCTTTGGTGTGGGAGGAATCCCTGGACGTTCGCAATTGCTGAGCTGCGGTCCGGCCGTACCGAGGGGTGCAGGCAGATATTATTGGACTTTGGGAGGCTGTCGCAAGAGAGAGCGCCAGCGTTTGTGGGGCTGTGAATGGGGTTGCCTGGCTCCTTGAAGAGCAGCAAGAGCTTTTGGTCCTGGTCCCTTTGGTGTGGGAGGAATCCCCGGACGTTCACAATTGCTGAGCCGGGCTCCGGCTGTACCGAGCGGCGCAGGCAGCTAGTGTTGGACATTGGGAGGCTGTCGCAAGAGAGAGCGCCATCGTTTGTGGGGCTGTGAATGGGGTTGCCTGGCTCCTTGAAGAGCAGCAAGAGCTTTTGGTCCTGGCCCCTTTGGTGTGGGAGGAATCCCTGGACGTTCGCAATTGCTGAGCCGGGCTCCGGCCGTACCGAGGGGTGCAGGCAGGTAGTATTGGACTTTGGGAGGCTGTCGCAAGAGAGAGCGCCATCGTTTGTGGGGCTGTGAATGGGGTTGCCTGGCTCCTTGAAGAGCAGCAAGAGCTTTTGGTCCTGGCCCCTTTGGTGTGGCAGGAATCCCTGGACGTTTGCAATTGCTGAGCCGGGCTCCGGCCGTACCGAGGGGTGCAGGCAGGTAGTATTGGACTTTGGGAGGCTGTCGCAAGAGAGAGCGCCAGCGTTTGTGGGGCTGTGAATGGGGTTGCCTGGCTCGTTGAAGAGCAGCAAGAGCTTTTGGTCCTGGCCCCTTTGGTGTGGCAGGAATCCCCGGACGTTCGCAGTTCCTGAGCCGGGCTCCGGCCGTACCGAGGGGTGCAGGCAGGTAGTATTGGACTTTGGGAGGCTGTCGCAAGAGAGAGCGCCATCGTTTGTGGGGCTGTGAATGGGGTTGCCTGGCTCCTTGAAGAGCAGCAAGAGCTTTTGGTCCTGGCCCCTTTGGTGTGGCAGGAATCCCCGGACGTTCGCAGTTCCTGAGCCGGGCTCCGGCTGTACTCGGTGGTGCAGGCAGGTAGTATTGGACTTTGGGAGGCTGTCGCAAGAGAGAGCGCCATCGTTTGTGGGGCTGTGAATGGGGTTGCCTGGCTCCTTGAAGAGCAGCTAGAGCTTTTGGTCCTGCCCCCTTTGGTGTGGGAGGAATCCCCGGACGTTTGCAGTTCCTGAGCCGGGCTCCGGCCGTACCGAGGGGCGCAGGCAGGTAGTATTGGACTTTGGGAGGCTGTCGCAAGAGAGAGCGCCAGCGTTTGTGGGGCTGTGAATGGGGTTGCCTGGCTCCTTGAAGAGCAGCAAGAGCTTTTGGTCCTGGCCCCTTTGGTGTGGGAGGAATCCCTGGACGTTCGCAATTGCTGAGCCGGGCTCCGGCCGTACCGAGGGGTGCAGGCAGCTAGTATTGGACTTTGGGAGGCTGTCGCAAGAGAGAGCGCCAGCGTTTGTGGGGCTGTGAATGGGGTTGCCTGGCTCCTTGAAGAGCAGCAAGAGCTTTTGGTCCTGGCCCCTTTGGTGTGGGAGGAATCCCTGGACGTTTGCAATTGCTGAGCCGGGCTCCGGCCGTACCGAGGGGTGCAGGCAGGTAGTATTGGACTTTGGGAGGCTGTCGCAAGAGAGAGCGCCATCGTTTGTGGGGCTGTGAATGGGGTTGCCTGGCTCCTTGAAGAGCAGCAAGAGCTTTTGGTCCTGGCCCCTTTGGTGTGGCAGGAATCCCTGGACGTTCGCAATTGCTGAGCCGGGGTCCGGCCGTACCGAGGGGTGCAGGCAGCTAGTATTGGACTTTGGGAGGCTCTCGAAAGCGAGAGCGCCATCGTTTGTGGGGCTGTGAATGGGGTTGCCTGGCTCCTTGAAGAGCAGCAAGAGCTTTTGGTGCTGGCCCCTTTGGTTTGGCAGGAATCCCTGGACGTTCGCAATTGCTGAGCCGGGCTCCGGCCGTACCGAGGGGTGCAGGCAGGTAGTATTGGACTTTGGGAGGCTGTCGCAAGAGTGAGCGCCAGCGTTTGTGGGGCTGTGAATGGGGTTGCCTGGCTCCTTGAAGAGCAGCAAGAGCTTTTGGTCCTGGCACCTTTGGTGTGGGAGGAATCCGCGGACGTTCGCAGTTCCTGAGCCGGGCTCCGGCTGTACTCGGTGGTGCAGGCAGGTAGTATTGGACTTTGGGAGGCTGTCGCAAGAGAGAGCGCCATCGTTTGTGGGGCTGTGAATGGGGTTGCGTGGCTCCTTGAAGAGCAGCAAGAGCTTTTGGTCCTGGCCCCTTTGGTGTGGGAGGAATCCCTGGACGTTTGCAGTTCCTGAGCCGGGCTCCGGCCGTACCGAGGGGTGCAGGCAGGTAGTATTGGACTTTGGGAGGCTGTCGCAAGAGAGAGCGCCATCGTTTGTGGGGCTGTGAATGGGGTTGCCTGGCTCCTTGAAGAGCAGCAAGAGCTTTTGGTCCTGGCACCTTTTGTGTGGGAGGAATCCCTGGACGTTCGCAATTGCTGAGCCGGGCTCCGGCCGTACCGAGGGGTGCAGGCAGCTAGTATTTGACTTTGGGAGGCTGTTGCAAGAGAGAGCGCCATTGTTTGTGGGGCTGTGAATGGGGTTGCCTGGCTCCTTGAAGAGCAGCAAGAGCTTTTGGTCCTGGCCCCTTTGGTGTGGGAGGAATCCCTGGACGTTTGCAATTGCTGAGCCGGGCTCCGGCCGTACCGAGGGGTGCAGGCAGGTAGTATTGGACTTTGGGAGGCTGTCGCAAGAGAGAGCGCCATCGTTTGTGGGGCTGTGAATGGGGTTGCCTGGCTCCTTGAAGAGCAGCAAGAGCTTTTGGTCCTGGCCCCTTTGGTGTGGCAGGAATCCCTGGACGTTCGCAATTGCTGAGCCGGGGTCCGGCCGTACCGAGGGGTGCAGGCAGCTAGTATTGGACTTTGGGAGGCTCTCGAAAGCGAGAGCGCCATCGTTTGTGGGGCTGTGAATGGGGTTGCCTGGCTCCTTGAAGAGCAGCAAGAGCTTTTGGTGCTGGCCCCTTTGGTTTGGCAGGAATCCCTGGACGTTCGCAATTGCTGAGCCGGGCTCCGGCCGTACCGAGGGGTGCAGGCAGGTAGTATTGGACTTTGGGAGGCTGTCGCAAGAGTGAGCGCCAGCGTTTGTGGGGCTGTGAATGGGGTTGCCTGGCTCCTTGAAGAGCAGCAAGAGCTTTTGGTCCTGGCACCTTTGGTGTGGGAGGAATCCGCGGACGTTCGCAGTTCCTGAGCCGGGCTCCGGCTGTACTCGGTGGTGCAGGCAGGTAGTATTGGACTTTGGGAGGCTGTCGCAAGAGAGAGCGCCATCGTTTGTGGGGCTGTGAATGGGGTTGCGTGGCTCCTTGAAGAGCAGCAAGAGCTTTTGGTCCTGGCCCCTTTGGTGTGGGAGGAATCCCTGGACGTTTGCAGTTCCTGAGCCGGGCTCCGGCCGTACCGAGGGGTGCAGGCAGGTAGTATTGGACTTTGGGAGGCTGTCGCAAGAGAGAGCGCCATCGTTTGTGGGGCTGTGAATGGGGTTGCCTGGCTCCTTGAAGAGCAGCAGGAGCTTTTGGTCCTGGCACCTTTTGTGTGGGAGGAATCCCTGGACGTTCGCAATTGCTGAGCCGGGGTCCGGCCGTACCGAGGGGTGCAGGCAGCTAGTATTTGACTTTGGGAGGCTGTTGCAAGAGAGAGCGCCATTGTTTGTGGGGCTGTGAATGGGGTTGCCTGGCTCCTTGAAGAGCAGCAAGAGCTTTTGGTCCTGGCCCCTTTGGTGTGGGAGGAATCCCTGGACATTCACAATTGCTGAGCCGGGCTCCGGCCGTACCGAGGGGTGCAGGCAGCTAGTATTGGACTTTGGGAGGCTGTCGCAAGAGAGAGCGCCATCGTTTGTGGGGCTGTGAATGGGGTTGCCTGGCTCCTTGAAGAGCAGCAAGAGCTTTTGGTCCTGGCCCCTTTGGTGTGGGAGGAATCCCTGGACGTTCGCAATTGCTGAGCCGGGCTCCGGCCGTACCGAGGGGTGCAGGCAGGTAGTATTGGACTTTGGGAGGCTGTCGCAAGAGAGAGCGCCATCGTTTGTGGGGCTGTGAATGGGGTTGCCTGGCTCCTTGAAGAGCAGCAAGAGCTTTTGGTCCTGGCCCCTTTGGTGTGGCAGGAATCCCTGGACGTTTGCAATTGCTGAGCCGGGCTCCGGCCGTACCGAGGGGTGCAGGCAGGTAGTATTGGACTTTGGGAGGCTGTCGCAAGAGAGAGCGCCAGCGTTTGTGGGGCTGTGAATGGGGTTGCCTGGCTCGTTGAAGAGCAGCAAGAGCTTTTGGTCCTGGCCCCTTTGGTGTGGCAGGAATCCCCGGACGTTCGCAGTTCCTGAGCCGGGCTCCGGCCGTACCGAGGGGTGCAGGCAGGTAGTATTGGACTTTGGGAGGCTGTCGCAAGAGAGAGCGCCATCGTTTGTGGGGCTGTGAATGGGGTTGCCTGGCTCCTTGAAGAGCAGCAAGAGCTTTTGGTCCTGGCCCCTTTGGTGTGGCAGGAATCCCCGGACGTTCGCAGTTCCTGAGCCGGGCTCCGGCTGTACTCGGTGGTGCAGGCAGGTAGTATTGGACTTTGGGAGGCTGTCGCAAGAGAGAGCGCCATCGTTTGTGGGGCTGTGAATGGGGTTGCCTGGCTCCTTGAAGAGCAGCTAGAGCTTTTGGTCCTGCCCCCTTTGGTGTGGGAGGAATCCCCGGACGTTTGCAGTTCCTGAGCCGGGCTCCGGCCGTACCGAGGGGCGCAGGCAGGTAGTATTGGACTTTGGGAGGCTGTCGCAAGAGAGAGCGCCATCGTTTGTGGGGCTGTGAATGGGGTTGCCTGGCTCCTTGAAGAGCAGCAAGAGCTTTTGGTCCTGGCCCCTTTGGTGTGGGAGGAATCCCTGGACGTTCGCAATTGCTGAGCCGGGCTCCGGCCGTACCGAGGGGTGCAGGCAGCTAGTATTGGACTTTGGGAGGCTGTCGCAAGAGAGAGCGCCAGCGTTTGTGGGGCTGTGAATGGGGTTGCCTGGCTCCTTGAAGAGCAGCAAGAGCTTTTGGTCCTGGCCCCTTTGGTGTGGGAGGAATCCCTGGACGTTTGCAATTGCTGAGCCGGGCTCCGGCCGTACCGAGGGGTGCAGGCAGGTAGTATTGGACTTTGGGAGGCTGTCGCAAGAGAGAGCGCCATCGTTTGTGGGGCTGTGAATGGGGTTGCCTGGCTCCTTGAAGAGCAGCAAGAGCTTTTGGTCCTGGCCCCTTTGGTGTGGCAGGAATCCCTGGACGTTCGCAATTGCTGAGCCGGGCTCCGGCCGTACCGAGGGGTGCAGGCAGCTAGTATTGGACTTTGGGAGGCTCTCGAAAGCGAGAGCGCCATCGTTTGTGGGGCTGTGAATGGGGTTGCCTGGCTCCTTGAAGAGCAGCAAGAGCTTTTGGTGCTGGCCCCTTTGGTTTGGCAGGAATCCCTGGACGTTCGCAATTGCTGAGCCGGGCTCCGGCCGTACCGAGGGGTGCAGGCAGGTAGTATTGGACTTTGGGAGGCTGTCGCAAGAGAGAGCGCCATCGTTTGTGGGGCTGTGAATGGGGTTGCGTGGCTCCTTGAAGAGCAGCAAGAGCTTTTGGTCCTGGCCCCTTTGGTGTGGGAGGAATCCCTGGACGTTTGCAGTTCCTGAGCCGGGCTCCGGCCGTACCGAGGGGTGCAGGCAGGTAGTATTGGACTTTGGGAGGCTGTCGCAAGAGAGAGCGCCAGCGTTTGTGGGGCTGTGAATGGGGTTGCCTGGCTCCTTGAAGAGCAGCAGGAGCTTTTGGTCCTGGCACCTTTTGTGTGGGAGGAATCCCTGGACGTTCGCAATTGCTGAGCCGGGGTCCGGCCGTACCGAGGGGTGCAGGCAGCTAGTATTTGACTTTGGGAGGCTGTTGCAAGAGAGAGCGCCATTGTTTGTGGGGCTGTGAATGGGGTTGCCTGGCTCCTTGAAGAGCAGCAAGAGCTTTTGGTCCTGGCCCCTTTGGTGTGGGAGGAATCCCTGGACATTCACAATTGCTGAGCCGGGCTCCGGCCGTACCGAGGGGTGCAGGCAGCTAGTATTGGACTTTGGGAGGCTGTCGCAAGAGAGAGCGCCATCGTTTGTGGGGCTGTGAATGGGGTTGCCTGGCTCCTTGAAGAGCAGCAAGAGCTTTTGGTCCTGGCCCCTTTGGTGTGGCAGGAATCCCTGGACGTTCGCAGTTCCTGAGCCGGGCTCCGGCTGTACTCGGTGGTGCAGGCAGGTAGTATTGGACTTTGGGAGGCTGTCGCAAGAGAGAGCGCCATCGTTTGTGGGGCTGTGAATGGGGTTGCCTGGCTCCTTGAAGAGCAGCAAGAGCTTTTGGTCCTGGCCCCTTTGGTGTGGGAGGAATCCCTGGACGTTCGCAATTGCTGAGCCGGGCTCCGGCTGTACTCGGTGGTGCAGGCAGCTAGTATTGGACTTTGGGAGGCTGTCGCAAGAGAGAGCGCCATCGTTTGTGGGGCTGTGAATGGGGTTGCCTGGCTCCTTGAAGAGCAGCAAGAGCTTTTGGTCCTGGCCCCTTTGGTGTGGGAGGAATCCCTGGACGTTCGCAATTGCTGAGCCGGGCTCCGGCCGTACCGAGGGGTGCAGGCAGGTAGTATTGGACTTTGGGAGGCTCTCGAAAGCGAGAGCGCCATCGTTTGTGGGGCTGTGAATGGGGTTGCCTGGCTCCTTGAAGAGCAGCAAGAGCTTTTGGTCCTGGCACCTTTGGTGTGGGAGGAATCCCTGGACGTTCGCAATTGCTGAGCCGGGCTCCGGCCGTACCGAGGGGTGCAGGCAGGTAGTATTGGACTTTGGGAGGCTGTCGCAAGAGAGAGCGCCATCGTTTGTGGGGCTGTGAATGGGGTTGCCTGGCTCCTTGAAGAGCAGCAAGAGCTTTTGGTCCTGGCCCCTTTGGTGTGGGAGGAATCCCCGGACGTTCGCAGTTCCTGAGCCGGGCTCCGGCTGTACTCGGTGGTGCAGGCAGCTAGTATTGGACTTTGGGAGGCTGTCGCAAGAGAGAGCGCCATCGTTTGTGGGGCTGTGAATGGGGTTGCCTGGCTCCTTGAAGAGCAGCAAGAGCTTTTGGTCCTGGCCCCTTTGGTGTGGGAGGAATCCCTGGACGTTTGCAGTTCCTGAGCCGGGCTCCGGCCGTACCGAGGGGTGCAGGCAGGTAGTATTGGACTTTGGGAGGCTGTCGCAAGAGAGAGCGCCAGCGTTTGTGGGGCTGTGAATGGGGTTGCCTGGCTCCTTGAAGAGCAGCAAGAGCTTTTGGTCCTGGCCCCTTTGGTGTGGGAGGAATCCCTGGACGTTTGCAGTTCCTGAGCCGGGCTCCGGCCGTACCGAGGGGTGCAGGCAGGTAGTATTGGACTTTGGGAGGCTGTCGCAAGAGTGAGCGCCATCGTTTGTGGGGCTGTGAATGGGGTTGCCTGGCTCCTTGAAGAGCAGCAAGAGCTTTTGGTCCTGGCCCCTTTGGTGTGGCAGGAATCCCTGGACGTTTGCAATTGCTGAGCCGGGCTCCGGCCGTACCGAGGGGTGCAGGCAGGTAGTATTGGACTTTGGGAGGCTGTCGCAAGAGAGAGCGCCATCGTTTGTGGGGCTGTGAATGGGGTTGCCTGGCTCCTTGAAGAGCAGCAAGAGCTTTTGGTCCTGGCCCCTTTGGTGTGGGAGGAATCCCTGGACATTCACAATTGCTGAGCCGGGGACCGGCCGTACCGAGGGGTGCAGGCAGCTAGTATTGGACTTTGGGAGGCTCTCGAAAGAGAGAGCGCCATCGTTTGTGGGGCTGTGAATGGGGTTGCCTGGCTCCTTGAAGAGCAGCAAGAGCTTTTGGTGCTGGCCCCTTTGGTGTGGCAGGAATCCCTGGACGTTCGCAATTGCTGAGCCGGGCTCCGGCCGTACCGAGGGGTGCAGGCAGCTAGTATTGGACTTTGGGAGGCTGTCGCAAGAGTGAGCGCCAGCGTTTGTGGGGCTGTGAATGGGGTTGCCTGGCTCCTTGAAGAGCAGCAAGAGCTTTTGGTCCTGGCCCCTTTGGTGTGGCAGGAATCCCTGGATGTTCGCAATTGCTGAGCCGGGCTCCGGCTGTACTCGGTGGTGCAGGCAGCTAGTATTGGACTTTGGGAGGCTGTCGCAAGAGAGAGCGCCATCGTTTGTGGGGCTGTGAATGGGGTTGCCTGGCTCCTTGAAGAGCAGCAAGAGCTTTTGGTCCTGGCCCCTTTGGTGTGGGAGGAATCCCTGGATGTTTGCAGTTCCTGAGCCGGGCTCCGGCCGTACCGAGGGGTGCAGGCAGCTAGTATTGGACTTTGGGAGGCTGTCGCAAGAGAGAGCGCCATCGTTTGTGGGGCTGTGACTGGGGTTGCCTGGCTCCTTGAAGAGCAGCAAGAGCTTTTGGTCCTGGCCCCTTTGGTGTGGGAGGAATCCCTGGACGTTCGCAATTGCTGAGCCGGGGTCCGGCCGTACCGAGGGGTGCAGGCAGCTAGTATGGGACTTTGGGAGGCTCTCGAAAGCGAGAGCGCCATCGTTTGTGGGGCTGTGAATGGGGTTGCCTGGCTCCTTGAAGAGCAGCAAGAGCTTTTGGTCCTGGCCCCTTTGGTGTGGGAGGAATCCCTGGACGTTCGCAATTGCTGAGCCGGGCTCCGGCCGTACCGAGGGGTGCAGGCAGGTAGTATTGGACTTTGGGAGGCTGTCGCAAGAGTGAGCGCCAGCGTTTGTGGGGCTGTGAATGGGGTTGCCTGGCTCCTTGAAGAGCAGCAAGAGCTTTTGGTCCTGGCCCCTTTGGTGTGGGAGGAATCCCCGGACGTTCGCAGTTGCTGAGCCGGGCTCCGGCTGTACTCGGTGGTGCAGGCAGGTAGTATTGGACTTTGGGAGGCTGTTGCAAGAGAGAGCGCCATCGTTTGTGGGGCTGTGAATGGGGTTGCCTGGCTCCTTGAAGAGCAGCAAGAGCTTTTGGTCCTGGCCCCTTTGGTGTGGGAGGAATCCCCGGACGTTCGCAGTTCCTGAGCCGGGCTCCGGCCGTACCGAGGGGTGCAGGCAGGTAGTATTGGACTTTGGGAGGCTCTCGAAAGCGAGAGCGCCATCGTTTGTGGGGCTGTGAATGGGGTTGCATGGCTCCTTGAAGAGCAGCAAGAGCTTTTGGTCCTGGCACCTTTGGTGTGGGAGGAATCCCTGGACGTTTGCAATTGCTGAGCCGGGCTCCGGCCGTACCGAGGGGTGCAGGCAGGTAGTATTGGACTTTGGGAGGCTGTCACAAGAGAGAGCGCCATCGTTTGTGGGGCTGTGAATGGGGTTGCCTGGCTCCTTGAAGAGCAGCAAGAGCTTTTGGTCCTGGCCTCTTTGGTGTGGCAGGAATCCCTGGACGTTCGCAATTGCTGAGCCGGGCTCCGGCTGTACTCGGTGGTGCAGGCAGGTAGTATTGGACTTTGGGAGGCTGTCGCAAGAGTGAGCACCAGCGTTTGTGGGGCTGTGAATGGGGTTGCGTGGCTCCTTGAAGAGCAGCAAGAGCTTTTGGTCCTGGCCCCTTTGGTGTGGGAGGAATCCCTGGACGTTTGCAATTGCTGAGCCGGGCTCCGGCCGTACCGAGGGGTGCAGGCAGCTAGTATTGGACTTTGGGAGGCTGTCGCAAGAGAGAGCGCCATCGTTTGTGGGGCTGTGAATGGGGTTGCCTGGCTCCTTGAAGAGCAGCTAGAGCTTTTGGTCTTGCCCCCTTTGGTGTGGGAGGAATCCCCGGACGTTTGCAATTGGTGAGCCGGGCTCCGGCTGTACCGAGGGGTGCAGGCAGCTAGTATTGGACTTTGGGAGGCTGTCGCAAGAGAGAGCGCCATCGTTTGTGGGGCTGTGAATGGGGTTGCCTGGCTCCTTGAAGAGCAGCAAGAGCTTTTGGTCCTGGCCCCTTTGGTGTGGGAGGAATCCCTGGACGTTCGCAATTGCTGAGCCGGGCTCCGGCCGTACCGAGGGGTGCAGGCAGCTAGTATTGGACTTTGGGAGGCTGTCGCAAGAGAGAGCGCCAGCGTTTGTGGGGCTGTGAATGGGGTTGCCTGGCTCCTTGAAGAGCAGCAAGAGCTTTTGGTCCTGGCCCCTTTGGTGTGGCAGGAATCCCTGGACGTTTGCAATTGCTGAGCCGGGCTCCGGCCGTACCGAGGGGTGCAGGCAGGTAGTATTGGACTTTGGGAGGCTGTCGCAAGAGAGAGCGCCAGCGTTTGTGGGGCTGTGAATGGGGTTGCCTGGCTCCTTGAAGAGCAGCAAGAGCTTTTGGTCCTGGCCCCTTTGGTGTGGGAGGAATCCCCGGACGTTCGCAGTTCCTGAGCCGGGCTCCGGCCGTACCGAGGGGTGCAGGCAGCTAGTATTGGACTTTGGGAGGCTGTCGCAAGAGAGAGCGCCATTGTTTGTGGGGCTGTGAATGGGGTTGCCTGGCTCCTTGAAGAGCAGCAAGAGCTTTTGGTCCTGGCCCCTTTGGTGTGGCAGGAATCCCTGGACGTTCGCAATTGCTGAGCCGGGCTCCGGCTGTACTCGGTGGTGCAGGCAGCTAGTATTGGACTTTGGGAGGCTGTCGCAAGAGAGAGCGCCATCGTTTGTGGGGCTGTGAATGGGGTTGCCTGGCTCCTTGAAGAGCAGCAAGAGCTTTTGGTCCTGGCCCCTTTGGTGTGGGAGGAATCCCTGGACGTTCGCAATTGCTGAGCCGGGCTCCGGCCGTACCGAGGGGTGCAGGCAGCTAGTATTGGACTTTGGGAGGCTCTCGAAAGCGAGAGCGCCATCGTTTGTGGGGCTGTGAATGGGGTTGCCTGGCTCCTTGAAGAGCAGCAAGAGCTTTTGGTGCTGGCCCCTTTGGTGTGGCAGGAATCCCTGGACGTTCGCAATTGCTGAGCCGGGCTCCGGCCGTACCGAGGGGTGCAGGCAGCTAGTATTGGACTTTGGGAGGCTGTCGCAAGAGAGAGCGCCCGCGTTTGTGGGGCTGTGAATGGGGTTGCCTGGCTCCTTGAAGAGCAGCAAGAGCTTTTGGTGCTGGCCCCTTTGGTGTGGGAGGAATCCCCAGATGTTCTCAGTTCCTGAGCCGGGCTCCGGCTGTACTCGGTGGTGCAGGCAGCTAGTATTGGACTTTGGGAGGCTGTCGCAAGAGAGAGCGCCATTGTTTGTGGGGCTGTGAATGGGGTTGCCTGGCTCCTTGAAGAGCAGCAAGAGCTTTTGGTCCTGGCCCCTTTGGTGTGGCAGGAATCCCTGGACGTTCGCAATTGCTGAGCCGGGCTCCGGCTGTACTCGGTGGTGCAGGCAGCTAGTATTGGACTTTGGGAGGCTGTCGCAAGAGAGAGCGCCAGCGTTTGTGGGGCTGTGAATGGGGTTGCCTGGCTCCTTGAAGAGCAGCAAGAGCTTTTGGTCCTGGCCCCTTTGGTGTGGGAGGAATCCCTGGACGTTCGCAATTGCTGAGCCGGGGTCCGGCCGTACCGAGGGGTGCAGGCAGCTAGTATGGGACTTTGGGAGGCTCTCGAAAGCGAGAGCGCCATCGTTTGTGGGGCTGTGAATGGGGTTGCCTGGCTCCTTGAAGAGCAGCAAGAGCTTTTGGTCCTGGCACCTTTGGTGTGGGAGGAATCCCTGGACGTTCGCAATTGCTGAGCCGGGCTCCGGCCGTACCGAGGGGTGCAGGCAGGTAGTATTGGACTTTGGGAGGCTGTCGCAAGAGTGAGCGCCATCGTTTGTGGGGCTGTGAATGGGGTTGCCTGGCTCCTTGAAGAGCAGCAAGAGCTTTTGGTCCTGGCCCCTTTGGTGTGGGAGGAATCCCCGGACGTTCGCAGTTCCTGAGCCGGGCTCCGGCTGTACTCGGTGGTGCAGGCAGCTAGTATTGGACTTTGGGAGGCTGTCGCAAGAGAGAGCGCCATCGTTTGTGGGGCTGTGAATGGGGTTGCCTGGCTCCTTGAAGAGCAGCAAGAGCTTTTGGTCCTGGCCCCTTTGGTGTGGGAGGAATCCCTGGACGTTCGCAATTGCTGAGCCGGGCTCCGGCCGTACCGAGGGGTGCAGGCAGGTAGTATTGGACTTTGGGAGGCTGTCGCAAGAGAGAGCGCCATCGTTTGTGGGGCTGTGAATGGGGTTGCCTGGCTCCTTGAAGAGCAGCAAGAGCTTTTGGTCCTGGCCCCTTTGGTGTGGGAGGAATCCCTGGACGTTCGCAATTGCTGAGCCGGGCTCCGGCTGTACTCGGTGGTGCAGGCAGCTAGTATTGGACTTTGGGAGGCTGTCGCAAGAGAGAGCGCCATTGTTTGTGGGGCTGTGAATGGGGTTGCCTGGCTCCTTGAAGAGCAGCAAGAGCTTTTGGTCCTGGCCCCTTTGGTGTGGCAGGAATCCCTGGACGTTCGCAATTGCTGAGCCGGGCTCCGGCTGTACTCGGTGGTGCAGGCAGCTAGTATTGGACTTTGGGAGGCTGTCGCAAGAGAGAGCGCCATCGTTTGTGGGGCTGTGAATGGGGTTGCCTGGCTCCTTGAAGAGCAGCAAGAGCTTTTGGTCCTGGCCCCTTTGGTGTGGGAGGAATCCCTGGACGTTCGCAATTGCTGAGCCGGGGTCCGGCCGTACCGAGGGGTGCAGGCAGCTAGTATGGGACTTTGGGAGGCTCTCGAAAGCGAGAGCGCCATCGTTTGTGGGGCTGTGAATGGGGTTGCCTGGCTCCTTGAAGAGCAGCAAGAGCTTTTGGTCCTGGCCCCTTTGGTGTGGGAGGAATCCCTGGACGTTCGCAATTGCTGAGCCGGGCTCCGGCCGTACCGAGGGGTGCAGGCAGGTAGTATTGGACTTTGGGAGGCTGTCGCAAGAGTGAGCGCCATCGTTTGTGGGGCTGTGAATGGGGTTGCCTGGCTCCTTGAAGAGCAGCAAGAGCTTTTGGTCCTGGCCCCTTTGGTGTGGGAGGAATCCCCAGACGTTCGCAGTTCCTGAGCCGGGCTCCGGCTGTACTCGGTGGTGCAGGCAGCTAGTATTGGACTTTGGGAGGCTGTCGCAAGAGAGAGCGCCATCGTTTGTGGGGCTGTGAATGGGGTTGCCTGGCTCCTTGAAGAGCAGCAAGAGCTTTTGGTCCTGGCCCCTTTGGTGTGGGAGGAATCCCTGGACGTTCGCAGTTCCTGAGCCGGGCTCCGGCCGTACCGAGGGGTGCAGGCAGGTAGTATTGGACTTTGGGAGGCTGTCGCAAGAGAGAGCGCCATCGTTTGTGGGGCTGTGAATGGGGTTGCCTGGCTCCTTGAAGAGCAGCAAGAGCTTTTGGTCCTGCCCCCTTTGGTGTGGGAGGAATCCCCGGACGTTTGCAGTTCCTGAGCCGGGCTCCGGCCGTACCGAGGGGTGCTGGCAGCTAGTATTGGACTTTGGGAGGCTGTCGCAAGAGAGAGCGCCAGCGTTTGTGGGGCTGTGAATGGGGTTGCCTGGCTCCTTGAAGAGCAGCAAGAGCTTTTGGTCCTGGCCCCTTTGGTGTGGGAGGAATCCCCGGACGTTCGCAGTTCCTGAGCCGGGCTCCGGCTGTACCGAGCGGCGCAGGCAGGTAGTATTGGACTTTGGGAGGCTGTCGCAAGAGAGAGCGCCATCGTTTGTGGGGCTGTGAATGGGGTTGCCTGGCTCCTTGAAGAGCAGCAAGAGCTTTTGGTGCTGGCCCCTTTGGTGTGGCAGGAATCCCTGGACGTTCGCAATTGCTGAGCCGGGCTCCGGCCGTACCGAGGGGTGCAGGCAGCTAGTATTGGACTTTGGGAGGCTGTCGCAAGAGTGAGCGCCAGCGTTTGTGGGGCTGTGAATGGGGTTGCCTGGCTCCTTGAAGAGCAGCAAGAGCTTTTGGTGCTGGCCCCTTTGGTGTGGGAGGAATCCCCGGACGTTCGCAGTTCCTGAGCCGGGCTCCGGCTGTACTCGGTGGTGCAGGCAGCTAGTATTGGACTTTGGGAGGCTGTCGCAAGAGAGAGCGCCATCGTTTGTGGGGCTGTGAATGGGGTTGCGTGGCTCCTTGAAGAGCAGCAAGAGCTTTTGGTGCTGGCCCCTTTGGTGTGGGAGGAATCCCTGGACGTTCGCAGTTCCTGAGCCGGGCTCCGGCCGTACCGAGGGGTGCAGGCAGGTAGTATTGGACTTTGGGAGGCTGTCACAAGAGAGAGCGCCAGCGTTTGTGGGGCTGTGAATGGGGTTGCCTGGCTCCTTGAAGAGCAGCAAGAGCTTTTGGTCCTGGCCCCTTTGGTGTGGCAGGAATCCCTGGACGTTCGCAATTGCTGAGCCGGGCTCCGGCCGTACCGAGGGGTGCAGGCAGCTAGTATTGGACTTTGGGAGGCTGTCGCAAGAGAGAGCGCCATCGTTTGTGGGGCTGTGAATGGGGTTGCCTGGCTCCTTGAAGAGCAGCAAGAGCTTTTGGTACTGGCCCCTTTGGTGTGGGAGGAATCCCCAGATGTTCTCAGTTCCTGAGCCGGGCTCCGGCTGTACTCGGTGGTGCAGGCAGCTAGTATTGGACTTTGGGAGGCTGTCGCAAGAGAGAGCGCCATTGTTTGTGGGGCTGTGAATGGGGTTGCCTGGCTCCTTGAAGAGCAGCAAGAGCTTTTGGTCCTGGCCCCTTTGGTGTGGGAGGAATCCCTGGACGTTCGCAATTGCTGAGCCGGGCTCCGGCTGTACTCGGTGGTGCAGGCAGCTAGTATTGGACTTTGGGAGGCTGTCGCAAGAGAGAGCGCCATCGTTTGTGGGGCTGTGAATGGGGTTGCGTGGCTCCTTGAAGAGCAGCAAGAGCTTTTGGTCCTGGCCCCTTTGGTGTGGGAGGAATCCCTGGACGTTCGCAATTGCTGAGCCGGGCTCCGGCCGTACCGAGGGGTGCAGGCAGCTAGTATTGGACTTTGGGAGGCTGTCGCAAGAGAGAGCGCCATCGTTTGTGGGGCTGTGAATGGGGTTGCCTGGCTCCTTGAAGAGCAGCAAGAGCTTTTGGTCCTGGCACCTTTGGTGTGGGAGGAATCCCTGGACGTTCGCAATTGCTGAGCCGGGCTCCGGCCGTACCGAGGGGTGCAGGCAGGTAGTATTGGACTTTGGGAGGCTGTCGCAAGAGTGAGCGCCATCGTTTGTGGGGCTGTGAATGGGGTTGCCTGGCTCCTTGAAGAGCAGCAAGAGCTTTTGGTCCTGGCCCCTTTGGTGTGGGAGGAATCCCCGGACGTTCGCAGTTCCTGAGCCGGGCTCCGGCTGTACTCGGTGGTGCAGGCAGCTAGTATTGGACTTTGGGAGGCTGTCGCAAGAGAGAGCGCCATCGTTTGTGGGGCTGTGAATGGGGTTGCCTGGCTCCTTGAAGAGCAGCAAGAGCTTTTGGTCCTGGCCCCTTTGGTGTGGGAGGAATCCCTGGACGTTCGCAGTTCCTGAGCCGGGCTCCGGCCGTACCGAGGGGTGCAGGCAGGTAGTATTGGACTTTGGGAGGCTGTCGCAAGAGAGAGCGCCAGCGTTTGTGGGGCTGTGAATGGGGTTGCCTGGCACCTTGAAGAGCAGCTAGAGCTTTTGGTCCTGCCCCTTTTGGTGTGGGAGGAATTTCCGGACGTTTGCAGTTCCTGAGCCGGGCTCCGGCCGTACCGAGGGGTGCTGGCAGCTAGTATTGGACTTTGGGAGGCTGTCGCAAGAGAGAGCGCCAGCGTTTGTGGGGCTGTGAATGGGGTTGCCTGGCTCCTTGAAGAGCAGCAAGAGCTTTTGGTCCTGGCCCCTTTGGTGTGGGAGGAATCCCTGGACGTTCACAATTGCTGAGCCGGGCTCCGGCTGTACCGAGCGGCGCAGGCAGCTAGTATTGGACTTTGGGAGGCTGTCGCAAGAGAGAGCGCCAGCGTTTGTGGGGCTGTGAATGGGGTTGCCTGGCTCCTTAAAGAGCAGCAAGAGCTTTTGGTCCTGGCCCCTTTGGTGTGGCAGGAATCCCTGGACGTTTGCAATTGCTGAGCCGGGCTCCGGCCGTACCGAGGGGTGCAGGCAGGTAGTATTGGACTTTGGGAGGCTGTCGCAAGAGAGAGCGCCAGCGTTTGTGGGGCTGTGAATGGGGTTGCCTGGCTCCTTGAAGAGCAGCAAGAGCTTTTGGTGCTGGCCCCTTTGGTGTGGGAGGAATCCCTGGACGTTCGCAATTGCTGAGCCGGGGTCCGGCCGTACCGAGGGGTGCAGGCAGCTAGTATTGGACTTTGGGAGGCTCTCGAAAGCGAGAGCGCCATCGTTTGTGGGGCTGTGAATGGGGTTGCCTGGCTCCTTGAAGAGCAGCAAGAGCTTTTGGTCCTGGCCCCTTTGGTGTGGGAGGAATCCCCGGACGTTCGCAGTTCCTGAGCCGGGCTCCGGCTGTACTCGGTGGTGCAGGCAGCTAGTATTGGACTTTGGGAGGCTGTCGCAAGAGAGAGCGCCATCGTTTGTGGGGCTGTGAATGGGGTTGCCTGGCTCCTTGAAGAGCAGCAAGAGCTTTTGGTCCTGGCCCCTTTGGTGTGGGAGGAATCCCTGGACGTTCGCAGTTCCTGAGCCGGGCTCCGGCCGTACCGAGGGGTGCAGGCAGGTAGTATTGGACTTTGGGAGGCTGTCACAAGAGAGAGCGCCAGCGTTTGTGGGGCTGTGAATGGGGTTGCCTGGCTCCTTGAAGAGCAGCAAGAGCTTTTGGTCCTGGCCCCTTTGGTGTGGCAGGAATCCCTGGACGTTTGCAATTGCTGAGCCGGGCTCCGGCCGTACCGAGGGGTGCAGGCAGGTAGTATTGGACTTTGGGAGGCTGTCGCAAGAGAGAGCGCCATCGTTTGTGGGGCTGTGAATGGGGTTGCCTGGCTCCTTGAAGAGCAGCAAGAGCTTTTGGTCCTGGCCCCTTTGGTGTGGGAGGAATCCCTGGACGTTCGCAATTGCTGAGCCGGGCTCCGGCCGTACCGAGGGGTGCAGGCAGCTAGTATTGGACTTTGGGAGGCTGTTGCAAGAGAGAGCGCCATTGTTTGTGGGGCTGTGAATGGGGTTGCCTGGCTCCTTGAAGAGCAGCAAGAGCTTTTGGTGCTGGCCCCTTTGGTGTGGGAGGAATCCCTGGACGTTTGCAATTGCTGAGCCGGGGTCCGGCCGTACCGAGGGGTGCAGGCAGGTAGTATTGGACTTTGGGAGGCTGTCGCAAGAGAGAGCGCCAGCGTTTGTGGGGCTGTGAATGGGGTTGCCTGGCTCCTTGAAGAGCAGCAAGAGCTTTTGGTGCTGGCCCCTTTGGTGTGGCAGGAATCCCTGGACGTTCGCAGTTCCTGAGCCGGGCTCCGGCTGTACTCGGTGGTGCAGGCAGGTAGTATTGGACTTTGGGAGGCTGTCGCAAGAGAGAGCGCCATCGTTTGTGGGGCTGTGAATGGGGTTGCCTGGCTCCTTGAAGAGCAGCAAGAGCTTTTGGTCCTGGCCCCTTTGGTGTGGGAGGAATCCCTGGACGTTCGCAATTGCTGAGCCGGGCTCCGGCCGTACCGAGGGGTGCAGGCAGCTAGTATTGGACTTTGGGAGGCTCTCGAAAGCGAGAGCGCCATCGTTTGTGGGGCTGTGAATGGGGTTGCCTGGCTCCTTGAAGAGCAGCAAGAGCTTTTGGTGCTGGCCCCTTTGGTGTGGCAGGAATCCCTGGACGTTCGCAATTGCTGAGCCGGGCTCCGGCCGTACCGAGGGGTGCAGGCAGGTAGTATTGGACTTTGGGAGGCTGTCGCAAGAGTGAGCGCCAGCGTTTGTGGGGCTGTGAATGGGGTTGCCTGGCTCCTTGAAGAGCAGCAAGAGCTTTTGGTCCTGGCCCCTTTGGTGTGGGAGGAATCCCCGGACGTTCGCAGTTCCTGAGCCGGGCTCCGGCTGTACTCGGTGGTGCAGGCAGCTAGTATTGGACTTTGGGAGGCTGTCGCAAGAGAGAGCGCCATCGTTTGTGGGGCTGTGAATGGGGTTGCGTGGCTCCTTGAAGAGCAGCAAGAGCTTTTGGTGCTGGCCCCTTTGGTGTGGGAGGAATCCCTGGACGTTCGCAGTTCCTGAGCCGGGCTCCGGCCGTACCGAGGGGTGCAGGCAGGTAGTATTGGACTTTGGGAGGCTGTCACAAGAGAGAGCGCCAGCGTTTGTGGGGCTGTGAATGGGGTTGCCTGGCTCCTTGAAGAGCAGCAAGAGCTTTTGGTCCTGGCACCTTTGGTGTGGGAGGAATCCCTGGACGTTCGCAATTGCTGAGCCGGGGTCCGGCCGTACCGAGGGGTGCAGGCAGCTAGTATTGGACTTTGGGAGGCTGTCACAAGAGAGAGCGCCATCGTTTGTGGGGCTGTGAATGGGGTTGCCTGGCTCCTTGAAGAGCAGCAAGAGCTTTTGGTCCTGGCCCCTTTGGTGTGGCAGGAATCCCTGGACGTTCGCAATTGCTGAGCCGGGCTCCGGCTGTACTCGGTGGTGCAGGCAGGTAGTATTGGACTTTGGGAGGCTGTCGCAAGAGAGAGCGCCATCGTTTGTGGGGCTGTGAATGGGGTTGCGTGGCTCCTTGAAGAGCAGCAAGAGCTTTTGGTGCTGGCCCCTTTGGTGTGGCAGGAATCCCTGGACGTTCGCAATTGCTGAGCCGGGCTCCGGCTGTACTCGGTGGTGCAGGCAGCTAGTATTGGACTTTGGGAGGCTGTCGCAAGAGAGAGCGCCATCGTTTGTGGGGCTGTGAATGGGGTTGCGTGGCTCCTTGAAGAGCAGCAAGAGCTTTTGGTCCTGGCCCCTTTGGTGTGGGAGGAATCCCTGGACGTTCGCAATTGCTGAGCCGGGCTCCGGCCGTACCGAGGGGTGCAGGCAGCTAGTATTGGACTTTGGGAGGCTGTCGCAAGAGAGAGCGCCATCGTTTGTGGGGCTGTGAATGGGGTTGCCTGGCTCCTTGAAGAGCAGCAAGAGCTTTTGGTCCTGGCCCCTTTGGTGTGGGAGGAATCCCTGGACGTTTGCAATTGCTGAGCCGGGCTCCGGCCGTACCGAGGGGTGCAGGCAGGTAGTATTGGACTTTGGGAGGCTGTCGCAAGAGAGAGCGCCAGCGTTTGTGGGGCTGTGAATGGGGTTGCCTGGCTCCTTGAAGAGCAGCAAGAGCTTTTGGTCCTGGCCCCTTTGGTGTGGGAGGAATCCCCGGACGTTCGCAGTTCCTGAGCCGGGCTCCAGCTGTACTCGGTGGTGCAGGCAGCTAGTATTGGACTTTGGGAGGCTGTCGCAAGAGAGAGCGCCATCGTTTGTGGGGCTGTGAATGGGGTTGCCTGGCTCCTTGAAGAGCAGCAAGAGCTTTTGGTCCTGGCCCCTTTGGTGTGGCAGGAATCCCTGGACGTTTGCAATTGCTGAGCCGGGCTCCGGCTGTACTCGGTGGTGCAGGCAGCTAGTATTGGACTTTGGGAGGCTGTCGCAAGAGAGAGCGCCATCGTTTGTGGGGCTGTGAATGGGGTTGCCTGGCTCCTTGAAGAGCAGCAAGAGCTTTTGGTCCTGGCCCCTTTGGTGTGGGAGGAATCCCTGGACGTTCGCAATTGCTGAGCCGGGGTCCGGCCGTACCGAGGGGTGCAGGCAGCTAGTATTGGACTTTGGGAGGCTCTCGAAAGCGAGAGCGCCAGCGTTTGTGGGGCTGTGAATGGGGTTGCCTGGCTCCTTGAAGAGCAGCAAGAGCTTTTGGTCCTGGCACCTTTGGTGTGGGAGGAATCCCTGGACGTTCGCAATTGCTGAGCCGGGCTCCGGCCGTACCGAGGGGTGCAGGCAGCTAGTATTGGACTTTGGGAGGCTGTCGCAAGAGAGAGCGCCAGCGTTTGTGGGGCTGTGAATGGGGTTGCCTGGCTCCTTGAAGAGCAGCAAGAGCTTTTGGTCCTGGCCCCTTTGGTGTGGGAGGAATCCCTGGACGTTCGCAATTGCTGAGCCGGGCTCCGGCCGTACCGAGGGGTGCAGGCAGGTAGTATTGGACTTTGGGAGGCTGTCGCAAGAGAGAGCGCCATCGTTTGTGGGGCTGTGAATGGGGTTGCCTGGCTCCTTGAAGAGCAGCAAGAGCTTTTGGTCCTGGCCCCTTTGGTGTGGGAGGAATCCCTGGACGTTAGCAATTGCTGAGCCGGGCTCCGGCCGTACCGAGGGGTGCAGGCAGCTAGTATTGGACTTTGGGAGGCTGTCGCAAGAGAGAGCGCCATCGTTTGTGGGGCTGTGAATGGGGTTGCCTGGCTCCTTGAAGAGCAGCAAGAGCTTTTGGTCCTGGCCCCTTTGGTGTGGGAGGAATCCCCAGATGTTCTCAGTTCCTGAGCCGGGCTCCGGCTGTACTCGGTGGTGCAGGCAGCTAGTATTGGACTTTGGGAGGCTGTCGCAAGAGAGAGCGCCATCGTTTGTGGGGCTGTGAATGGGGTTGCCTGGCTTCTTGAAGAGCAGCAAGAGCTTTTGGTCCTGGCCCCTTTGGTGTGGGAGGAATCCCTGGACGTTCGCAATTGCTGAGCCGGGCTCCGGCCGTACCGAGGGGTGCAGGCAGCTAGTATTGGACTTTGGGAGGCTGTCGCAAGAGTGAGCGCCAGCGTTTGTGGGGCTGTGAATGGGGTTGCCTGGCTCCTTGAAGAGCAGCAAGAGCTTTTGGTCCTGGCCCCTTTGGTGTGGCAGGAATCCCTGGACGTTCGCAATTGCTGAGCCGGGCTCCGGCTGTACTCGGTGGTGCAGGCAGCTAGTATTGGACTTTGGGAGGCTGTCGCAAGAGAGAGCGCCATCGTTTGTGGGGCTGTGAATGGGGTTGCCTGGCTCCTTGAAGAGCAGCAAGAGCTTTTGGTCCTGGCCCCTTTGGTGTGGGAGGAATCCCTGGACGTTCGCAATTGCTGAGCCGGGGTCCGGCCGTACCGAGGGGTGCAGGCAGCTAGTATTGGACTTTGGGAGGCTGTCGCAAGAGAGAGCGCCAGCGTTTGTGGGGCTGTGAATGGGGTTGCCTGGCTCCTTGAAGAGCAGCAAGAGCTTTTGGTCCTGGCACCTTTGGTGTGGGAGGAATCCCTGGACGTTCGCAATTGCTGAGCCGGGCTCCGGCCGTACCGAGGGGTGCAGGCAGGTAGTATTGGACTTTGGGAGGCTGTCGCAAGAGTGAGCGCCATCGTTTGTGGGGCTGTGAATGGGGTTGCCTGGCTCCTTGAAGAGCAGCAAGAGCTTTTGGTCCTGGCACCTTTGGTGTGGGAGGAATCCCCGGACGTTCGCAGTTCCTGAGCCGGGCTCTGGCTGTACTCGGTGGTGCAGGCAGCTAGTATTGGACTTTGGGAGGCTGTCGCAAGAGAGAGCGCCAGCGTTTGTGGGGCTGTGAATGGGGTTGCCTGGCTCCTTGAAGAGCAGCAAGAGCTTTTGGTCCTGGCCCCTTTGGTGTGGGAGGAATCCCTGGACGTTCGCAATTGCTGAGCCGGGCTCCGGCCGTACCGAGGGGTGCAGGCAGGTAGTATTGGACTTTGGGAGGCTGTCGCAAGAGAGAGCGCCATCGTTTGTGGGGCTGTGAATGGGGTTGCCTGGCTCCTTGAAGAGCAGCAAGAGCTTTTGGTCCTGGCCCCTTTGGTGTGGGAGGAATCCCTGGACGTTCGCAATTGCTGAGCCGGGCTCCGGCCGTACCGAGGGGTGCAGGCAGGTAGTATTGGACTTTGGGAGGCTGTCGCAAGAGAGAGCGCCATCGTTTGTGGGGCTGTGAATGGGGTTGCCTGGCTCCTTGAAGAGCAGCAAGAGCTTTTGGTCCTGGCCCCTTTGGTGTGGGAGGAATCCCCAGATGTTCTCAGTTCCTGAGCCGGGCTCCGGCTGTACTCGGTGGTGCAGGCAGCTAGTATTGGACTTTGGGAGGCTGTCGCAAGAGAGAGCGCCAGCGTTTGTGGGGCTGTGAATGGGGTTGCCTGGCTTCTTGAAGAGCAGCAAGAGCTTTTGGTCCTGGCCCCTTTGGTGTGGGAGGAATCCCTGGACGTTCGCAATTGCTGAGCCGGGCTCCGGCCGTACCGAGGGGTGCAGGCAGCTAGTATTGGACTTTGGGAGGCTGTCGCAAGAGTGAGCGCCAGCGTTTGTGGGGCTGTGAATGGGGTTGCCTGGCTCCTTGAAGAGCAGCAAGAGCTTTTGGTCCTGGCCCCTTTGGTGTGGGAGGAATCCCCGGACGTTCGCAGTTCCTGAGCCGGGCTCCGGCTGTACTCGGTGGTGCAGGCAGGTAGTATTGGACTTTGGGAGGCTGTCGCAAGAGAGAGCGCCATCGTTTGTGGGGCTGTGAATGGGGTTGCCTGGCTCCTTGAAGAGCAGCAAGAGCTTTTGGTCCTGGCCCCTTTGCTGTGGGAGGAATCCCTGGACGTTCGCAATTGCTGAGCCGGGCTCCGGCTGTACTCGGTGGTGCAGGCAGCTAGTATTGGACTTTGGGAGGCTGTCGCAAGAGAGAGCGCCATCGTTTGTGGGGCTGTGAATGGGGTTGCGTGGCTCCTTGAAGAGCAGCAAGAGCTTTTGGTGCTGGCCCCTTTGGTGTGGGAGGAATCCCTGGACGTTTGCAATTGCTGAGCCGGGCTCCGGCCGTACCGAGGGGTGCAGGCAGGTAGTATTGGACTTTGGGAGGCTGTCGCAAGAGAGAGCGCCCGCGTTTGTGGGGCTGTGAATGGGGTTGCCTGGCTCCTTGAAGAGCAGCAAGAGCTTTTGGTCCTGGCCCCTTTGGTGTGGGAGGAATCCCTGGACGTTCGCAGTTCCTGAGCCGGGCTCCAGCCGTACTGAGGGGTGCAGGCAGGTAGTATTGGACTTTGGGAGGCTGTCGCAAGAGAGAGCGCCATCGTTTGTGGGGCTGTGAATGGGGTTGCCTGGCTCCTTGAAGAGCAGCAAGAGCTTTTGGTCCTGGCCCCTTTGGTGTGGGAGGAATCCCCGGACGTTCGCAGTTGCTGAGCCGGGGTCCAGCTGTACCGAGGGGTGCAGGCAGGTAGTATTGGACTTTGGGAGGCTGTCGCAAGAGAGAGCGCCATCGTTTGTGGGGCTGTGAATGGGGTTGCGTGGCTCCTTGAAGAGCAGCAAGAGCTTTTGGTCCTGGCACCTTTGGTGTGGGAGGAATCCCTGGACGTTCGCAATTGCTGAGCTGCGGTCCGGCCGAACCGAGGGGTGCAGGCAGATATTATTGGACTTTGGGAGGCTGTCGCAAGAGAGAGCGCCATCATTTGTGGGGCTGTGAATGGGGTTGCCTGGCTCCTTGAAGAGCAGCAAGAGCTTTTGGTCCTGGTCCCTTTGGTGTGGGAGGAATCCCCGGACGTTCACAATTGCTGAGCCGGGCTCCGGCTGTACCGAGCGGCGCAGGCAGCTAGTGTTGGACATTGGGAGGCTGTCGCAAGAGAGAGCGCCATCGTTTGTGGGGCTGTGAATGGGGTTGCCTGGCTCCTTGAAGAGCAGCAAGAGCTTTTGGTCCTGGCCCCTTTGGTGTGGGAGGAATCCCTGGACGTTCGCAATTGCTGAGCCGGGCTCCGGCCGTACCGAGGGGTGCAGGCAGGTAGTATTGGACTTTGGGAGGCTGTCGCAAGAGAGAGCGCCATCGTTTGTGGGGCTGTGAATGGGGTTGCCTGGCTCCTTGAAGAGCAGCAAGAGCTTTTGGTGCTGGCCCCTTTGGTGTGGCAGGAATCCCTGGACGTTTGCAATTGCTGAGCCGGGCTCCGGCCGTACCGAGGGGTGCAGGCAGGTAGTATTGGACTTTGGGAGGCTGTCGCAAGAGAGAGCGCCAGCGTTTGTGGGGCTGTGAATGGGGTTGCCTGGCTCCTTGAAGAGCAGCAAGAGCTTTTGGTCCTGGCCCCTTTGGTGTGGCAGGAATCCCCGGACGTTCGCAGTTCCTGAGCCGGGGTCCGGCCGTACCGAGGGGTGCAGGCAGGTAGTATTGGACTTTGGGAGGCTGTCGCAAGAGAGAGCGCCATCGTTTGTGGGGCTGTGAATGGGGTTGCCTGGCTCCTTGAAGAGCAGCAAGAGCTTTTGGTCCTGGCCCCTTTGGTGTGGCAGGAATCCCCGGACGTTCGCAGTTCCTGAGCCGGGCTCCGGCTGTACTCGGTGGTGCAGGCAGGTAGTATTGGACTTTGGGAGGCTGTCGCAAGAGAGAGCGCCATCGTTTGTGGGGCTGTGAATGGGGTTGCCTGGCTCCTTGAAGAGCAGCTAGAGCTTTTGGTCCTGCCCCCTTTGGTGTGGGAGGAATCCCCGGACGTTTGCACTTCCTGAGCCGGGCTCCGACCGTACCGAGGGGCGCAGGCAGGTAGTATTGGACTTTGGGAGGCTGTCGCAAGAGAGAGCGCCAGCGTTTGTGGGGCTGTGAATGGGGTTGCCTGGCTCCTTGAAGAGCAGCAAGAGCTTTTGGTCCTGGCCCCTTTGGTGTGGGAGGAATCCCTGGACGTTCGCAATTGCTGAGCCGGGCTCCGGCCGTACCGAGGGGTGCAGGCAGCTAGTATTGGACTTTGGGAGGCTGTCGCAAGAGAGAGCGCCAGCGTTTGTGGGGCTGTGAATGGGGTTGCCTGGCTCCTTGAAGAGCAGCAAGAGCTTTTGGTCCTGGCCCCTTTGGTGTGGGAGGAATCCCCGGACGTTCGCAGTTCCTGAGCCGGGCTCCGGCTGTACTCTTTGGTGCAGGCAGGTAGTATTGGACTTTGGGAGGCTGTCGCAAGAGAGAGCGCCATCGTTTGTGGGGCTGTGAATGGGGTTGCGTGGCTCCTTGAAGAGCAGCAAGAGCTTTTGGTCCTGGCCCCTTTGGTGTGGGAGGAATCCCTGGACGTTTGCAGTTCCTGAGCCGGGGTCCGGCCGTACCGAGGGGTGCAGGCAGGTAGTATTGGACTTTGGGAGGCTGTCACAAGAGAGAGCGCCAGCGTTTGTGGGGCTGTGAATGGGGTTGCCTGGCTCCTTGAAGAGCAGCAAGAGCTTTTGGTCCTGGCCCCTTTGGTGTGGGAGGAATCCCTGGACGTTTGCAATTGCTGAGCCGGGCTCCGGCCGTACCGAGGGGTGCAGGCAGGTAGTATTGGACTTTGGGAGGCTGTCGCAAGAGAGAGCGCCAGCGTTTGTGGGGCTGTGTATGGGGTTGCCTGGCTCCTTGAAGAGCAGCAGGAGCTTTTGGTCCTGGCACCTTTTGTGTGGGAGGAATCCCTGGACGTTCGCAATTGCTGAGCCGGGCTCCGGCCGTACCGAGGGGTGCAGGCAGCTAGTATTTGACTTTGGGAGGCTGTTGCAAGAGAGAGCGCCATTGTTTGTGGGGCTGTGAATGGGGTTGCCTGGCTCCTTGAAGAGCAGCAAGAGCTTTTGGTCCTGGCCCCTTTGGTGTGGCAGGAATCCCTGGACGTTCGCAATTGCTGAGCCGGGCTCCGGCCGTACCGAGGGGTGCAGGCAGGTAGTATTGGACTTTGGGAGGCTGTCGCAAGAGTGAGCGCCAGCGTTTGTGGGGCTGTGAATGGGGTTGCCTGGCTCCTTGAAGAGCAGCAAGAGCTTTTGGTCCTGGCCCCTTTGGTGTGGGAGGAATCCCCGGACGTTCGCAGTTCCTGAGCCGGGCTCCGGCTGTACTCGGTGGTGCAGGCAGCTAGTATTGGACTTTGGGAGGCTGTCGCAAGAGAGAGCGCCATCGTTTGTGGGGCTGTGAATGGGGTTGCCTGGCTCCTTGAAGAGCAGCAAGAGCTTTTGGTCCTGGCCCCTTTGGTGTGGGAGGAATCCCTGGACGTTCGCAGTTCCTGAGCCGGGCTCCGGCCGTACCGAGGGGTGCAGGCAGCTAGTATTGGACTTTGGGAGGCTGTCACAAGAGAGAGCGCCATCGTTTGTGGGGCTGTGAATGGGGTTGCCTGGCTCCTTGAAGAGCAGCAAGAGCTTTTGGTCCTGGCCCCTTTGGTGTGGCAGGAATCCCTGGACGTTCGCAATTGCTGAGCCGGGCTCCGGCTGTACTCGGTGGTGCAGGCAGGTAGTATTGGACTTTGGGAGGCTGTCGCAAGAGAGAGCGCCATCGTTTGTGGGGCTGTGAATGGGGTTGCCTGGCTCCTTGAAGAGCAGCAAGAGCTTTTGGTCCTGGCCCCTTTGGTGTGGCAGGAATCCCTGGACGTTCGCAATTGCTGAGCCGGGCTCCGGCTGTACTCGGTGTTGCAGGCAGCTAGTATTGGACTTTGGGAGGCTGTCGCAAGAGAGAGCGCCATCGTTTGTGGGGCTGTGAATGGGGTTGCGTGGCTCCTTGAAGAGCAGCAAGAGCTTTTGGTCCTGGCCCCTTTGGTGTGGGAGGAATCCCTGGACGTTTGCAGTTCCTGAGCCGGGCTCCGGCCGTACCGAGGGGTGCAGGCATCTAGTATTGGACTTTGGGAGGCTGTCGCAAGAGAGAGCGCCATCGTTTGTGGGGCTGTGAATGGGGTTGCCTGGCTCCTTGAAGAGCAGCAAGAGCTTTTGGTCCTGGCCCCTTTGGTGTGGGAGGAATCCCCGGACGTTCGCAGTTCCTGAGCCGGGGTCCAGCTGTACCGAGGGGTGCAGGCAGGTAGTATTGGTCTTTGGGAGGCTGTCGCAAGAGAGAGCGCCAGCGTTTGTGGGGCTGTGAATGGGGTTGCCTGGCTCCTTGAAGAGCAGCAAGAGCTTTTGGTCCTGGCACCTTTGGTGTGGGAGGAATCCCTGGACGTTTGCAATTGCTGAGCCGGGCTCCGGCCGTACCGAGGGGTGCAGGCAGCTAGTATTGGACTTTGGGAGGCTGTCGCAAGAGAGAGCGCCAGCGTTTGTGGGGCTGTGAATGGGGTTGCCTGGCTCCTTGAAGAGCAGCAAGAGCTTTTGGTCCTGGCCCCTTTGGTGTGGGAGGAATCCCCGGACGTTCGCAGTTCCTGAGCCGGGCTCCAGCTGTACTCGGTGGTGCAGGCAGGTAGTATTGGACTTTGGGAGGCTGTCGCAAGAGTGAGCGCCAGCGTTTGTGGGGCTGTGAATGGGGTTGCGTGGCTCCTTGAAGAGCAGCAAGAGCTTTTGGTCCTGGCACCTTTGGTGTGGGAGGAATCCCCGGACGTTTGCAATTGCTGAGCCGGGCTCCGGCTGTACTCGGTGGTGCAGGCAGCTAGTATTGGACTTTGGGAGGCTGTCGCAAGAGAGAGCGCCATCGTTTGTGGGGCTGTGAATGGGGTTGCCTGGCTCCTTGAAGAGCAGCAAGAGCTTTTGGTCCTGGCCCCTTTGGTGTGGGAGGAATCCCTGGACGTTCGCAGTTCCTGAGCCGGGCTCCGGCCGTACCGAGGGGTGCAGGCAGGTAGTATTGGACTTTGGGAGGCTGTCGCAAGAGAGAGCGCCATCGTTTGTGGGGCTGTGAATGGGGTTGCCTGGCTCCTTGAAGAGCAGCTAGAGCTTTTGGTCCTGCCCCCTTTGGTGTGGGAGGAATCCCCGGACGTTTGCAGTTCCTGAGCCGGGCTCCGGCCGTACCGAGGGGTGCTGGCAGCTAGTATTGGACTTTGGGAGGCTGTCGCAAGAGAGAGCGCCAGCGTTTGTGGGGCTGTGAATGGGGTTGCCTGGCTCCTTGAAGAGCAGCAAGAGCTTTTGGTCCTGGCCCCTTTGGTGTGGGAGGAATCCCTGGACGTTCACAATTGCTGAGCCGGGCTCCGGCTGTACCGAGCGGCGCAGGCAGCTAGTATTGGACTTTGGGAGGCTGTCGCAAGAGAGAGCGCCATCGTTTGTGGGGCTGTGAATGGGGTTGCCTGGCTCCTTGAAGAGCAGCAAGAGCTTTTGGTCTTGCCCCCTTTGGTGTGGGAGGAATCCCCGGACGTTTGCAGTTCCTGAGCCGGGCTCCGGCTGTACTCGGTGGTGCAGGCAGCTAGTATTGGACTTTGGGAGGCTGTCGCAAGAGAGAGCGCCATCGTTTGTGGGGCTGTGAATGGGGTTGCCTGGCTCCTTGAAGAGCAGCAAGAGCTTTTGGTCCTGGCCCCTTTGGTGTGGGAGGAATCCCTGGACGTTCGCAATTGCTGAGCGGGGCTCCGGCCGTACCGACGGGTGCAGGCAGGTAGTATTGGACTTTGGGAGGCTGTCGCAAGAGAGAGCGCCATCGTTTGTGGGGCTGTGAATGGGGTTGCCTGGCTCCTTGAAGAGCAGCAAGAGCTTTTGGTCCTGGCCCCTTTGGTGTGGCAGGAATCCCTGGACGTTTGCAATTGCTGAGCCGGGCTCCGGCCGTACCGAGGGGTGCAGGCAGGTAGTATTGGACTTTGGGAGGCTGTCGCAAGAGAGAGCGCCAGCGTTTGTGGGGCTGTGAATGGGGTTGCCTGGCTCCTTGAAGAGCAGCAAGAGCTTTTGGTCCTGGCCCCTTTGGTGTGGGAGGAATCCCCGGACGTTCGCAGTTCCTGAGCCGGGCTCCGGCTGTACTCGGTGGTGCAGGCAGCTAGTATTGGACTTTGGGAGGCTGTCGCAAGAGAGAGCGCCATTGTTTGTGGGGCTGTGAATGGGGTTGCCTGGCTCCTTGAAGAGCAGCAAGAGCTTTTGGTCCTGGCCCCTTTGGTGTGGCAGGAATCCCTGGACGTTCGCAATTGCTGAGCCGGGCTCCGGCTGTACTCGGTGGTGCAGGCAGGTAGTATTGGACTTTGGGAGGCTGTCGCAAGAGAGAGCGCCATCGTTTGTGGGGCTGTGAATGGGGTTGCCTGGCTCCTTGAAGAGCAGCTAGAGCTTTTGGTCCTGCCCCCTTTGGTGTGGGAGGAATCCCCGGACGTTTGCAGTTCCTGAGCCGGGCTCCGGCCGTACCGAGGGGTGCTGGCAGCTAGTATTTGACTTTGGGAGGCTGTCGCAAGAGAGAGCGCCATCGTTTGTGGGGCTGTGAATGGGGTTGCCTGGCTCCTTGAAGAGCAGCAAGAGCTTTTGGTCCTGGCCCCTTTGGTGTGGGAGGAATCCCTGGACGTTCACAATTGCTGAGCCGGGCTCCGGCTGTACCGAGCGGCGCAGGCAGCTAGTATTGGACTTTGGGAGGCTGTCGCAAGAGAGAGCGCCAGCGTTTGTGGGGCTGTGAATGGGGTTGCCTGGCTCCTTGAAGAGCAGCAAGAGCTTTTGGTCCTGGCCCCTTTGGTGTGGCAGGAATCCCTGGACGTTTGCAATTGCTGAGCCGGGCTCCGGCCGTACCGAGGGGTGCAGGCAGGTAGTATTGGACTTTGGGAGGCTGTCGCAAGAGAGAGCGCCAGCGTTTGTGGGGCTGTGAATGGGGTTGCCTGGCTCCTTGAAGAGCAGCAAGAGCTTTTGGTCCTGGCCCCTTTGGTGTGGCAGGAATCCCTGGACGTTCGCAATTGCTGAGCCGGGGTCCGGCCGTACCGAGGGGTGCAGGCAGGTAGTATTGGACTTTGGGAGGCTCTCGAAAGCGAGAGCGCCATCGTTTGTGGGGCTGTGAATGGGGTTGCCTGGCTCCTTGAAGAGCAGCAAGAGCTTTTGGTCCTGGCCCCTTTGGTGTGGGAGGAATCCCTGGACGTTCGCAATTGCTGAGCCGGGCTCCGGCCGTACCGAGGGGTGCAGGCAGGTAGTATTGGACTTTGGGAGGCTGTCGCAAGAGAGAGCGCCAGCGTTTGTGGGGCTGTGAATGGGGTTGCCTGGCTCCTTGAAGAGCAGCAAGAGCTTTTGGTCCTGGCCCCTTTGGTGTGGCAGGAATCCCTGGACGTTCGCAATTGCTGAGCCGGGCTCCGGCTGTACTCGGTGGTGCAGGCAGGTAGTATTGGACTTTGGGAGGCTGTCGCAAGAGAGAGCGCCATCGTTTGTGGGGCTGTGAATGGGGTTGCCTGGCTCCTTGAAGAGCAGCTAGAGCTTTTGGTCCTGCCCCCTTTGGTGTGGGAGGAATCCCCGGACGTTTGCAGTTCCTGAGCCGGGCTCCGGCCGTACCGAGGGGTGCTGGCAGCTAGTATTTGACTTTGGGAGGCTGTCGCAAGAGAGAGCGCCAGCGTTTGTGGGGCTGTGAATGGGGTTGCCTGGCTCCTTGAAGAGCAGCAAGAGCTTTTGGTCCTGGCCCCTTTGGTGTGGGAGGAATCCCTGGACGTTCACAATTGCTGAGCCGGGCTCCGGCTGTACCGAGCGGCGCAGGCAGCTAGTATTGGACTTTGGGAGGCTGTCGCAAGAGAGAGCGCCAGCGTTTGTGGGGCTGTGAATGGGGTTGCCTGGCTCCTTGAAGAGCAGCAAGAGCTTTTGGTCCTGGCACCTTTGGTGTGGCAGGAATCCCTGGACGTTTGCAATTGCTGAGCCGGGCTCCGGCCGTACCGAGGGGTGCAGGCAGCTAGTATTGGACTTTGGGAGGCTGTCGCAAGAGAGAGCGCCATCGTTTGTGGGGCTGTGAATGGGGTTGCCTGGCTCCTTGAAGAGCAGCAAGAGCTTTTGGTCCTGGCCCCTTTGGTGTGGCAGGAATCCCTGGACGTTCGCAATTGCTGAGCCGGGGTCCGGCCGTACCGAGGGGTGCAGGCAGCTAGTATTGGACTTTGGGAGGCTCTCGAAAGCGAGAGCGCCATCGTTTGTGGGGCTGTGAATGGGGTTGCCTGGCTCCTTGAAGAGCAGCAAGAGCTTTTGGTGCTGGCCCCTTTGGTGTGGCAGGAATCCCTGGACGTTCGCAATTGCTGAGCCGGGCTCCGGCCGTACCGAGGGGTGCAGGCAGGTAGTATTGGACTTTGGGAGGCTGTCGCAAGAGTGAGCGCCAGCGTTTGTGGGGCTGTGAATGGGGTTGCCTGGCTCCTTGAAGAGCAGCAAGAGCTTTTGGTCCTGGCCCCTTTGGTGTGGGAGGAATCCCTGGACGTTCGCGGTTCCTGAGCCGGGCTCCGGCTGTACTCGGTGGTGCAGGCAGCTAGTATTGGACTTTGGGAGGCTGTCGCAAGAGAGAGCGCCATCGTTTGTGGGGCTGTGAATGGGGTTGCGTGGCTCCTTGAAGAGCAGCAAGAGCTTTTGGTCCTGGCCCCTTTGGTGTGGGAGGAATCCCTGGACGTTCGCAGTTCCTGAGCCGGGGTCCGGCCGTACCGAGGGGTGCAGGCAGGTAGTATTGGACTTTGGGAGGCTGTCACAAGAGAGAGCGCCAGCGTTTGTGGGGCTGTGAATGGGGTTGCCTGGCTCCTTGAAGAGCAGCAAGAGCTTTTGGTCCTGGCCCCTTTGGTGTGGCAGGAATCCCTGGACGTTTGCAATTGCTGAGCCGGGGTCCGGCCGTACCGAGGGGTGCAGGCAGGTAGTATTGGACTTTGGGAGGCTGTCGCAAGAGAGAGCGCCAGCGTTTGTGGGGCTGTGAATGGGGTTGCCTGGCTCCTTGAAGAGCAGCAAGAGCTTTTGGTCCTGGCACCTTTGGTGTGGGAGGAATCCCTGGACGTTCGCAATTGCTGAGCCGGGCTCCGGCCGTACCGAGGGGTGCAGGCAGCTAGTATTGGACTTTGGGAGGCTGTTGCAAGAGAGAGCGCCATTGTTTGTGGGGCTGTGAATGGGGTTGCCTGGCTCCTTGAAGAGCAGCAAGAGCTTTTGGTCCTGGCCCCTTTGGTGTGGGAGGAATCCCTGGACATTCACAATTGCTGAGCCGGGCTCCGGCCGTACCGAGGGGTGCAGGCAGCTAGTATTGGACTTTGGGAGGCTCTCGAAAGAGAGAGCGCCATCGTTTGTGGGGCTGTGAATGGGGTTGCCTGGCTCCTTGAAGAGCAGCAAGAGCTTTTGGTCCTGGCCCCTTTGGTGTGGCAGGAATCCCTGGACGTTCGCAGTTCCTGAGCCGGGCTCCGGCTGTACTCGGTGGTGCAGGCAGGTAGTATTGGACTTTGGGAGGCTGTCGCAAGAGAGAGCGCCATCGTTTGTGGGGCTGTGAATGGGGTTGCCTGGCTCCTTGAAGAGCAGCAAGAGCTTTTGGTCCTGGCCCCTTTGGTGTGGCAGGAATCCCCGGACGTTTGCAGTTCCTGAGCCGGGCTCCGGCTGTACTCGGTGGTGCAGGCAGCTAGTATTGGACTTTGGGAGGCTGTCGCAAGAGAGAGCGCCATCGTTTGTGGGGCTGTGAATGGGGTTGCCTGGCTCCTTGAAGAGCAGCAAGAGCTTTTGGTCCTGGCCCCTTTGGTGTGGGAGGAATCCCTGGACGTTCGCAATTGCTGAGCCGGGCTCCGGCCGTACCGAGGGGTGCAGGCAGCTAGTATGGGACTTTGGGAGGCTCTCGAAAGCGAGAGCGCCATCGTTTGTGGGGCTGTGAATGGGGTTGCCTGGCTCCTTGAAGAGCAGCAAGAGCTTTTGGTGCTGGCCCCTTTGGTGTGGGAGGAATCCCTGGACGTTCGCAATTGCTGAGCCGGGCTCCGGCCGTACCGAGGGGTGCAGGCAGGTAGTATTGGACTTTGGGAGGCTGTCGCAAGAGTGAGCGCCATCGTTTGTGGGGCTGTGAATGGGGTTGCCTGGCTCCTTGAAGAGCAGCAAGAGCTTTTGGTCCTGGCACCTTTGGTGTGGGAGGAATCCCCGGACGTTCGCAGTTCCTGAGCCGGGCTCCGGCTGTACTCTTTGGTGCAGGCAGCTAGTATTGGACTTTGGGAGGCTGTCGCAAGAGAGAGCGCCATTGTTTGTGGGGCTGTGAATGGGGTTGCCTGGCTCCTTGAAGAGCAGCAAGAGCTTTTGGTCCTGGCCCCTTTGGTGTGGGAGGAATCCCTGGACGTTCGCAATTGCTGAGCCGGGGTCCGGCCGTACCGAGGGGTGCAGGCAGGTAGTATTGGACTTTGGGAGGCTGTCGCAAGAGAGAGCGCCATCGTTTGTGGGGCTGTGAATGGGGTTGCCTGGCTCCTTGAAGAGCAGCAAGAGCTTTTGGTGCTGGCCCCTTTGGTGTGGGAGGAATCCCTGGACGTTCGCAATTGCTGAGCCGGGCTCCGGCCGTACCGAGGGGTGCAGGCAGCTAGTATTGGACTTTGGGAGGCTCTCGAAAGCGAGAGCGCCATCGTTTGTGGGGCTGTGAATGGGGTTGCCTGGCTCCTTGAAGAGCAGCAAGAGCTTTTGGTGCTGGCCCCTTTGGTGTGGCAGGAATCCCTGGACGTTCGCAATTGCTGAGCCGGGCTCCGGCCGTACCGAGGGGTGCAGGCAGGTAGTATTGGACTTTGGGAGGCTGTCGCAAGAGTGAGCGCCATCGTTTGTGGGGCTGTGAATGGGGTTGCCTGGCTCCTTGAAGAGCAGCAAGAGCTTTTGGTCCTGGCACCTTTGGTGTGGGAGGAATCCCCGGACGTTCGCAGTTCCTGAGCCGGGCTCCGGCTGTACTCTTTGGTGCAGGCAGCTAGTATTGGACTTTGGGAGGCTGTCGCAAGAGAGAGCGCCATTGTTTGTGGGGCTGTGAATGGGGTTGCCTGGCTCCTTGAAGAGCAGCAAGAGCTTTTGGTCCTGGCCCCTTTGGTGTGGGAGGAATCCCTGGACGTTCGCAATTGCTGAGCCGGGGTCCGGCCGTACCGAGGGGTGCAGGCAGCTAGTATTGGACTTTGGGAGGCTGTCGCAAGAGAGAGCGCCATCGTTTGTGGGGCTGTGAATGGGGTTGCCTGGCTCCTTGAAGAGCAGCAAGAGCTTTTGGTCCTGGCCCCTTTGGTGTGGGAGGAATCCCTGGACGTTCGCAATTGCTGAGCCGGGCTCCGGCCGTACCGAGGGGTGCAGGCAGCTAGTATTGGACTTTGGGAGGCTGTCGCAAGAGAGAGCGCCATCGTTTGTGGGGCTGTGAATGGGGTTGCCTGGCTCCTTGAAGAGCAGCAAGAGCTTTTGGTCCTGGCCCCTTTGGTGTGGCAGGAATCCCTGGACGTTTGCAATTGCTGAGCCGGGCTCCGGCCGTACCGAGGGGTGCAGGCAGGTAGTATTGGACTTTGGGAGGCTGTCGCAAGAGAGAGCGCCAGCGTTTGTGGGGCTGTGAATGGGGTTGCCTGGCTCCTTGAAGAGCAGCAAGAGCTTTTGGTCCTGGCCCCTTTGGTGTGGGAGGAATCCCCGGACGTTCGCAGTTCCTGAGCCGGGCTCCGGCTGTACTCGGTGGTGCAGGCAGCTAGTATTGGACTTTGGGAGGCTGTCGCAAGAGAGAGCGCCATTGTTTGTGGGGCTGTGAATGGGGTTGCCTGGCTCCTTGAAGAGCAGCAAGAGCTTTTGGTCCTGGCCCCTTTGGTGTGGGAGGAATCCCTGGACGTTCGCAATTGCTGAGCCGGGGTCCGGCCGTACCGAGGGGTGCAGGCAGCTAGTATTGGACTTTGGGAGGCTCTCGAAAGCGAGAGCGCCATCGTTTGTGGGGCTGTGAATGGGGTTGCCTGGCTCCTTGAAGAGCAGCAAGAGCTTTTGGTCCTGGCCCCTTTGGTGTGGGAGGAATCCCTGGACGTTCGCAATTGCTGAGCCGGGCTCCGGCCGTACCGAGGGGTGCAGGCAGGTAGTATTGGACTTTGGGAGGCTGTCGCAAGAGAGAGCGCCATCGTTTGTGGGGCTGTGAATGGGGTTGCCTGGCTCCTTGAAGAGCAGCAAGAGCTTTTGGTCCTGGCCCCTTTGGTGTGGGAGGAATCCCTGGACGTTCGCAGTTCCTGAGCCGGGCTCCGGCTGTACTCGGTGGTGCAGGCAGGTAGTATTGGACTTTGGGAGGCTGTCGCAAGAGAGAGCGCCATTGTTTGTGGGGCTGTGAATGGGGTTGCCTGGCTCCTTGAAGAGCAGCAAGAGCTTTTGGTCCTGGCCCCTTTGGTGTGGGAGGAATCCCTGGACGTTCGCAATTGCTGAGCCGGGCTCCGGCCGTACCGAGGGGTGCAGGCAGCTAGTATGGGACTTTGGGAGGCTCTCGAAAGCGAGAGCGCCATCGTTTGTGGGGCTGTGAATGGGGTTGCCTGGCTCCTTGAAGAGCAGCAAGAGCTTTTGGTCCTGGCACCTTTGGTGTGGGAGGAATCCCTGGACGTTCGCAATTGCTGAGCCGGGGTCCGGCCGTACCGAGGGGTGCAGGCAGCTAGTATTGGACTTTGGGAGGCTGTCGCAAGAGTGAGCGCCATCGTTTGTGGGGCTGTGAATGGGGTTGCCTGGCTCCTTGAAGAGCAGCAAGAGCTTTTGGTGCTGGCCCCTTTGGTGTGGCAGGAATCCCCGGACGTTCGCAGTTCCTGAGCCGGGCTCCGGCTGTACTCGGTGGTGCAGGCAGCTAGTATTGGACTTTGGGAGGCTGTCGCAAGAGAGAGCGCCATCGTTTGTGGGGCTGTGAATGGGGTTGCCTGGCTCCTTGAAGAGCAGCAAGAGCTTTTGGTCCTGGCCCCTTTGGTGTGGGAGGAATCCCTGGACGTTCGCAGTTCCTGAGCCGGGCTCCGGCCGTACCGAGGGGTGCAGGCAGGTAGTATTGGACTTTGGGAGGCTGTCGCAAGAGAGAGCGCCATCGTTTGTGGGGCTGTGAATGGGGTTGCCTGGCTCCTTGAAGAGCAGCTAGAGCTTTTGGTCCTGGCCCCTTTGGTGTGGGAGGAATCCCCGGACGTTTGCAGTTCCTGAGCCGGGCTCCGGCCGTACCGAGGGGTGCTGGCAGCTAGTATTGGACTTTGGGAGGCTGTCGCAAGAGAGAGCGCCATCGTTTGTGGGGCTGTGAATGGGGTTGCCTGGCTCCTTGAAGAGCAGCAAGAGCTTTTGGTCCTGGCACCTTTGGTGTGGGAGGAATCCCTGGACGTTCACAATTGCTGAGCCGGGCTCCGGCTGTACCGAGCGGCGCAGGCAGCTAGTATTGGACTTTGGGAGGCTGTCGCAAGAGAGAGCGCCAGCGTTTGTGGGGCTGTGAATGGGGTTGCCTGGCTCCTTGAAGAGCAGCAAGAGCTTTTGGTCCTGGCCCCTTTGGTGTGGCAGGAATCCCTGGACGTTTGCAATTGCTGAGCCGGGCTCCGGCCGTACCGAGGGGTGCAGGCAGCTAGTATTGGACTTTGGGAGGCTGTCGCAAGAGAGAGCGCCAGCGTTTGTGGGGCTGTGAATGGGGTTGCCTGGCTCCTTGAAGAGCAGCAAGAGCTTTTGGTCCTGGCCCCTTTGGTGTGGCAGGAATCCCCGGACGTTCACAATTGCTGAGCCGGGGTCCGGCCGTACCGAGGGGTGCAGGCAGCTAGTATTGGACTTTGGGAGGCTCTCGAAAGCGAGAGCGCCATCGTTTGTGGGGCTGTGAATGGGGTTGCCTGGCTCCTTGAAGAGCAGCAAGAGCTTTTGGTGCTGGCCCCTTTGGTGTGGCAGGAATCCCTGGACGTTCGCAATTGCTGAGCCGGGCTCCGGCCGTACCGAGGGGTGCAGGCAGGTAGTATTGGACTTTGGGAGGCTGTCGCAAGAGTGAGCGCCATCGTTTGTGGGGCTGTGAATGGGGTTGCCTGGCTCCTTGAAGAGCAGCAAGAGCTTTTGGTCCTGGCCCCTTTGGTGTGGGAGGAATCCCCGGACGTTCGCGGTTCCTGAGCCGGGCTCCGGCTGTACTCGGTGGTGCAGGCAGGTAGTATTGGACTTTGGGAGGCTGTCACAAGAGAGAGCGCCAGCGTTTGTGGGGCTGTGAATGGGGTTGCCTGGCTCCTTGAAGAGCAGCAAGAGCTTTTGGTCCTGGCCCCTTTGGTGTGGCAGGAATCCCTGGACGTTTGCAATTGCTGAGCCGGGCTCCGGCCGTACCGAGGGGTGCAGGCAGGTAGTATTGGACTTTGGGAGGCTGTTGCAAGAGAGAGCGCCATCGTTTGTGGGGCTGTGAATGGGGTTGCCTGGCTCCTTGAAGAGCAGCAAGAGCTTTTGGTCCTGGCCCCTTTGGTGTGGCAGGAATCCCCGGACGTTCGCAGTTCCTGAGCCGGGCTCCGGCCGTACCGAGGGGTGCAGGCAGGTAGTATTGGACTTTGGGAGGCTGTCGCAAGAGAGAGCGCCATCGTTTGTGGGGCTGTGAATGGGGTTGCCTGGCTCCTTGAAGAGCAGCAAGAGCTTTTGGTCCTGGCCCCTTTGGTGTGGCAGGAATCCCTGGACATTCACAATTGCTGAGCCGGGGTCCGGCCGTACCGAGGGGTGCAGGCAGCTAGTATTGGACTTTGGGAGGCTGTCGCAAGAGAGAGCGCCATCGTTTGTGGGGCTGTGAATGGGGTTGCCTGGCTCCTTGAAGAGCAGCAAGAGCTTTTGGTGCTGGCCCCTTTGGTGTGGCAGGAATCCCTGGACGTTCGCAGTTCCTGAGCCGGGCTCCGGCTGTACTCGGTGGTGCAGGCAGGTAGTATTGGACTTTGGGAGGCTGTCGCAAGAGAGAGCGCCATCGTTTGTGGGGCTGTGAATGGGGTTGCCTGGCTCCTTGAAGAGCAGCAAGAGCTTTTGGTCCTGGCCCCTTTGGTGTGGCAGGAATCCCCGGACGTTTGCAGTTCCTGAGCCGGGCTCCGGCTGTACTCGGTGGTGCAGGCAGCTAGTATTGGACTTTGGGAGGCTGTCGCAAGAGAGAGCGCCATCGTTTGTGGGGCTGTGAATGGGGTTGCCTGGCTCCTTGAAGAGCAGCAAGAGCTTTTGGTCCTGGCCCCTTTGGTGTGGGAGGAATCCCTGGACGTTCGCAATTGCTGAGCCGGGCTCCGGCCGTACCGAGGGGTGCAGGCAGCTAGTATTGGACTTTGGGAGGCTCTCGAAAGCGAGAGCGCCATCGTTTGTGGGGCTGTGAATGGGGTTGCCTGGCTCCTTGAAGAGCAGCAAGAGCTTTTGGTGCTGGCCCCTTTGGTGTGGCAGGAATCCCTGGACGTTCGCAATTGCTGAGCCGGGCTCCGGCTGTACTCGGTGGTGCAGGCAGGTAGTATTGGACTTTGGGAGGCTGTCGCAAGAGTGAGCGCCATCGTTTGTGGGGCTGTGAATGGGGTTGCCTGGCTCCTTGAAGAGCAGCAAGAGCTTTTGGTCCTGGCCCCTTTGGTGTGGGAGGAATCCCTGGACGTTCGCAATTGCTGAGCCGGGCTCCGGCCGTACCGAGGGGTGCAGGCAGGTAGTATTGGACTTTGGGAGGCTGTCGCAAGAGAGAGCGCCAGCGTTTGTGGGGCTGTGAATGGGGTTGCCTGGCTCCTTGAAGAGCAGCAAGAGCTTTTGGTCCTGGCCCCTTTGGTGTGGGAGGAATCCCTGGACGTTCGCAGTTCCTGAGCCGGGCTCCGGCTGTACTCGGTGGTGCAGGCAGCTAGTATTGGACTTTGGGAGGCTGTCGCAAGAGAGAGCGCCATCGTTTGTGGGGCTGTGAATGGGGTTGCCTGGCTCCTTGAAGAGCAGCAAGAGCTTTTGGTCCTGGCCCCTTTGGTGTGGGAGGAATCCCTGGACGTTCGCAGTTCCTGAGCCGGGCTCCGGCCGTACCGAGGGGTGCAGGCAGGTAGTATTGGACTTTGGGAGGCTGTCGCAAGAGAGAGCGCCAGCGTTTGTGGGGCTGTGAATGGGGTTGCCTGGCTCCTTGAAGAGCAGCAAGAGCTTTTGGTCCTGGCACCTTTGGTGTGGGAGGAATCCCTGGACGTTCGCAATTGCTGAGCCGGGGTCCGGCCGTACCGAGGGGTGCAGGCAGCTAGTATTGGACTTTGGGAGGCTGTCACAAGAGAGAGCGCCATCGTTTGTGGGGCTGTGAATGGGGTTGCCTGGCTCCTTGAAGAGCAGCAAGAGCTTTTGGTCCTGGCCCCTTTGGTGTGGCAGGAATCCCCGGACGTTCGCAGTTCCTGAGCCGGGGCCCAGCTGTACCGAGGGGTGCAGGCAGGTAGTATTGGACTTTGGGAGGCTGTCGCAAGAGAGAGCGCCAGCGTTTGTGGGGCTGTGAATGGGGTTGCCTGGCTCCTTGAAGAGCAGCAAGAGCTTTTGGTCCTGGCACCTTTGGTGTGGCAGGAATCCCTGGACGTTCGCAATTGCTGAGCCGGGCTCCGGCCGTACCGAGGGGTGCAGGCAGCTAGTATTGGACTTTGGGAGGCTGTTGCAAGAGAGAGCGCCATCGTTTGTGGGGCTGTGAATGGGGTTGCCTGGCTCCTTGAAGAGCAGCAAGAGCTTTTGGTCCTGGCACCTTTGGTGTGGGAGGAATCCCCGGACGTTCGCAGTTCCTGAGCCGGGCTCCGGCTGTACTCAGTGGTGCAGGCAGCTAGTATTGGACTTTGGGAGGCTGTCGCAAGAGAGAGCGCCATCATTTGTGGGGCTGTGAATGGGGTTGCCTGGCTCCTTGAAGAGCAGCAAGAGCTTTTGGTGCTGGCCCCTTTGGTGTGGGAGGAATCCCTGGACGTTCGCAGTTCCTGAGCCGGGCTCCGGCCGTACCGAGGGGTGCAGGCAGGTAGTATTGGACTTTGGGAGGCTGTCGCAAGAGAGAGCGCCATCGTTTGTGGGGCTGTGAATGGGGTTGCCTGGCTCCTTGAAGAGCAGCAAGAGCTTTTGGTCCTGGCCCCTTTGGTGTGGCAGGAATCCCTGGACGTTCGCAATTGCTGAGCCGGGCTCCGGCCGTACCGAGGGGTGCAGGCAGCTAGTATTGGACTTTGGGAGGCTGTCGCAAGAGAGAGCGCCATCGTTTGTGGGGCTGTGAATGGGGTTGCCTGGCTCCTTGAAGAGCAGCAAGAGCTTTTGGTCCTGGCCCCTTTGGTGTGGCAGGAATCCCTGGACGTTTGCAATTGCTGAGCCGGGGTCCGGCCGTACCGAGGGGTGCAGGCAGGTAGTATTGGACTTTGGGAGGCTGTCGCAAGAGAGAGCGCCAGCGTTTGTGGGGCTGTGAATGGGGTTGCCTGGCTCCTTGAAGAGCAGCAAGAGCTTTTGGTCCTGGCCCCTTTGGTGTGGGAGGAATCCCCGGACGTTCGCAGTTCCTGAGCCGGGCTCCGGCTGTACTCGGTGGTGCAGGCAGCTAGTATTGGACTTTGGGAGGCTGTCGCAAGAGAGAGCGCCATTGTTTGTGGGGCTGTGAATGGGGTTGCCTGGCTCCTTGAAGAGCAGCAAGAGCTTTTGGTCCTGGCCCCTTTGGTGTGGCAGGAATCCCTGGACGTTCGCAATTGCTGAGCCGGGCTCCGGCTGTACTCGGTGGTGCAGGCAGCTAGTATTGGACTTTGGGAGGCTGTCGCAAGAGAGAGCGCCATCGTTTGTGGGGCTGTGAATGGGGTTGCCTGGCTCCTTGAAGAGCAGCAAGAGCTTTTGGTCCTGGCCCCTTTGGTGTGGGAGGAATCCCTGGACGTTCGCAATTGCTGAGCCGGGCTCCGGCCGTACCGAGGGGTGCAGGCAGCTAGTATTGGACTTTGGGAGGCTCTCGAAAGCGAGAGCGCCATCGTTTGTGGGGCTGTGAATGGGGTTGCCTGGCTCCTTGAAGAGCAGCAAGAGCTTTTGGTCCTGGCCCCTTTGGTGTGGGAGGAATCCCTGGACGTTCGCAATTGCTGAGCCGGGCTCCGGCCGTACCGAGGGGTGCAGGCAGGTAGTATTGGACTTTGGGAGGCTGTCGCAAGAGAGAGCGCCAGCGTTTGTGGGGCTGTGAATGGGGTTGCCTGGCTCCTTGAAGAGCAGCAAGAGCTTTTGGTCCTGGCACCTTTGGTGTGGGAGGAATCCCCGGACGTTCGCAGTTCCTGAGCCGGGCTCCGGCTGTACTCGGTGGTGCAGGCAGCTAGTATTGGACTTTGGGAGGCTGTCGCAAGAGAGAGCGCCATTGTTTGTGGGGCTGTGAATGGGGTTGCCTGGCTCCTTGAAGAGCAGCAAGAGCTTTTGGTCCTGGCCCCTTTGGTGTGGGAGGAATCCCTGGACGTTCGCAATTGCTGAGCCGGGGTCCGGCCGTACCGAGGGGTGCAGGCAGCTAGTATGGGACTTTGGGAGGCTCTCGAAAGCGAGAGCGCCATCGTTTGTGGGGCTGTGAATGGGGTTGCCTGGCTCCTTGAAGAGCAGCAAGAGCTTTTGGTCCTGGCACCTTTGGTGTGGGAGGAATCCCTGGACGTTCGCAATTGCTGAGCCGGGGTCCGGCCGTACCGAGGGGTGCAGGCAGGTAGTATTGGACTTTGGGAGGCTGTCGCAAGAGTGAGCGCCATCGTTTGTGGGGCTGTGAATGGGGTTGCCTGGCTCCTTGAAGAGCAGCAAGAGCTTTTGGTCCTGGCCCCTTTGGTGTGGCAGGAATCCCCGGACGTTCGCATTTCCTGAGCCGGGCTCCGGCTGTACTCGGTGGTGCAGGCAGCTAGTATTGGACTTTGGGAGGCTGTCGCAAGAGAGAGCGCCAGCGTTTGTGGGGCTGTGAATGGGGTTGCCTGGCTCCTTGAAGAGCAGCAAGAGCTTTTGGTCCTGGCCCCTTTGGTGTGGGAGGAATCCCTGGACGTTCGCAATTGCTGAGCCGGGGTCCGGCCGTACCGAGGGGTGCAGGCAGGTAGTATTGGACTTTGGGAGGCTGTCGCAAGAGAGAGCGCCATCGTTTGTGGGGCTGTGAATGGGGTTGCCTGGCTCCTTGAAGAGCAGCAAGAGCTTTTGGTGCTGGTCCCTTTGGTGTGGGAGGAATCCCCGGACGTTTGCAGTTCCTGAGCCGGGCTCCGGCCGTACCGAGGGGTGCTGGCAGCTAGTATTGGACTTCGGGAGGCTGTCGCAAGAGAGAGCGCCAGCGTTTGTGGGGCTGTGAATGGGGTTGCCTGGCTCCTTGAAGAGCAGCAAGAGCTTTTGGTCCTGGCCCCTTTGGTGTGGGAGGAATCCCTGGACGTTCACAATTGCTGAGCCGGGCTCCGGCTGTACCGAGCGGCGCAGGCAGGTAGTATTGGACTTTGGGAGGCTGTCGCAAGAGAGAGCGCCATCGTTTGTGGGGCTGTGAATGGGGTTGCCTGGCTCCTTGAAGAGCAGCAAGAGCTTTTGGTCCTGGCCCCTTTGGTGTGGCAGGAATCCCCGGACGTTCGCAGTTCCTGAGCCCGGCTCCGGCCGTACCGAGGGGTGCAGGCAGGTAGTATTGGACTTTGGGAGGCTGTCGCAAGAGAGAGCGCCATCGTTTGTGGGGCTGTGAATGGGGTTGCCTGGCTCCTTGAAGAGCAGCAAGAGCTTTTGGTCCTGGCCCCTTTGGTGTGGCAGGAATCCCTGGACATTCACAATTGCTGAGCCGGGGTCCGGCCGTACCGAGGGGTGCAGGCAGCTAGTATTGGACTTTGGGAGGCTCTCGAAAGAGAGAGCGCCATCGTTTGTGGGGCTGTGAATGGGGTTGCCTGGCTCCTTGAAGAGCAGCAAGAGCTTTTGGTGCTGGTCCCTTTGGTGTGGCAGGAATCCCTGGACGTTCGCAGTTCCTGAGCCGGGCTCCGGCTGTACTCGGTGGTGCAGGCAGGTAGTATTGGACTTTGGGAGGCTGTCGCAAGAGAGAGCGCCATCGTTTGTGGGGCTGTGAATGGGGTTGCCTGGCTCCTTGAAGAGCAGCAAGAGCTTTTGGTCCTGGCCCCTTTGGTGTGGCAGGAATCCCCGGACGTTTGCAGTTCCTGAGCCGGGCTCCGGCTGTACTCGGTGGTGCAGGCAGCTAGTATTGGACTTTGGGAGGCTGTCGCAAGAGAGAGCGCCATCGTTTGTGGGGCTGTGAATGGGGTTGCCTGGCTCCTTGAAGAGCAGCAAGAGCTTTTGGTCCTGGCCCCTTTGGTGTGGGGGGAATCCCTGGACGTTCGCAATTGCTGAGCCGGGCTCCGGCCGTACCGAGGGGTGCAGGCAGCTAGTATTGGACTTTGGGAGGCTGTCGCAAGAGAGAGCGCCATCATTTGTGGGGCTGTGAATGGGGTTGCCTGGCTCCTTGAAGAGCAGCAAGAGCTTTTGGTCCTGTCCCCTTTGGTGTGGCAGGAATCCCTGGACGTTTGCAATTGCTGAGCCGGGCTCCGGCCGTACCGAGGGGTGCAGGCAGGTAGTATTGGACTTTGGGAGGCTGTCGCAAGAGAGAGCGCCAGCGTTTGTGGGGCTGTGAATGGGGTTGCCTGGCTCCTTGAAGAGCAGCAAGAGCTTTTGGTCCTGGCCCCTTTGGTGTGGGAGGAATCCCCGGACGTTCGCAGTTCCTGAGCCGGGCTCCGGCCGTACCGAGGGGTGCAGGCAGCTAGTATTGGACTTTGGGAGGCTGTCGCAAGAGAGAGCGCCATCGTTTGTGGGGCTGTGAATGGGGTTGCCTGGCTCCTTGAAGAGCAGCAAGAGCTTTTGGTCCTGGCCCCTTTGGTGTGGCAGGAATCCCTGGACATTCACAATTGCTGAGCCGGGGTCCGGCCGTACCGAGGGGTGCAGGCAGCTAGTATTGGACTTTGGGAGGCTCTCGAAAGAGAGAGCGCCAGCGTTTGTGGGGCTGTGAATGGGGTTGCCTGGCTCCTTGAAGAGCAGCAAGAGCTTTTGGTGCTGGTCCCTTTGGTGTGGCAGGAATCCCTGGACGTTCGCAGTTCCTGAGCCGGGCTCCGGCTGTACTCGGTGGTGCAGGCAGGTAGTATTGGACTTTGGGAGGCTGTCGCAAGAGAGAGCGCCATCGTTTGTGGGGCTGTGAATGGGGTTGCCTGGCTCCTTGAAGAGCAGCAAGAGCTTTTGGTGCTGGCCCCTTTGGTGTGGGAGGAATCCCCGGACGTTCGCATTTCCTGAGCCGGGCTCCGGCTGTACTCGGTGGTGCAGGCAGGTAGTATTGGACTTTGGGAGGCTGTCGCAAGAGAGAGCGCCATCGTTTGTGGGGCTGTGAATGGGGTTGCCTGGCTCCTTGAAGAGCAGCAAGAGCTTTTGGTCCTGGCCCCTTTGGTGTGGGAGGAATCCCTGGACGTTCGCAGTTCCTGAGCCGGGCTCCGGCCGTACCGAGGGGTGCAGGCAGGTAGTATTGGACTTTGGGAGGCTGTCGCAAGAGAGAGCGCCATCGTTTGTGGGGCTGTGAATGGGGTTGCCTGGCTCCTTGAAGAGCAGCTAGAGCTTTTGGTCCTGCCCCCTTTGGTGTGGGAGGAATCCCCGGACGTTTGCAGTTCCTGAGCCGGGCTCCGGCCGTACCGAGGGGTGCTGGCAGCTAGTATTGGACTTCGGGAGGCTGTCGCAAGAGAGAGCGCCATCGTTTGTGGGGCTGTGAATGGGGTTGCCTGGCTCCTTGAAGAGCAGCAAGAGCTTTTGGTCCTGGCCCCTTTGGTGTGGGAGGAATCCCTGGACGTTCACAATTGCTGAGCCGGGCTCCGGCTGTACCGAGCGGCGCAGGCAGCTAGTATTGGACTTTGGGAGGCTGTCGCAAGAGAGAGCGCCATCGTTTGTGGGGCTGTGAATGGGGTTGCCTGGCTCCTTGAAGAGCAGCAAGAGCTTTTGGTCCTGGCCCCTTTGGTGTGGCAGGAATCCCCGGACGTTCGCAGTTCCTGAGCCCGGCTCCGGCCGTACCGAGGGGTGCAGGCAGGTAGTATTGGACTTTGGGAGGCTGTCGCAAGAGAGAGCGCCATCGTTTGTGGGGCTGTGAATGGGGTTGCCTGGCTCCTTGAAGAGCAGCAAGAGCTTTTGGTCCTGGCCCCTTTGGTGTGGCAGGAATCCCTGGACATTCACAATTGCTGAGCCGGGGTCCGGCCGTACCGAGGGGTGCAGGCAGCTAGTATTGGACTTTGGGAGGCTCTCGAAAGAGAGAGCGCCATCGTTTGTGGGGCTGTGAATGGGGTTGCCTGGCTCCTTGAAGAGCAGCAAGAGCTTTTGGTGCTGGTCCCTTTGGTGTGGCAGGAATCCCTGGACGTTCGCAGTTCCTGAGCCGGGCTCCGGCTGTACTCGGTGGTGCAGGCAGGTAGTATTGGACTTTGGGAGGCTGTCGCAAGAGAGAGCGCCATCGTTTGTGGGGCTGTGAATGGGGTTGCCTGGCTCCTTGAAGAGCAGCAAGAGCTTTTGGTCCTGGCCCCTTTGGTGTGGCAGGAATCCCCGGACGTTTGCAGTTCCTGAGCCGGGCTCCGGCTGTACTCGGTGGTGCAGGCAGCTAGTATTGGACTTTGGGAGGCTGTCGCAAGAGAGAGCGCCATCGTTTGTGGGGCTGTGAATGGGGTTGCCTGGCTCCTTGAAGAGCAGCAAGAGCTTTTGGTCCTGGCCCCTTTGGTGTGGGGGGAATCCCTGGACGTTCGCAATTGCTGAGCCGGGCTCCGGCCGTACCGAGGGGTGCAGGCAGCTAGTATTGGACTTTGGGAGGCTGTCGCAAGAGAGAGCGCCATCATTTGTGGGGCTGTGAATGGGGTTGCCTGGCTCCTTGAAGAGCAGCAAGAGCTTTTGGTCCTGGCCCCTTTGGTGTGGGAGGAATCCCTGGACGTTCGCAGTTCCTGAGCCGGGGTCCGGCCGTACCGAGGGGTGCAGGCAGGTAGTATTGGACTTTGGGAGGCTGTCACAAGAGAGAGCGCCAGCGTTTGTGGGGCTGTGAATGGGGTTGCCTGGCTCCTTGAAGAGCAGCAAGAGCTTTTGGTCCTGGCCCCTTTGGTGTGGCAGGAATCCCTGGACGTTTGCAATTGCTGAGCCGGGCTCCGGCCGTACCGAGGGGTGCAGGCAGGTAGTATTGGACTTTGGGAGGCTGTCGCAAGAGAGAGCGCCATCGTTTGTGGGGCTGTGAATGGGGTTGCCTGGCTCCTTGAAGAGCAGCAAGAGCTTTTGGTCCTGGCCCCTTTGGTGTGGCAGGAATCCCTGGACATTCACAATTGCTGAGCCGGGGCCCAGCCGTACCGAGGGGTGCAGGCAGCTAGTATTGGACTTTGGGAGGCTCTCGAAAGAGAGAGCGCCAGCGTTTGTGGGGCTGTGAATGGGGTTGCCTGGCTCCTTGAAGAGCAGCAAGAGCTTTTGGTGCTGGTCCCTTTGGTGTGGCAGGAATCCCTGGACGTTCGCAGTTCCTGAGTCGGGCTCCGGCTGTACTCGGTGGTGCAGGCAGGTAGTATTGGACTTTGGGAGGCTGTCGCAAGAGAGAGCGCCATCGTTTGTGGGGCTGTGAATGGGGTTGCCTGGCTCCTTGAAGAGCAGCAAGAGCTTTTGGTCCTGGCCCCTTTGGTGTGGCAGGAATCCCCGGACGTTTGCAGTTCCTGAGCCGGGCTCCGGCTGTACTCGGTGGTGCAGGCAGCTAGTATTGGACTTTGGGAGGCTGTCGCAAGAGAGAGCGCCAGCGTTTGTGGGGCTGTGAATGGGGTTGCCTGGCTCCTTGAAGAGCAGCAAGAGCTTTTGGTCCTGGCCCCTTTGGTGTGGGAGGAATCCCTGGACGTTCGCAATTGCTGAGCCGGGGTCCGGCCGTACCGAGGGGTGCAGGCAGCTAGTATTGGACTTTGGGAGGCTCTCGAAAGCGAGAGCGCCATCGTTTGTGGGGCTGTGAATGGGGTTGCTTGGCTCCTTGAAGAGCAGCAAGAGCTTTTGGTGCTGGCCCCTTTGGTGTGGCAGGAATCCCTGGATGTTCGCAATTGCTGAGCCGGGCTCCGGCCGTACCGAGGGGTGCAGGCAGGTAGTATTGGACTTTGGGAGGCTGTCGCAAGAGAGAGCGCCATCGTTTGTGGGGCTGTGAATGGGGTTGCCTGGCTCCTTGAAGAGCAGCAAGAGCTTTTGGTCCTGGCCCCTTTGGTGTGGGAGGAATCCCCGGACGTTCGCAGTTCCTGAGCCGGGCTCCGGCTGTACTCGGTGGTGCAGGCAGCTAGTATTGGACTTTGGGAGGCTGTCGCAAGAGAGAGCGCCATCGTTTGTGGGGCTGTGAATGGGGTTGCCTGGCTCCTTGAAGAGCAGCAAGAGCTTTTGGTGCTGGCCCCTTTGGTGTGGGAGGAATCCCTGGACGTTCGCAGTTCCTGAGCCGGGGTCCGGCCGTACCGAGGGGTGCAGGCAGGTAGTATTGGACTTTGGGAGGCTGTCACAAGAGAGAGCGCCAGCGTTTGTGGGGCTGTGAATGGGGTTGCCTGGCTCCTTGAAGAGCAGCAAGAGCTTTTGGTCCTGGCACCTTTGGTGTGGGAGGAATCCCTGGACGTTCGCAATTGCTGAGCCGGGGTCCGGCCGTACCGAGGGGTGCAGGCAGGTAGTATTGGACTTTGGGAGGCTGTCACAAGAGAGAGCGCCAGCGTTTGTGGGGCTGTGAATGGGGTTGCCTGGCTCCTTGAAGAGCAGCAAGAGCTTTTGGTCCTGGCCCCTTTGGTGTGGCAGGAATCCCCGGACGTTCGCAGTTCCTGAGCCGGGGCCCAGCTGTACCGAGGGGTGCAGGCAGGTAGTATTGGACTTTGGGAGGCTGTCGCAAGAGAGAGCGCCAGCGTTTGTGGGGCTGTGAATGGGGTTGCCTGGCTCCTTGAAGAGCAGCAAGAGCTTTTGGTCCTGGCCCCTTTGGTGTGGGAGGAATCCCCGGACGTTCGCAGTTCCTGAGCCGGGCTCCAGCTGTACCGAGGGGTGCAGGCAGCTAGTATTGGACTTTGGGAGGCTGTCGCAAGAGAGAGCGCCAGCGTTTGTGGGGCTGTGAATGGGGTTGCCTGGCTCCTTGAAGAGCAGCAAGAGCTTTTGGTGCTGGCCCCTTTGGTGTGGGAGGAATCCCTGGACGTTCGCAGTTCCTGAGCCGGGGTCCGGCCGTACCGAGGGGTGCAGGCAGCTAGTATTGGACTTTGGGAAGCTGTCGCAAGAGAGAGCGCCATCGTTTGTGGGGCTGTGAATGGGGTTGCGTGGCTCCTTGAAGAGCAGCAAGAGCTTTTGGTCCTGGCCCCTTTGGTGTGGGAGGAATCCCTGGACGTTCGCAGTTCCTGAGCCGGGGTCCGGCCGTACCGAGGGGTGCAGGCAGGTAGTATTGGACTTTGGGAGGCTGTCACAAGAGAGAGCGCCAGCGTTTGTGGGGCTGTGAATGGGGTTGCCTGGCTCCTTGAAGAGCAGCAAGAGCTTTTGGTCCTGGCCCCTTTGGTGTGGCAGGAATCCCTGGACGTTTGCAATTGCTGAGCCGGGCTCCGGCCGTACCGAGGGGTGCAGGCAGGTAGTATTGGACTTTGGGAGGCTGTCGCAAGAGAGAGCGCCATCGTTTGTGGGGCTGTGAATGGGGTTGCCTGGCTCCTTGAAGAGCAGCAAGAGCTTTTGGTCCTGGCCCCTTTGGTGTGGCAGGAATCCCCGGACGTTCGCAGTTCCTGAGCCGGGCTCCGGCCGTACCGAGGGGTGCAGGCAGGTAGTATTGGACTTTGGGAGGCTGTCGCAAGAGAGAGCGCCATCGTTTGTGGGGCTGTGAATGGGGTTGCCTGGCTCCTTGAAGAGCAGCAAGAGCTTTTGGTCCTGGCCCCTTTGGTGTGGGAGGAATCCCTGGACATTCACAATTGCTGAGCCGGGGTCCGGCCGTACCGAGGGGTGCAGGCAGCTAGTATTGGACTTTGGGAGGCTGTCGCAAGAGAGAGCGCCATCGTTTGTGGGGCTGTGAATGGGGTTGCGTGGCTCCTTGAAGAGCAGCAAGAGCTTTTGGTCCTGGCCCCTTTGGTGTGGGAGGAATCCCTGGACGTTCGCAGTTCCTGAGCCGGGCTCCGGCTGTACTCGGTGGTGCAGGCAGGTAGTATTGGACTTTGGGAGGCTGTCGCAAGAGAGAGCGCCATCGTTTGTGGGGCTGTGAATGGGGTTGCCTGGCTCCTTGAAGAGCAGCAAGAGCTTTTGGTCCTGGCCCCTTTGGTGTGGCAGGAATCCCCGGACGTTTGCAGTTCCTGAGCCGGGCTCCGGCTGTACTCGGTGGTGCAGGCAGCTAGTATTGGACTTTGGGAGGCTGTCGCAAGAGAGAGCGCCATCGTTTGCGGGGCTGTGAATGGGGTTGCCTGGCTCCTTGAAGAGCAGCAAGAGCTTTTGGTCCTGGCCCCTTTGGTGTGGGAGGAATCCCTGGACGTTCGCAATTGCTGAGCCGGGCTCCGGCCGTACCGAGGGGTGCAGGCAGCTAGTATTGGACTTTGGGAGGCTCTCGAAAGCGAGAGCGCCATCGTTTGTGGGGCTGTGAATGGGGTTGCCTGGCTCCTTGAAGAGCAGCAAGAGCTTTTGGTGCTGGCCCCTTTGGTGTGGCAGGAATCCCTGGACGTTCGCAATTGCTGAGCCGGGCTCCGGCCGTACCGAGGGGTGCAGGCAGGTAGTATTGGACTTTGGGAGGCTGTCGCAAGAGAGAGCGCCAGCGTTTGTGGGGCTGTGAATGGGGTTGCCTGGCTCCTTGAAGAGCAGCAAGAGCTTTTGGTCCTGGCCCCTTTGGTGTGGGAGGAATCCCCGGACGTTCGCAGTTCCTGAGCCGGGCTCCGGCTGTACTCGGTGGTGCAGGCAGCTAGTATTGGACTTTGGGAGGCTGTCGCAAGAGAGAGCGCCATCGTTTGTGGGGCTGTGAATGGGGTTGCCTGGCTCCTTGAAGAGCAGCAAGAGCTTTTGGTCCTGGCCCCTTTGGTGTGGGAGGAATCCCTGGATGTTCGCAGTTCCTGAGCCGGGCTCCGGCCGTACCGAGGGGTGCAGGCAGGTAGTATTGGACTTTGGGAGGCTGTCACAAGAGAGAGCGCCAGCGTTTGTGGGGCTGTGAATGGGGTTGCCTGGCTCCTTGAAGAGCAGCAAGAGCTTTTGGTCCTGGCACCTTTGGTGTGGGAGGAATCCCTGGACGTTCGCAATTGCTGAGCCGGGGTCCGGCCGTACCGAGGGGTGCAGGCAGGTAGTATTGGACTTTGGGAGGCTGTCGCAAGAGTGAGCGCCATCGTTTGTGGGGCTGTGAATGGGGTTGCCTGGCTCCTTGAAGAGCAGCAAGAGCTTTTGGTCCTGGCCCCTTTGGTGTGGCAGGAATCCCCGGACGTTCGCAGTTCCTGAGCCGGGGCCCAGCTGTACCGAGGGGTGCAGGCAGGTAGTATTGGACTTTGGGAGGCTGTCGCAAGAGAGAGCGCCAGCGTTTGTGGGGCTGTGAATGGGGTTGCCTGGCTCCTTGAAGAGCAGCAAGAGCTTTTGGTCCTGGCACCTTTGGTGTGGGAGGAATCCCTGGACGTTCGCAATTGCTGAGCCGGGGTCCGGCCGTACCGAGGGGTGCAGGCAGGTAGTATTGGACTTTGGGAGGCTGTCACAAGAGAGAGCGCCATCGTTTGTGGGGCTGTGAATGGGGTTGCCTGGCTCCTTGAAGAGCAGCAAGAGCTTTTGGTCCTGGCACCTTTGGTGTGGGAGGAATCCCCGGACGTTCGCAGTTCCTGAGCCGGGCTCCGGCTGTACTCGGTGGTGCAGGCAGCTAGTATTGGACTTTGGGAGGCTGTCGCAAGAGAGAGCGCCATCATTTGTGGGGCTGTGAATGGGGTTGCCTGGCTCCTTGAAGAGCAGCAAGAGCTTTTGGTCCTGGCACCTTTGGTGTGGGAGGAATCCCTGGACGTTCGCAATTGCTGAGCCGGGCTCCGGCCGTACCGAGGGGTGCAGGCAGGTAGTATTGGACTTTGGGAGGCTGTCACAAGAGAGAGCGCCATCGTTTGTGGGGCTGTGAATGGGGTTGCCTGGCTCCTTGAAGAGCAGCAAGAGCTTTTGGTCCTGGCCCCTTTGGTGTGGCAGGAATCCCCGGACGTTCGCAGTTCCTGAGCCGGGCTCCGGCCGTACCGAGGGGTGCAGGCAGGTAGTATTGGACTTTGGGAGGCTGTCGCAAGAGAGAGCGCCATCGTTTGTGGGGCTGTGAATGGGGTTGCCTGGCTCCTTGAAGAGCAGCAAGAGCTTTTGGTGCTGGCCCCTTTGGTGTGGGAGGAATCCCTGGACGTTCGCAGTTCCTGAGCCGGGCTCCGGCTGTACTCGGTGGTGCAGGCAGCTAGTATTGGACTTTGGGAGGCTGTCGCAAGAGAGAGCGCCATCGTTTGTGGGGCTGTGAATGGGGTTGCCTGGCTCCTTGAAGAGCAGCAAGAGCTTTTGGTCCTGGCCCCTTTGGTGTGGGAGGAATCCCTGGACGTTCGCAGTTCCTGAGCCGGGCTCCGGCCGTACCGAGGGGTGCAGGCAGGTAGTATTGGACTTTGGGAGGCTGTCACAAGAGAGAGCGCCAGCGTTTGTGGGGCTGTGAATGGGGTTGCCTGGCTCCTTGAAGAGCAGCAAGAGCTTTTGGTCCTGGCACCTTTGGTGTGGGAGGAATCCCTGGACGTTTGCAATTGCTGAGCCGGGCTCCGGCCGTACCGAGGGGTGCAGGCAGGTAGTATTGGACTTTGGGAGGCTGTCACAAGAGAGAGCGCCATCGTTTGTGGGGCTGTGAATGGGGTTGCCTGGCTCCTTGAAGAGCAGCAAGAGCTTTTGGTCCTGGCCCCTTTGGTGTGGCAGGAATCCCCGGACGTTCGCAGTTCCTGAGCCGGGGCCCAGCTGTACCGAGGGGTGCAGGCCGGTAGTATTGGACTTTGGGAGGCTGTCGCAAGAGAGAGCGCCATCGTTTGTGGGGCTGTGAATGGGGTTGCCTGGCTCCTTGAAGAGCAGCAAGAGCTTTTGGTCCTGGCCCCTTTGGTGTGGGGGGAATCCCTGGACGTTCGCAATTGCTGAGCCGGGCTCCGGCCGTACCGAGGGGTGCAGGCAGCTAGTATTGGACTTTGGGAGGCTGTCGCAAGAGAGAGCGCCATCATTTGTGGGGCTGTGAATGGGGTTGCCTGGCTCCTTGAAGAGCAGCAAGAGCTTTTGGTCCTGGCCCCTTTGGTGTGGCAGGAATCCCTGGACGTTTGCAATTGCTGAGCCGGGCTCCGGCCGTACCGAGGGGTGCAGGCAGGTAGTATTGGACTTTGGGAGGCTGTCGCAAGAGAGAGCGCCAGCGTTTGTGGGGCTGTGAATGGGGTTGCCTGGCTCCTTGAAGAGCAGCAAGAGCTTTTGGTCCTGGCCCCTTTGGTGTGGGAGGAATCCCCGGACGTTCGCAGTTCCTGAGCCGGGCTCCGGCCGTACCGAGGGGTGCAGGCAGCTAGTATTGGACTTTGGGAGGCTGTCGCAAGAGAGAGCGCCATCGTTTGTGGGGCTGTGAATGGGGTTGCCTGGCTCCTTGAAGAGCAGCAAGAGCTTTTGGTCCTGGCCCCTTTGGTGTGGCAGGAATCCCTGGACATTCACAATTGCTGAGCCGGGGTCCGGCCGTACCGAGGGGTGCAGGCAGCTAGTATTGGACTTTGGGAGGCTCTCGAAAGAGAGAGCGCCAGCGTTTGTGGGGCTGTGAATGGGGTTGCCTGGCTCCTTGAAGAGCAGCAAGAGCTTTTGGTGCTGGTCCCTTTGGTGTGGCAGGAATCCCTGGAAGTTCGCAGTTCCTGAGCCGGGCTCCGGCTGTACTCGGTGGTGCAGGCAGCTAGTATTGGACTTTGGGAGGCTGTCGCAAGAGAGAGCGCCATCGTTTGTGGGGCTGTGAATGGGGTTGCCTGGCTCCTTGAAGAGCAGCAAGAGCTTTTGGTGCTGGCCCCTTTGGTGTGGGAGGAATCCCCGGACGTTCGCATTTCCTGAGCCGGGCTCCGGCTGTACTCGGTGGTGCAGGCAGGTAGTATTGGACTTTGGGAGGCTGTCGCAAGAGAGAGCGCCATCGTTTGTGGGGCTGTGAATGGGGTTGCCTGGCTCCTTGAAGAGCAGCAAGAGCTTTTGGTCCTGGCCCCTTTGGTGTGGGAGGAATCCCTGGACGTTCGCAGTTCCTGAGCCGGGCTCCGGCCGTACCGAGGGGTGCAGGCAGGTAGTATTGGACTTTGGGAGGCTGTCGCAAGAGAGAGCGCCATCGTTTGTGGGGCTGTGAATGGGGTTGCCTGGCTCCTTGAAGAGCAGCTAGAGCTTTTGGTCCTGCCCCCTTTGGTGTGGGAGGAATCCCCGGACGTTTGCAGTTCCTGAGCCGGGCTCCGGCCGTACCGAGGGGTGCTGGCAGCTAGTATTGGACTTCGGGAGGCTGTCGCAAGAGAGAGCGCCATCGTTTGTGGGGCTGTGAATGGGGTTGCCTGGCTCCTTGAAGAGCAGCAAGAGCTTTTGGTCCTGGCCCCTTTGGTGTGGGAGGAATCCCTGGACGTTCACAATTGCTGAGCCGGGCTCCGGCTGTACCGAGCGGCGCAGGCAGCTAGTATTGGACTTTGGGAGGCTGTCGCAAGAGAGAGCGCCATCGTTTGTGGGGCTGTGAATGGGGTTGCCTGGCTCCTTGAAGAGCAGCAAGAGCTTTTGGTCCTGGCCCCTTTGGTGTGGCAGGAATCCCCGGACGTTCGCAGTTCCTGAGCCCGGCTCCGGCCGTACCGAGGGGTGCAGGCAGGTAGTATTGGACTTTGGGAGGCTGTCGCAAGAGAGAGCGCCATCGTTTGTGGGGCTGTGAATGGGGTTGCCTGGCTCCTTGAAGAGCAGCAAGAGCTTTTGGTCCTGGCCCCTTTGGTGTGGCAGGAATCCCTGGACATTCACAATTGCTGAGCCGGGGTCCGGCCGTACCGAGGGGTGCAGGCAGCTAGTATTGGACTTTGGGAGGCTCTCGAAAGAGAGAGCGCCATCGTTTGTGGGGCTGTGAATGGGGTTGCCTGGCTCCTTGAAGAGCAGCAAGAGCTTTTGGTGCTGGTCCCTTTGGTGTGGCAGGAATCCCTGGACGTTCGCAGTTCCTGAGCCGGGCTCCGGCTGTACTCGGTGGTGCAGGCAGGTAGTATTGGACTTTGGGAGGCTGTCGCAAGAGAGAGCGCCATCGTTTGTGGGGCTGTGAATGGGGTTGCCTGGCTCCTTGAAGAGCAGCAAGAGCTTTTGGTCCTGGCCCCTTTGGTGTGGCAGGAATCCCCGGACGTTTGCAGTTCCTGAGCCGGGCTCCGGCTGTACTCGGTGGTGCAGGCAGCTAGTATTGGACTTTGGGAGGCTGTCGCAAGAGAGAGCGCCATCGTTTGTGGGGCTGTGAATGGGGTTGCCTGGCTCCTTGAAGAGCAGCAAGAGCTTTTGGTCCTGGCCCCTTTGGTGTGGGGGGAATCCCTGGACGTTCGCAATTGCTGAGCCGGGCTCCGGCCGTACCGAGGGGTGCAGGCAGCTAGTATTGGACTTTGGGAGGCTGTCGCAAGAGAGAGCGCCATCATTTGTGGGGCTGTGAATGGGGTTGCCTGGCTCCTTGAAGAGCAGCAAGAGCTTTTGGTCCTGGCCCCTTTGGTGTGGGAGGAATCCCTGGACGTTCGCAGTTCCTGAGCCGGGGTCCGGCCGTACCGAGGGGTGCAGGCAGGTAGTATTGGACTTTGGGAGGCTGTCACAAGAGAGAGCGCCAGCGTTTGTGGGGCTGTGAATGGGGTTGCCTGGCTCCTTGAAGAGCAGCAAGAGCTTTTGGTCCTGGCCCCTTTGGTGTGGCAGGAATCCCTGGACGTTTGCAATTGCTGAGCCGGGCTCCGGCCGTACCGAGGGGTGCAGGCAGGTAGTATTGGACTTTGGGAGGCTGTCGCAAGAGAGAGCGCCATCGTTTGTGGGGCTGTGAATGGGGTTGCCTGGCTCCTTGAAGAGCAGCAAGAGCTTTTGGTCCTGGCCCCTTTGGTGTGGCAGGAATCCCTGGACATTCACAATTGCTGAGCCGGGGTCCGGCCGTACCGAGGGGTGCAGGCAGCTAGTATTGGACTTTGGGAGGCTCTCGAAAGAGAGAGCGCCAGCGTTTGTGGGGCTGTGAATGGGGTTGCCTGGCTCCTTGAAGAGCAGCAAGAGCTTTTGGTGCTGGTCCCTTTGGTGTGGCAGGAATCCCTGGACGTTCGCAGTTCCTGAGCCGGGCTCCGGCTGTACTCGGTGGTGCAGGCAGGTAGTATTGGACTTTGGGAGGCTGTCGCAAGAGAGAGCGCCATCGTTTGTGGGGCTGTGAATGGGGTTGCCTGGCTCCTTGAAGAGCAGCAAGAGCTTTTGGTCCTGGCCCCTTTGGTGTGGCAGGAATCCCCGGACGTTTGCAGTTCCTGAGCCGGGCTCCGGCTGTACTCGGTGGTGCAGGCAGCTAGTATTGGACTTTGGGAGGCTGTCGCAAGAGAGAGCGCCAGCGTTTGTGGGGCTGTGAATGGGGTTGCCTGGCTCCTTGAAGAGCAGCAAGAGCTTTTGGTCCTGGCCCCTTTGGTGTGGGAGGAATCCCTGGACGTTCGCAATTGCTGAGCCGGGGTCCGGCCGTACCGAGGGGTGCAGGCAGCTAGTATTGGACTTTGGGAGGCTCTCGAAAGCGAGAGCGCCATCGTTTGTGGGGCTGTGAATGGGGTTGCTTGGCTCCTTGAAGAGCAGCAAGAGCTTTTGGTGCTGGCCCCTTTGGTGTGGCAGGAATCCCTGGATGTTCGCAATTGCTGAGCCGGGCTCCGGCCGTACCGAGGGGTGCAGGCAGGTAGTATTGGACTTTGGGAGGCTGTCGCAAGAGAGAGCGCCAGCGTTTGTGGGGCTGTGAATGGGGTTGCCTGGCTCCTTGAAGAGCAGCAAGAGCTTTTGGTCCTGGCCCCTTTGGTGTGGGAGGAATCCCCGGACGTTCGCAGTTCCTGAGCCGGGCTCCGGCTGTACTCGGTGGTGCAGGCAGCTAGTATTGGACTTTGGGAGGCTGTCGCAAGAGAGAGCGCCATCGTTTGTGGGGCTGTGAATGGGGTTGCCTGGCTCCTTGAAGAGCAGCAAGAGCTTTTGGTGCTGGCCCCTTTGGTGTGGGAGGAATCCCTGGACGTTCGCAGTTCCTGAGCCGGGCTCCGGCCGTACCGAGGGGTGCAGGCAGGTAGTATTGGACTTTGGGAGGCTGTCACAAGAGAGAGCGCCAGCGTTTGTGGGGCTGTGAATGGGGTTGCCTGGCTCCTTGAAGAGCAGCAAGAGCTTTTGGTCCTGGCACCTTTGGTGTGGGAGGAATCCCTGGACGTTCGCAATTGCTGAGCCGGGGTCCGGCCGTACCGAGGGGTGCAGGCAGGTAGTATTGGACTTTGGGAGGCTGTCACAAGAGAGAGCGCCAGCGTTTGTGGGGCTGTGAATGGGGTTGCCTGGCTCCTTGAAGAGCAGCAAGAGCTTTTGGTCCTGGCCCCTTTGGTGTGGCAGGAATCCCCGGACGTTCGCAGTTCCTGAGCCGGGGCCCAGCTGTACCGAGGGATGCAGGCAGGTAGTATTGGACTTTGGGAGGCTGTCGCAAGAGAGAGCGCCAGCGTTTGTGGGGCTGTGAATGGGGTTGCCTGGCTCCTTGAAGAGCAGCAAGAGCTTTTGGTCCTGGCCCCTTTGGTGTGGGAGGAATCCCCGGACGTTCGCAGTTCCTGAGCCGGGCTCCAGCTGTACCGAGGGGTGCAGGCAGCTAGTATTGGACTTTGGGAGGCTGTCGCAAGAGAGAGCGCCAGCGTTTGTGGGGCTGTGAATGGGGTTGCCTGGCTCCTTGAAGAGCAGCAAGAGCTTTTGGTGCTGGCCCCTTTGGTGTGGGAGGAATCCCTGGACGTTCGCAGTTCCTGAGCCGGGGTCCGGCCGTACCGAGGGGTGCAGGCAGCTAGTATTGGACTTTGGGAGGCTGTCGCAAGAGAGAGCGCCATCGTTTGTGGGGCTGTGAATGGGGTTGCGTGGCTCCTTGAAGAGCAGCAAGAGCTTTTGGTCCTGGCCCCTTTGGTGTGGGAGGAATCCCTGGACGTTCGCAGTTCCTGAGCCGGGGTCCGGCCGTACCGAGGGGTGCAGGCAGGTAGTATTGGACTTTGGGAGGCTGTCACAAGAGAGAGCGCCAGCGTTTGTGGGGCTGTGAATGGGGTTGCCTGGCTCCTTGAAGAGCAGCAAGAGCTTTTGGTCCTGGCCCCTTTGGTGTGGCAGGAATCCCTGGACGTTTGCAATTGCTGAGCCGGGCTCCGGCCGTACCGAGGGGTGCAGGCAGGTAGTATTGGACTTTGGGAGGCTGTCGCAAGAGAGAGCGCCATCGTTTGTGGGGCTGTGAATGGGGTTGCCTGGCTCCTTGAAGAGCAGCAAGAGCTTTTGGTCCTGGCCCCTTTGGTGTGGCAGGAATCCCCGGACGTTCGCAGTTCCTGAGCCGGGCTCCGGCCGTACCGAGGGGTGCAGGCAGGTAGTATTGGACTTTGGGAGGCTGTCGCAAGAGAGAGCGCCATCGTTTGTGGGGCTGTGAATGGGGTTGCCTGGCTCCTTGAAGAGCAGCAAGAGCTTTTGGTCCTGGCCCCTTTGGTGTGGGAGGAATCCCTGGACATTCACAATTGCTGAGCCGGGGTCCGGCCGTACCGAGGGGTGCAGGCAGCTAGTATTGGACTTTGGGAGGCTGTCGCAAGAGAGAGCGCCATCGTTTGTGGGGCTGTGAATGGGGTTGCGTGGCTCCTTGAAGAGCAGCAAGAGCTTTTGGTCCTGGCCCCTTTGGTGTGGGAGGAATCCCTGGACGTTCGCAGTTCCTGAGCCGGGCTCCGGCTGTACTCGGTGGTGCAGGCAGGTAGTATTGGACTTTGGGAGGCTGTCGCAAGAGAGAGCGCCATCGTTTGTGGGGCTGTGAATGGGGTTGCCTGGCTCCTTGAAGAGCAGCAAGAGCTTTTGGTCCTGGCCCCTTTGGTGTGGCAGGAATCCCCGGACGTTTGCAGTTCCTGAGCCGGGCTCCGGCTGTACTCGGTGGTGCAGGCAGCTAGTATTGGACTTTGGGAGGCTGTCGCAAGAGAGAGCGCCATCGTTTGTGGGGCTGTGAATGGGGTTGCCTGGCTCCTTGAAGAGCAGCAAGAGCTTTTGGTCCTGGCCCCTTTGGTGTGGGAGGAATCCCTGGACGTTCGCAATTGCTGAGCCGGGCTCCGGCCGTACCGAGGGGTGCAGGCAGCTAGTATTGGACTTTGGGAGGCTCTCGAAAGCGAGAGCGCCATCGTTTGTGGGGCTGTGAATGGGGTTGCCTGGCTCCTTGAAGAGCAGCAAGAGCTTTTGGTGCTGGCCCCTTTGGTGTGGCAGGAATCCCTGGACGTTCGCAATTGCTGAGCCGGGCTCCGGCCGTACCGAGGGGTGCAGGCAGGTAGTATTGGACTTTGGGAGGCTGTCGCAAGAGAGAGCGCCAGCGTTTGTGGGGCTGTGAATGGGGTTGCCTGGCTCCTTGAAGAGCAGCAAGAGCTTTTGGTCCTGGCCCCTTTGGTGTGGGAGGAATCCCCGGACGTTCGCAGTTCCTGAGCCGGGCTCCGGCTGTACTCGGTGGTGCAGGCAGCTAGTATTGGACTTTGGGAGGCTGTCGCAAGAGAGAGCGCCATCGTTTGTGGGGCTGTGAATGGGGTTGCCTGGCTCCTTGAAGAGCAGCAAGAGCTTTTGGTCCTGGCCCCTTTGGTGTGGGAGGAATCCCTGGATGTTCGCAGTTCCTGAGCCGGGCTCCGGCCGTACCGAGGGGTGCAGGCAGGTAGTATTGGACTTTGGGAGGCTGTCACAAGAGAGAGCGCCAGCGTTTGTGGGGCTGTGAATGGGGTTGCCTGGCTCCTTGAAGAGCAGCAAGAGCTTTTGGTCCTGGCACCTTTGGTGTGGGAGGAATCCCTGGACGTTCGCAATTGCTGAGCCGGGGTCCGGCCGTACCGAGGGGTGCAGGCAGGTAGTATTGGACTTTGGGAGGCTGTCGCAAGAGTGAGCGCCATCGTTTGTGGGGCTGTGAATGGGGTTGCCTGGCTCCTTGAAGAGCAGCAAGAGCTTTTGGTCCTGGCCCCTTTGGTGTGGCAGGAATCCCCGGACGTTCGCAGTTCCTGAGCCGGGGCCCAGCTGTACCGAGGGGTGCAGGCAGGTAGTATTGGACTTTGGGAGGCTGTCGCAAGAGAGAGCGCCAGCGTTTGTGGGGCTGTGAATGGGGTTGCGTGGCTCCTTGAAGAGCAGCAAGAGCTTTTGGTCCTGGCACCTTTGGTGTGGGAGGAATCCCTGGACGTTCGCAATTGCTGAGCCGGGGTCCGGCCGTACCGAGGGGTGCAGGCAGGTAGTATTGGACTTTGGGAGGCTGTCACAAGAGAGAGCGCCATCGTTTGTGGGGCTGTGAATGGGGTTGCCTGGCTCCTTGAAGAGCAGCAAGAGCTTTTGGTCCTGGCACCTTTGGTGTGGGAGGAATCCCCGGACGTTCGCAGTTCCTGAGCCGGGCTCCGGCTGTACTCGGTGGTGCAGGCAGCTAGTATTGGACTTTGGGAGGCTGTCGCAAGAGAGAGCGCCATCATTTGTGGGGCTGTGAATGGGGTTGCCTGGCTCCTTGAAGAGCAGCAAGAGCTTTTGGTCCTGGCCCCTTTGGTGTGGGAGGAATCCCCGGACGTTCGCAGTTCCTGAGCCGGGCTCCGGCTGTACTCGGTGGTGCAGGCAGCTAGTATTGGACTTTGGGAGGCTGTCGCAAGAGAGAGCGCCATCGTTTGTGGGGCTGTGAATGGGGTTGCCTGGCTCCTTGAAGAGCAGCAAGAGCTTTTGGTGCTGGCCCCTTTGGTGTGGGAGGAATCCCTGGACGTTCGCAGTTCCTGAGCCGGGCTCCGGCCGTACCGAGGGGTGCAGGCAGGTAGTATTGGACTTTGGGAGGCTGTCACAAGAGAGAGCGCCAGCGTTTGTGGGGCTGTGAATGGGGTTGCCTGGCTCCTTGAAGAGCAGCAAGAGCTTTTGGTCCTGGCACCTTTGGTGTGGGAGGAATCCCTGGACGTTCGCAATTGCTGAGCCGGGGTCCGGCCGTACCGAGGGGTGCAGGCAGGTAGTATTGGACTTTGGGAGGCTGTCACAAGAGAGAGCGCCAGCGTTTGTGGGGCTGTGAATGGGGTTGCCTGGCTCCTTGAAGAGCAGCAAGAGCTTTTGGTCCTGGCCCCTTTGGTGTGGCAGGAATCCCCGGACGTTCGCAGTTCCTGAGCCGGGGCCCAGCTGTACCGAGGGGTGCAGGCAGGTAGTATTGGACTTTGGGAGGCTGTCGCAAGAGAGAGCGCCAGCGTTTGTGGGGCTGTGAATGGGGTTGCCTGGCTCCTTGAAGAGCAGCAAGAGCTTTTGGTCCTGGCCCCTTTGGTGTGGGAGGAATCCCCGGACGTTCGCAGTTCCTGAGCCGGGCTCCAGCTGTACCGAGGGGTGCAGGCAGCTAGTATTGGACTTTGGGAGGCTGTCGCAAGAGAGAGCGCCAGCGTTTGTGGGGCTGTGAATGGGGTTGCCTGGCTCCTTGAAGAGCAGCAAGAGCTTTTGGTGCTGGCCCCTTTGGTGTGGGAGGAATCCCTGGACGTTCGCAGTTCCTGAGCCGGGGTCCGGCCGTACCGAGGGGTGCAGGCAGCTAGTATTGGACTTTGGGAAGCTGTCGCAAGAGAGAGCGCCATCGTTTGTGGGGCTGTGAATGGGGTTGCGTGGCTCCTTGAAGAGCAGCAAGAGCTTTTGGTCCTGGCCCCTTTGGTGTGGGAGGAATCCCTGGACGTTCGCAGTTCCTGAGCCGGGGTCCGGCCGTACCGAGGGGTGCAGGCAGGTAGTATTGGACTTTGGGAGGCTGTCACAAGAGAGAGCGCCAGCGTTTGTGGGGCTGTGAATGGGGTTGCCTGGCTCCTTGAAGAGCAGCAAGAGCTTTTGGTCCTGGCCCCTTTGGTGTGGCAGGAATCCCTGGACGTTTGCAATTGCTGAGCCGGGCTCCGGCCGTACCGAGGGGTGCAGGCAGGTAGTATTGGACTTTGGGAGGCTGTCGCAAGAGAGAGCGCCATCGTTTGTGGGGCTGTGAATGGGGTTGCCTGGCTCCTTGAAGAGCAGCAAGAGCTTTTGGTCCTGGCCCCTTTGGTGTGGCAGGAATCCCCGGACGTTCGCAGTTCCTGAGCCGGGCTCCGGCCGTACCGAGGGGTGCAGGCAGGTAGTATTGGACTTTGGGAGGCTGTCGCAAGAGAGAGCGCCATCGTTTGTGGGGCTGTGAATGGGGTTGCCTGGCTCCTTGAAGAGCAGCAAGAGCTTTTGGTCCTGGCCCCTTTGGTGTGGGAGGAATCCCTGGACATTCACAATTGCTGAGCCGGGGTCCGGCCGTACCGAGGGGTGCAGGCAGCTAGTATTGGACTTTGGGAGGCTGTCGCAAGAGAGAGCGCCATCGTTTGTGGGGCTGTGAATGGGGTTGCGTGGCTCCTTGAAGAGCAGCAAGAGCTTTTGGTCCTGGCCCCTTTGGTGTGGGAGGAATCCCTGGACGTTCGCAGTTCCTGAGCCGGGCTCCGGCTGTACTCGGTGGTGCAGGCAGGTAGTATTGGACTTTGGGAGGCTGTCGCAAGAGAGAGCGCCATCGTTTGTGGGGCTGTGAATGGGGTTGCCTGGCTCCTTGAAGAGCAGCAAGAGCTTTTGGTCCTGGCCCCTTTGGTGTGGCAGGAATCCCCGGACGTTTGCAGTTCCTGAGCCGGGCTCCGGCTGTACTCGGTGGTGCAGGCAGCTAGTATTGGACTTTGGGAGGCTGTCGCAAGAGAGAGCGCCATCGTTTGCGGGGCTGTGAATGGGGTTGCCTGGCTCCTTGAAGAGCAGCAAGAGCTTTTGGTCCTGGCCCCTTTGGTGTGGGAGGAATCCCTGGACGTTCGCAATTGCTGAGCCGGGCTCCGGCCGTACCGAGGGGTGCAGGCAGCTAGTATTGGACTTTGGGAGGCTCTCGAAAGCGAGAGCGCCATCGTTTGTGGGGCTGTGAATGGGGTTGCCTGGCTCCTTGAAGAGCAGCAAGAGCTTTTGGTGCTGGCCCCTTTGGTGTGGCAGGAATCCCTGGACGTTCGCAATTGCTGAGCCGGGCTCCGGCCGTACCGAGGGGTGCAGGCAGGTAGTATTGGACTTTGGGAGGCTGTCGCAAGAGAGAGCGCCAGCGTTTGTGGGGCTGTGAATGGGGTTGCCTGGCTCCTTGAAGAGCAGCAAGAGCTTTTGGTCCTGGCCCCTTTGGTGTGGGAGGAATCCCCGGACGTTCGCAGTTCCTGAGCCGGGCTCCGGCTGTACTCGGTGGTGCAGGCAGCTAGTATTGGACTTTGGGAGGCTGTCGCAAGAGAGAGCGCCATCGTTTGTGGGGCTGTGAATGGGGTTGCCTGGCTCCTTGAAGAGCAGCAAGAGCTTTTGGTCCTGGCCCCTTTGGTGTGGGAGGAATCCCTGGATGTTCGCAGTTCCTGAGCCGGGCTCCGGCCGTACCGAGGGGTGCAGGCAGGTAGTATTGGACTTTGGGAGGCTGTCACAAGAGAGAGCGCCAGCGTTTGTGGGGCTGTGAATGGGGTTGCCTGGCTCCTTGAAGAGCAGCAAGAGCTTTTGGTCCTGGCACCTTTGGTGTGGGAGGAATCCCTGGACGTTCGCAATTGCTGAGCCGGGGTCCGGCCGTACCGAGGGGTGCAGGCAGGTAGTATTGGACTTTGGGAGGCTGTCGCAAGAGTGAGCGCCATCGTTTGTGGGGCTGTGAATGGGGTTGCCTGGCTCCTTGAAGAGCAGCAAGAGCTTTTGGTCCTGGCCCCTTTGGTGTGGCAGGAATCCCCGGACGTTCGCAGTTCCTGAGCCGGGGCCCAGCTGTACCGAGGGGTGCAGGCAGGTAGTATTGGACTTTGGGAGGCTGTCGCAAGAGAGAGCGCCAGCGTTTGTGGGGCTGTGAATGGGGTTGCCTGGCTCCTTGAAGAGCAGCAAGAGCTTTTGGTCCTGGCACCTTTGGTGTGGGAGGAATCCCTGGACGTTCGCAATTGCTGAGCCGGGGTCCGGCCGTACCGAGGGGTGCAGGCAGGTAGTATTGGACTTTGGGAGGCTGTCACAAGAGAGAGCGCCATCGTTTGTGGGGCTGTGAATGGGGTTGCCTGGCTCCTTGAAGAGCAGCAAGAGCTTTTGGTCCTGGCCCCTTTGGTGTGGCAGGAATCCCCGGACGTTCGCAGTTCCTGAGCCGGGGCCCAGCTGTACCGAGGGGTGCAGGCAGGTAGTATTGGACTTTGGGAGGCTGTCGCAAGAGAGAGCGCCAGCGTTTGTGGGGCTGTGAATGGGGTTGCCTGGCTCCTTGAAGAGCAGCAAGAGCTTTTGGTCCTGGCCCCTTTGGTGTGGGAGGAATCCCCGGACGTTCGCAGTTCCTGAGCCGGGCTCCAGCTGTACCGAGGGGTGCAGGCAGCTAGTATTGGACTTTGGGAGGCTGTCGCAAGAGAGAGCGCCAGCGTTTGTGGGGCTGTGAATGGGGTTGCCTGGCTCCTTGAAGAGCAGCAAGAGCTTTTGGTGCTGGCCCCTTTGGTGTGGGAGGAATCCCTGGACGTTCGCAGTTCCTGAGCCGGGGTCCGGCCGTACCGAGGGGTGCAGGCAGCTAGTATTGGACTTTGGGAAGCTGTCGCAAGAGAGAGCGCCATCGTTTGTGGGGCTGTGAATGGGGTTGCGTGGCTCCTTGAAGAGCAGCAAGAGCTTTTGGTCCTGGCCCCTTTGGTGTGGGAGGAATCCCTGGACGTTCGCAGTTCCTGAGCCGGGGTCCGGCCGTACCGAGGGGTGCAGGCAGGTAGTATTGGACTTTGGGAGGCTGTCACAAGAGAGAGCGCCAGCGTTTGTGGGGCTGTGAATGGGGTTGCCTGGCTCCTTGAAGAGCAGCAAGAGCTTTTGGTCCTGGCCCCTTTGGTGTGGCAGGAATCCCTGGACGTTTGCAATTGCTGAGCCGGGCTCCGGCCGTACCGAGGGGTGCAGGCAGGTAGTATTGGACTTTGGGAGGCTGTCGCAAGAGAGAGCGCCATCGTTTGTGGGGCTGTGAATGGGGTTGCCTGGCTCCTTGAAGAGCAGCAAGAGCTTTTGGTCCTGGCCCCTTTGGTGTGGCAGGAATCCCCGGACGTTCGCAGTTCCTGAGCCGGGCTCCGGCCGTACCGAGGGGTGCAGGCAGGTAGTATTGGACTTTGGGAGGCTGTCGCAAGAGAGAGCGCCATCGTTTGTGGGGCTGTGAATGGGGTTGCCTGGCTCCTTGAAGAGCAGCAAGAGCTTTTGGTCCTGGCCCCTTTGGTGTGGGAGGAATCCCTGGACATTCACAATTGCTGAGCCGGGGTCCGGCCGTACCGAGGGGTGCAGGCAGCTAGTATTGGACTTTGGGAGGCTGTCGCAAGAGAGAGCGCCATCGTTTGTGGGGCTGTGAATGGGGTTGCGTGGCTCCTTGAAGAGCAGCAAGAGCTTTTGGTCCTGGCCCCTTTGGTGTGGGAGGAATCCCTGGACGTTCGCAGTTCCTGAGCCGGGCTCCGGCTGTACTCGGTGGTGCAGGCAGGTAGTATTGGACTTTGGGAGGCTGTCGCAAGAGAGAGCGCCATCGTTTGTGGGGCTGTGAATGGGGTTGCCTGGCTCCTTGAAGAGCAGCAAGAGCTTTTGGTCCTGGCCCCTTTGGTGTGGCAGGAATCCCCGGACGTTTGCAGTTCCTGAGCCGGGCTCCGGCTGTACTCGGTGGTGCAGGCAGCTAGTATTGGACTTTGGGAGGCTGTCGCAAGAGAGAGCGCCATCGTTTGCGGGGCTGTGAATGGGGTTGCCTGGCTCCTTGAAGAGCAGCAAGAGCTTTTGGTCCTGGCCCCTTTGGTGTGGGAGGAATCCCTGGACGTTCGCAATTGCTGAGCCGGGCTCCGGCCGTACCGAGGGGTGCAGGCAGCTAGTATTGGACTTTGGGAGGCTCTCGAAAGCGAGAGCGCCATCGTTTGTGGGGCTGTGAATGGGGTTGCCTGGCTCCTTGAAGAGCAGCAAGAGCTTTTGGTGCTGGCCCCTTTGGTGTGGCAGGAATCCCTGGACGTTCGCAATTGCTGAGCCGGGCTCCGGCCGTACCGAGGGGTGCAGGCAGGTAGTATTGGACTTTGGGAGGCTGTCGCAAGAGAGAGCGCCAGCGTTTGTGGGGCTGTGAATGGGGTTGCCTGGCTCCTTGAAGAGCAGCAAGAGCTTTTGGTCCTGGCCCCTTTGGTGTGGGAGGAATCCCCGGACGTTCGCAGTTCCTGAGCCGGGCTCCGGCTGTACTCGGTGGTGCAGGCAGCTAGTATTGGACTTTGGGAGGCTGTCGCAAGAGAGAGCGCCATCGTTTGTGGGGCTGTGAATGGGGTTGCCTGGCTCCTTGAAGAGCAGCAAGAGCTTTTGGTCCTGGCCCCTTTGGTGTGGGAGGAATCCCTGGATGTTCGCAGTTCCTGAGCCGGGCTCCGGCCGTACCGAGGGGTGCAGGCAGGTAGTATTGGACTTTGGGAGGCTGTCACAAGAGAGAGCGCCAGCGTTTGTGGGGCTGTGAATGGGGTTGCCTGGCTCCTTGAAGAGCAGCAAGAGCTTTTGGTCCTGGCACCTTTGGTGTGGGAGGAATCCCTGGACGTTCGCAATTGCTGAGCCGGGGTCCGGCCGTACCGAGGGGTGCAGGCAGGTAGTATTGGACTTTGGGAGGCTGTCGCAAGAGTGAGCGCCATCGTTTGTGGGGCTGTGAATGGGGTTGCCTGGCTCCTTGAAGAGCAGCAAGAGCTTTTGGTCCTGGCCCCTTTGGTGTGGCAGGAATCCCCGGACGTTCGCAGTTCCTGAGCCGGGGCCCAGCTGTACCGAGGGGTGCAGGCAGGTAGTATTGGACTTTGGGAGGCTGTCGCAAGAGAGAGCGCCAGCGTTTGTGGGGCTGTGAATGGGGTTGCCTGGCTCCTTGAAGAGCAGCAAGAGCTTTTGGTCCTGGCACCTTTGGTGTGGGAGGAATCCCTGGACGTTCGCAATTGCTGAGCCGGGGTCCGGCCGTACCGAGGGGTGCAGGCAGGTAGTATTGGACTTTGGGAGGCTGTCACAAGAGAGAGCGCCATCGTTTGTGGGGCTGTGAATGGGGTTGCCTGGCTCCTTGAAGAGCAGCAAGAGCTTTTGGTCCTGGCACCTTTGGTGTGGGAGGAATCCCCGGACGTTCGCAGTTCCTGAGCCGGGCTCCGGCTGTACTCGGTGGTGCAGGCAGCTAGTATTGGACTTTGGGAGGCTGTCGCAAGAGAGAGCGCCATCATTTGTGGGGCTGTGAATGGGGTTGCCTGGCTCCTTGAAGAGCAGCAAGAGCTTTTGGTCCTGGCACCTTTGGTGTGGGAGGAATCCCTGGACGTTCGCAATTGCTGAGCCGGGCTCCGGCCGTACCGAGGGGTGCAGGCAGGTAGTATTGGACTTTGGGAGGCTGTCACAAGAGAGAGCGCCATCGTTTGTGGGGCTGTGAATGGGGTTGCCTGGCTCCTTGAAGAGCAGCAAGAGCTTTTGGTCCTGGCCCCTTTGGTGTGGCAGGAATCCCCGGACGTTCGCAGTTCCTGAGCCGGGCTCCGGCCGTACCGAGGGGTGCAGGCAGGTAGTATTGGACTTTGGGAGGCTGTCGCAAGAGAGAGCGCCATCGTTTGTGGGGCTGTGAATGGGGTTGCCTGGCTCCTTGAAGAGCAGCAAGAGCTTTTGGTGCTGGCCCCTTTGGTGTGGGAGGAATCCCTGGACGTTCGCAGTTCCTGAGCCGGGCTCCGGCTGTACTCGGTGGTGCAGGCAGCTAGTATTGGACTTTGGGAGGCTGTCGCAAGAGAGAGCGCCATCGTTTGTGGGGCTGTGAATGGGGTTGCCTGGCTCCTTGAAGAGCAGCAAGAGCTTTTGGTCCTGGCCCCTTTGGTGTGGGAGGAATCCCTGGACGTTCGCAGTTCCTGAGCCGGGCTCCGGCCGTACCGAGGGGTGCAGGCAGGTAGTATTGGACTTTGGGAGGCTGTCACAAGAGAGAGCGCCAGCGTTTGTGGGGCTGTGAATGGGGTTGCCTGGCTCCTTGAAGAGCAGCAAGAGCTTTTGGTCCTGGCACCTTTGGTGTGGGAGGAATCCCTGGACGTTTGCAATTGCTGAGCCGGGCTCCGGCCGTACCGAGGGGTGCAGGCAGGTAGTATTGGACTTTGGGAGGCTGTCACAAGAGAGAGCGCCATCGTTTGTGGGGCTGTGAATGGGGTTGCCTGGCTCCTTGAAGAGCAGCAAGAGCTTTTGGTCCTGGCCCCTTTGGTGTGGCAGGAATCCCCGGACGTTCGCAGTTCCTGAGCCGGGGCCCAGCTGTACCGAGGGGTGCAGGCCGGTAGTATTGGACTTTGGGAGGCTGTCGCAAGAGAGAGCGCCATCGTTTGTGGGGCTGTGAATGGGGTTGCCTGGCTCCTTGAAGAGCAGCAAGAGCTTTTGGTCCTGGCCCCTTTGGTGTGGGGGGAATCCCTGGACGTTCGCAATTGCTGAGCCGGGCTCCGGCCGTACCGAGGGGTGCAGGCAGCTAGTATTGGACTTTGGGAGGCTGTCGCAAGAGAGAGCGCCATCATTTGTGGGGCTGTGAATGGGGTTGCCTGGCTCCTTGAAGAGCAGCAAGAGCTTTTGGTCCTGGCCCCTTTGGTGTGGCAGGAATCCCTGGACGTTTGCAATTGCTGAGCCGGGCTCCGGCCGTACCGAGGGGTGCAGGCAGGTAGTATTGGACTTTGGGAGGCTGTCGCAAGAGAGAGCGCCAGCGTTTGTGGGGCTGTGAATGGGGTTGCCTGGCTCCTTGAAGAGCAGCAAGAGCTTTTGGTCCTGGCCCCTTTGGTGTGGGAGGAATCCCCGGACGTTCGCAGTTCCTGAGCCGGGCTCCGGCCGTACCGAGGGGTGCAGGCAGCTAGTATTGGACTTTGGGAGGCTGTCGCAAGAGAGAGCGCCATCGTTTGTGGGGCTGTGAATGGGGTTGCCTGGCTCCTTGAAGAGCAGCAAGAGCTTTTGGTCCTGGCCCCTTTGGTGTGGCAGGAATCCCTGGACATTCACAATTGCTGAGCCGGGGTCCGGCCGTACCGAGGGGTGCAGGCAGCTAGTATTGGACTTTGGGAGGCTCTCGAAAGAGAGAGCGCCAGCGTTTGTGGGGCTGTGAATGGGGTTGCCTGGCTCCTTGAAGAGCAGCAAGAGCTTTTGGTGCTGGTCCCTTTGGTGTGGCAGGAATCCCTGGAAGTTCGCAGTTCCTGAGCCGGGCTCCGGCTGTACTCGGTGGTGCAGGCAGGTAGTATTGGACTTTGGGAGGCTGTCGCAAGAGAGAGCGCCATCGTTTGTGGGGCTGTGAATGGGGTTGCCTGGCTCCTTGAAGAGCAGCAAGAGCTTTTGGTGCTGGCCCCTTTGGTGTGGGAGGAATCCCCGGACGTTCGCATTTCCTGAGCCGGGCTCCGGCTGTACTCGGTGGTGCAGGCAGGTAGTATTGGACTTTGGGAGGCTGTCGCAAGAGAGAGCGCCATCGTTTGTGGGGCTGTGAATGGGGTTGCCTGGCTCCTTGAAGAGCAGCAAGAGCTTTTGGTCCTGGCCCCTTTGGTGTGGGAGGAATCCCTGGACGTTCGCAGTTCCTGAGCCGGGCTCCGGCCGTACCGAGGGGTGCAGGCAGGTAGTATTGGACTTTGGGAGGCTGTCGCAAGAGAGAGCGCCATCGTTTGTGGGGCTGTGAATGGGGTTGCCTGGCTCCTTGAAGAGCAGCTAGAGCTTTTGGTCCTGCCCCCTTTGGTGTGGGAGGAATCCCCGGACGTTTGCAGTTCCTGAGCCGGGCTCCGGCCGTACCGAGGGGTGCTGGCAGCTAGTATTGGACTTCGGGAGGCTGTCGCAAGAGAGAGCGCCATCGTTTGTGGGGCTGTGAATGGGGTTGCCTGGCTCCTTGAAGAGCAGCAAGAGCTTTTGGTCCTGGCCCCTTTGGTGTGGGAGGAATCCCTGGACGTTCACAATTGCTGAGCCGGGCTCCGGCTGTACCGAGCGGCGCAGGCAGCTAGTATTGGACTTTGGGAGGCTGTCGCAAGAGAGAGCGCCATCGTTTGTGGGGCTGTGAATGGGGTTGCCTGGCTCCTTGAAGAGCAGCAAGAGCTTTTGGTCCTGGCCCCTTTGGTGTGGCAGGAATCCCCGGACGTTCGCAGTTCCTGAGCCCGGCTCCGGCCGTACCGAGGGGTGCAGGCAGGTAGTATTGGACTTTGGGAGGCTGTCGCAAGAGAGAGCGCCATCGTTTGTGGGGCTGTGAATGGGGTTGCCTGGCTCCTTGAAGAGCAGCAAGAGCTTTTGGTCCTGGCCCCTTTGGTGTGGCAGGAATCCCTGGACATTCACAATTGCTGAGCCGGGGTCCGGCCGTACCGAGGGGTGCAGGCAGCTAGTATTGGACTTTGGGAGGCTCTCGAAAGAGAGAGCGCCATCGTTTGTGGGGCTGTGAATGGGGTTGCCTGGCTCCTTGAAGAGCAGCAAGAGCTTTTGGTGCTGGTCCCTTTGGTGTGGCAGGAATCCCTGGACGTTCGCAGTTCCTGAGCCGGGCTCCGGCTGTACTCGGTGGTGCAGGCAGGTAGTATTGGACTTTGGGAGGCTGTCGCAAGAGAGAGCGCCATCGTTTGTGGGGCTGTGAATGGGGTTGCCTGGCTCCTTGAAGAGCAGCAAGAGCTTTTGGTCCTGGCCCCTTTGGTGTGGCAGGAATCCCCGGACGTTTGCAGTTCCTGAGCCGGGCTCCGGCTGTACTCGGTGGTGCAGGCAGCTAGTATTGGACTTTGGGAGGCTGTCGCAAGAGAGAGCGCCATCGTTTGTGGGGCTGTGAATGGGGTTGCCTGGCTCCTTGAAGAGCAGCAAGAGCTTTTGGTCCTGGCCCCTTTGGTGTGGGGGGAATCCCTGGACGTTCGCAATTGCTGAGCCGGGCTCCGGCCGTACCGAGGGGTGCAGGCAGCTAGTATTGGACTTTGGGAGGCTGTCGCAAGAGAGAGCGCCATCATTTGTGGGGCTGTGAATGGGGTTGCCTGGCTCCTTGAAGAGCAGCAAGAGCTTTTGGTCCTGGCCCCTTTGGTGTGGGAGGAATCCCTGGACGTTCGCAGTTCCTGAGCCGGGGTCCGGCCGTACCGAGGGGTGCAGGCAGGTAGTATTGGACTTTGGGAGGCTGTCACAAGAGAGAGCGCCAGCGTTTGTGGGGCTGTGAATGGGGTTGCCTGGCTCCTTGAAGAGCAGCAAGAGCTTTTGGTCCTGGCCCCTTTGGTGTGGCAGGAATCCCTGGACGTTTGCAATTGCTGAGCCGGGCTCCGGCCGTACCGAGGGGTGCAGGCAGGTAGTATTGGACTTTGGGAGGCTGTCGCAAGAGAGAGCGCCATCGTTTGTGGGGCTGTGAATGGGGTTGCCTGGCTCCTTGAAGAGCAGCAAGAGCTTTTGGTCCTGGCCCCTTTGGTGTGGCAGGAATCCCTGGACATTCACAATTGCTGAGCCGGGGTCCGGCCGTACCGAGGGGTGCAGGCAGCTAGTATTGGACTTTGGGAGGCTCTCGAAAGAGAGAGCGCCAGCGTTTGTGGGGCTGTGAATGGGGTTGCCTGGCTCCTTGAAGAGCAGCAAGAGCTTTTGGTGCTGGTCCCTTTGGTGTGGCAGGAATCCCTGGACGTTCGCAGTTCCTGAGCCGGGCTCCGGCTGTACTCGGTGGTGCAGGCAGGTAGTATTGGACTTTGGGAGGCTGTCGCAAGAGAGAGCGCCATCGTTTGTGGGGCTGTGAATGGGGTTGCCTGGCTCCTTGAAGAGCAGCAAGAGCTTTTGGTCCTGGCCCCTTTGGTGTGGCAGGAATCCCCGGACGTTTGCAGTTCCTGAGCCGGGCTCCGGCTGTACTCGGTGGTGCAGGCAGCTAGTATTGGACTTTGGGAGGCTGTCGCAAGAGAGAGCGCCAGCGTTTGTGGGGCTGTGAATGGGGTTGCCTGGCTCCTTGAAGAGCAGCAAGAGCTTTTGGTCCTGGCCCCTTTGGTGTGGGAGGAATCCCTGGACGTTCGCAATTGCTGAGCCGGGGTCCGGCCGTACCGAGGGGTGCAGGCAGCTAGTATTGGACTTTGGGAGGCTCTCGAAAGCGAGAGCGCCATCGTTTGTGGGGCTGTGAATGGGGTTGCTTGGCTCCTTGAAGAGCAGCAAGAGCTTTTGGTGCTGGCCCCTTTGGTGTGGCAGGAATCCCTGGATGTTCGCAATTGCTGAGCCGGGCTCCGGCCGTACCGAGGGGTGCAGGCAGGTAGTATTGGACTTTGGGAGGCTGTCGCAAGAGAGAGCGCCAGCGTTTGTGGGGCTGTGAATGGGGTTGCCTGGCTCCTTGAAGAGCAGCAAGAGCTTTTGGTCCTGGCCCCTTTGGTGTGGGAGGAATCCCCGGACGTTCGCAGTTCCTGAGCCGGGCTCCGGCTGTACTCGGTGGTGCAGGCAGCTAGTATTGGACTTTGGGAGGCTGTCGCAAGAGAGAGCGCCATCGTTTGTGGGGCTGTGAATGGGGTTGCCTGGCTCCTTGAAGAGCAGCAAGAGCTTTTGGTGCTGGCCCCTTTGGTGTGGGAGGAATCCCTGGACGTTCGCAGTTCCTGAGCCGGGCTCCGGCCGTACCGAGGGGTGCAGGCAGGTAGTATTGGACTTTGGGAGGCTGTCACAAGAGAGAGCGCCAGCGTTTGTGGGGCTGTGAATGGGGTTGCCTGGCTCCTTGAAGAGCAGCAAGAGCTTTTGGTCCTGGCACCTTTGGTGTGGGAGGAATCCCTGGACGTTCGCAATTGCTGAGCCGGGGTCCGGCCGTACCGAGGGGTGCAGGCAGGTAGTATTGGACTTTGGGAGGCTGTCACAAGAGAGAGCGCCAGCGTTTGTGGGGCTGTGAATGGGGTTGCCTGGCTCCTTGAAGAGCAGCAAGAGCTTTTGGTCCTGGCCCCTTTGGTGTGGCAGGAATCCCCGGACGTTCGCAGTTCCTGAGCCGGGGCCCAGCTGTACCGAGGGATGCAGGCAGGTAGTATTGGACTTTGGGAGGCTGTCGCAAGAGAGAGCGCCAGCGTTTGTGGGGCTGTGAATGGGGTTGCCTGGCTCCTTGAAGAGCAGCAAGAGCTTTTGGTCCTGGCCCCTTTGGTGTGGGAGGAATCCCCGGACGTTCGCAGTTCCTGAGCCGGGCTCCAGCTGTACCGAGGGGTGCAGGCAGCTAGTATTGGACTTTGGGAGGCTGTCGCAAGAGAGAGCGCCAGCGTTTGTGGGGCTGTGAATGGGGTTGCCTGGCTCCTTGAAGAGCAGCAAGAGCTTTTGGTGCTGGCCCCTTTGGTGTGGGAGGAATCCCTGGACGTTCGCAGTTCCTGAGCCGGGGTCCGGCCGTACCGAGGGGTGCAGGCAGCTAGTATTGGACTTTGGGAGGCTGTCGCAAGAGAGAGCGCCATCGTTTGTGGGGCTGTGAATGGGGTTGCGTGGCTCCTTGAAGAGCAGCAAGAGCTTTTGGTCCTGGCCCCTTTGGTGTGGGAGGAATCCCTGGACGTTCGCAGTTCCTGAGCCGGGGTCCGGCCGTACCGAGGGGTGCAGGCAGGTAGTATTGGACTTTGGGAGGCTGTCACAAGAGAGAGCGCCAGCGTTTGTGGGGCTGTGAATGGGGTTGCCTGGCTCCTTGAAGAGCAGCAAGAGCTTTTGGTCCTGGCCCCTTTGGTGTGGCAGGAATCCCTGGACGTTTGCAATTGCTGAGCCGGGCTCCGGCCGTACCGAGGGGTGCAGGCAGGTAGTATTGGACTTTGGGAGGCTGTCGCAAGAGAGAGCGCCATCGTTTGTGGGGCTGTGAATGGGGTTGCCTGGCTCCTTGAAGAGCAGCAAGAGCTTTTGGTCCTGGCCCCTTTGGTGTGGCAGGAATCCCCGGACGTTCGCAGTTCCTGAGCCGGGCTCCGGCCGTACCGAGGGGTGCAGGCAGGTAGTATTGGACTTTGGGAGGCTGTCGCAAGAGAGAGCGCCATCGTTTGTGGGGCTGTGAATGGGGTTGCCTGGCTCCTTGAAGAGCAGCAAGAGCTTTTGGTCCTGGCCCCTTTGGTGTGGGAGGAATCCCTGGACATTCACAATTGCTGAGCCGGGGTCCGGCCGTACCGAGGGGTGCAGGCAGCTAGTATTGGACTTTGGGAGGCTGTCGCAAGAGAGAGCGCCATCGTTTGTGGGGCTGTGAATGGGGTTGCGTGGCTCCTTGAAGAGCAGCAAGAGCTTTTGGTCCTGGCCCCTTTGGTGTGGGAGGAATCCCTGGACGTTCGCAGTTCCTGAGCCGGGCTCCGGCTGTACTCGGTGGTGCAGGCAGGTAGTATTGGACTTTGGGAGGCTGTCGCAAGAGAGAGCGCCATCGTTTGTGGGGCTGTGAATGGGGTTGCCTGGCTCCTTGAAGAGCAGCAAGAGCTTTTGGTCCTGGCCCCTTTGGTGTGGCAGGAATCCCCGGACGTTTGCAGTTCCTGAGCCGGGCTCCGGCTGTACTCGGTGGTGCAGGCAGCTAGTATTGGACTTTGGGAGGCTGTCGCAAGAGAGAGCGCCATCGTTTGTGGGGCTGTGAATGGGGTTGCCTGGCTCCTTGAAGAGCAGCAAGAGCTTTTGGTCCTGGCCCCTTTGGTGTGGGAGGAATCCCTGGACGTTCGCAATTGCTGAGCCGGGCTCCGGCCGTACCGAGGGGTGCAGGCAGCTAGTATTGGACTTTGGGAGGCTCTCGAAAGCGAGAGCGCCATCGTTTGTGGGGCTGTGAATGGGGTTGCCTGGCTCCTTGAAGAGCAGCAAGAGCTTTTGGTGCTGGCCCCTTTGGTGTGGCAGGAATCCCTGGACGTTCGCAATTGCTGAGCCGGGCTCCGGCCGTACCGAGGGGTGCAGGCAGGTAGTATTGGACTTTGGGAGGCTGTCGCAAGAGAGAGCGCCAGCGTTTGTGGGGCTGTGAATGGGGTTGCCTGGCTCCTTGAAGAGCAGCAAGAGCTTTTGGTCCTGGCCCCTTTGGTGTGGGAGGAATCCCCGGACGTTCGCAGTTCCTGAGCCGGGCTCCGGCTGTACTCGGTGGTGCAGGCAGCTAGTATTGGACTTTGGGAGGCTGTCGCAAGAGAGAGCGCCATCGTTTGTGGGGCTGTGAATGGGGTTGCCTGGCTCCTTGAAGAGCAGCAAGAGCTTTTGGTCCTGGCCCCTTTGGTGTGGGAGGAATCCCTGGATGTTCGCAGTTCCTGAGCCGGGCTCCGGCCGTACCGAGGGGTGCAGGCAGGTAGTATTGGACTTTGGGAGGCTGTCACAAGAGAGAGCGCCAGCGTTTGTGGGGCTGTGAATGGGGTTGCCTGGCTCCTTGAAGAGCAGCAAGAGCTTTTGGTCCTGGCACCTTTGGTGTGGGAGGAATCCCTGGACGTTCGCAATTGCTGAGCCGGGGTCCGGCCGTACCGAGGGGTGCAGGCAGGTAGTATTGGACTTTGGGAGGCTGTCGCAAGAGTGAGCGCCATCGTTTGTGGGGCTGTGAATGGGGTTGCCTGGCTCCTTGAAGAGCAGCAAGAGCTTTTGGTCCTGGCCCCTTTGGTGTGGCAGGAATCCCCGGACGTTCGCAGTTCCTGAGCCGGGGCCCAGCTGTACCGAGGGGTGCAGGCAGGTAGTATTGGACTTTGGGAGGCTGTCGCAAGAGAGAGCGCCAGCGTTTGTGGGGCTGTGAATGGGGTTGCGTGGCTCCTTGAAGAGCAGCAAGAGCTTTTGGTCCTGGCACCTTTGGTGTGGGAGGAATCCCTGGACGTTCGCAATTGCTGAGCCGGGGTCCGGCCGTACCGAGGGGTGCAGGCAGGTAGTATTGGACTTTGGGAGGCTGTCACAAGAGAGAGCGCCATCGTTTGTGGGGCTGTGAATGGGGTTGCCTGGCTCCTTGAAGAGCAGCAAGAGCTTTTGGTCCTGGCACCTTTGGTGTGGGAGGAATCCCCGGACGTTCGCAGTTCCTGAGCCGGGCTCCGGCTGTACTCGGTGGTGCAGGCAGCTAGTATTGGACTTTGGGAGGCTGTCGCAAGAGAGAGCGCCATCATTTGTGGGGCTGTGAATGGGGTTGCCTGGCTCCTTGAAGAGCAGCAAGAGCTTTTGGTCCTGGCCCCTTTGGTGTGGGAGGAATCCCCGGACGTTCGCAGTTCCTGAGCCGGGCTCCGGCTGTACTCGGTGGTGCAGGCAGCTAGTATTGGACTTTGGGAGGCTGTCGCAAGAGAGAGCGCCATCGTTTGTGGGGCTGTGAATGGGGTTGCCTGGCTCCTTGAAGAGCAGCAAGAGCTTTTGGTGCTGGCCCCTTTGGTGTGGGAGGAATCCCTGGACGTTCGCAGTTCCTGAGCCGGGCTCCGGCCGTACCGAGGGGTGCAGGCAGGTAGTATTGGACTTTGGGAGGCTGTCACAAGAGAGAGCGCCAGCGTTTGTGGGGCTGTGAATGGGGTTGCGTGGCTCCTTGAAGAGCAGCAAGAGCTTTTGGTCCTGGCACCTTTGGTGTGGGAGGAATCCCTGGACGTTCGCAATTGCTGAGCCGGGGTCCGGCCGTACCGAGGGGTGCAGGCAGGTAGTATTGGACTTTGGGAGGCTGTCACAAGAGAGAGCGCCAGCGTTTGTGGGGCTGTGAATGGGGTTGCCTGGCTCCTTGAAGAGCAGCAAGAGCTTTTGGTCCTGGCCCCTTTGGTGTGGCAGGAATCCCCGGACGTTCGCAGTTCCTGAGCCGGGGCCCAGCTGTACCGAGGGGTGCAGGCAGGTAGTATTGGACTTTGGGAGGCTGTCGCAAGAGAGAGCGCCAGCGTTTGTGGGGCTGTGAATGGGGTTGCCTGGCTCCTTGAAGAGCAGCAAGAGCTTTTGGTCCTGGCCCCTTTGGTGTGGGAGGAATCCCCGGACGTTCGCAGTTCCTGAGCCGGGCTCCAGCTGTACCGAGGGGTGCAGGCAGCTAGTATTGGACTTTGGGAGGCTGTCGCAAGAGAGAGCGCCAGCGTTTGTGGGGCTGTGAATGGGGTTGCCTGGCTCCTTGAAGAGCAGCAAGAGCTTTTGGTGCTGGCCCCTTTGGTGTGGGAGGAATCCCTGGACGTTCGCAGTTCCTGAGCCGGGGTCCGGCCGTACCGAGGGGTGCAGGCAGCTAGTATTGGACTTTGGGAAGCTGTCGCAAGAGAGAGCGCCATCGTTTGTGGGGCTGTGAATGGGGTTGCGTGGCTCCTTGAAGAGCAGCAAGAGCTTTTGGTCCTGGCCCCTTTGGTGTGGGAGGAATCCCTGGACGTTCGCAGTTCCTGAGCCGGGGTCCGGCCGTACCGAGGGGTGCAGGCAGGTAGTATTGGACTTTGGGAGGCTGTCACAAGAGAGAGCGCCAGCGTTTGTGGGGCTGTGAATGGGGTTGCCTGGCTCCTTGAAGAGCAGCAAGAGCTTTTGGTCCTGGCCCCTTTGGTGTGGCAGGAATCCCTGGACGTTTGCAATTGCTGAGCCGGGCTCCGGCCGTACCGAGGGGTGCAGGCAGGTAGTATTGGACTTTGGGAGGCTGTCGCAAGAGAGAGCGCCATCGTTTGTGGGGCTGTGAATGGGGTTGCCTGGCTCCTTGAAGAGCAGCAAGAGCTTTTGGTCCTGGCCCCTTTGGTGTGGCAGGAATCCCCGGACGTTCGCAGTTCCTGAGCCGGGCTCCGGCCGTACCGAGGGGTGCAGGCAGGTAGTATTGGACTTTGGGAGGCTGTCGCAAGAGAGAGCGCCATCGTTTGTGGGGCTGTGAATGGGGTTGCCTGGCTCCTTGAAGAGCAGCAAGAGCTTTTGGTCCTGGCCCCTTTGGTGTGGGAGGAATCCCTGGACATTCACAATTGCTGAGCCGGGGTCCGGCCGTACCGAGGGGTGCAGGCAGCTAGTATTGGACTTTGGGAGGCTGTCGCAAGAGAGAGCGCCATCGTTTGTGGGGCTGTGAATGGGGTTGCGTGGCTCCTTGAAGAGCAGCAAGAGCTTTTGGTCCTGGCCCCTTTGGTGTGGGAGGAATCCCTGGACGTTCGCAGTTCCTGAGCCGGGCTCCGGCTGTACTCGGTGGTGCAGGCAGGTAGTATTGGACTTTGGGAGGCTGTCGCAAGAGAGAGCGCCATCGTTTGTGGGGCTGTGAATGGGGTTGCCTGGCTCCTTGAAGAGCAGCAAGAGCTTTTGGTCCTGGCCCCTTTGGTGTGGCAGGAATCCCCGGACGTTTGCAGTTCCTGAGCCGGGCTCCGGCTGTACTCGGTGGTGCAGGCAGCTAGTATTGGACTTTGGGAGGCTGTCGCAAGAGAGAGCGCCATCGTTTGCGGGGCTGTGAATGGGGTTGCCTGGCTCCTTGAAGAGCAGCAAGAGCTTTTGGTCCTGGCCCCTTTGGTGTGGGAGGAATCCCTGGACGTTCGCAATTGCTGAGCCGGGCTCCGGCCGTACCGAGGGGTGCAGGCAGCTAGTATTGGACTTTGGGAGGCTCTCGAAAGCGAGAGCGCCATCGTTTGTGGGGCTGTGAATGGGGTTGCCTGGCTCCTTGAAGAGCAGCAAGAGCTTTTGGTGCTGGCCCCTTTGGTGTGGCAGGAATCCCTGGACGTTCGCAATTGCTGAGCCGGGCTCCGGCCGTACCGAGGGGTGCAGGCAGGTAGTATTGGACTTTGGGAGGCTGTCGCAAGAGAGAGCGCCAGCGTTTGTGGGGCTGTGAATGGGGTTGCCTGGCTCCTTGAAGAGCAGCAAGAGCTTTTGGTCCTGGCCCCTTTGGTGTGGGAGGAATCCCCGGACGTTCGCAGTTCCTGAGCCGGGCTCCGGCTGTACTCGGTGGTGCAGGCAGCTAGTATTGGACTTTGGGAGGCTGTCGCAAGAGAGAGCGCCATCGTTTGTGGGGCTGTGAATGGGGTTGCCTGGCTCCTTGAAGAGCAGCAAGAGCTTTTGGTCCTGGCCCCTTTGGTGTGGGAGGAATCCCTGGATGTTCGCAGTTCCTGAGCCGGGCTCCGGCCGTACCGAGGGGTGCAGGCAGGTAGTATTGGACTTTGGGAGGCTGTCACAAGAGAGAGCGCCAGCGTTTGTGGGGCTGTGAATGGGGTTGCCTGGCTCCTTGAAGAGCAGCAAGAGCTTTTGGTCCTGGCACCTTTGGTGTGGGAGGAATCCCTGGACGTTCGCAATTGCTGAGCCGGGGTCCGGCCGTACCGAGGGGTGCAGGCAGGTAGTATTGGACTTTGGGAGGCTGTCGCAAGAGTGAGCGCCATCGTTTGTGGGGCTGTGAATGGGGTTGCCTGGCTCCTTGAAGAGCAGCAAGAGCTTTTGGTCCTGGCCCCTTTGGTGTGGCAGGAATCCCCGGACGTTCGCAGTTCCTGAGCCGGGGCCCAGCTGTACCGAGGGGTGCAGGCAGGTAGTATTGGACTTTGGGAGGCTGTCGCAAGAGAGAGCGCCAGCGTTTGTGGGGCTGTGAATGGGGTTGCCTGGCTCCTTGAAGAGCAGCCAAGAGCTTTTGGTCCTGGCACCTTTGGTGTGGGAGAATCCCTGGACGTTCGCAATTGCTGAGCCGGGGTCCGGCCGTACCGAGGGGTGCAGGCAGGTAGTATTGGACTTTGGGAGGCTGTCACAAGAGAGAGCGCCATCGTTTGTGGGGCTGTGAATGGGGTTGCCTGGCTCCTTGAAGAGCAGCAAGAGCTTTTGGTCCTGGCACCTTTGGTGTGGGAGGAATCCCGGACGTTCGCAGTTCCTGAGCCGGGCTCCGGCTGTACTCGGTGGTGCAGGCAGCTAGTATTGGACTTTGGGAGGCTGTCGCAAGAGAGAGCGCCATCATTTGTGGGGCTGTGAATGGGGTTGCCTGGCTCCTTGAAGAGCAGCAAGAGCTTTTGGTCCTGGCACCTTTGGTGTGGGAGGAATCCCTGGACGTTCGCAATTGCTGAGCCGGGCTCCGGCCGTACCGAGGGGTGCAGGCAGGTAGTATTGGACTTTGGGAGGCTGTCACAAGAGAGAGCGCCATCGTTTGTGGGGCTGTGAATGGGGTTGCCTGGCTCCTTGAAGAGCAGCAAGAGCTTTTGGTCCTGGCCCCTTTGGTGTGGCAGGAATCCCCGGACGTTCGCAGTTCCTGAGCCGGGCTCCGGCCGTACCGAGGGGTGCAGGCAGGTAGTATTGGACTTTGGGAGGCTGTCGCAAGAGAGAGCGCCATCGTTTGTGGGGCTGTGAATGGGGTTGCCTGGCTCCTTGAAGAGCAGCAAGAGCTTTTGGTGCTGGCCCCTTTGGTGTGGGAGGAATCCCTGGACGTTCGCAGTTCCTGAGCCGGGCTCCGGCTGTACTCGGTGGTGCAGGCAGCTAGTATTGGACTTTGGGAGGCTGTCGCAAGAGAGAGCGCCATCGTTTGTGGGGCTGTGAATGGGGTTGCCCTGGCTCCTTGAAGAGCAGCAAGAGCTTTTGGTCCTGGCCCCTTTGGTGTGGGAGGAATCCCTGGACGTTCGCAGTTCCTGAGCCGGCTCCGGCCGTACCGAGGGGTGCAGGCAGTAGTATTGGACTTTGGGAGGCTGTCACAAGAGAGAGCGCCAGCGTTTGTGGGGCTGTGAATGGGGTTGCCTGGCTCCTTGAAGAGCAGCAAGAGCTTTTGGTCCTGGCACCTTTGGTGTGGGAGGAATCCCTGGACGTTTGCAATTGCTGAGCCGGGCTCCGGCCGTACCGAGGGGTGCAGGCAGGTAGTATTGGACTTTGGGAGGCTGTCACAAGAGAGAGCGCCATCGTTTGTGGGGCTGTGAATGGGGTTGCCTGGCTCCTTGAAGAGCAGCAAGAGCTTTTGGTCCTGGCCCCTTTGGTGTGGCAGAATCCCCGGACGTTCGCAGTTCCTGAGCCGGGGCCCAGCTGTACCGAGGGGTGCAGGCCGGTAGTATTGGACTTTGGGAGGCTGTCGCAAGAGAGAGCGCCATCGTTTGTGGGGCTGTGAATGGGGTTGCCTGGCTCCTTGAAGAGCAGCAAGAGCTTTTGGTCCTGGCCCCTTTGGTGTGGGGGGAATCCCTGGACGTTCGCAATTGCTGAGCCGGGCTCCGGCCGTACCGAGGGGTGCAGGCAGCTAGTATTGGACTTTGGGAGGCTGTCGCAAGAGAGAGCGCCATCATTTGTGGGGCTGTGAATGGGGTTGCCTGGCTCCTTGAAGAGCAGCAAGAGCTTTTGGTCCTGGCCCCTTTGGTGTGGCAGGAATCCCTGGACGTTTGCAATTGCTGAGCCGGGCTCCGGCCGTACCGAGGGGTGCAGGCAGGTAGTATTGGACTTTGGAGGCTGTCGCAAGAGAGAGCGCCAGCGTTTGTGGGGCTGTGAATGGGGTTGCCTGGCTCCTTGAAGAGCAGC